>NC_136430.1:337620999-338820999 GCF_052849685.1 Lactuca virosa
ATATATAAAAATAAATAATACACTATAAGAATTGGTTTGTGAATAGTTTTTTTTTTTGTATATTGTAACAATATTATTTTACATGTAAATTCAATATTATACTAAGACAAACAACATTGTATTGGTTAATGAATATCATTCGTATTTGAATTTAACACGATCAAAATGAAGAATATATTCAATTGTATAACATTTACACATGAATATAAAAATATATTGTATTCGTCAATGACATCTTCTCAATTTCGTCAACCACTGGGATATGAACCAACCATTGATTGAAATGTTATTCATTTATTGAGTTATAACCATACCTAAAAAACATGTGAATACACATAAAAAAATGTTAAAAATATATTGTTTGTTCATAATAATAGCGATTTACATAGTATAATCACATATGAATATTATATAGTATATACAATTGTGAATATGATACAATATATTCATATTTAAATATTAGACGATGCATTCACTTGTGAATATTACATAGTATATTCACTTGTGAATATTAGATGGTATATTCACTTACGAATATAAGATGATATCTTCATATGTGAATATTACATGGTATATCACATATGAATATTACATAGTATATTCACTTGTAAATATTAGATGATATATTTACTTATGAATATTAGATGGTATATTCATATGTGAATATTACACAGTATATTCACATGTGAATATTACACAGTATATTCACATATGAATATTACAAGGTGTATTCACAAATATATGTAATTTTTTTTATGTTATTCACATATAAATAACATACAGGTTATGCATTTCATCAAACAGTTGGAGTGCATACATGTTAGCTTTTTTAAAAATGCTAAAAACATGATACTTTGACTATTTAAAACTTACAAAATAGTATATCGATAGAGAATTATATGAAATTTTTCAAAAAAAAATGATTTGATGTTTATCTAACCTTAATTTCGAAGTTTCGTTTGATGATCGATGTTGAATGAATGATATGAAGTGGAACTGTTGTTGATTATCGATGATGTTGATCTAATGACGCTGGGAGTATAATTTATCGTAGAAGTTGAAGATATGCTCGTATTCAAACAGAATTGAAGGTTGGATTGAAAGAACCAAAAACAGATTTTTGTTGTCTGCTGTCGAATGGTGTTGATAAACGTGTTATTGACGAAGATCGATGATTGATTAACACAAGATGATGTTGATCGATGATTTAATTGAAGAAATATGGGTGATCATTGAAGGTTGGAGAAGAAATTTGGAGGATGAACGATCGATTAGTAATGAATTTGAATTGTTATCTAATTATCCACAGTCACGTCTTTGTGATTGAAGGATATTATATCATATTTACAAGTTTGCCACGGTGTATTTTATGTTAAGATGTTAATTAAATGATTGGCTGAGAATGATTCTCCCATTCTCAACCTTTTTTTTCTCAATTGAACCATCCTCTCTCTCTTTCTCTCTCTTTCTCTCTCTCTCTCTATCTCTCTCTTTCTCTCTCTCTCTCTCTCTCTCTCTCTCTCTCTCTCTATATATATATATATATATATATATATATATATATATATATATATATATATATATATATATATATATATATATATATATATATATATAGAGGAGCGTTCAATCGAAAACATTTATTATAGCGAGAACATTTGAGAACAAATTTGGACCACATAATTCTTTTATTTAAAACTATAAAATAATATTCATAAAAATCAATAAATCGTTACAAACAATTAAAAAACTCACTAACCAAACCACTCACCGCCCAACCAACATCACCCATCCCCACGACCACACCCACCACCAACGGCCACACCCACCACCACTCATCACTGCCGACCACCACCACCCATCACCACCACCCACCTCCACCACCGCCCACTACCACCACCCCATCCATCACCCACCAAAACCACCACCCGCCACCACCACCAATCACCACCCACCACCACCACCACCTATCACCACCCACCAAAACCACCACCCGCCACGACTAGCACCCGACACCACCATCACCACCCACCACCATCACCGCTCGCTAACACCACCCCCACCCATCACCCACCAAAACCACCACCCTCCACTACCATCACCACCTACCATCACCACCTACCTCCACCACCCATTACCACCACCCCCACTACCTCAATCACCCATCACCACCACCAACCACCACCCTCCACCACCAACCACCACCACCACCACCACCACCTATCACCACCAACCATCACCACCATCCGTCACCACCACCTCTACCCACCACCCACCAAAACCACCACCCGCCACTACCATCACCACCCACCACCATCACCACCTACCACCAACCACCACTCAACCACCACCACTCGCCACCACCACCCACCACCACTAACTACCGCCCACCACCACCTCCACCACCCATCATCACCATCCATCACCACCACCCGCCACCACCACCAACCACCACACCTACCACCACCCGCCCACCACCGTGCACCACCACTCATCACTACCGACCACCACCACTCATCACCACCTCCCACCTCCACCACCAGTTGCTACCACCACCCCCACCCATCACCAACAAAAACCACCACTCGTCACCACCATTACCACCTACCTACACCACCCATCACCACCTTCCCCACCCACCTCAATCACCCATCACCACCAACCACCACCTACCACCTACCACCATTACCACCTATCACCACCCATCACCGCCATTCGTCACCACCACCTCCACTCACCACCCACCAAAACCAGCACCAACACCCGCCACCACTATCACCACCCACTACCCATCACCACCACCCACCACCACCATCCATCACCACCACCACCCATCACCACCACCTTCCCCCATCATCCCCACCCACCACCCACCCACTACCCACCATTATGACCACCACCTGCTATTACCACCAACCACCACCCATCACCACCACCCGCCTCCACCATCCATCGCCACCACCCCCACCACCCCCCGCATCACCACCGACCACCACCACCTATCACCACCACCCACCACCGATCACCACCACCCACCTTCACCACCCATCACCCACCAAAACCAACATACACCATCACCACCAACTGCCACCACCTATCATCTTTATCCGTCTCCACTACCCATCACCACCACTCACCACCGCCACTTGCCACCCACTATAATCAGCACCCTACATGTCACCCCCACCACCCTTCACCACCACCACCACCTACCACCTACCACCACCAAACATCACTACACACCACCACCTGTGATTATGTGTATATAATCACATGTGATTATTTGTATTTAATCACATATGATTTATATGGACAATATTCTTTTTTGTCCATATAAATCATGTGATTAGATACATATAATTACATATGATTAGATATATTAATCAAATGTGATTAGATATATTTAATCACATATGTCATTATTGCGTTCTCGATTCAATGATTATTTTTTGTCAACTTTAATCATATATGATTAGATACGTATAATCATATGTGATTATATGTATCCAATCACATATGTTTTACATGATCAATATTCATTTTTGATTTTTCGTTTCAATAATTTTTCTCATATATTTAATCACATGTGATTATAAGTATTTAATCACTTATGATTAATGTGGACATAAATTTATTTTAATGTTCTTGATTCAATAGTTGTTCTCGTGTATCTAATTACATGTGATTATATATATTTCATCACATATGATTTATTGAATCAAGAACATGAAAACAAATTTTTTTCACATAAATCGTATGTGATTAAATACACGAGACCAACTATTGAATTAAAAACGCAAAAATGAATATTGTCCACAAAAATCATATGTGATTAAATACATATAATCACATGTGATTATATGTACCTAATTACATATGATTTATGTGGACAAGATTCATTATTTCTTTCTCAATTCAATAGTTGTACTCATGTACTTAATCACATGTGATTATATGTATCAAATCACAAATGATTTATATTGATAATATTCGTTTTCGCATTTTTGATTCAATATTTTTTCTTATGTATTTAATCTTATGTGATTGTATGTATTTAATCACATATGATTAATGTGGAAAGAGAAAAACTATTGAATCAAAAACGTAAAAATGAATCTTGTGTACAGAAATCATATGTGACTAAATGTGCAAGAACAACTATTGAATGAGAATGTGAAAATGAATATTGTCCATATAAATCATATCTTATTAGATACATATAATCTCATGTAACTAAATACACAAGAACAAAAACTGAATCGAGAACGCGAAAACGAATATTTTCCACATAAATTCTATGTGATTAGATACATATAATCACATGTGATTATATACGTTTAATCACATATCATATATGTAGACAATATTTATCTTTGTGTTCTCGATTCAATAGTTGTTCTCGTGTATATAGTCATATGTGATTATATGTATCTAATCACATTTGATTTATATATACATCATTATTTTTTGTCCATATAAATCATATGTGATTAGATACATATAATCACATGTGATTATATGTATTTAATCACATATTATTACAGTTGACAAAGAACAATTACTGAATCGAGAATGTGATAATGAATCTTATCCACATAAATCATATATGATTGGATACATATAATGACATGTGATTAGATGTATTTAATCAGATATGATTTATGTAGACAATATTTATTTTTGCGGTTTCGATTGAATAATTGATTTTGAGTATTTAATCACATGTGACTATATGTATATAATCACATATGATTTGAGGTGGACAAGATTCATTTTTGTCTTCTCGATTCAATAGTTGTGCTCATGTACTTAATCACATACAATTATACATATAATCACATGTGATAAAATACATGAGAACAACTACTGAATCGACAAAGCAAAAATGAATTATGTCCACATAAATCATATGTGATTAGATTCATATAATCACACGTGATTAGATTTATTTAATCACATATGATTAATGTGGAAAAAGAAAAACTATTGAATCAAAAACACGAAAATGAATCATGTGTACATAAATCATATGTGACTAAAGGTAAAAGAACAACTATTTAACGATATTCTGAAAACGAATATTTTCCATAGAAATCATATATGGTTAGATACATATAATATCATGTAATTAAATACACAAGAACAACAACTGAATCGAGAACGCGAAAATGAATATTTTCATATAAATTCTATGTGATTAGATACATATAATCACATGTGATTATATGTTTTTAATCACATATGATATATGTGGACAATATTTATCTTTGTGTTCTCGATTCAATAATTGTTCTCGTGTATATAATCATATGTATCTAATCACATATGATTTATATTGACATCATTCTTTTTTGTCCATATAAATCAAATGTGATTAGATACATATAATCACATGTGATTAGATGTATTTAATCACATATGATTAAATTTGACAAGGAACAATTACTAAATCGAGAACGTGATAATGAATCTTATCCACATAAATCATATGTGATTAGATACATATAATCACATGTGATTATATGTATTTAATCATATATGATTTATGTAGACAATATTTATTTTTACGGTTTCGATTAAATAATTGCTTTTGTGTATTTAATCACATGTAATTATATTTATATATAATCACATATGATTTGAGGTGGACAAGATTTATTTTTGCCTTCTCGATTCAATAGTTGTGCTCCCATACTTAATCACATGCGATTATACATATAATCGCATGTGATAAAATACACGAGAACAACTATTGAACCGACAAAGTGAAAATGAATTGTGTCCACATAAGTCATATGTGATTAGATCCAGATAATCACATGTGATTAGATGTATTTAATCACATATGTTGAATGTGGATAAAGATTTGTTTTCGCGTTCTTGATTCAACGTTTGTTATCGTGTATATAATCACATGTGGTTATATGTATCTAATAACATATGATTAGATACGCAAAAATGAATCTTAGCCACATAAATCATATGTGATTAGATACATATAATCATATGTGATTATATGTATCTAATCACATATGATTTATGTAGACAATTGTAACGCCCGGGTTTCGGGGCTAAGCATTTTAGATGATGTAATAGTCTAGGTCAACTATTGTAACTCTTTTTGAAGTAATAAAGATGAAATATTTGAATACTATGTGAATTATGTGTATTTGTGTGCTTATAATTTAATTATAAAGGTATAATTAATAAATAATAAAAATAAGCGTCAAAACTAAGGTGTGAGATAAGCCCGATATCTTTACATAAAGTTGTAGTGGTCGAAACAAGGATTCCGGGGATATAAAGAACGCCGAAATCCGAGTTATAACGAAGAAGTTATGACCCGTCGAAGTTTCACGACGGAACCGGCGCGACACCGGGAAGCGTAAATAGTAAATTTACGATAGAGCGAATTTTAGCCTTAGCAATCTAAACAAAAGTCGTAGAATATGTTAAACCGAGAGCGTCCATAAAAAGAACGCCCAAATCTGACTTTGTATGAGGAAGTTATGATTTTTCGAAGTTTCGGCTTACAGTGTACAGCCCGAAGTTCGAATATTAGATCGAACGGTTTTTAGCCGGCATAACCTAAACGAGAATCGAAGATCTCGTTAATAGTAGCATAACGATAAAAAGACAGACGAAAACGGACATCGGATGAAGAAGTTATGAATTTTTAACGGACCAATCCTGTCCCAGCCTGTTAAAAATATAACTTTATAAATAAAGTCAAAATTAGCCGACAGAGTCTAAACGAAAGTTGTAGAGTACGTTCCCGCCTACACATGGATATAAAGAACGTCGAAAACGGAGCTCGTATGTGAAAGATACAAATTTTTGAAATTGAGGGTGCAATTTGCGAAACCTGTTGCGATAGTGATGACGTGGCTCGATCTGGGCCGTCCGATGAAGATCAGCCTCGCATCCGATGAACGACGCGTCACCCTTCGCTACGCCCCGCGTCCGAGGTTGGGTACGCCCAGCGTACCTCGGCCTTATCCCTTCCGAGTCCGGGTGCGAGCCAGCTGTATGCGAGCTGGACCCTTATCCGAAGCTACGCGCAGCGTAATGCTGCTGAACACGCATCATAGGTCCGAAGTCCAGCAGCTTATAAATAGTTGCGAGATGTTCCGAGCAATTCACACCAAATCTCTTTCTCTCTCTAATTTCTTTCTCTCTCTAGGGTTTTTAACCCCCCCTAAAGCCTAGGTGAACCCCTAGCACCCGAAGGAAGCCCCGAGGCTCCTGGAGTCCTGAGAAAAAGGGGTCTTTCGGTTCGGAAACGCTGCTCCGAGCAAAGCCCGATTTTTATGAAAACCCGCTGTAAGTGAGCTACGCCTACGCAATTTTTAATATATCTTCTAATTAATTATAGTAACATTATTAGGACCTTAAAATAATTATTTGGACTATTATTATGAGTTATATAGAGTGTTGTTTAAAACTTATATAATAATAATAATAGCTAGACTATTAATTAGTCGCGGTTAACGTTAGACTAAACCCTAGTGGAATTGATACTAGGTTTTGTCGAGGGAAAATTATTTTGAGATAACGAAGCATTGTTCGAGTACAGAGTCACCACCTTTCAAGTGAGTGCATAGTTACTTTCAACTTACACATAGATATGAAGTATTTTATATAAATTACGTGCTGTGTGTGCATATTATATGTATACTTGCTATCTATGTTGGATGAACGATTTTATACATGTTTTAAACTGTATATGTATTTTATATCTACAAAATGTGTTGGGTAAAACATGGGTAGATGTAATAGTTGCTGTGTGACAAAATAAAATAATGAGAGGCCTCGTTATAGATGTTATTGATGATCCAGTCATCTAGCGGAGTATGGATGACGACCACGGACTATTCTAGACAGTCTAGTGGAACGCTAGCAGGCTCGCAACCTGTAGGTGTTTATTTGAACTGTGTGTTTACCAGCAGTACTCCATCCCCCACATGGTTGCTTTATTTGACATGAATTGCTGAGGAATCCCCGAAGCATGTGTTGTCACCCCAATGAAAGTCCTTAGACTAGGTCCCTTGTGTTAGATGTTTTAGGGACGTAAAGTGAGGATAACGGGAACGAGTAATCGGGTTTGTTTGGTTTGATAAAGTTAATAAACTTATTTATTGTGGGTTGAAAACCCTATGTGCTCACCAGGCTCCCAAGCCTGACCCACTCAGTTTCTTGTATTACAGGTAGTGGCGCATGAGCATAGATGTTTGGATGAGAGATAAGGGATTATAGGCCTATAAATACGAAATAATGTAGTAAGGCTTATGTTGTACTGTTTATGCTTTTGATCTGTATCGAACATGACATCCCGAGTCTTTTAATGAAATACATTTCTTTGGAAATGCTTTTGATAAATCTTTATCATATTTTGTTTTGGGACAAATTCCGCAACACTTTTATTTAAAATGTTACTCTGGTTTTCAAACAAGCATAAACAAAATCGGTCTTTTCTGGCCGTGAAAATGGGGATGTCACAACAATATTCATTTTCGTGTTCTTGATTCAATAATTGTTCTCGTGTATCTAATCACATGTGATTATACGTATCTAATCACATATGATTTATGTGAATAAGATTCAAATTCGCGTTTTCAATTCAAAAGTTGTTATCATGTATTTAATCTAGTTGCTATTATGTATTTAATCATATGTCATTTTATGTATTTAATCACATACGATTAATATGGATAAAGAACAACTATTGAATAGAAAACATAAAAATGATTTTTGTGCATATAAGTCATATGTGATTAGATCATATAATCACATATGATTTAATACACGAGAACAATTAACAAATCGAGAACGCGGAAATGAATCTTGTCAGCTTATCTCACTAGAGAACAAACTACATTTTGCATTTCCTTGTTCACTTTACCGGATTAGGGTATCCGTGAACAATAACATAAAAAAGTAATGCCTACATAATATGAGAGTTAGTGTAACTCACCTCCTTGAACTTGAAAATCAGCTAGCATGAGCTAGATGGATCATTTCCTTTCCTAGAACCTACACAAAAATTATAACATTATTTAGCTTGTGCTTTGTTGTATTACTCTTATAAAACTTATGTACATATTTCCTTATTTTCTTTTTGATTGTAGTGCTCTGTTTGGGATCTGTTTTCTTATCTTTCAAGCCATTCTTAAATTTCAATAAAATAATATTGGTAAAGTACCCCCTTTTATCTATTCATAAATATAAAGATCTCATTCTAATGATTTCTGGTTGATTTTATATTAAATTTACAAGTTAGTAACTTTAAGCTGTCACTTTCTGGACCACTCAACACTCTTGGAATAAACTGTACCAATCTACTAAGAATTACATTAGTTCCTTTATATGTGGGAAACTATACATCCATATCTAACTATAGGATTTGGAATTTTGGCATTTGGAGTTCTAATGAATTTATTATGATATTTTGAAGACAATGCATGAAATTTGTGACAGCATGGACCAGCCTGAGAAGATTGTCAATTTTACCCCTTAAGGAGTTGGAATTTTGAAATGTGATTCAAAGTTTGAAGAAACTAGATACACTAAGATTTCCAAAAAAGTAAGTCTCATGATTTTTAGGTGTTCTTATTGACTTGCACGAATTTTATAAGTTGGAGGACAAATTTGGAAAAATTGATCATAATAGCTTTTAAATCACTTTTGGTGTTCTATTAAGGACTTAATGGTTAAGCCTAAAGTTTATCACTTTTTATATGATTGTTGGTTACTTATTAAGCTATTGAATTGTGAAATTAAATTTAACCTAATGGCCTTAATGCATGCATATTTATAGACATCCTTTATTTTGTGAACAGAAGCTATTTAGTAGATTAGTTCCTCCTCCATAGCAATTAGAGAAACTTCTATAAGATGGACCAACAAAAAAAACTGATATATTTTTGTCTTCTAGTATTGATCCATCACCAAATTTTTTTTTGAGAAAGTAGCATTGGTTCAAGTCTAGTTGATGCAAAACGAATAACAAAAAGAATAAAAGATACCTATATAGATTTGTGATGCTACCGGCCACTATTTGGCAAGCAAAATGTAATTCATCCATACTTAAGCACTTTTTTAAACAGGTCCTTTCAAAGCTTTTTGTCATCGTCAAATCATCCCCTACTTACTAAAAAATTCTAAGAGGACTTTCATCAAACAGTTGGTGTGCAAATGTTCTCATTTGTGCCTTTATTGTTTTTCCCTGAACCTGCGATCAAATCATGGTTACAAATCTTATATAAGTTATAATTATTGTGTTTGTGATTGTAGATCTACGAAAGAATTGAAACCTGGAGAGTTCTGGTAGCAAATTAGACGACAATGGTGGCTCTGGACTCGAGGAAGAACTCGTTCCTGGTAAACTGTGACAGAATGTTGGTTTTCCCGACGCCGGAGTTACCAATTAACATGATCTTGAGTAAGTAATCGTAATCATGATCTATCTTGCTAGTCATTAAACCTGAAGACAGAGAAAAAGATCGAAGTTGCTTCAGATCAGTTATCAGTATGCCGACGTAGATCTAGCTTAGCACATTATTTGATTCGGATTTGGATCAATATCTAGAAAATGATTTTATATAGAATAGAAGTCGAGTGATAGAAGATGAATGCAAATTCTGCGTGTGAAAATTTTACAGTAGCGAAGAGATCGGGTAGAAAGCAGAAATGTGGATGTTATCACCTGGCAAAATTAACGGAGAAATGAGACAAAAAAATAAGTAAAGGAAAGTAAAGAATTAGTAACCACCGACAACATAGTGGGGTGGGGGCTTTTGTATTAGTCTAATTAAAAAATGTTCTCAAATGTTCTCATTTTAGAAAATGTTTTCATTTGAACATACCTCTCTCTCTCTCTCTCTATATATATATATATATATATATATATATATACAGAGAGAGAGAGAGAGAGAGGTAGGTTCAAATGTGGATGTACAAATATTGTGTGGATGTAGGGATTAATATGGGCCAAGTATTATTTAATTTTAATAAATAATTTATTAAATCATCTATCCTTTAATTTAGGCAAATTAGTTTATTTAAAACCCTATTGTCTCTTCCATTGACACCCACAAAATCACATCCCTCCCGTTTCCATCCAGAATTACTGAACCACCTCCGGCTAGCACATCCTCTCTCCTGTGAAGCTACGATTGAAGCACTGCAACCCACCGTACATCTTCAAGCTACGATTGTTGTCTGTGTTTAATTATCGCCATCGTCAAGATCGGGACTCAATTTGACTGTGTGCTTCATCGATTCAGCCGACCCTATTCTCTTAGCCATCATCGATTTCTCCCAGGTAAGTTCTCGATTCCACAAAATCGGTATGTTGTTCGATCCCTTAATCTAAATCTGCATTTTTGAATTTTATTTTTTTGTCAATTCAATTGTTTAGGTCTCCCTGCCTAACAGACGTTCCCACACGCACATACCTCACCTGAAGGTCCAACTATGGCGAATAACTCCAACACCAACAATGCAAATCTATTTTCTTCATTGATTTGTGATATCAAAACCTACAATGGCGCAGATCCTCTTCTCCCATCGCTCCGGTAAGCACAAAATCCTAAATCTATTTTTCCTGCAGTTCCTTGTCACAAATTGAAATCTGTTTTCTTTTAGCAACTGTGCTTAGATTAAAAAATCATTCATATTTAATATTTATGTTATTGTTGTGTATATGAAGTTGGATTTTGTTGATGACCCTGGTGCTGTTCTGGAGAACATGAAGGCGAATCACATTGGGAACAAGAGGTCACTATTTTTCCAGGCCTATGCTCTTTATTATGAGAAATTGAAGAAATTTACTGATGTTGAAAAGATGTATCATTTAGGAGTGCAAAAGTAAGTGATTGTTATTTGTTATTTTTCAAAATGTTCATTCAATTTGAATTGTTCGCTGAAATTCTTAGCTTCATATACTTGAAGCCTTATTGTTTTTTTTTTTGAGTAATACGTTATATGATTTATTGGCTTTTACCTTTTGCAAGATTAATTGATAACTGGTAATGTGATAATGGATTTGTTTGTAGAATCTATACTACAATATGAATAATGTGAGGCGAGGTAATTAAATATTTGAATTTTGTTTTACATAATGATCAGGTGAAGTAAAACTTATGAGTTAATTCCAACAGAATACATACGGTAATTGAATCTTGAATTCGAATTCTATTGGAATGGAATCACGAATTCCAATTCTGTTGGAATGGAATATGAATTTTTTCTCACTGATTTATGCATGTTCTACAATTCTTGGTTATTGGTTTTGGTGCAATTCACAAGTCTGCATATTTTTCCAAAGGAACTTAGTTTTTTATTTTTCATTTGCTAATGCATTATTGGATTCTAAACTATAATTTGGTTTTGTTTTCACAGAAGTTGATGCTTGAAGAACGGACCATAAAATTGAAAGTGATTCTAAGCAACATTATTCTTTTAGAATGTATTAGTGTCTTTGTTAGATTTTAATGTTTTCTTTCCCGATTTGAAAGTTTTTTTAGTTTTATTCTTTAACAATAAATGTAATTCTTAGTAATTGTTACCCGTATTCTATAAGAATTAATGTAATTTTTGTTATTATTCTTCAAGTCATCGGTTTGAATTTTTGTTATTTTTCAAAATGTTCATTCAATCAGAATATGTATTCTATCCGAATATCATTCTAACAGAATCAGATCGTTTATGATTAAAAAAATATGTTCGATTTGAATTAACTAAAAAATAATCATAATTTTTAAAATTAAAAAATCAATTATCCCTTGAAATCCAATAATTTCCATTTTTAAATATAATTTAATTTAGGAAAAATGCTTGGACCACAAATGATCCTTACATTACAATCCACATTATAACATAAACCTCTATATATATATATATATATATATTAAAAGTGATGAAAATTAAATAAAAGTATTATTTTTAACCCTTAAAATATATGGGCAATATCTTATACAGATAATTCTGTTTCAAATGAACATTCGCCTATTTTTAATAGGGAGCATACAATTTTTTTAAAATAACGTTTTGTCCTATTTAAACGTGTTTCATTCAAACCACAAAATATAGTTGGTGAGATCATAAAAATAAATTAGTATATGTGGATCTAACTTTAAGTGGGAAAAAGGTTGTCATTTAGAAATTCATTACATAATTGTGCACCTAGCCACCTACTACATATATTCCGTTATTCATTTTTTGTTTATATTTGACTTGACTGATCATGTGCGAAAAGTCTTTGCATTAATCTTTTAGATTAATCGAGTTAAAATACATGTTATCATACAATAACAACATAAAGGTGTAAAAAGTTAGATTAGGGCAAACCTTAAAATGTTGATTTGCAGTATCCCAACCATGCAATATCATTTCAGCCCCAAAGAGCATCATGTGACAAGTAACGCAGATATTCAAATGGCTCATTAAGGTTTGGGGGACCTAATAGATAACCGGATAGCAAAATAATAGACTAGAGAATTTTGAGACTACAAGTGAAAGGAAGCACCTCAATGTCATCGGGTATTATTCGTCCTTACCCCAAATTCGCACCTTGGAAGCATATGAGCTACTAGGTTTCCAAACAGGTTAATTGCAATATTTGTAACCAACTTTGGTGTAATTAATTTATAACTTGTTCAATGAGGTTTAAAATAAAATTGCTTAATCCTTGCAAAAAGTTATTGTAATATGACTTATGTTTTTTGGCAAAGCAATCAGGTCTAGCTAAAATACAATGGAATAATATCACGCTAAAGGGAACTTTTTCCTGAAAGTATTATTATTCTTTTTAATAATCTCAAACCTTAAATTAATCAATAATTGTTTGTAGAAATGAAAAACAAGACATATTTAGATGGAGAACTAATACTTTATTTAAATTATAATTAACATTGATTTGGTCAAAAGTGAAACCCCAAATTACGACATGACCAACTCGACTCAGATTTTATTTTAAATCCGACCCATGAATCACATGAACTCGGACTCAATCCCAAACATTCCGCTGACAAACATCAACCCTCACCACTAATCAAGGGTCGAACTACGCTGATAATAATAGTAATAATTAAGGAATAGCAAGATCATTAATCAAACATATTTTAACTAATGATCCCAACTGAGAGTCGTCAAATCTTGAAATCAAGCGTATATGATCTTGATGTTATCAATGGTGATGTCTTCGGATCCGGACCTTGGGACAATCGTCACCAAAACATTATCATCGTCGTCGGCCTCCAGATCCTCCAGCAGCTCCGTCAGTCCGGCGCGGAAGTTGGTCTTGCTCATCGTCTTACCCTTGTGTTTGTGTGGCAACTGTGCGAAACTTCCGGCGAACTCAGTCTGATCTGGTGCACTAGCATCGTCGTCCTCGTCGTTCACATACACATCAAACTTCACGTACTTCTCGCTATCATAAGTGATACCCTGCACAATCAAAAGCTCCTCTTGGTCCTCCTTCTCCTTCTTGCTTCTTGATTTCTTCGGTCTTGCCACCAAAACCTTCACGATCTTGTCGAGTTTCACCGGGAAGGAAACTTCCTTCGCCTGTTTTACTTTTCCGATGGATTTCCTCGCAACTCCAGACCTGGGTGCACGTGGGACTGGCTTGCTTTTTAGCCATGGTACGTCGACTCTCTGGTAGTCGTACCCTAGCTGGTTTGTGAACAAACAATCCTTAACATACACTCGAACAAGATTCTTGTTTTCGTCGTAAAACACGAAAGAGGTGTTGAGCCAATCGGGATCGGTGATGTCCTTGTGTTTGCCTCCCTGCATCTTCCACAGCGACCACATTCGATCGACGTTGGAATGGTGACAGTAAAAGAGCGTGTCACGACCGGCGGAGTAGAAGTTACCGAGGTTTTCACCGTTTAGTTCTCTTGGGTCACCGACCCACCGGTGAACAGGTGTGTGTGGGCTTTGTTCGACTGATCCACCACCGCTAATGGGTTCGATTCCGGCACGATACTCACCACCGAAGAAAGCTGTGGGGTCGGTGGCGTTTGTCACCATTTGACGATACATTATCGCGAGATTGTTCTTCACCTTTTCGATATCAGTAGTGTCTGAATCTTTCCCATTGTAACCTAGATCGACGACTCCTTTCAAGTGACCTTGGTTTCTTTTGGGATCAAAGACTGCGTTTTTGGGATCGTTAAAGTATTTCGGAATTGTCATTCCGGCAGGGGTGTCCCAGTTCCAGAATGGCAAAGCGAAAGTGGGATCATCGATCAAGCTCCCCAGGATTCTCTCGTAAAAGTAGAGGTACCAACGGTGGAAGGGGAAAAACAGCCATGAGTTATGAATCTGGATTTCAATATCGGGAAATCCACTTGAAGATTGAGTGTAAGCGCCATTGCAGTAAGCACAGTGAATGTGTGCTTGTTGCAGAAAGTTTCGGGGATCGGTTTCGGGAAGTTCCTTCATGCGTTTGATCGCTTCGTTGAATTTAGCAATGTACTTAGGGCTGAGCAAATGGGCTGCGGGTCTCACCCGGAACGCCTCATTCTTAGGGAACTTAAAGTCCATGATCTGGGTGGAGTCCGGCGGGCAACAGTCCCCGCCGGTAGGAGTGTTGTCCCCAGGTCTAAACCCTGTAAGAGGAGTAGTCCCACATTTGGAAATATCCGGGGCGGATATTGGCGCAGCTCCGACAGACGGAACTGACGTCAAGTTCACAGCTCCGGCGAGACCACCGAGACCGAGAAGAACATTCCGGCGATCAAGGTTGTTCAGGGAGTTCTCAGAAGAACCAGCATTGCAAGAGATTTTGTGTTTTAGTGGCTTATTAAGGGCACATTTCTTCGAGAACAACGGCCAAGAAGAGATGACAGGGGAAGTGGTGGTGAAAGAAGAAGAGTAGGTTTTAGTGGTGGCTCCGGCAGCTGTAACTGTTGGTGTGGGAAGAGAAGCCATGAGCTTTTGGTGGTGTGCATGCTAACGTTGATCGTAGCATGGTTTATATAGAGGGGTTCGTGTACTATTTGGCTTTCCCCAGCTGTTACGTCGCCCCATGATGGTTGAAATTTCAAACACACTTTTAAACCTTTTTTATTTTCCTTCTATCGGATTTGGATATTCCATATGCAAAAACTAGAATAACACATTAATTTAATATGCCCACACACACAAAGAAGTTGTTGGCATATATGCTCCAATCTAAACTTGTCAATAAATCAATATGCTAAAATTATAGCTTATATTAACGGGTGTTTTTTATTTTTAAATGGAAAAAATGTATGAATAAAGACTATTATATGTAGTTTGTAAAACAAAACAGCCTATAGACCGCAAAAAATATTTAATAATGTTTTAAGACCAACAAATAACATATTATTTTTTAGATATTAATAACATTTGTACTAAAGAAACCTGTAATTATATGTGGAGCGGGGTGCCCATATCAACTTTTCAAAAGAGTCATTGTGAGAGAGGGATATTCTAACATATATAGAGACATAAGAGACCGTGTCACACCAATATACACTAGTACAAACTGTGCTATGGTGTCGTCTTTTTAAACCGAGTTCTCTCGGTTTTCATATTTCTCATCACTAAAGGTCATAAACTATCTCGCATGATTGTTTCCATGACAATTTATTGAAAACGAGTCACCATTGCACATTAAACTTCACACATTCATGTCGGTTTTACATTAAAAAAATGACAACTTGTACAACGGCCTAAAACGGTGGGCAAATGTTCTATTTACTAACGGGTTTTGTTATTTTGTATGTGTATTTACCTTGTATCGGTTATTAAGCGAGACATATGGTGTTGAAGTTTCATTTTAAGTGATTAAATCTTATATTGAAGTTTCTAACATGAAAAAACTCGTGACAAGTCCTGCAACGGCGGAAAACGGTAGCCAAATGTCATATATTATAACTGGGTTTTTATTTGATATGTACTTTAATGGGCTAAGTGAAATCCAAGTATCTAAGTCCAATAACCCGTTTCAAACTATCCAAGTTTAATAAACTTGTTCAAACATTTTTTTAACGTATCTATCACACCGGTTCAACTTGGTTTTTTAAGAAACCGTCCGTTTCGATCCGGTCTAAAAATTAACAATAAATCGGTTGTTGGTTAAACCGCTCTCGTCCGTGAATCCCGGTTCGAACCGGTTTAAAAACATTGGACATAATATCATAATTTTTCGCTACAAGTTGTAAAATATCAGCCTTACTATAAATATTTTTTGGTCATTCAAATTATTCATCACATTCTATTTATATTGTTTTTCCCATGCACCTAATGTTATAAGTAAATATGATCAACTCCACACGTGTAAGAAGGAAAAGAAAGGATTATACTAGCTATGAAGAATTTATCAAGTTAATATTTTAACATAGGTAAATCTTAACAAAAACCAAAAATATCAAACCAATTATTAATAAAAAATATTGGGTATACAACAACAGGCCTCGGTATACTGGGTATATATATTGAAAATTAACAAAAAGAAAAAAACAAACCTAAAAATATTTACAATACTTATAAAAGATAAACGAATAGTACTAGGTTTTGTCCTGCAGCCAGTCTATCTTCACAACTTCTTTTTGCCCTTATGTATTTTTGTACACTTACAGTCTCACCGAAAGTAATCATTGTGAGATTCAACATCCATATCAAGTTTATCTAGAGGTGACATTATATATTTATCTTTGTGTGGGAAAACTATTTTAATGTATTTCCCATCATCGCTTTCATATGCATCTCTATAACTTTTTGGAGGTGTCACGATCACAATTGACTTTTTATTATCCTCCGGGTCTCTCACATAGAATATATGTCGTGCTTGTGAGGCAAGTATGAACAGATTGTCCTTATGCCCTAATGTATCTAGTTCTACCAAGGTGTAGCCAAAAGGATCTTTTTTATCCCTTTCTTATTATGAACCAAGTCACACTAGAAAATAGGAATTTTTTTATATGATAATCTAGAACCCATATATCTTTTAGAACACCATAATAAAAGGTGTTGTCATAACTTACTTATTCTTTTCTAATTATATGTGTGTCATTTGACTCTACACAAACCCCATTATTTTGGTTAACTATACCTTCACGGGATTGTGTACGAAATAGGTAGCCATTGATGTGATATACAACATATTTCATTACGACATGTTATGGGCCATGAGAACCCCACCTTCAGTCCTCTGAAACGCTATGTATGTTGATCGTCATCTCTCACTCTACCTAGATATCATTAAAAGGATAAGTCTTAGGGGGCATATTGATCAGTTACTGTTTTGTTCAAGAAATTGATGAATGACAGGGAAAAATGTACAAATTTCTCAAAACAAAAATTAACTTGGATCATTATTTTACCTCATCTTTTAACCAATGACTGATAGCTTCATTGTGCTCATTCTCCAGCAATGCTTGTCTTTTCATGGGATGTTTATTTTTTAGATGTATCTTGTGTCGCCTACGGGTATATTGATGAACAGTCAAGTTAGAATATGTTACTTTTTTACCTAATACTGTAACATCCCAAAAATCAAGGTAGAATTTTCATTTTCAAAACCAAACCAAAAATCATAAATGTTTACAAAACATAGTGCCTAAATGTCAAAATCATAAATTAGAGTATCCCAAAATCAAATCTCATAAAATTCGAATGATGTGCATGATCAAACTTTCGCCTTGCCCCTGTCCTCTGAAGTACCTGAAACCATAATAATCAAACTGTAAGCCAAAACTTAGTGATTTCCCCCAAAGTACAATACACAACCAAACAGATAACAACATGCAAATATGAGCCTTTAGCCTGACTGGACTGCCTCACAGGGCCTACAACCTATCTGGACCGTTCTCCGGGCCTTCGGCCCGACTAGACCACCTTGCAAGTCCTACAGCCTATCTGGACCACCACAGATATCTTGTCTTTCAACAAAAATTAGGACCGCCTCAACCCAACCACAATATGTCGACATATACAACAGATAAACATATATCCAACAAATACAGGTAATCATACAGATCTACCAACCTATCATATAACCAACATAACAACATCCTATATACCATGATATATAACCTAGTGGGCAGGCATTGGTGCCCTCGACCCACAAGTACAGTAAGGAAAACTCACCTCTCAGTCTGAAAGATAACAGAAATGAATGTTGCTCCAAATGCCAACTCTACAGGTCACCTATACCACAAACAATGATCTAGTCTCAAACTACTGCTCAAAATATCCAAAATGCCCCTAACTCAAACTTGATCAAATTCATGGTCAAAATCAAGGTCAAAAAGTCAAAGGAGGTCAACAAAGATTAAGCACGCCAACTCACTACTCTCAACGTAAATAATCCCTTCCTGATTATGGGGATCTAGCCTGGTACGCTTAGCCTACCACCAGGTACGCCCGGCGTACTCGACCACTTTCATTTTCCTTCATTTAGTGCTTAATCCATTAAGATACCATGTCCAAAGCTCAGATCTAGTCCCAAACATCATTCTAAGTCATAAAGTTTCAAACTTTATGATTTTCCATGACTAGTAGTGGTCCAAAAATTAAAACCCTAACTTAAAACACAAACCGAAGCATCATAACTCTTGTATGGAGGGAATAAAGAGACCAAGTTCACATTTTTATGCTTCCTGCCACTCTAAAACGTCTTAAAGGACAACTCTTATGGTTTATAGTAAGCCACACTCATGAACACCAAGATTATGGGACCAAAAAGCTCATAAACCCCAAAACTAGCTAGATCTAACAAATGCATCATCAAGGTTCAAGCTTTATACCTTCTAGAGTTGAGAAAAGCAATGTAGGCTCTGGATCCACAAGCTTGAGCTTCAACAATCAACAAGCTTGTACTTCTCTTTCATCCAAAATGTACCCAAAACACATAAAAAGGCTCAATATTTCCTATTAGGGGCTAGGGTTGGAGTCGGAGGCTTAAGAGGGCGGTGGCTGATGTTAGGAAGGACCCCAAGGGGTTTGAGTCCTTAAATAGGGCTCAAAACCATGAAATTAGGGTTTTAACACTGCGGCGGTACTCTTAGCGTAACACCCCAAAAATGCGTCCCCTTCAGCCTAGTATGCCTAGCGTACTAGCTAGTGTACTCTTAGCATACTGCCAAACTCCTTTTTTCCAACTTACCTTCAAACAACCATAACGTATTTGTTTCAACTCCGTTTTCGAAGATCTTTATATCCATGGAAAGGTATCGACGAGCTCTACAATCCTATCATGATACTTATGACTAAAAACATCTTGAATTAAAATCCTTAATTTATGCAAGAAGCCCAAAATATAACCTTTCCCATTTTACCCTTCAGCTTGGATCGAACAATCCAATTTTTAAATCACTTATCCAACATTATACACTTGCAATAGAGTCTAAACTCCATTACATTGAAGCCCAAGGTTTCCATTTGATTCATTTATTGTCCAAAATCCCTAAATAAGAACTTCAGGATATTACAATTCTCCCCCACTTAAACTGGATTTCATCCTCGAAATCCATCTTGGTTAAGATCCCTGAAGCAACGTTGACATTTTCCGTAAGCTCTCTCTAACCATCTCGACACCAAGCCATATTACAAAGAAACTCGAGAGACCACTCTAGAACCCACATCTGTCAACCAACGACCCAATAACTTGAAAATGCTCAACCACAAAATTTTCCTTCTCTCCCTAATTGCATGATCCTACTTCTAGAGAAAACCAATCAAACCAGGAACTCTTAGAACTACAAATACAAACCAAATCCGATAATATATTCCTCGAAACCGAGAAACCATTAGTCTAAACTTCAGAAACCATACCCTAGGGCTGATGATCATCCAACCGTCGCACCTACATGCAGTTCCTTGACTAGGAACGCCACCCAAACATGCAGAAAGAATGCTCAAAACATCCCGATCGTGAATTTCACCAAATTCCAAATTTCGGATATTATACCCGAAAACCTTGTATACAATCTTGATTTCCTGACAAGTTATCATCGACCCGTTACTCCCATGAGTATAAAGATGGTCAATCCGATAATCCCATGTTGTATCCAAATCCCTCATCAGATCAGGTGTATCCCTACCTGACAAAACACTCAAGACATTTACGACGAACTTCATGACTTTAGATTTCAGAACTGATACTCGACATTGGTAACCAAGCTTCAAATAGGCGACCGACAAGAAAATGGGGTTCGTAATGCAAACTTTCAACAAGAGACTTCTAATGCACCAATAATACTCCTACAAACTCTTACTTTCCACATGATCCAAACCGGCTGGTCACTGAGTCATCCGACTCCCAATCAATGCATTATCACCCGAACATGCCAATAAGTCTAACGATCCGAGACTCAAGAGCCTCAATCAATTGGCTACCGGGTCTCTCGCATATGAATCATTCCGCCACTGGTTCACGATACATCATGACACCATCCAACCATTGAGATGAGAAGCCCACGGTTCCTCACCGTTCTTGCCAAATCTCAATCCCAGCCATGAAGATTCCTGATCAGCGTCCGGTGGGCCTATAGATATATGGCCATCATCCCACCGACCTGCAATAATTCAATCAATGTCTCGCTTAACACTTACCAGAACCATAAGAGCTATACCATACCACCATACACAGTCCTTTCACAGTATCACAACCATTCCAGGTACGACCTAACTCATCCCATAGAATGCTACGAGCCAAGTCGCCGACTTACCACACTTCCACACCCTTCTACCAACCTAGTGAACGCTATGGTTACCCCACAGTCTTACACTTCCATAACTGCCATGCGCCCAACCCATAGTCTTGACAACCATCTACAAGAATACCTAATCAAAGATCATTAAGAGCTGAAACCCCCGACCTGTTGAACCTTATCAAGCGTTCGGGTTGTGCTTCGTACCCGGAGCCTTTATCAGAAAAGAACAAGTAGAGAGGTCCTAACACAACCCTCATCTTGAACCTAGTCGTGGATCCCAAATGCGTCCCTACCTTTACTTCACGTTCCCTAATTAGATGACCCAATCCCTAGATCTCTGATTCCATGATTTCGACCAAAAACCAATTATTCTCTTTCCCTTAGATACAAACTCCAAGTTAATTCGCACTCGAAATTATTTCCAATATTCCCAAACGGTTCTCCCCCACTTGGAATCAGCCACTTACTAATGACTTCAAGAATCTCATTATATGCCGACAATCCATAGCGTACAGATCCTACAATTGTTCAGCTTGGTCACCATCCATATCAATAAACATTCCAACCATGAAACTTTCTCAAAGAAATTTCCCAATTTAAATAATCGAACAGATCCTACAATTGTTCAACTGATTGAACCAAACATCCTGAATGCTATTAGAACTGAGATCAGAATGACTCCTTTCCAACCTTACCGACGAGACCCCCCAAATGGGATTCTGTGTAGATCCGAATCCCTTCCAAAAAATTGGTCAATGTTGCTCCGACACTCTAACCATGGGCCCAAAATATTCATTACCCCATACTTGAAGAAAGATCTATGCACACATAGCACCATCAACTGATACTACTTGATAATTCTCGAACAAATCTCATCAAATGAACCAAAAACCATGCAAAAGTGCATCCATTACACCCTAAAATATGTTGATAAATCAACAATAACTTTACCATTACTAATGATAGCAATTGTTTCAATGAGCCAACCAACCCTTCAATTGATATCCAATCTGAGCAACACACGCTCCTCTTAACTATATTTTGTTGTCCCAAAAGAGACAAACCGGCTCCAGCAAAATCTTGTTTGGAAGCTTCCGATACGTGGACTACATACACAACCCTGAGAGCAGGAATCTGACAGCAACTCACCATGCACCCACTTCTGATTAATCCCTCAATCCTCTCCACCATAACAGATCTCAACAATCTCGAACACCATAAATCCAACGAACTTACACTGCAACTTCTTTCAACCCATCGCTGGAACCATCAAAATCAATCTGACTGCTGATCCTTCAAAAAGAACACTCAGTCCTCCCCCACTCAGGGCCTGCTCCCTCATGGTCCAACGTCTTCCACGTCGAAGCTTAAAACCGGTTAATCCAGACACTTTCTAAACACAACTCTCGATATGCAAAATGGTATGTGACACTTTTGAATAATAATCAGCAATCACAAGGAAATCCTAAACCTTAGATGGAGATGTCAGTAGCTTTCCTACATTATAGCTTCCAACCCCTCACGAACGATCCTCTTATTTTCTGATTTATGAAGAACTCTGAAGGCCGAATCCCTGATCCATTAAAACCTACAGATGCTAACATAATAGTTCTAGTAAGCTAATTATATGAATGACTATACATTACACTAAAAAGTACATCCATTCAAGATAAAATTGAGGATCAAAATTTTTACCTGTGATTCAACCTTTGCGTCCTATCCGACGGTGGGTGTATGGGATTACACTCCCTCCGCTACCCATGCAGGACAGTCGGGTTTGAGATGACCCGACTGGTGACAGTGGAAACACGTCCGATCCTTCTTCCAATTGCGGACGACATGTACTTTCTCTCCACACTTGAAGCATTTGAAGTTATGACAAGAAAACCCGTGGGTTCCACCACATTTTTCATAGATATCAAAGTACCCCCGACTTCCAATACCCAGGTTAGCAGCCTTGAATTCTTCGTCTATTGCTGAATGAGCCCTCTTTCTCTTTCTGAGTCGCATTCCCATATCAAGATCTCTCCCCGTAGTCACCTCAGCAGTCCCTCTCATAGTCTTCAAGGTTGCAATTCGCTCCTCGAACTTGGCAATTAGCCTGCCAGTGATCTGACCCATGATTTCAAGCAACTCTTCCTGCAATATCTGTGAAACCGCTGTGGCAATCCAACCATGTAACCTTGAGTTTGCACCAATCCCATAGGGATATGATTCCCGTCCAGACGTCGTCATCCTATTAAACAAGATCAAACTGTCATCATTAATCCATCACACTTTATCCACTAAACAGAAACATGCATATCATCCTCTACTGGCCTCTTAGACTCCTCGTGACATTCCTTGATTTGAGTATGGATCTTGTCCTTTCAGTAGTACGGTCCCAATACTACCTTACACACCTATCCATACTTTCCTCAATAATCATCCTGAATGTGCTAAGTTACCTCCTCAAAATGATACTCCCAAAACCTGCTAAATAGCGCACCATGAGAACTACACACTCCTAGGCTAGCCTAGGATCTTCACACCACCCTGCCACCAGCTGCCGAAAGACCCCCATTTGTGTCAGTTAACTACTTTATGAATACAATCACATGCAACATAACTTAAATAATCTTATATTAAAAGAATCAACCTTACGATGGTTGGACTCGGACAAGAGCTGCGCAATAGGACCAAATCCTTCACTCTAAGATTATTTAACCTTTGCAGCATGTGAGTTAACGTATTCATTTAATAGTTAATTCACACCCAAAAGTGTCCTACAAAGCAACAAGCAAGCATCATTCGGGAAGTAAAACTTTATAGGAAACCAAGCATCATAATTCAGGCAATTCTATCATGCACTTCCTGAAGCTCCCTAGCCTACAACTAGCAATAAATTCTATCATAATCATCATAATCAAATAACAGTGTGTGTATCTTGGGGAATACTTTCTTGCTCCCGTTCATCGTACACGTCTTATCCTTCCTTCGTTACTTTTGAAGATAGTTTGAAAACTTTTGCAGACCCTTATTTTGAGTCTGGATTCACACGAATGTTCATCCAAATCTCTCAAACTAGGGCTTTGATACCAACTTGTAACATCCCAAAAACCATAAATGTTTACAAAACATAGTTCCCAAATGTCAAAATCATAAATCAGAGTATCCCAAAATCAAATCTCATAAAAACCCGAAGGATGTGCACGATCAGACTTAGCCTTGCCCCTGTCATCTAAGGTACCGGGAACCAGAACAATCAAACTGTTAGCTAAAGCTTAGTGAGTTCCCCCAAAGTACCACACAGAACCAAATACTTAACAACATGCAAATATGAGCTTTTAGCCTAACCGGACCGCCTCGCAGGGCTTACAACCTATCTGGACTGCTCTCTGGGCCTTTGTCATGACTAGACCACCTCCCATGGCCTACAGCCTATCCGAACTGCTCGGGTATCTTGGCCTTCAACACAAAGTAGGACCTCCTCAACCCAACCACAATATGTCGACATATACAACAGATAAACACATATACAACCAATACCGGTAATCATACAAATCTACCAATCAGTCATATAACCAACATAACATCATCCTATATACTGCGATACATAACCTAGTGGGTCGGCATTGGTGCCGTCGACCCACAAGTACAGTGAGGAAAATTCACCTCTCAGTCTGAAAGATAGCAGAAATGAATGTTGCTCCAAATGCCAACTTTAGATGTCATATATACAAAAAAAGTGACCTAATCTCAAACTACTGCTCAAAATATCTAAAATTCCCCGAAGTCAAACTCGGTCAAATTCCTAGTGAAGGTCAAAAAGTCAAAAAGTCAAAGGAGGTCAACAAAGACTGAGTACTCTCGGCGTACTCAGTCACTACGCTCAACGTAAATTATCCCTTCCTGATTATGGGGCTCTAGCCTGGTACGCTTAGCGTACCACCAGGTACACCCAACGTACTCAACCAATTTCATTTTCCTTCATTAAGTGCTTAATCCATTAAGATGCCATGTCTAAAGCTCAGATCTAGTCCCAAACGTCATTCTAAGTCATAAAGTTTCCAATTTTATGATTTCCCATGACTAGTAATGGCCCAACAATCAAAACCATAACTTAAAACATAAACCAAAGCATCATAACTCTTGCATGGATGGAAGAAAGGGACCAATATCACATTTTTATGGTTTCAACCACTCTAAAATGTCTGAAAAGACAACACTTATGGTTTAGAGTAAGCCATACTCATGAACATCAATATTATGGGACCAAAAAGCTCATAAACCCAAAACTAGTTGGATCTAGAAATCCATCAGGAAGGTTCAAGCTTCATACATTATGGAGTTGAGAAAACCAATGTAGGCTCTGGATCCACAAGCTTGAGCTTCAACAATCAACAAGCTTGGACTTCTCTTTCATCCAAAACTCACCCAAAACACATAAAAAGGCTCAATATTTGCTCTAGGGGGCTAGGGTTTCGAGTTGGAGGCTTAAGAGGGTGGTGGTTGATGTTAGGAAGGACCCAAAGGGGTTAGAGTCCTTAAATATGGCTTAAAGCCACGAAATTAGGGTTTTAACACTATGACGTTACACTTAGCTTACCATAAGTTATGTTTAGCGTAACACCCTAAAAATGCATTCCCTTCAGCCTAGTACACCCATCGTACTAGCTAGTGTACGCTCAACGTACTACCAGACTCCCTTTTCCAGTTTAACTTCAAACAACCATAACCTCTTTGTTTCAACTCCGTTTTCGATGATCTTTATATCCACAGAAAGATAACTACGAGATTTACAATTCTATCTTGATACATATGACTAAAAACATCTCGAACTAAAGTCCTTAATTTATGCAAGAAGCCTGAAACATAACCATTCCCATTTTACCCCTCAACTTCCATCGAACAACCCAAAGTTTAAATCACTTATCCAACACCATACACCTCCAATAGAGTCTAAACGCCATTAAATTGAAGACCAATGCCTCCATTTGATCCATTTATTGTCCATAATCCTGAAATAAGAACTTCTCGAAATAGTGTTGGGTATGTTATGTTGCGTCATGGGCTTAGTATTGTATATCCGGATTGGGCCTGTCCATCCGTGATTATTATAGTGTTTAGCTATAAATAGTGCATGCATGTATGCTTTAAAAACTAGCGTGATTACAATTATTATTGCTTTATA
This sequence comes from Lactuca virosa, assembly GCF_052849685.1. Taxonomy (NCBI): domain Eukaryota; kingdom Viridiplantae; phylum Streptophyta; class Magnoliopsida; order Asterales; family Asteraceae; genus Lactuca; species Lactuca virosa. Next base: position 337,647,865 of record NC_136430.1, read on the forward strand.
ACCCTAAAACACCTCTACAGTCGAAGTTCTTAGTCGAGCTCTTCTGAGGTGTTAAAGTTTAATCATTCGATATCAGTTAAACCATTCCTGTGTTCATCATTACGTCTTTAATTGTTTTTCTGCTTAGAATCTATCGATCCTACTAGAACTTTGTTCTAACAATTGGTATCAGAGCAGGAGACTGTGTGATCAATACACATTCCTTCTGTGTTAAGAATTCTTTAGGGTTTCCGCTTTTATCGAATATATAGAAGCCATCTTCTTCTTGTCGACGGTAACTCTTGTGTTTGATAAAACCCTAATCTCAAGTTTACAGGTCAGATTCTAGCGGTTCTAAGGAAAGGCTCACCATGTCTCACGAAGATTCTCAAACTAATACCATCAACATCTCTAACAGCATTGGATCCACTACAAGGGTACCCATTCTTTACACTCAAGACTACGAAGTATGGGCGCATCACTTTGAAGATTACGTGGTTGGATCTGAAGATAATGGTTATCTCATCTGGGAAGCAATCACACTTGGGCCGTTTGTTCACTCTGGAACGAACACGACAGTGAAGACTCAAAAGGAATATAATAAGCTCATGGCGGACGTAGATAAGATACCACAGGATGAAAAGGACAAGTTGCTATGTAATGTGAAGGCCATGAGAATGATTAGATTCGCTCTGCAATCTGACACTTTTCGGTTAGTTGGTTCATGCACGACGGCTAAAGAAATCTGGGATAGGTTGAAGGAACTTTATTCAACCGATGAAGATCTAGAACACTCTATTCAAACCTTGCTACTCTCTGAATTTGGAGTTTTCGAACAGAAACCTGAAGAGAAACTGATACAAACCTTCGATCGCTTCAATCATCTCCTTAGCAAGATGATCAAGCATGGTATAGAAAGAAAATTGATCGAGCAAAAGGTAACCTTCATGAATGGTTTGAGACCAGAATGGATGGCAGTAGTTTCAACAGTGAAAGCTCACGAACAATTCAAATCTTACTCACTAGCGAAACTTGTGGGCATACTTAAATCCCATGAGAGTGTGGTAACCAAGGAGGCGAAGGTAGTTTCGGGTGTGGGATCGTTAGCCCTTGTCTCAAAAGGCAAAAGTATTGTAGAAGAAGAGGAGGAGTCAGATATGTCTGAATGTGACCTTACAAGCGAAGAGTATGCAATGATGGTCACCAATCCAAAAAAGTTTGCACGAAAGAAGTTCCCTGTCAATAAGAACCGAAACTGGCAGGGAAGTTATAGTTTTGAGAAGGTGAAAGATGAAGCGAAGAATACTTCTCAAAATGATGACGACAAGAAGGAGAGCAAGCTTGCAGGAGACTCTGGTTTCGACTGCAATTACTGTCATGGCAAGAACCACTTTGCCAAAGATTGCATGCTGAGGAAGATGGCTGAGAAAAGAGATGGTGAAGATGATGAGGCGTATTACATGCGAAAGTTGGAAGAGATCAACAAAAAGAAGGCAACTAACAGTTCAATGAATGCCTTGATTGTGCAGGAAAATGCGGATGAAGATGCGTTCGGTGGCGTTGAAGTCTGGTCAACCGATTTTGAGGATGAAGAAGTGAGAAGGCCCACACATGGAAGAGCTTATGTGGCGAAGGATACAGGTTCGGTTGGAAAATGTTTGATGGTTACAGCTGGTAGACCAACCGAAAGTGCGAGTAAGGAGCCGAACCTAACTGAGGACAAGTGCTTTGCAGCCAAGCCCGTGAGTGAGAAGATCAACGACTGTGATCGGCTGATCAAAAAGGTACAATCCATCCTTGAATCACTTAAAGTTCCAGTAACAAATTATGAAGAAGAATTAAATGAATTAAAATTTAATTTTTCTAACTTAAGTGGTAGTCTCATGCAAACTCGCTTAGCGAACTCTAACCTAACTGACCAACTCAGCAGGGTGTCTTCAAAGAGTGAGGAGATAAATATGTGGATTGAGCTGAAGGAGACGGAGTTAAATAGGGCTAGGGATGAAATTATTTATTTGCAACGAGACAATTTAAAGTTTTTGAAACAAAGGAATGTTTTTTGTTTAATTGCTAAACGCTTATATACAAATATTGATCAGTTGCACTTAAGTTGTGAAATAGGGAAAAAGATTCATAAGATGATCTTACCCTTCCTTGAATTTAAGGAGGATGAGGTCATCATTGAATGTGAATCCATAATGTCCTCAGAAGAGACATACATCGCTTGTAAAATCAGACTGGACAAGATAGAGACCTTCATTGACTCTAAGGAACATAAGTGTATGCTCAAAAATCTTTTAGATTAAAAATTAAGTTCGAGACCATTCAATCATTTGACTCGTCTAACGCCAAATTAATTTCAGAACATAAAATGAATATAGAAAATACGTCTGAATTTGATGAGGAAAGTGAGATGAGCGAAATCTCGATAGAAGACGTGGTTAACTGTTCTGAGTTTATGAAAAGCGAAACCGAGAATGAGAAACCCCTCATATCTGAAAACTCGGTTGAATACGCTCGCCTGTCAAAGGACAAGCCACAGAAACTCAATAAGAAAGCAATGGTTTATCAAAAGGTTCAAACTGTTCCAAATCAGGTATATGCTGTTACAGGGGTCACTGCAAAACAAACAGCAGAATTGAAAATCTTGGTTGACAAAGACAATGCTGAAGGGTGCGACAATTATTTCTAGTCAGCTCCTATTGATAATGCAGACGAAACCATCGGCTTATCGGAGTAAACCTCATGGAGGGTAAAAGGTACATACGTTGCAGAACCCATCAACAAACCCTCAAGTTTTGACAAACCAAGCACAAGTGGAACAAAAGAGATACCTGAAGAACCAAAGAAAACACCAAATGTTCCTTCCAAGACTGCCGAAACTCAAAAGGAGAAGCCAAAATCAAGCTTCAATATTCACAAATCTCAGAAGGAGTTAGCTGAACAGAAACGCCAAAGAAATGAAAGATACATGAAAAATTTGAATGAGCGAAAACGTTATTGGCAATCTCAAAATGTTGAATCATAAAAAGTGACCCTCTTGAACTTCAGCTACCGCAACCTCTTCAGCTACCGCAACCATCCAGCACCCGCAGTCAAGCTCCTTCATCAGCAACCGAATCCGGAGTCTACCTACCGCAGTCACTTAACTAGATTACTTTACTTGTCTTTATTATGATACTCTCTATTGTCCAGTATGCCTTGCATGGCTACTCTTAGAGATGTAATCTAGTGTACTTCTTGAGTCTCTATAAATAGAGCTCATTCTCTTGTATCTAAGATGGATAACTTACGCATCTATCTATTCTGAATACACTTCTCAAGTTATTCTTTCTATCTCTTTATCTTACTACGCACCACTTCTTACTCTCAAATATTACTAGAATACAACTGATTATAACCTCTCTTCTGAGCAAGTCTTTCGTGACTTAATCACTAAGTTTGATCTTCCTTATTAACTCGGTTTGAATGAATTCCTTGTTATGAATCAACTTATGTGTATACTTGATATAACAATTGTTGTCATTTCTATTTCTTTACTTTCCGCAACTAACTCTCTAACTATCTAATTCTAACTTATTAATATTATTGTTGAGCTTTTAGATCCTTCGAGATTAACTATTCCGCAATACACTTGTTCTAACGTTTGTTCAATTGTGTCTCTAAGTTTTTCTCTCAACAATTGGTATCAGAGCCATAGTGGTTGCTTTTTGAAAACGGAACTCTGATTTTCAAAAAGGCCTTCTATACCATTGAAGCTCATTTCTTAAAAAAAAACTTCAAAAATGGCACAATCATTATCTCTGAATGTTTCCAACAGTGTTGGTGGTTCTAACCGAGCCCCAATACTGGTAGCAAATGAATATCATCACTGGTCACAAAGAATGGAAAGATACTTAAGGAGACTTGGTAGAGATATCTGGCGATCCGTAGAAGAAGGACCACATGTCCCAGTCCTTACACCAGTCCAGACTGACGGTGCTACAACGAGACTAGGAGGAGGTCAACCAGTCATGAACCGTCCCACCAAGGATGATCTCGATAAAATGGAAAATGATGTTGTTGCTTTTTATGAAATCTCCTGTGGAGTTGCTCCTGACAACTTCGATATTATCATAAATTGCAAATCAGCAAAAGAGATCTGGGAAGTTCTCAAGAATTTGTACGAAGGCTCAGAACAAGCACAAGACAAGAAACTTACTACCACACTCAATGAGTTCCACAACTTCAAAGCTTATACTGGCGAAAGTTTGGAAGACTCCTTCAAAAGGTTCAACCTGATAGTCACCAAGTTATCCAATGCGGGCACCATCCGCAGTAACAATGAAACAAATCTTCAGTTTCTTAATGGTTTGGGAAGACATTGGACTACGGCTAAGATGATATTCCAGGGCGATAGAAAGATTCACTCTTTGTCACTCTACAAGCTCTATGGAGAGCTGCAAGCACAAGAATCCACCGTACTCAAAGACTGTGCTGACTTCGGAGGACCACTTTCTCTCATAGCACAAGCCCCACCGCAGTCACTCTACTCTCCCTCGTATGACACTCCACCGCAGTCATACGAAGCTGACTCAGAGTATGATGATGAAGAAGAATTTCAAAAGGCTATTGCTCTGGTTAGTCAACAGTTCAACCGTCTACCACCTCCTTCCTTCCGCAAGAATCAACAGTTCAACAAACCTCCATTCAACCGTAACTTCGATTCCTAGAATAACCATTCTCGATATTCCAAAAGTTCTCATCCACCACCGCAATCTCAAATTAATCAACCAAAGGAGGTACCGCAGTCTCCTCAAACAACTGACTCCGGTACTCCCTCAGAAGAAAAGACTGATGTTGTAATTTGTAGCAAATGCAACAAAGAGAATCACTTTGCAAGAGATTGTAAGGCCAATGTAGTAAAAGACAGAGCATTCTACCTTAGAATGGCTCAAGAGTTGGAAGATAAGGAAAAGGCAAGGGCATACGTAGCCCATGTCAAAAGAGACCATCAAGTTGTTGGATTAATGTCTAAGTCCATAACTATATTTGGTATGTACTTGACCCGACCCGACATGGTCCATTTGGGTTGCACTTCACCGGCACAATTTATATGGATAGTCTTTTGAGAATAGTATATTTATGATTTATATTAATATATTATAAGTTCTAATATATTAATATATAATCATATTATTTAATTAGTATTGATCATGAATTAATTTATAATTAATTAAGTGATCAAAAGGAACTAATTAAATATGGACTCTTAGATATATATGTGTAGTGGGCCAAGTTCATTTAGGTTGGGCTAAGTCTTCATGGATAGTCCATGGAGCTTTAGCCCATGGATCCTAGGAAATGAAAGGTCATGGGTATTAAGGTTTAACCCTAATCCTCCACACTATATAAAGTGTCTTATGGTTCAAGAAATTAGGCTAGTGGCTAGTGTGGATACACTAAAGAGGGCAATAACCGATTTCATAAGTGTGAGCCAAGTATCCATATTCTCTAAAGGTTTTCCAAGGTGTTTTGGTGATTTGTGATTCCACTTGAGGCTTCCACACTATTGGGGTTAAGCTCTTAAAGCTTGAAGACATCAAGCTACATTAAAGGTATGTCATCTAACTAGAACTTTGTAGTATAGGTGCTTCATAATATGCTAGTTAGGATGAAACCTTGGAATAGTTAATATTTGCATGTATAATAGAGAAAACATAGATCCAAGGTTTATAGGGTTGCATGTACACCATAGGAGTGTTAGAATGCTCAAAACCCAACAGTGGTATCAGAGCTTGGTTGTTTTCTGTTATATTGATGCAAATGTTTTATTTTCAAAGTTGGAAAAAAAGGAAAAAAACATGACGTTTGTCAAATTTTAAGATAATTACCTGTTTTTGTGAAAAACTAATTATTTGTAAAATTTGAATCATTTGCTATATGAGTTGAATTAGGTCAAATTTAGTAAAAGATAAAATGATATGATTATTTTATTAGTTTTAAAAGTTTGATCGAAAGAGTTTTTTGAAACCTCCATAAGTTATGGATATGAAAAAGTTTTTTAAAAAATTGATTCCAAGTTTTTTTATGGAGTTACAAAACTTGGTCTTAATGTTTTAAAGAATTCCATAACTTGTTCTTAAGTTATGGAACATGAAAAGTTTCATCATAAAACAAGTATTTAACTCCATAAGTTATGGAATCCAAAAGTTTTCAAGAGTTACAAAACTTGCCCTCAAGTTTTGGAATTTGGAAAAAGTTTTTTTTATGATAAAAAAAAGAATTGAATTCTAAAACTCTTGGGGTTCATAACTTAAACAATTAATTAAATGGTTTTAATTTTGAATTTAATAATTGGAATTATGATGTTTTTGTTGAATAATTCAATTAACTCTTATGGACTTTATTAATAGATAATTAAAGTGTTTAACTAAAAGAGAATTAATAATTCCATAATGACATGGTTTAAATTAAATTAAATTAAGAGTATAGTTTAATTAATAGATTAAACCACCAAGTATTTTAAATGTCTAAAATACACCCTTATACTATTATAATATTAAAAGTTTAATATATTATATGTATAAGAGCAAGTCGTCTTACCATTAGTAGGCCTCATTCACGAAGCCGGTCTATAAGGGGGGTATAAGGTTACTGCCTATAAAATGGCAGTTTAATGGGTGTCCACTCTCACCCACCGCTTCCTTGACTGGTGGAGGGTCGTTAGCCGAACAGGTAGGACAAGGACTATAATTCTCCCTTCATTATAAGTATAATGATAAATACTAAGTAACTAAACACTTATAAATTCCCAATCTTAGTTACTTAGGAAAATGTGAATAAGGTGCTAATCCATGAAATTACACTTTTCACTTTGTTTAAGCTGTTAGTGGAGCGTGTGTGGTTAACCGGCACACTAACCTGGACTTAACAAGGTAGGCAAAGGGTAACTTAATGTTTATCTTAGTATCGTTGGAGCGTGTGTAGTTAACCGGCACATCGATTGAGGGGTAAATATTAAGGGTACCAAGTATATTTGCATGGTTACTTCACACCTTGTTTTGTGATCCTCGGCATCCCAGTCACAAAACCTGAAGGGCACACTCGAGATTGAAACATGCCATTGAAAAGTTCAATGAATCTCAAAAGAATCTAGGATTTTCAAAACCAATTAAAACCTAATAATACATTTCGTTTATCTTTGTGGAAATTGGTGAATCGTCATTCACCTACCTTCAAATATTTTATAGCTTGGATTACGGCATCCCTCTTCCAAGTTATAAAATAGTTTGTTGGGTCCTAGCCTTAATATATCATATTGGGTGTTATATTAAGGACTTAAATCAACTTTACGTGAATTTCTCCCATTGTTGATGTCTGGTTTAGACAACAATGATCTTCCCAAACCAAGCTTTCCTATTGAATATGACTTCCCGAGTTTGGCTCATGGAAGTCATACTTCTCTTCTTCCACCTCCTCCAATTATTCTCCTTAACCCAGAAGTTCAAGGTCACTCAAGCCCTAATGGCAAGCAAGGTCTATGTGTGATCACATCTTAGAGATGAAGTCACATATTGACAAACCGGGAGAGTTGGGTGTCAAAGTCTTGAGAAAGTTGGATGTTCAATCACTTTCTAAGTCACATAGTGAGTTCCTTTGGGACTACTATGAAACAGACTATGACATGAACCTTAATGATCATATCTATTTGCTTGGTGCTGCTGAATCAGCAATGATTTGGAACGATAGTAAAGCAAATTTGATTAGAAGATCAACTTCCCAAAAACTTTATGGACAGTGACAATGGTGACACTGGAAATCCAGAAAAAGCATTCTCTTCCCAATGGAAAGGGATTGGCCATAGTCAACCCGGTTGACCAAATGGTAAAGAGAAAGGCTAAGTCTGAGATAGTCCCATTACCAAATGGTCCATATGTTTATTTAGCCAAAGGAAGGGGCGTTGATTGCAAAGCTGCCAAATTTACCTAAGGATGTTAAAGTCAATAAGTTTGACTCTACATCAGGTAGAGCCCATTATCTAACTCTGTTAAGTTCTATTCTGAGATCCTGATTACATGATGTGACTGGGTCACATGTTGATGTTTTAAGAATCAAAGAATAGAGAGAAATCTTAAAGGAAGTATATGCTGATTCTGATCGCGAAGGTGGATTTCGATCGCATCAGAATTTTGAGCAGTTGCTTAAGAAGTTATGATATATTGCTAAGGAATAGATAACAACAATTTTCCATGTGGATTGTAAGGATAAGTTTTTCCGCAAAAGTTTTAAAATAAAAGAAAATTGTTTAATTTTATTTATTTGAAGTATCCTTACAATGGCATTTGTGGAAAATTGTTGCTTATATGATTCCACTGACAGCAATATTGGAAAATGGATGATTCTTTCATTTGTGGTAGTGTCTAAATTTACCAAATCAGGAAAGTTCCTCATCGCCCAAGTTTCAATTGGACCGAAACTTGGAATCATGCAAGTTGAATAGTATGATGAATGAGAACTTTCAAGCATTGGAAAATCAAGACTAATTACTTGTTCACATGGATGTGTGAGTCAAGTGAAGGACTATGGTTATACTTACAAGTTTAAGTATAATTCTGAAACATTGGAAAAGTCTCAATGTATGGCAGAACGAATGGGAAGAATCAAATTAGGCAGAAAGATAAAATTTTCTCAAATTTGAAAAGATGGGAGAGTACTTTAGTATCATGTTTGTGATCATCTTAATGATTTAGAAATCATATCACAATTAGTCCTCTAAAGGTCATCTTAGTGCATTCTTATGACTAAGAAGAGGAGTCATGAATTGTTGAAATGGTTAGATCAGGAAGATGAGTCATACTTCGTTCCAAAACAATTCTTAGAGTCATACTCCAAGATTGTAACTTGAGTGACATATCTTAAAGAAAGGTTTAAAACACTTGTCAAATGTAAGAGTAAAAGTGTCCTACTCTTGTACATTTGAAATTGGTAAGTTGTGATGTTTTGGATAAAACAAAGACCAACTAAGGCCAATTGTGTGAAGTGTTTGTCTTGATAAAGAATCCGCACTATCTCTTGAATATTTGACAAGATAGTCTTATATGTCAAGAGGATAGTGGGAGTCTTAAAGATCCTAAAAAGAATTTCAAGAACTAATCAAGAATAAAACCTGAGGTTCTTCACTAGCACACGACTTGAGGTTTATAACCTATCGTGTTGACATATTCTGTGCCCATTCCAGTTAAAGTTGGCTTTGCATAGGAGTTCTGAAAGTTCTCAATTGGTTGCATAACAACTTGGAAGCAATGGCAGGCCCTGTACTGCCAGGTGGCAAGAAGTTAAGATTGCATAAGTTCAGTCCATACGAGTTTGGATTTGTCATTATCCTTGTCTTGTGACTATGGTTTTGACGATTCACATGGATAAGAACACATACACCATAAAATCTAAGGGTCATAAGGTTTCTCTCCGATTCATGAAAATGATGGTGAGGAAACACTTCCACCAAGTAGATTTGAAGCAGATGGCAAAAGGTCTAAACAATTGAGACTATGATTACGGCATCCCTTTTCATAGTTCTGAAATTGTTTAGACACACATGCATGCTATCTAAGGAAAGGTGTATGATTTTGATAAAGTTTTATCAAAGCATCTCGTATCAGAAATCTGAACTTTGGTAAGAAAGTCAATAAAGTATTGATTTCTAGAAGTCCAGCTGATTTCTGAGTACATGTCAAAGCTAGTGGGAGCATAAGTGTTATGCTAATAATCATCATGTTAGTGGGAGCATGATAATTATTGTTAGTATTGCAAGTTAGCAATGTTAATTATAGAAAACAAAAGTTTCAATTCGTGAGGCTGCAGGGATTGAAAAAGTTGTTTTGCTATAATTAAGGGAGAGGATATACTTCATTTCAGTTCTAAAGGCTTAGATTGAGACCTTAATCATATTTAGTCAAGAATATATATATACATTTCATGTTGGATTGGTTCAACTTAAGGAAATTCTATATATTGCGTTCTCAAAATTCGATTATGATTACGGCATCCCTCTTCATAGTCAAATTTTGAAAACATGGCAAATAAAAATATTGTAGCAAAAGACTGGTCTAGAATCATGTCTTTATGTGAGACATCATGAATCGTGTACCATTTGCTTTGGGTACAGGATCGATTGCATGTGCTATAATATTTGTCATTTCTAAATTTTTCCAAATGCCCAGAGGCATTAAGAAGGGAAAAGGTCTAGAATTTGATATGACTAAAATGATTAAGCAATTGTCGAGGACAATCTGAGGTTTACTAAAGATTGGTTGCTCAGGGACAGTTGGAAGTATAGTGCTAATTTTGGAAGGACCATATTGATATATTCTGAAAAGAGGCATCTCTTATTCAGAAGTGATAGTCAAAATGAGAATATGGAGTTGTCTCCATAGGTGGAAGTTATCTGTGTAAGATTAGAAAACTTAATGCAAGAAGCATGTCCAAAGCAATGTACTTTGAATATGAGACTTAGTTTCCATGGAGTTGATCTCCATTGGAATACCTTATAATGACTGTTGACAAGTCTTTGTGACTTTGTACATATTCATTACAGGAGGGTCAGTGCATATAAGTTTAAAATCTAAACAGATTTCGATAAATGATAGGAATTTGAAATTCTCACATTTTTCGATAAGGATTTGGGAGTGTGAAAAGAGAATCATTGAAATTATGTTCAATTGATCTAGTTCACAAAGAAAAGGATCATAGACAAACATAGAGTGCATACTTGGTGTATGGAAAAGCTATTGTTTAGAAAAACATAGTGTACATGCTTGGAGCATGGGACAACTAGTGTTTTTAATTCAGGTATAAAGTTGATAAAACCGAAACAATGAATAATGAGTAATCAGTATGGTGATAAATAAAAGTGGTCTATTTATATTCATAGGGTTTGATGCCATATTTGATTCATTTATTCTTGTGTTTCACTTTGCATGTTTTGACTTCCATAATAACTAGGTTATTCTTCCGGAATGACTAAGTTATTCAAACCATCCACAGTCGGTCATATGTTGGAAGTAGATATGAATCAAGACTGTCATGGGTTGGCTTGTAGAGGTCCAAGTTGGTGGACAAAGTTGTGCTACAACACTCATGAGTGCTCATAAGTTCTGAGTATTGGATTCAACCCGCGCTCATTTGAATCACTTCATGGATTTTATCACGAGTGATCATGAGACGATAATATCTTATATTCTTCAAACCTAGAGATATGAGTTGTTACTATGAGTTGGTTGTACATTGATTGCACGAAAACACATTCGGTAACTCGATGTTATAAAACATGCCTTTGTGTATGATTCAACAAGTACTAGAACAAGCCATATGAGTCGAAGTTTATCCATTCCTTTTACCTTCGGGATAAAAGCGATATCTGTGGGCCCCTCGATGATTTAGTGATGACACATGTGAGTGCTTGGCCAAGCCAGGACTGATTTGATTTGTTCAATCAGTCAGTCATCATAAATCGGAAATCGGGAAACAACAAATGGATAGAGAGAATGATTGATAATCCATGTCTCAGTCCATATGATATCTAGAATGGAGGAATATATGATCCCTTATCTAATGGACAAGTCATTGACAAAGGTCAGAGTTCGTTGACAAGATCAGAGTTCGACAGCGGCTTTAAGAGCTACGATTGCCAGTTGGTTTTTGAAATCATACTCAATAATAGTTTTAGACTTATCCAAGTGGGAGACTGTTGGATTAATGTCTAAGTCCATAACTATATTTGGTATGTACTTGACCCGACCCGACATGGTCCATTTGGGTTGCACTTCACCGGCACAATTTATATGGATAGTCTTTTGAGAATAGTATATTTATGATTTATATTAATATATTATAAGTTCTAATATATTAATATATAATCATATTATTTAATTAGTATTGATCAAGAATTAATTTATAATTAATTAAGTGATCAAAAGGAACTAATTAAATATGGACTCTTAGATATATATGTGTAGTGGGCCAAGTTCATTTAGGTTGGGCTAAGTCTTCATGGATAGTCCATGGAGCTTTAGCCCATGGATCCTAGGAACATTACCCTAAGCTGTTTTTGGCTAGAAATGGACTAGGAACATAACCGATTTCATAAGTGTGAGCCAAGTATCCATATTCTCTAAAGGTTTTCCAAGGTGTTTTGGTGATTTGTGATTCCACTTGAGGCTTCCATACTATTGGGTCTAAGCTCTTAAAGCTTGAAGACATCAAGCTACATCAAAGGTATGTCATCTAACTAGAACTTTGTAGTATAGGTGCTTCATAATATGCTAGTTAGGATGAAACCTTGGAATAGTTAATATTTGCATGTATAATAGAGAAAACATAGATCCAAGGTTTATAGGGTTGCATGTACACCATAGGAGTGTTAGAATGCTCAAAACCCAACACAAGTTTGGTCATCCAGAGACGAAGATGAAGCCATCATCAGTGTCAAAGGAAAAGGGAAAATCTGCATGGTGGCAACTGCGGATGATGATGGGTCTATAGAGCTGGAAAAGAACTACTGCTACATGGCAAAGGATGGAACTCTAAGCATCGTCGAACAGGTAAAACTTATGATCCAAACTCTAAACTATAGCATGCATGACTGTCAGCCCTACATAGATGATCTTAATGACACTTGTGCTGCCGTCCTTACAGACTATAACAAAGCCTTAGATGAGAAGAACATTGCGTCCCAAGAGATGTTCCACGTGAGAGGACGACTGGATAACAAAAGACTCAAAATGGCTATGTTAGAGAAGGACCTAGAGTTAGAAAAAGATGCAAGAATGTTGAGTGAAACCCAATTAGAGATAGCTTTGAACCAGAGAGATTTAGCTCAGAGTGAAATTGTACGCTTAAATCTCTTAATTGAAAAATTGTTTAATGAAAGTGAAGCTATTGAAAATTTGGTAAACAATGGAACCGTGGACAATACATACAATTGGGGTCGGTCGAATGGATATCCTACCGCAATGGATTCCTCACCCCGGTTTAATAAAGACAGACTGTATGTCCCTCCAGACCGAGAATTTCATTTCCCAGTCAATGACAAGACTTTTCCCGAAGACATCAAAACTCACTTCGGTAGACTACATAGTCTAAGCAATAATTGTGTCATTGAGGAAATTGTGCCTGAGGTTTCGGGTCACACATGTGATCAAATTCCTATCTGTGGCACCATTTACCCAAATTCTCAAACCTCATCCGTGGTTGATGAAGAAATTATCATTGAGGGCCCCGAAGTCTCGAAAGACTTTCCATCTCTGTCCTCAGACCGCAGTGTCTCACACTGTAGTCAAAAGTCCCACAAATGTCCCACTGAAGTCCCAACTAAGACTTACTCTGCAGTAGTCAAATCTTCACTACCGCAGTCCTCAGAAAAAGGAACCGTGACCCTTCGGGCGATTCATCATGAATTACCTATAGAGCACTTTGAAGTGGGTCAATGCTCACAAACCCCAAAATCTTCAAGTTCGGATGACTCAAGCCCACGTTTTCAAAATCATTCTAAAAATTCCAAGAAACCGCAGTTGAACAACAATGACTGCGGTTCACCAAAATCTTTGGCCAAAAAGGCCTTCAAAGAAGAAATTAGATCTCGAGGCACAACTAGACAAACTTTTTCGAAAAACAAGAAACATGTCAGATTTCCAAAGTCCAAGAGTCCAGAAAAACTTGTTTTCTCACACTACTTTTCAAAAAACTCTCCTTTCAAGAAAACAAACAAAAAGGAAAGTCCAGCTTCGAAAGTCATTCCTACTTCTTCTGACACAACCCAAAAGGGTGTTCAGTCTTTTTGAAACAATGGTTTTCAGGTCTACTCCTCAAATGATCCTAAATGGAAAGGTATTTTACCCACTCCAACACTTTTAAAGTTACGTCAAAATTTCAACAAATGGAAGGGTATCCTACCAAATCCACCAAAAAGGACTCAAAGATTTGCACGTGCTAAACCTTGTGCAAAACAAACTTTTCAGAAACCAAACAACACTCATGTCAGATCTTTTCAACCGCGGACCGGTAACAAGTCCAATTCATCCTATGGACCGCTAACCAAGCATAATGTTAGATCCAATGACAAAAAATCCTTTTCAAATGTCAGTGTAGTTGCCAAAAAGATTCATCCTATGTCAAATCTAGTCAGAGTCAGAAACGTAGTACTTTTTCAAAAACTCACAACACTCCAAATCTGCACAAACACCCAAGACTAGGAATAAAAGTTGACAAGAGACCCATCCCCGCAACCTCGGTCCATGCATCTTTCAAAAATTCACCAATTGCCCCAGGCTCCAAAGTAGTTTGGATGCCTAAACTAACCGTGTAATTCTCAGGCTTTGTGCAAGGAGGAACAAGAAGAAGAATGGTTAATTGACAGTGCCTGCTCCTTGCACATGACCGGAAGGTTAGAATACCTTCGGGATTTCAGGCCAATATGCAATGGTGGAAATGTTACATTCGGAAACAATGCGAATGGAATCATCCGAGGTTACGGTGTTCTCACTACGGGGAACTTTTCTATACAGAAGGTTGCTTATGTAGAAAGCCTTAAACACAATCTCATCAATGTTGGCCAACTATGTAAAGCAGGATATCGAGTTGAATTTGATGATCAATTTTGCTACGTAATGACAAGTGATAGGAACACGTGTCTGATCAAATCCCGATCCGAAGGTACCATGTATCCTTTGGATGTCTCTCTGATCATTGGTAGACCGCAGGTGTGCTTCCTATCCAAAGCCGTATCCGAAGTCAGCTGGCTATGGCACCGCAAGCTAGCTCATCTCAACTTCAGGTACATCAACAACTTGGTCACAGGAGAACTAGTCAGAGGTCTCCCTATTCTCAAATTCAGCAACGATACTCTCTATCCGGCTTGTGAATGTGGTAAACAGTCCAAAGCAAGTCACCCTCTGGTAATGGATTCTTCAATTTCTGAACCACTGGAGCTATTGCACATTGATCTCTACGGTCCATTAACCGTAGCCAATCTCCATCACAAGAAGTACATACTAGTTATAGTAGATGACTTTACACGCTTCACATGGGTCTTCTTCCTCAGACTCAAATCAGAAACACCGCAGATTTTCATCAACTTCATCAAAGAGATCGAACTTCAGATCAAGCTTCCAGTAAGACGTATCCGCATTGATAATGGAACCGAGTTCACTAATCATCTTCTCAACAGTTTCTTGGTGTCCAAGGGCATCTCTCATAACTTCTCAGCTCCCTACACACCGCAACAAAATGGAGTAGTAGAAAGAAGGAACCACACACTAGTAGTAGCAGCCAGATCCATGCTCAACTTCGCACACCTTCCTCTCTACTTCTGGGATGATGCTGTAGCAACCGCATGCTTTGTTCAAAACCGAAGCATTGTGTGCAAACGCCTCAACAAAACACCATATGAGGGCCGTAACAACCGCAAGCCAAATGTACGCTTCTTTCATATCTTTGGGTGTAGATGTTTCGTGATCAACAACCGAGATCAGCTTAACAAGTTTGCACCGAAGTCTTATGAAGGCATCTTCCTTGGTTATTCCACTAACAAGGTTGCTTATTGAGTGCTCATCAGACGAACAGGGCCGATCATTGTAAGCTTCGATGTGAAATTTGATGATTCTCACATCCGTAACGCCCCTCCATCCACTGAAACCACCGCAATCATGGAAAGCGATATTCCTGCCTCTTCAGGTCCTTTAAATCTAGTTGAAGTCAATTATGACGATCTTTTCGATCCTGTTGAAACGGCAAAACTATCCAAAGTTCTTGTGTCACCCACAGCTCAACAACAACACGCTGATGTTTCTGGACCATCTCTATCCGAAGTCGCTTCTCTCAATACTTCCACCTCTCCGGTTGAGGGGGAAAGCTCTACTCCGGATCTAGCAACAACCGTCGAGGTTCCAGTACTTGATGTTGCTCAAGTTCCTATCCGGAGAGAATCATTACCATCAAACGTATCTTCGGATTCGGATGATGAACTCATAGAGAACATTGACACGAGAACCGATCCAAGGATTATCACTCTCCCATCCGCAGTCCCGGGGGAACCTTCTCAGGTTCCAGAGGAACTCCCATCAGCAGTCCAGGGGGAACCTCTCCCAACTGTTCAAGAAAACTCCATTCTCGTTCCAAACCAAGATGACTCGGCAGGATGTTCTCAAGTCCAGGGGGAACTGCCATCTCCAACCGCAGACTCTCCTGATATTCAAGATATTCCCACTACCGCAGCTGCTGATCATCTGTAGCCCCGTCTGCACGTATGGACGAAGGACCACCCACCAGGTCAAATCATTGGCAACCCATCCGTAGGTATCCAGACTCGATCTTCCAAGGACCTATCTGATCACTGCCACTACGCATCATTTATGTCCTCGGTAGAGCCCAGAACGATCAAAGAAGCATTGCTTGAACCTGACTGGATAGCTGCAATGCAAGAAGAGGTAGAAGAATTTCAAAGAAACAAAGTTTGGTAGCTCGTTCCGAAGCCACGTGGTCACTCTATTGTTGACACTAGATGGGTGTTCAAAAACAAGCTGGATGAAGCTGGTGCGGTAGTCAGAAACAAGGCAAGACTAGTTGCAAAGGGGTATAGTCAACTTGAAGGCATAGACTACGATGAAACGTATGCTCCGGTAGCACGCATGGAAGCTATCCGGATCTTCCTAGCATACGCAGCCCATAAGAACGTCAAGGTACACCAAATGGACGTTAAGAGTGCATTTCTCAATGGGGAATTAAAAGAAGAGGTTTATCTTCAGCAACCTCCAGGTTTTGAAAATGTTGAATTCCCAGACCACTACTACAAGCTTGAAAAAGCAGTCTACGGTCTGAAGCAAGCCCCAAGAGCATGGTATGAGACTCTTTCTGAATTCCTTGTCTCATCCGGGTACAAGAGAGGAGTGATTGACCCCACGTTATTTAGAAAAGCAAATGGTAACCACCTTATGCTTGTACAAATATATGTGGATGATATCATCTTCGGATCGACTGATCAAGGAATGGTGGATGAATTTGCTAAGCTCATGACCAACAAGTTCAAAATGAGCATGAATAGAGAGATTAACTTCTTTCTAGGACTTCAAGTGAAACAAGTTCCGCGAGGGATATTCATTCATCAAGAGAAATACACCACTGAACTGTTAAAGAAATATTCTATGGACAACTGTTCATCGGCTAAGCTCCCCATGGCCTTCGGTTATAAGATCTCTGCTGATCCCTCATGTGAATCTGTGGATCACAAGACTTATAGAGGTATCATAGGCTCTTTGATGCACCTCACCGCAAGCAGGCCAGGCATTGTCTTTGCAACTGGTGTATGTGCAAGGTATCAGGCTGACCCAAAAGTGTCACATATGACCGCAGCCAAACAGATACTACGGTACATAAAAGGAAGCAAATCTCTTGGTCTATGGTACCCCGAAGGCAACGATTTCAGCCTTCAAGCATTCACAGATGCGGATCATGCCGGATACAAACTAGATAGAAAAAGCACTTCAGGTGGATGTCAATTTCTGGGTGAAAGACTCGTTAGCTGGTCATCAAGGAAACAAAGCTGTGTATCTCTGTCTACCACAGAAGCTGAGTATGTGGCCGCAACCAGCTGTTGTTCTCAAGTCCTTTGGATGAAAACTCAATTATTGGACTACGGATATAAAATGTTGCAGATACCGATCTATTGTGACTCTGAAAGTGCTATTGCTATTTCTCACAATCCAATTCAGCACTCCAAGACTAAGCATATTGAACTACGATATCACTTCATCAAAGACCACATCTTGAAAGGTAACATTGAACTCATCTTTGTTCATTCTCATGAAGAGATTGCTGATGTGTTCACAAAAGCGCTAGACTCCACAAAACTTAACACCTTCCTGCAAATGTTAGAAATGATGAATCCAGACCCGCAATTCTTTTTGAATTGTTAGATACCGCAGACCATCCTTGGTCTCCGTTGCGGTTCTAACTGAAAGTTACTTATGATAGATGGTTCTGGTACCGCAGTCTAGGTACCGCAACCATATATCATACTTATTTTTCATGGGTCCTTATTGTTTGTTATTACTAACTTTTATACAAGTGCTCTTCTCAGTTTCTTCTACTGCAGTCATAAATCTATCCATCCGCAATGACATTTGTTCATCCGCAATGACACTTGGTCATCCGCAATGAAGTTTCCATCCGCAATCACATTGATAATTTCTCAACTGTTTCATCAACCCTTGAATCTTTTGTGTGCGATTTAATGATCCTTCATTAAATAAAACATTAAATAAAAAAAACATTCCCTTGAGAAACTGTCTCATTCTCTTTCTGAATAAGCCTTGTGTCAGACCTATTTTTAGGTATGATGACAAAAAGAACATTTTTCCATAATCACATCCTTAATTTGTCTTTTCCGCTTACCCAGAACGTCCCATCCGTTACAACTTCCTTTCCCCTCACCCCACGATCACCTGACGTGATGATGTCCTTCTGACCTTTCATTAAATGCAAACCCTCTTTTGGCAAATCTCAAAAATCTTTTTTAAACCGTTTGATTTTATGTGGCTGAGATTTAATCTCCGATTCAAAAGATTCCCTCCAATCGACGTTTTACCTTATCCTTTTTTTTACCTAGGGTAAAAATCTCATCCCTTTATAAACCCGTCTTCTTCCCCAAAATCACTTTACGCTTTCTGAACATTGAACCTTCCCTCTCAAATCCTTCAAGAACTCTGTTTCTTTACTCTTTCTCTCAACCCTCAACAATGGTGAAATCCGGTATTTCAAAGAAACAATCCAAGGCATCTGGATCAGTAAACCCTACTGGTCCAGACTCTCCCACTATTGCTTCAAGCAACTTTAGAGCAGTGTTCAAAGATCATCCATCCTATAATGCTCCAACCAAGCTGATGATTAAGTTTCTGAAGAATCATCCCCTGTTTGGCCCCTTTGATGCTTTCACAGATGTTGTCCCAATCTCAACCCTCTTTAAATGTGCACTCTCAGGTTATCGCCCAATCGAAAACCCTCAAGAAGTTCACCTTAACCTGGTTAATGATTCTTTGGTCATTCTGTCCAAAGAAAAATTTCTTTCTGCCATTAACCTTCTTGTTCATCCCTCCATCAAGATCTTCTGCCCATCCATGGCGGACGTTACTTCAGCCCTTTACCAAATAGGTTATCAGAAAAGATAAGGGGAATTGGCGAATTCAAGAAAAATCAATTGCCTGCGGTCTGGCAATTTGTCTGCCACTTCATCATCCGCAGTCTATCCGGCAGAACCGGAGGCACAGATAATATGAGACTGAAGCTTCTAGAGCTGTTATGGAGTATATTCACAGGACACGATGTAAACTACGGGCAGATCTTATGGGACGACTTTATTCAATATATTCCCAAGGAGAACCCAAGGGAGAACCCAACCGAGCTCACCTTTGCAAGGTTCTGGTCACTCTGCATTTCAGATCTTCATACGGATGCTGGAATCGACATGGGCAGTGACATCGATTTCTTTGTCACCAAGGATCTCAAAAGGTACAATCCTTCTTCTGATAAAACTGTTTTTGGACCAATTCGAAGACTCCCTACCCACATTCTTTCCACACTTGGTCTTGAGACTGCTGATGTCTCAGATCACATTGAGGCTACGGAAGGTATTGCCCCATACCCTCCTACCCCGCCTCTCCAAAGACACTTCGGTGCGTTTTCAAGGATTTGACGGAGATGAATCAAATGACTCATGGTTACGCTACACTCCGGTAACTGAGTCAGAAATCAAGAAATATGCCGCTTTCAAGATGGCATTTCAAGCCCGCAAGGAACAACAGCTCAAGCAACAACAACAAAAGGAGCAAGATATCCAGTCAGTGGCACGGTATTGGGCAGACGCAATCAATAATGCCAATACCGTAGCCACCATTCAAAAGGTTCAGGACTGGATGACCGAGATGGCTGAAACAGTCCTTAAAGCTCAGGCAGCAGGTGAAGGTGCAGGTACCTCCAGAGTGACTCCAACTCCTACTCCAACTCCACATCCAACTCCAACAGTTCATGAATGACAAGACGAAGGAACCGCAATAGAAGTCAGTTCTGCTCCCACCTTCGGTCTTGATGATGAAGACATCCAGGAGGTTAACAAGCCCAGTCCTTCTGATGATGACCTCATGATGTTCGATGAGGAAGAGGAATCCAGTGGCTCTCACCATTCGACTTCTAAACCCAAAGAAAAGAAGAAAAAGAAGAAGAATGTTGTCACCATGAAAGAATTTCTGAGCTTACAAGCCAAAGTCGATCAGATCTTAGCTGCAGTCAAACCCACTCAACCGCAACCAGAAGACTCTCCCGGGCCGCAGTCACTGATCGAACGTATAGAACGCTTGGAAACAAGGGAACGCTTGGCTACTAAGAGAATTTCTCTCAAAGTGGAAATGGGGATCCGGTCCCTTGACAACAACCGCAAAGCAGATCACAAGGATTTTATGGCTGCTGCGGAACGCCTCATCACTGAGGTGACCGCAATCAAAACGGATCTCCAAGCAGCCATTGCGGATTAAGCCACTCAGTCTCAGAAACTGATAGCTGAGACTCACACTGCGTATGAGTCCACTATCTCATTTCTTCAAGAAACAATCAATAGACTACAACGCTCCCTTTCCTCCAACTTCCATGGTCCCGAGATCCTCCAGCTCACCAAGGAAATACACAGGCTACTCTTCAGCTCCTCCATTCCCAATAATCAACAGTTGGCCGAAGCCCTCAAAGCTCAATTTCAAGAGGTTTTTGCCAAGGTTGATGGCCTTAAAAAGTGGCTTGAGGAAGCTCCTCCGTTGCATTCCTCAAGAGGGGGAAGTGAAGAAGAAGTCCATCACTCTGATCACTCCATCTCACAACATCAGAGCCCCCCCATCATCACAGAAAAAATTCCTACACCGCAGCCTTCACCACAACCATCTTATCATACTCCACATCATAACACTTCACCGCAAGAGAAGGTCACTCCTGAAAAGCCAAAAACTCCCCCTCACTTCAAAAACCTGGCTGAGTACATGTCATCTCCAAGCTCAACTGACTCTCCTGCCACCACCCAAAGGAAACACGATTGGAAGGCAGCCAAACTTGCAGAGCTTATATGGAGAGAATGCGGTTTTGATACTATGATGGACGAATCCTTGATAAACTCTTGGATCAATCCTCACCGCAGACTGCTGGATGAAGATTACAGACCCCACCTCACCTATGCTGAACCCCTACTGAGGGATACTGGGATGTCCCAATTTCTCCAAATGCCAAATACTTCACAGTATTTGAGCATTTCGACCGCAGCCTTCCTGACCACAAAAGACTGCCAATGGAATTTGAGAGACTCAGTCTTTTTCATGCTAAACATGCCTCTTCCATTGAAAATATATGGTATAACGATAGACCATCCGCAGTCAAGAACTACAAAATCCGGAAGTTCATGAAGGCTGACTACATCCAGTATACCCTCACTAGAAGGGAGCATGACTATATCCGCACCCAGGCAGACTTTCCCTGTATGAATCCGGAAGAAATCTTTCTTATTGCCAAGGTGTTCCAAAACAAGTCAGAAAAGCACCCGAAAATGAAGATTGCGCTTGAAAAGGCCAATACTTTTCTGAAGGAAACGGTCTATGATTTTGCCAAGATCGATGCAGATATCTATCCTATCATTGCCAAGAAATTTGATCTGCCACCTCTCGAGCCTGCACCAATGCCTACCGAAGGCTATCAAGAAAGATCCTTAGGCGCAACCAAATTTCCTGAACTTGGAGTCATTTTCAAAAGGAAGATAGATAATGTCAAATATTACATTCCTATGACTGCCATGCATCGCCTCACCAAGAAGCAACTTGACATTTGTCGAACCGCAGTTGAAAGATCGAAGCACACTACCGCAGAAGTCAAGTTCGAGATCTTAAGGAGAATCACCTGGCTGGAAAACATCAGGAAGTTTTGGTGGATCCTGATCAAGTTCCTCAAACTTGATAGCTGAACAAAAGTTAAAGAGGTCACTTAGGGGGAAATTGTTGAATCATAAAAAGTGACCCTCTTGAACTTCAGCTACCGCAGCCATCCAGCACCCGCAGTCAAGCTCCTTCATCAGCAACCGAATCCGGAGTCTACCTACCGCAGTCACTTAACTAGATTACTTTACTTGTCTTTGTTATGATACTCTCTATTGTCTAGTATGCCTTGCATGGCTACTCTTAGAGATGTAATCTAGTGTACTTCTTGAGTCTCTATAAATATAGCTCATTCTCTTGTATCTAAGATGGATAACTTACGCATCTATCTATTCTGAATACACTTCTCAAGTTATTCTTTCTATCTCTTTATCTTACTACGCACCACTTCTTACTCTCAAATATTACTAGAATACAACTGATTATAACCTCTCTTCTGATCAAGTCTTTCGTGACTTAATCACTAAGTTTGATCTTCCTTATTAACTCGGTTTGAATGAATTCCTTGTTATGAATCAACTTATGTGTATACTTGATATAACAATTGTTGTCATTTCTATTTCTTTACTTTCCGCAACTAACTCTCTAACTATCTAATTCTAACTTATTAATATTATTGTTGAGCTTTTAGATCCTTCGAGATTAACTATTCCGCAATACACTTGTTCTAACGTTTGTTCAATTGTGTCTCTAAGTTTTTCTCTCAACAATTGGTATCAGAGCCATAGTGGTTGCTTTTTGAAAACGGAACTCTGATTTTCAAAAGGGCCTTCTATACCACTGAAGCTCATTTCTTAAAAAAAAAACTTCAAAAATGGCACAATCATTATCTATGAATGTTTCCAACAGTGTTGGTGGTTCTAACCGAGCCCCAATACTGGTAGCAAATGAATATCATCACTGGTCACAAAGAATGGAAAGATACTTAAGGAGACTTGGTAGAGATGTCTGGCGATCCGTAGAAGAAGGACCACATGTCCCAGTCCTTACACCAGTCCAGACTGACGGTGCTACAACCAGACTAGGAGGAGGTCAACCAGTCATGAACCGTCCCACCAAGGATGATCTCGATAAAATGGAAAATGATGCTGTTGCTTTTTATGAAATCTCCTGTGGAGTTGCTCCTGACAACTTCGATATTATCATAAATTGCAAATCAGCAAAAGAGATCTGGGAAGTTCTCAAGAATTTGTACGAAGGCTCAGAACAAGCACAAGACAAGAAACTTACTACCGCACTCAATGAGTTCAACAACTTCAAAGCTCATACTGGCGAAAGTTTGGAAGACTCCTTCAAAAGGTTCAACCTGATAGTCACCAAGTTATCCAATGCGGGCACCATCCGCAGTAACCATGAAACAAATCTTCAGTTTCTTAATGGTTTGGGAAGACATTGGACTACGGCTAAGATGATATTCCAGGGCGATAGAAAGATTCACTCTGTCACTCTACAAGCTCTATGGAGAGCTGCAAGCACAAGAATCTACCGTACTCAAAGACTGTGCTGACTTCGGAGGACCACTTGCTCTCATAGCACAAGCCCCACCGCAGTCACTCTACTCTCCCTCGTATGACACTCCACCATAGTCATACGAAGCTGACTCAGAGTATGATGATGAAGAAGAATTTCAGAAGGCTATTGCTTTGGTTAGTCAACAGTTCAACCGTCTACCACCTCCTTCCTTCCGCAAGAATCAACAGTTCAACAAACCTCCATTCAACCGTAACTTTGGTTCCCAGAATAACCATTCTCGATATTCCAAAAGTTCTCATCCACCACCGCAATCTCAAATTAATCAACCAAAGGAGGTACCGCAGTCTCCTCAAACCACTGACTCCGATACTCCCTCAGAAGACAAGACTGATGTTGTAATTTGTCACAAATGCAACAAAGAGAATCACTTTACAAGAGATTGTAAGGCCAATGTAGTAAAAGACAGAGCATTCTACCTTAGAATGGCTCAAGAGATGGAAGATAAGGAAAAGGCAAGGGCATACGTAGCCCATGTCAAAAGAGACCATCAAGTTGTTGGATTAATGTCTAAGTCCATAACTATATTTGGTATGTACTTGACCCGACCCGGCATGGTCCATTTGGGTTGCACTTCATCGGCACAATTTATATGGATAGTCTTTTGAGGGAATTTTTCTTGGCTATTCACTCACTTCAAAGGCATATAGAGTTTTAAACAGACATTCCAAACGTATTGAAGAGACATACTATGTAACCTTTGATGACAACTACATGAAGAAAGTTCAAAGAAGCGAAAGTGCCTTGGGGGAAATATTTCCTAGAGTCAGGACAAGTCTTGGTTCCAATTTCCAACCTATTTGAAGAGTACATAAGGCTATTTGATGAACCAGAAAAGGCTGCACACTCAGAGGCGAAAGCAGCAGACAACAAAATCAACAATCTGAAAAAGATCATTGATGAAGCGGCAAAAGAAATGGAAAATGAACCTCCTAAACCGACTGAAGGTCAACCCTCAACTGACCCTCCAAACAACAACTCAACGTTCAAGGGGGAGGGTTCATCTGCACCAAAGACAACCAATTTGTCTTTCGAGGGGGAGAATCCAACTCCATCCCCAACCCATAAAAGTCTAGACGAGGGGGAGCATCCAACTCCGATCCCACCCAATAATAGTCCAATCGAGGGGGAGAATCCAACTACAACAGAGGAAGAAAATTTTGAACCTAACAAGGGATAAGCTTCGCCATTTGAGGGGGAGAAAGAGAATACAAATGACGAAGGTGATCAATCAGAACTTGAAGAAGAAGTAAATGCAGAGTTGGATCCAGCCTATGACCCAAATTACCCACCTCTAATGAAATGGAGTAAGGATCACCCCAAAGCACAAATAATCGGTGAATCATCTGAGCGGGTTCTAACACGTTTTCAATTGAAAGCGAAACAAACTGGATTATTCTCTAATGTTGATTTCTGTATGTTTAATTCGTTTGTCTCCAAAGTCGAACCGAAGACGGTTAATTCTGCACTTGATCATGCTGATTGGGTACAAGCTATGCAAGATGAACTCCATGAGTTTGAACGTAATCGAGTTTGGAGGCTGATTCCCACTCCAAAAGATGCTTCAGTGGTTGGCTTAAAATGGGTCTTCAGGAATAAGTTGGACAAAGAGGGCAATGTTATACGCAATAAGGTTCGGTTGGTGGTGAAGGGATATTGCCAAGAAGAAGGGATAGATTATGAGGAGACCTTCGCTCCTGTAGCAAGGTTGGAATCGATTAGAATCTTTCTGGCATATGCTGCTCATAAAAACTTTGAAGTTTTCCAAATGGATGTGAAATGTGCTTTCCTGAATGGAGAACTAGAAGAAACGGTGTATGTTGAGCAACCACCTGGGTTCGTAAACGAAAAATACCCTGAGCACTGCTATGTGTTAGATAAAGTTGTATATGGTCTGAAGCAAGCACCGAG
Source organism: Lactuca virosa (assembly GCF_052849685.1). NCBI lineage: Eukaryota > Viridiplantae > Streptophyta > Magnoliopsida > Asterales > Asteraceae > Lactuca > Lactuca virosa. The sequence continues at coordinate 337,673,274 of NC_136430.1, forward strand.
GGCCTGGTATGAAACTTTAACGCGCTTTCTTAAAATGTCGAAATTCAAGCAAGGTTCGGTTGACCCAACCTTCTTTCGAAAGAAAGAAGGCGAATATCTAATGATAGTTCAGATTTATGTCGATGACATCATCTTCGGCTCTACGAATCCTAGCTTAACGGCTGCATTCAGGAAGTTGATGGAGACTAAATTTGAAATGAGCGCAATGGGTCCGATTAATTTTTTCCTTGGTTTGAATATAAGACAGGGACCAGGAGGTATTTTTATCAACCAGGAGGCCTACACGAAGAACTTGCTGGCAAAGTTCGGTATGACGGGAGACTCGAAAGTGAAGGTTCCTATGGCGTTTGGCACAAAGTTAACACCGTCTTTGGAAAAATCGGCTGTTGACGTAACACTCTATCGTCAAATGATAGGGTCTCTTATGTATCTAACGGCTAGTAGACCAGACATTATGTTTTTTGTTTGTTATTGTGCTAGGTTTCAAGCAAATCCAAGAGAACCTCACATGGTGGCAGTGAAAAATATTTTTCGTTATCTGAAGCGAACCTCCTCTCTCGGTCTTTGGTACCCGGCTAGATCTGGATTTTTTGTTCAAGCCTTTTCTGACGCCGATCTTGGAGGATGTGGTCTGGACAGAAAGAGCACAACTGGTGGATGCCAATTCCTTGACGGTAAACTTGTTAGCTGGCAGTCCAAGAAGCAAACATGTGTGTCTCTTTCAACAGCCGAAGCTGAGTATATAGCTGCAACATCCTGTACCTCTCAAGTGATATGGATACAAAGCCAACTGAGGGACTACAGACTAAGCATGAAAAAAATACCTCTCTATTGTGACTCAGAAAGTGCGATAAGAATATGTCATAATCCAGTGCAACAGTCAAAGACTAAACATATTGCACTTAGATACCATTTCATCAAGGACCATGTAGAAGATGGGAACGTGGAAGTACATTTCGTTCGGTCCTCTGATCAACTGGTTGACATATTCACTAAAGCCTTACCAGAAGCAAGCTTCAATAAAATTTTACAAGGTTTGGGAATGATGGAAGCAGAGTCGGTACCGAACCCTCAAATCTCTCTCTAAAAATTAGACAAGCGAAATAGAGCGAACGCTCGGTCTATTTCGGTTCCGGATTTTTCGGGAACCGAAATGAACCAAACGCTCGGTCTATTTCGGCTCCATAATTTTCGGGAACCGAAATGAACCGAACGCTCGGTCTATTTCAGCTCCGGAATTTTAAGGAACCGAAATGAACCGAACGTTCGGCTTATTTCGCTTCATTATTTTAAGGTTTGGTTTCGGCTGTAAATTTTGTTTATTTTTTTAAGTCTATTTCTTATTCTATTTTCTCTTTCATTTTTTATTATTAATTTTTTTTAAGAGTGTTTTGTGCTAATTTCTTTTCTTTTATTTTAATGATTTTATTATTTTTCAGAAAACTTCAAAAATTCAAAAATATTTTTTCTTTTATTTTTCTGTTTTTATTATTTTTCAGAAAATTTCAAAACTCCAAAAATATTTTTATAAAAGTTTTTTTTGTTTTGTTTAGTTTGTTTTGTTTGTGTGGTTTGTTTGTTTGCTTGTTCTTTTTAATTAGGTCCCAAGTATTTCAGTGCAACATAATTTGGAGCTAAGGCAGGTATGATTCTTTTCATATGAACTAGTTAAGTGTCTCTAGAAGCATGCTGCTGCATGTCGACCGAAGCCTCTAAGACTAAGAGCTAGGCCTTAATGATTCGATCTATACCTATCGTTTCTTCCCAATCAGGCTGTTAAAATCCACTCAAGTCAAGAGCTACCTTACTCTTCTCAAATGAGTTAAGAGTTTTCTGCTTTGTCACGTTTATATAGCAGAGGTACTTTCGGTTCCTTAACCACCCTCCTTACATTCTCCATCAACTTTCGGTTCACCACTGTAACCCTTGAGACTCTCAGCTTTTACCACTGAGGTTTATGGTTGCATAAAATCTGTGTTTATGATCTTAGATACGTAAACCACGTGCTGAGTGAAACCCACAATCCAACACCAACAATGAATTGACGGTGAATCTTTATATTCAAGATCTTACTTGTTACCTAACACAATCTCATTTTATTTTTGAGTGGTCTTTTATGAAATTGTCTAACACCAAGGCATTTCTTCCCAAAAAGATCCAGTTTGGTTTTGTTTTTGAGATTTATATAACATCTTTAGTCACAGCAAATTATATCCAACCTACTCGTTCAACAGACCACATCGGTCTCACAAGTACTTCATCCAACGTTCGGTCTTATGTTAAGAATCGACGTTCGGTTGAAGATAATCCACCCTTAGCCTATTATTTAAAAGAAGTCTTTCAGTGTTTCTTTACAAGCACTCGATCGTATTGTTTCGGGAAACCACGCAAGCACTTCAAGTCTCTCTTGACTTTGAAGGAAGAGATTCTTGCTCGGAATCATCTGCTTTATGTCTTCTAACATACATCACTCACATCCTATACACATTTCGCTTTATTTCTTAATTTTTGGCATACTCTTGTACGAAAATACTTTGTGATTTTCCTACATTCTGGTTGTTGTTTCCTATGGCCTGTGTGAAGTTTCTTTTAGGCGCGAAAATGGTTGTTATCATATCTGAAGCAAAGGTGAATTTGAAAAGACGATATGTGGATAAGATTTTGGGCGCGTGAATTTGAACGGTTCCTAAACCCACGCTTGATGACGTCTATCTGGGGAAACCAAGCTGTCACATCGCGCTTTTTCAGGCGACGTTTCAATGATTGTATCATCATCACGAAGATTCTTTCTCTCTCTTGGCAACGGTATATACAGGGTTTCTCAAACATATTGTACCTTCTTACCTTCTTCAAATTCTCTCAATACACAAGGCGATCTACAACTGTTCATATTCTTCCTTACCTCAACAATGGCGGATTCCTCATCTGTTCAAGATCAAACTGCTTCGTCCTCATTGCTCGTGATCAAACCCAATCAGAACATGATCATACAACTGAACCCGTTTCTGTATGATTCGTACATGCTCTAAGTTGTTGAATGCCTCAAATACTCTCCACTGGTTATTGCACTCACACAGGTGGAATCTGTCCCAATGTCTCTTCTATCCCAAGTCTATTCTACTGCAACCTATGACAAGAACAAGGAGAGGATCTACTTTCAAATTTTCTCGTACAAGGCATCAATTTCAAAAGGGTGATTCTGTTCCCTGTTAAAGCTTGCCGTCGATGCCTCTGTTATCTCTCCCGATTTCGTAACCACAACTCAACTGTTTACAATGCTCTACGAGATGGGATACACTGATGTTCTTACCACCGTGACGAAGGTTAAGAAATCATGTTTGTCGCCACAATGGAATGGATTGCTTACTCTTCTCAACAAAAGTTTAGCGGAGAGGGTTGCTGGTTCAGATGGTACCAGTAAGGGTTTTCTGACCATTCTCTATGGTCTCTACAATGGGATCAATCTCGACTATGGGTCGATTATTTGGTCACAAGTGGTGCAAAGTCTCAACACTTCAACGAGACACTCTGAAATTTCTTGTGGTCGCTTCTGGACCATCATCACGCGAAGGGCTATTGATTCTTTGCAGATTCCAGTAATGAAGGATGCCCTGGTCTCGTCTGTGGCTACCTTTCATACGAAGAAGATCATCTTCTCTGATGCCACAAAGTTCTCCCACAATGGTTCCATACCTGAGACGATGTACAGGTGTGTGTCAGCCGAAAGTAAGGTGATGGCTGATTATCGAAAGCTTCATCCCAAAGGACCGAGAGTACTGACTCCTGAACAGCAAGCTGCTTTGGATGCTGTGGAGAAGCCAGCCAACCGAGGCAAAAGGGCAACTACCAAGAAAGTGACAACCGAAGGTCCTTCGTCTAAAGCTGCCAAGTCTAAAAAGCGAAAGGCTGATAAAGGTGATTCTTCGGCTCCAAAGAAGATTAAGAAGATGGCGAAGAAATCAAAGAGTCCTTCTCCTCCCAGCTCAGACAATGATGAGGAGGATGAGGAAGAGGAAATTCAGCATCATGAATCACCGAGAGGTAATACACCTCATCGTTCACCAACTCCCACCGAACCTCTTAATGACAAGGTTCCAACACCTCCTCCATCTCCACCGAAAACCATTGTTCCAGTTTCGGTTGCTCCAATTCCACCACCTCCTACATCTCACACCACCACTTCTATTCCACCCCTCCCACATCTCAAACAACAACTTTTGTACCACCACCACCACCAGTTAGTACCATACCAATCTCTACAACTCCTTTACCACCTCCTATCATTTCCCAAGCAACTACCACCACTACAACCGAACCGACAGTTATCGTCAACGTATCTGATACGGGGGCGAATACTAAAACCGAACCTCCTGTTACTTCCAAACCTCTTTCACCCTCACCTTCAACCGATTCTGGTGATACTCTTGGTGGTGATAATGTTGAGTTTGACTCGACTTATTACAATCCTTATCGGCTTCCAACAGATGAAGATGAAGAGGCTCTTGTCTCACGACAACAGTTGCAGAGTATTGATGAAAAGTTTGATAAATTGCTTGCCTCTAACAAGTCATACAACGATGTTGTGCTCAAAGCTTTTCTGGACACCGCTTTTGAGCAATATACTGGGGCCATTGACAAATCGACGAAGGTCGTTGAGGATTCCACTTCTTCTTGCAAGAAGGCCACTGCTGAAGTTGCAGAACTTGTTCACAGCTCTCAGATTTTTCTCGAATCACTCAAAGGACATGCTGATTCAAATGCAGCCAAAGTGAACGCTTCAGTTGATTCCTTATCCAAGTCACTAAAAGAGGAGCTAGCTAAATTTGAGTCTGTTTGTTCTTCCATTCAAGCTGAGAACACTTCTCTACTTAGCTCAGTGACTTCTCATCTTCAAACACTCCAAGCTGATTTAGCAAAGGAGAGTGCATTAAAGGAAGATCTTGCACGTCAAGCCTCTACTATTGAAGTTCAGAAAGTGCAATTAGCTCAAGCTGAAAAGGAGATTTCATTGTTAAAGACAGAGCGAGCTGTTTTTCGGAGCTGTGCTGGGGATGTCAAGAATATGCTTACCAATCTTCTTAGTGCTCATGATCCAATACTTACTCTGACCATCAGGAATCATTTGACTTCCAAGCTTCTTCCTGCCCTTGCTCTCTTACATGAAATGAAGGGTGTTTCGGAGAGATTCGTACCTCCAAAACAAGGGGGAGAAGGCGCTCAACCGAAGGTCACTGTCAAAACCGAACCGAAGGGTAACGAAGCTTCGGGTTCTGGTAATCAAGATAAGAAAAAGGGATTGGATGATGATAGTGATGATGAAGAAGAAACACTTGCTGAGGCCCTGAAGCGAAAGAAAAGGGATAAAGAATTGGATGAAACCCTTCGGGTTGAGAAAGAAGCTGAAGAAAGGGAGCGAAAGAACAAGGAAGAGCAAGATGCTATAAACTGTAAAAGGCCTTGTTTCCTCTCTGGACAAGTGAAACGCTCGTCAAAGAGGCAATAGAGTTTCCAAGCATGTATTGGCTGGAACATGTCGCTTCTTTTGATTGTGAAAATTCAAGGGACTCACAGTTCGATATGCCTATAACACGAAAGGCATTTACATTTCATTGCTTTGATTCGACTGTTCAAGTTCCCTTCCCTCATCCTAAAGTTGATCGCGGACTTATCGATTTTTATCTGAAGTTCGGTCAGCCTCAGTACCTGACATGGAGTGCACAGAAGATTATTACTGTCAAGCTGCTGAAACCTTCGTCTGCCGGGAAGTTTATCAATGTTAGTTTCAAAATAACCCGAGGTTCAGCAAACTCGGTTTCGGTTATATCCCTGGCAGATCTTCCAAACTTGAATCCTCATGATTGGATCTTATTGTTTAACATACTGCTCACCAATCCGAAAGAATATGAGCCGATCCTGGATTATCTAAAGAGGATGTTGGCCTCCTATATCCATAAAGTAGCTGCAATGGATCAGGAGATAGCTAAATTTATGAATAAGAAACCCACTGTAAAGCCAACAGCAAAACCTGGAGATGTGAATAAAATGAAGATGGGCCAAATTGATTCTACACATCTCATGTTGATGTTCACAAGAGGCGAAGCTAATAGATTTCTTTTCGCTCTTGTTGACAAACATCTGTTCTCAACGGACTGCTTAGAGCACATAATTAGTATCATCCATCGGTGCAAGCAGAAATCTGAGGCAGACAAGAAGAACTTCACGGACATGCTTCGGTGGTATATCACGTTTCGTCATACTCTTTTGGCCATCATACTGAAGGTGTTCAATACTGTCAAGAAGTCTTCTATAGCTCAACAGAACTGAGCTTTCGGCTCCATTGACGCAAAGGGGGAGATTGTTGGGTATGTTATGTTGCGTCATGGGCTTAGTATTGTATATCCGGATTGGGCCTGTCCATCCGTGATTATTATAGGCTTTAGCTATAAATAGTGCATGCATGTATGCCTTAAAAACTAACGTGATTATAATTATTATTGCTTTGTAACCCTAAAACACCTCTACAGTCGAAGTTCTTAATCGAGCTCTTCTGAGGTGTTAAAGTTTAATCATTCGACATCAGTTAAACCATTCCTGTGTTCATCATTACGTCTTTAATTGTTTTTCTGCTTAGAATCTATCGATCCTACTAGAACTTTGTTCTAACAAATAGGATGTTACAAATAGGATGTTACAAATATGGATTGAATGAGTAAATGGATTAAGCCAAAAGTCATGGCTTAATGTATTAGGACCCCAACTTACTTTATGCATTAGAAACCTAACTTACTTTATGCATGTATATATATATATATATATATATATATATATATATATATATATATACACACACACACACACACACACATACGCACATCATTGTGTTAATGTATTATATATAGTTATCTATATATTTTATATATGGGCTTAACTTATTATATAGTTATCCAGTCTAAGTGTTTAACTAATTAACATAGTTTTACATGTATACATTCTAAGTGATGAATTTAATTATGTATTAAGTATTCAAGCTCTTAATATAGATTATACAAATAAATGCACAACTAATCAAACATATAATGAATATAAAATTAATAATATACTTACTCAATATACGAATGCACTTCAGGTGTATTTTGTAGTACAAAGAAATGTGATTTGATGAGGAGTTCTAGAGAAACTTCAGATGGATATACAGTTGATAGTGCGTATACATCATTATCAATTGTGTTATGCTTATCCTGTGGAATACCAACAATCTGTATGTTCTTATGGTATTCAATTTAAAACTCATTTTTCTCCTCTGCAACATTCTCTTTGGCAATGCATCCTTCCGGTTTGGTTTTTTTTGGACAAGTCGTTTTATTACCTTCATGTATCTTTCAAATGGATACATCCATCGGAAGCATATTAGAACACATATTCTTACTTCCCTAATAAGATGAACGACTAAGTGAACCATAATATCAAAAAAACGTTGGAGGAAAATGTTTCTCTAGTAAGCACAATGTAACATGAAGATCTGCTTCCAAGTCATCGATCTCTTCCATTATTATTTCTTTGCGAGAAATATAATTGAAAAAAACATAATTTGATAATATCATCTCTTGTGGATTTCTGCATTATCGATCGTATTGAAATTGGCAATAACTGTTGCATTATCATGTGATAGTCATGCGATTTAAGTCCATTAAGCTTATGCTCCTTTTCATTCACCAAAGTGGAAAATGTTGAATATTAGCCTTTTAGAACCCTTAAATCTTTAAGTGTATGTAAAAACATGTCTCTTTCTTATGGAGTTAATGTGTAGCTTGATGCTGGCATGAGTAACTAGTCACTTTCTATTGTTTTTGGTACCAACTCTAGTTTTAAAGCCAAGCTTTCGAGATCTTTGCGAGCTTTCAATCTGTCTTTGGTCTTATTAGGCACGTATAGCACTGTACTGGTAAAACTCTCACCCATGTTCTTTTCAACATGCATGAAATCTATACGGTTTGAGACGGAGTGAAACTGCCAGTACTTGAGGTGTTTATACCAAATGTTGCATTTCTTCCAAGACACTTCCTTGTTTCCCCCCTGAAGTTGAGCCATCTTCTTTTGAAGTTTTCTTTTTCTTCTTACACTTCCAACCTTTTCCTTTATAAGTTGAATTGGCCTTCCTACATTTATTATGTATAGATTGCACTTCATTGTATATTTTTTCCCCACTCATAGGCTTTATGGCATATTCCAACTCCATCTTTCCATCGAAACCAATCTTTTGACATCTAAATGGATGATCATATGGAAGATAGTGCCTATGACCAACATAAATATGTTTCTTTATGCAGGAAGTCTAATACAATTAGTATTTTTCTGACACACTACACAACCTTTGTATCCGTTGTAGGGGCATCCACATAGTACACCTAAAACAGGGTAATCGTTTATGGTCCATAAAACAACTACACATAGAGTAAACTTCTCTTTTGCATATGCATCATATGTTTCAACCCTCTTTTTGAATACTAATTGAAGATCATCCATAAAAGGTTCTAAATAAACATCAATATCATTACATGGCGAACCGAATACTAGTAATGTCAACATCATGAACTTCCTTTTCATACATAACCATGGTGGAAGATTTTAAATGATGGTTAAAACGGGTCAAACACTGTGATGTTTGTTTCCTCTATTTATGTCAGCCCCATTAGCTGAAATGCCAAGTCGTAGATTTCTTTTATCATTAGCAATTTCGGGTAACCTGTCATCTATGTTATGCCATGTTGGTGTGTCCGCCGGGTGACGTAGTACACCTTCATATTTCCTACCAAAATCAAGCTTGTACCATATTAGATCCCTTACAATGCTCTTTAGTTTAAAGAGTCATTAAAAGCGTGGAATGATGGGGAAGTACCACAATTTTTAGCTGGAATATTATAGTACTCTTATTTTAGTGCTTGTCCACCTTCCATCTTGATTCCTCACAAATGGGACATATATACAAATCTAAATAGTTATTCCAGTATAAAATGAAATCATTGATACAAGCATGTATCTTTTTATATCCTGAACCCATTACCTTTAGTGTTTTCTTCGCCTCATAAATACTTTTAACAATTTAATTAACTCTAGGTAACATACTCTTTATCAAACGTAGTAATTCATTAAAGAACTTATCAAATGCCCCGTACTTACTCTTCAAGTGTAGAAGCTGAACCAATATACAACGTTGTATACTTATGACATCCTTTATACATGGGCTTCTCAGCATCCTCCAACATTAATTTGAACTTCTCTAGGTTATCTGAGAAATTCTCTTCAGTTCCTTCAACCATTTCTATTGTATTGGGAGCATCTTTTAGGTTCCCGAATCTAAAATAAAAAATGCATTATTATTGTTGTCATCAGTAGACCTACTATGTCCGGAATCCTCTTTTTCACCATGCTTAGTCCATATGGTGTAGTTTGGGTCAATTTCCTTAAGGTATAAAAGATAATCTACCTTTTCGACTTTATGAAAGATATGGTTTAAACAAGAGACACATGGACATGGAATTGAAATTTTCTTTTCTGTCCTTTTTACTCATTCCCTCTGGTTCACATAGTCAATAGCATAACTCAAAAAAGAATTAACTCCATCCACATACGGTTGTTTGGTTCTATCTGAACACATCCATGACTTATCCAAGTTCATGATGTTAGCCTAAATTAATTTACAAAAACGAACAATTAATTAATATAGTGAATAATGAATGAGGTGTATCAATATTATAACACCCAAAAATTTCAAACCAATTTAAACTTTTAAAACATGTCAAGTTCATCGAAACATTACAACTTTGTTTTCAAAATATTATTTATCAGAGTATTCCCAGAAACATAAACACAATGTGAGGAGCTGTACGATCATGCAATGGGTCCATAGCTTTATGAGTTGGATTACCCCCGGGCCCTCAGTACGAGTCTGGAATGCCTACCGGGCCCTCAGCTCGTATCTGGAATGCCATCGAGCCCTCAGTACGAGTCTGGAATGCCTACCGGGCCCTCAGCTCGTATCTGGAATGCTCTCGAGTCCTCAGTATGAGTCTGGAATGCTTTGCCTGGCCCTCAGCTCATATCTGGAATACTTTAGGGTTTGTTGCCTAACGCACGGAGCAGTACAACCTTAACCCATCCCACATAACATGTAACATATAACATAACTACTGAGCATGCAATAATCATATAACATCATAGGTAGTCGTACAGATCTACCTAACTGGAATAACCACTAACATGCAACACTAACTCATACTCAACATCTAACACTGCTAGGATAACATATTCAATGGGCCGGCCTTGGTGCCTTAGACCCCTTAGTATAGTGAGGATAACTCACCTTGCAGATGTCGACTCGGTAGATAAACTTCAACCCTCGGATCACTGCCACAAACTCCACCACCTATTACCATATTATAATCATACCCATAAGTCCTTAACCTTATAAGGTATTCCATAACCCACTAGTCAACCCCTGGTCAAAGTCAAAGTCCTCAGTCAAGGTCAACAGTCCATGTTGACCTTAACTCGCCGAGTACCCTCGGCTACTCGCCGAGTTCCTTGAAGCACTTTCCAACTCGTCGAGTCATCGAGGTGACTCGTCGAGTTCTTCCGATTCTCGATCAAACTTTAAGGCCACCCGTCGAGCTTCCTTCTTGCAACTCGACATATACACATGCATACATATCCTGGAGAAAACTCATCCAACTCGCCGAGTTGTTCATACAACTCGCCGAGTCTATGGCAATCTTCATCGGACTCGCCGAGTTGCTCATCCAACTCGTCGAGTTCAAGGCCATCTTCATACAACTCGCCGAGTCAACCTTACGACTCGCCGAGTTCCTTCAGCTCTTAAGCCATACAGACTCATTTAAGCCATGCAATGGCTCCAAATTACAGATCCAAGATTCTAGAGCATGTTTTTCACGTAAAGTTGCAAACTTTACATGTATGCATGGCTAAAAAGGCTCTTAATGGCAATTCTAAGCTCTTAATGGGGTTACATGCACAAGGAGGGTCTCAATCACCCCCAAACCCGCAACTTTATGACTCTAGGACTTAGGAAGGGTCCAGATCTGAAGTTACAACTTCAGATCTATCCTATAGCTCCCCATCTCAACTCAAAATCCATAAAACCCTAAAACTCATCCAAAAGAAAAGAGATCTAGAAGGAAAGGGAAGTAAAGATTGCAACTTGATACCTCCAGAAGATGCTAGCTGAGGTAAGTTTTGCTTCCCACACCTTCCTTGCTTCAAATCCTTTTCTCTTCAAGCTTTTCCCTCATAGCCAACCCTCTTTCCAAGGCTTAAATCACACCAAGAAGAGTACCACACGAATTTGGGTTTCACTGAGCTCTCAAGGACTGTAAAGAGGCCAAGGGAGGCTGAGGTTCCTTTAAATAGGGTGCAAAACCCCGGGATTTAGGGTTTCACCTGCCAGCTCCTACTCGTCGAGTCCCTTCATGGACTCGTCGAGTAGGTCACTAAACACGCGTATCAAACCCGTTGCAACTCGACGAGTAGTGCAACCAACTCGTCGAGTAGGCCTTGAAACCAATTAAATTCTTATTTAAACAATACCTGGAAATCGGGGCGTTACAATTCTCCCCCACTTGAACTAGACGTCGCCCTTAAAGTCCGCTGGAATAAACAATGCTGGGTAATGCTCCCGCATTTCCGCCTCCGACTCCCACGTCCACTCGGATCCCCTCCAATGCTCCCACTGCACTTTTACCAAAGGTATCTCTTTATTCACCAAAATCTTCTTCTTCTTTTCCAAGATGGCTACAGGCCTCTCTTCGTAATTCAGGCGCTCATCGACCTGAATATCATCCATCGATACTACTGCCTCCTGGCCCATAATACACTTCCGTAATTACGAAACATAGAATGTGCTATGAATTCGGTTGAGCTCCTCCAGTAGCTCAAGCCTATAAGCCACCTTGCCAACCCTGGCAATAATCCTGAATGGCCCGATATAACGGGGACCCAATTTTCCCCTCTTCCTGAAGCGGATCACACCCTTCCAAGGCGAGACCTTCAGGAGCACCATGTCACCGACCTGAAATTCTAACTCGGAGCGGCGCCGGTCGGCGTAACTCTTCTGCCGACTCTGAGCGGTCTGCAGTCGCGGACTAATCTGCTGAATCTTCTCGGTAGTCTGCAAGACCATCTCCGTCCGACCCATGACCCTGTGACCAACCTTACCCTAACAAACCGGGGTACGACATCTCCGCCCATACAACAGCTCGAATGGCGGGGCGCCAAGGATAGAATGATAGCTGTTGTTGTAGGCGAACTCCGCCAACGGTAGGTGAGAATCCCAACTCCCACCGAAATCAATGACACACGCCCTCAACATGTCCTCGAGGGTCTGAATAGTCTGCTCGCTCTGGCCATCTGTCTGCGGGTGGAATGCTATGCTGAAGTGCAACCGTGTGCCCAGCTCCTCATGGAACTTTTTCCAGAAGCGGGAGGTAAACCCGACATCCCGATCAGAGACAATGGAAACGGGAACCCCATGGCGAGACATGATCTCGCGAACGTATACTTCGGCCAGTTTCTCGGCCGATGAGCTCTCCCGTATAGCCAAGAAATGGGCACTCTTGGTCAGTCGATCCACGATGACCCATATAGCATCAAACCCCTTTGCCGTCCTCGGCAACTTGGTAATAAAATCCATCGTGATATGTTCCCATTTCCACATGGGAATCTCCAGGGTCTGCAGCTTGCCATGCGGCTTCTGATGTTCGGCCTTGACCATCCTACAGGTCAAGCACCTCTCGACGTACCAAGCGATTTCTCGCTTCATGCACGACCACCAATAGCTCAAACTCAAATCCCGGTACATCTTGGTGGCCCCCGGGTGAATAGAGAAATGAGACTTATGAGCCTCCTCCATAACCGTCTGCCTAACCCCACCAGACATCGGAACCCAAATCCGACCGCATCGGGTCAATAGTCCCCGACTATCCTGCACGAACCGGGTATTCTCACCCTTGATCCTCTCCAGCTTCCAATTCTCCGGTCGCATGCCCTCTACCTGGGCATCTCTGATCAAACTCACAAGCGGAGAATCCACTACTATCCTCATACATACCGCGGGGGTGGAAGACCCAGCTGACTTGCGGCTCAAAGCATCCGCAACCACATTCGCTTTACCAGGGTGGTAAAGGATCTCGCAATCGTAATCCTTGACTACATCCAGCCACCTGCGCTGCCTCATGTTCAGGTTCGGCTGGTCCATGATATGTCTCAAGCTCTTGTGATCCGTGTAAATGGTACAGCGGACCCCATAGAGGTAATGTCTCCATATCTTGAGGGCGAACACCACCGCCCCCAGCTCCAAGTCATGCGTAGGGTATCTCGTCTCATGCGGCTTCAGCTGCCGCGATGCGTAGGCTATCACTCGTCCTCTCTGCATGAGGACCATCCCTAAACCTGTCATGGATGCATCACAGAACACCACAAAATCCTCGACTCCTTCCGGAAGAGTCAACACTGGTGCCTCACACAAACGCTGACAGAGGGTCTCAAACGCCCTCTGCTGCTCGGGGCCCCACCGGAAATCCACCCCCTTCCTCGTCAGACGAGTGAGGGGTACTGCAATCTTGGAGAAATCCCGTATGAACCTCCAGTAGTACCCTGCCAATCCCAGAAAACTCCTAATATCTGAGGGAGATTTCGGAATCTCCCACTGCATAACCGCCTCGATTTTGGCCGGATCAACCAAAATCCCCTCCTGGTTAACGAGATGTCCGAGGAACTGGATCTCTCGTAACCAAAACTCACACTTCGAGAACTTGGCGTACAACCGTTCTCGTCTCAGAACTCCCAGCAGCTCTCGTAGATGCTCCTCATGCTGCTCTCGGGTCTTGGAATACACCAAGATATCGTCTATGAACACAATAACCGAACGATCGAGCATCGGCCTGCAAACCCGATTCATCAGGTCCATAAACACTGCTGGCGCGTTGGTGAGCCCAAACGGCATCACCACGAACTCGGAATGTCCATAACGAGTTTGGAACGCGGTCTTCTCTACGTCCTCCTCTCTGACCCTGACCTGATGATACCCAGACCTCATGTCTATCTTGGATAACCAAGATGCGCCCTGCAACTGATCGAAGAGATCGTCTATCCTCGGGAGTGGGTAACGGTTCTTCACCGTTAACTTATTCAACTCCCGGTAATCAATGCACATCCGGTGCGAACCGTCCTTCTTCCGGACAAAAAGAATCGGCGCTCCCCATGGGGAACTGCTAGGTCGAATGAACTGCTTGCCCAGCAGTTCCTGTAGTTGTGATGACAGTTCCTGCATCTCTGGTGGTGCCAATCGGTACGGCGCCTTAGCGATAGGGGCCGCACCTGGCACCAGGTCGATCCTGAACTCGACCTGCCTCTTCGGAGGTATTCCTGGAAACTCCTCCGGAAACACATCTGTAAACTCCCTGACCACCGATACATCGGAAACCGAAATCTGATCCCTGACTCGCGTATCTACCACATACGCTAGATAACCCGCACACCCGTGCTGAATGTATTGTCGAGCCCTGGCAGCTAAGCAAAACCCTGATCCCACTCTGGTGCCCTCGCCATATACAATCAGTTCTCCCCCACTTGGGGTTCGAACTACCACTCGCTGGCCCTCGCAATCAATCATATCACTGAACCGACTGAGCCAATCCATGCCTACAATCACGTACACCTCTCCCATGGGGATCGGAATCAAATCTATCGGAAAGGACACTCCGAAAATCTCCAAGTCACACCCTCGATAAACTGAAGAAGCAGAAACCCCGTGTTCGTTGGCGATAGAAACTCGCAACGGAGACTCTAGCTCGCCTACTGGCACTTTGAACTCCCTACTAAAAGTCTGAGATACAAAAGACTGACTCGCCCCCGAGTCGAACAAAACCAAAGCAGGCAAGGAGTTCACTAGAAACGTACCAGCAACCACATCCGGTGCTGCCTTGGCCTCCTCGGCCGTGAGCTGAAATGCGCGTCCCTGAGCCTTCGGAGGCTCTGCTCTGCCCTGCCTCCCATCGGTAATCCACAACGTAGCCGGCGCAAGAGCCTGTGCCGGCTTGGCGGCAAGTAGTGGACAGTTGGCCCTCATGTGGCCAACCTGATCGCAGTGATAGCATAACCGCATACCCTGAACTGGGGCGGCCTGGCGACAGTCCTTCGCGTAATGCCCCTCGTTGCCACACCTGTGGCACCCACTACCAACTCGACACGCACCAGAATGACCCTTGCCACACTTCCCACAAGTGCGGCTCTGCTGACAGCCGGTCCTAGTATCAGCGGTCTTAGACCGCTTTGGCGCCGGCTGAGAATGTACCGGGGCCTGCCGCTGCTCTCTCAACTGCTGCTCAATCTCCAACTCACACCGTCTGGCGGCCTCCTGTAACTCCAGAAGAGTATCACATCGCTGGGTAGACACAAACTGATGGATATCCGTCTTGAGCATGCTCAGATAACGGGTCATCTGAGCCTGCTCTAAAGCGAATCCGGGAAAAACATCGCCCTCTCCGTGAACATCCAGGTGATCTCCATCACTGACTCCCCATCCTGTCTCAAACTCAGAAACTCCTGTGCCAAACGCTCCCGCTCAACCCGCGGAATGTAGCGGGCGCGGAACATGTCCCCGAACTGCTCCCAAGTAACAGCAGCTCTCTGATCATCAGTGTACGACCCAGTCGCAAGTCTCCACCAGTCCTTGGCCCCAGACCTAAGCAGGTTCAGAGCACACCTGGCCTTCTGGTCAGCAGGACACGGGCAGGTGAAGAAGCACCCCTCCACATCCGAAATCCATCTCATAGCCTTGATGGGATCCTGCGTCCCATCAAAAGTAGGGGGCTTCGTGTTATCGAAGTTCCTGTACTGAAAACCTCTACCAACTCCTCCCCCTGCCGCTGATACAGCTGATGCAGCTGCTGCGGCGGCTGTCTCTGCAAGAGCTGCGTAGCGCTCATCAAAATACTCCACCATGGCGGTCTTAATCGACCCGAACATCTCCGGTAACTGAGCCCGGAATGCAGCAGCAACCTCATCATACAGGATCTCTCGAATCCTGGCATCCAACTCCTCTGTACCCATCTGCACCACCGGCTCAGGTGCTGTCGGCCCCTCCTGGCCTCTGTCCCCTGGTTCTGATCCCGAACCGGATCTAGCCACGAAGCGCCTCGTCATCACCATTCTGAAACATACCACAAGATATCAGATAATCCATACAAATAACTGGGAGCCAACTCCCTACTAACCCTAGGGGTTGTGACTTCCTTGCTACGCGTATAGGTCCTGTGCTTTCAGTAGTATGGGCCCCTACTACCTTCCACACCTACCCACATTTGTCTCAAGTATCACCAAAACGCCCTAACTAAATACACAACATGGCGAGCGCTCAATCCTCACTCCTAGAGGAATGCTAAATATTTCATAAATAGCCTACCGGCCTCTCACATAACCCACCTATCCTTGAAACTTTCACCAACCCTACAGCACTAGTGTATGCTAGCCATACATAATGCTGGACCCTATAGACTTTCGAATATCCAACCCTACCCTAAGCTCCCAATCAAACAAGAACAGAACATAAGGCTAAATCAAACATTCTCAGGCTATAAGATCTTAATTATGTATAACCATAATGCATACACTGAGCAACTACAGTAATGATGTCAATTTCATATAAGGAAAACCCTAGGCTAGCAGGCATCATATAATCAGGCAATTCTATCATGCAATTCCTGAAGATTCCTAGCCTCCCTCTAGCATGCTGTTTTAACATATCACATAATCAAATAACTGTATGGTATTTTGGGGTCTACTTACTGGCTCCGGCTGATCGTACACCCTGCATCCTCCTTTACTTATTTTTGAAAACCATTTTAAACCATTTTGAAAATCTTTCCTTGATTTGAGACTGGATTCACACGAATGTTCCTCCAATTCACTCAAACCACGGCTCTGATACCAATTTATAACACCCAAAAATTTCAAACCAATTTAAACTTTTAAAACATGTCATGTTCATCGAAACATTACAACTTTGTTTTCAAAATATTATTTATTAGAGTATTCCCAGAAACATAAACACAATGTGAGGAGTTGTACGATCATGCCTTTGCCTTGCAGCGATCCCCTGATGTACCTGAAAAAATAAATTGAAACTGTAAGCCCGAAAGCTTAGTGAGTTACCCCCAAAATACCGATACACATACAGTCCACATAACCATATTAGTAATAACATATCATAACAAACTGAAACAGCATGCAATGGGTCCATAACTTTACGAGCTGGATTACCCCCGGACCCTCAGTACGAGTCTGGAATGCCTACCGGGCCCTCAGCTCGTATCTGGAATGCCATCGAGCCCTCAGTACGAGTCTAGAATGCTTACCGGGCCCTCAGCTCGTATCTGGAATGATCTCGAGTCCTCAGTATGAGTCTGGAATGCCTTGCCTGGCCCTCAGCTCATATCTGGAATACTCTAGGGTTTGTTGGCTAATGCACGGAGCAGTACAACCTCAACCCACCCCACATAACATGTAACATATAACATAACTACTAAGCATGCAATAATCATATAACATCATAAGTAGTCCTACAGATCTACCTAACTGGAATAACCACTAACATGCAACACTAACTCATACTCAACATCTAACACTGCTAGGATAACATATTCAATAGGCCGGCCTTGGTGCCTTAGACCCCTTAGTATAGTGAGGATAACTCACCTTGCAGATGTCGACTCGGTAGATAAACTTCAACCCTCGGATCACTGCCACAAACTCCACCACCTATTACCATAGTATAATCATACCCATAAGTCCTTAACCTTATAAGGTATTCCATAACCCACTAGTCAACCCCTGGTCAAAGTCAAAGTCCTCAGTCAAGGTCAACAATCCATGTTGACCTTAACTCGCCGAGTACCCTCGGCTACTCGCCGAGTTCCTTGAAGCACTTTCCAACTCGTCGAGTCATCGAGGTGACTCGTCGAGTTCTTCCGATTCTCGATCAAACTTTAAGACCACCCGTCGAGCTTCCTTCTTGCAACTCGACAGATACACACGCATACATATCCTGGAGAAAACTCATCCGACTCGCCGAGTTGTTCATACAACTCGCCGAGTCTATGGCAATCTTCATCGGACTCGCCGAGTTGCTCATCCAACTCGTCGAGTTCAAGGCCATCTTCATACAACTCGCCGAGTCAACCTTGCGACTCGCCGAGTTCCTTCAGCTCTTAAGCCATACAGACTCATTTAAGCCATGCAATGGCTCCAAATTACAGATCCAAGATTCTAGAGCATGCTTTTCACGTAAAGTTGCAAACTTTACATGTATGCATGGCTAAAAAGGCTCTTAATGGCAATTCTAAGCTCTTAATGGGGTTACATGCACAAGGAGGGTCTCAATCACCCCCAAACCCGCAACTTTATGACTCTAGGACTTAGGAAGGGTCCAGATCTGAAGTTACAACTTCAGATCTAGCCCATAGCTCCCCATCTCAACTCAAAATCCATAAAACCCTAAAACTCATCCAAAAGAAAAGAGATCTAGAAGGAAAGGGAAGTAAAGATTGCAACTTGATACCTCCAGAAGATGCTAGCTGAGGTAAGTTCTGCTTCCCACACCTTCCTTGCTTCAACTCCTTTGCTCTTCAAGCTTTTCCCTCCTAGCCAACCCTCTTTCCAAGGCTTAAATCACACCAAGAAGAGTACCACACGAATTAGGGTTTCACTGAGCTCTCAAGGACTGTAAAGAGGCCAAGGGAGGTTGAGGTTCCTTTAAATAGGGTGCAAAACCCCGGGATTTAGGGTTTTACCTGCCAGCTCCTACTCGTCGAGTCCCTTCATGGACTCGGCGAGTAGGTCACTAAACACGCGTATCAAACTCGTTGCTACTCGACGAGTAGGGCAACCAACTCGTCGAGTAGGCCTTGAAACCAATTAAATTCTTATTTAAACAATACCTGGAAATCGGGGCCTTACAAATATAACATGTAGTATCTAAACGGACGAAGTAATTTGTATGCATAAATGAGTTGAACTGGATTTTATAGGTGTAACATCCAGATTTTTAAGGTATTGTTGTGCTGTATTTTAATGAGAATTGGAGGGGACACGATATGGTGGAAGCACCACCACAACATGGCATGACTTGGACTGTCCGCATCTCCATTTAAGTTGCCACAATGTAACATATATTGGCCACGAAGTTGGAAGTTTTTTGGCCAAAACCCTAATCTGCGGGATTGGTGCCCTATTTAAGGGTACTAACTCCTAGGGTTGCCTCATTTGGCAGCCTCCACCCTATATGAAACCTTCCCCTCCTAACCCTAGCCTCCATATTTAACTTTGAGTGCTCTTTTGGTGATTTTATCTCTTTGAAGAAGAATAAGACTCTTTTGGTGCATTGTACCAGCAAGCTAACCTCCTCCTCATGACTGTTGATTTATCACCTGTGGAGAAGGCCGCAGTGACCTGGTACTAATTTGTTGAGATGTTCCGAGAGGAGTATGTTCCTCTAGTGGAGAAGGAGCGATCAGCTTAGGAGTACGTGTTGCTCCGACAAGCGATAGAGACGGTGACTGAGATCCCTAGGATGTTTCAAATGAGAGCTTTATTTTGCCCAAAGTATACATCTCACACCCCCGAACCAGACGGCGGAAACGTCCGAGGGCTCGTGTGACTTACATTGAAATATCATCACAACGAATATACATGAAACGTAACATAAGCATCACCATGCATTAATACATTATAACCGTCATTGTTCACATCAAGTACATTTTTTACATTACATAATCAAAAACATAAATTGTTTATCGATTGACATTACACTAAGGACATTTCAGAAACACGCTTGATAATTCTTCAATCTAACGGTTACCTGAGAACACAAGCTATTTTAAAAACGGTCAACATATATAATGTTGGTGAGTTCATAGGCAGGTTTGATGTAAAAATGTTTTGTATTGTTTGTAAAACCCAGAAAATCCGATATTTTCTGTAACAAAAACTGTTTACGAAATTGGTGTGATGATCCATAAGTATACGTGTATATGATTTCAAAACATGTAAAAGTGAAATGCATTTTATAATTGTTCCTTGTATCATAGTTGTTGTAAGTAGGAGTGAAAAATGTCGTTCCCCGGAAAACCCGATGTTTTCCGATTTAAATAGTATGATAGTTTTGTATTATTATATAATCACTTTGCATCGTCTCAGCATATGAATATGATTTCCCATGATTACTTAGATGGTAATGGATCTCTATGTGAGTCGTTATAACCATGCATAATAATGACTAATTCACCTGTCTTGGCATTTTATCGAATGCCGGTTTTGAATTAAATTTTGTCACCCTAGACTGGCCGAGTCTAACTGTAGCGAACAACTCAGGTGTGGGGGAGTCACCCCCGTATAGATCTATACACAAACTCTCGCTTTCCCTCCAGGAGACTCTGATTATAACTACAGACTACGACCGACACTTATTGGTGCCACCCGTTATTTCTCACTAAATCCAAATGAAATTGAATAACATTGTTTTACAACTCGATTTATGTTTACGTGAATATAAGGTAAGCCTAACAAACAAAAAAAAGAGGACAACGGAGGCCCACTAACTTTGTATGTTATTACAGGCTGTCGAGTATGCTCCGGACACGTTATAGCCCATTAAGCATATGATGAATGTTTAGGACCATATTAGCAATGCAAATGGGCCACTAAGGCCCAATATCATGTCGAAGCTAATAAAGGCCCGTCGGGCATGTAATTGGGTCACCAATGCCCAATATACATGTTTTGTTTATATCGGGCCCAATAATCGATATTGGACCCAATCCTTGAATGGTTTATCTGTTTTGTCGTTAAATTGTAGTATAGGATTTAGAATACATTTGGTGTTTACTTTTTGACGTTAAAATACTTAGTGTTGTTTATAACGATATTTTTAGTTTTTTATAAAAATATCATTTTTAAACCTTCTTGTTGTAAAATTTTATATCTTTAATCAAATTCTTTTAGAATTTACATATTTGGCTCAAAATGTTTATTTGATCATTTCAGTCCCTTTTTCATATAAAATGTACATTTTCAGCTCTTAATGGTACAAAATGACACTTTTAGTCCTTTTTGATGAAAAATGACATTTTAGCCCATTAGATTATTTAACTTGACATTTCAGCCCAAATAAGATCTTAAATTATAATTTCAACCCAAAATACCACTTTTGACGTTTTCAGCCCTTATTTGCTAAAAATTTACATTTTTGGCCCAAATTCTAAAAACTTTGCATTATTAGTCCAATTTAGCGAAAAAGGTCATTTTCAGCCCTTGAACTTAATTCATTCACGTATTTGACTTTGTACTTTGCTAACTTTACAATTTTAGTCCCAAACTTCCATATTTTCGCAAATTTGGGCCCAAAAACCGTTGGGGCCCAAATATAAGCCCGATAAGCAAAAAGTTATGTTTTTGGTCCTTTGAGAAGTTTTATTTCCATAAAAATCATATTCTATATAGATATATACCATATTATCCTTGTAAAATCGAAAATGTCATCTTTTAACCAAATCTTTGTTATTTTTGCAAAAATGACACCTATAACAATCTTGGCCTTGTTTTTCACCTTTTAAACATAAAGTTTCTTAGATCTTTGAAAAATGTTGTTTATTTTGTTATTGTTCATGTATCCTTCACACTTTAGCCATAGATTTCGAGATATAGCAAGTAATATCATATTTTTACAACACAAACCAAAGAAATCACATATAACAATCATACACACATAGATCAACACATAATACTTGTATTCTCCCCCAAAAACAAGTAAAAACTGAAAACAAGGGGGTATGAACTCACCTTTTCTTGTTGTTCTCGGTTTTTGAAGAAGAATGGAAGAAGATGGTGTTGTTTTTGGTTCTAGCAAGCTCCTTGAGTGGATTTCGAACTTAGATGGGTTCTAGGGAGCATGATCACGAAATTAAGGTGGTAAGAAGAATGAATGAGTTCAAAAAGAAAGTATGTTACTTAGATTTGTAAGATCTTACCACTAGAGTGTAACTTGAAGTGATTTTTGGTTGAAACCTCCTTGAAATGCTTCTAAGTCTCGAAATTTCTTGATGAAAGAGGAGAGGTGTTCTTGAATGTATACTTAGAAGGAGTTTGATAAAAAGTGTGTGTGTGTGTGTTGATTCTCGGCCGAGGATAAGGAGAGAGGGGAGAGAAGCTTGAAATGATGGGTGCATGGAAACATGAGAGTTTATGGATGTATGTTGTGTATTTTACATGTAGGACTAATGGTTATTAGTGAGGTGGCACCTCACTAATCACTCTTGCATTATGATATTGGCATATTTAGCTATATTTTTATGTTGGATTTTTATCATTTATTGGCTAATTAATCGCATATTATGGACAAAAGGTACTTAATAATGTTTGAATTATATTTTCAGTCCAGAAGTCGTGCTCGGAAGCAAAAGGAAGCAGGAGTCACGATCGAAAGCTCGGGAATGGAAGAAAGAAGAAAAAGGCTTAATTTTGAAGCTACTCGGCGAGTAGGGTCGTCTACTCGACGAGTAGACACGAAGGTTCGCGAAGAAATACGAGAAGTCCTTGTCGGATACGGATTCAACAAAGGGACTCGTCGAGTCAGTTGTCTACTCGACGAGTAGCCCCTGTTTTGAGAAAACTATAAATAGACTTCACAAACCCGAATTGAGGACTCTCTGGCTTTTTGGAGAACTTACTTGGCGACTAAGGAACTTGCTGGAGATCAGAAGAACGTTTGAAGAACCCTAATCCTTCATTCTTAAGAGATTAAGGCACTTTAGGTTTAATTTTCCACTTTACCTTTGAATAGAATTATGTTAGTTTTATTTGAATTCGTCTTTAAGCTTTCATACACTGAAATCATGAACTAATTTCGTTAGTTTCTGTTTGGGGAAGACAATTTTGCTCCTATGGTGTAATTTACTCTTTTGATTAATTGTTAGTTGGTGATATTGTTAAATTAAGCTTGTTAAAGACCCTTATGCATTAACCATAACTATTTTCTGTTAATTGCTAAGTGATTAAGATGCATGAACATCTCTTAATTGCTTATCTCATATAATTTATGTGAACACAATACTATATGCCTAGGAATAATGAACATGAAACTAGGATCCTCACTCTAACCTTGACAATTGAGACTCACTCTAACCTTTGACTCAATTGAATAATAAATTATCTCATATAATTGGGCACAATACTATATGCCTAGGAATAATGAACATGAAGCATCCAAGTGTGTGAAATATTTGATGTGTGGGGGATCGACTTCATGGGACCCTTTCCCATGTCTAAAGGAAATAAATATATCTTGGTGGCAGTTGATTACGTGTCTAAATGGGCGGAGGCACAAGCATTACCCACTAATGATGCTCGGGTGGTGGTACGATTTTTAAAGAAATTATTCTCAAGATTTGGAGTTCCTAAAGCTCTCATTAGTGACCGGGGCTCTCATTTTGCAAATGATCAATTGGCCAAAGTATTAAAGAGATATGGGGTGCAACATAGGTTCTCAAAATCATATCATCCACAAACAAGTGGCCAAACCGAAGTAACAAATAGGGCGTTAAAAAGAATTTTAGAGAGATCGGTTGGAGGTAATCGGAAGGAATGGTCGGATAAGCTTGATGATGCACTATGGGCTTTCCGAACAGCTTTTAAGACACCTATTGGTACTACACCATATAGGCTAGTCTATGGAAAGTGCAAGTATGCTATTCTAGTGGTGATAGATTTAATGACGATTGGCGAAAACCTAAGAAGGAATGGCTTCCTTATGATGGGTACAAGAAAGCGAGGGAGGAGAAATATAGACAAAAGACAAGGGGTTTTTACCAAAACGAGGAGCCGGTACAAGAAAAGAAACCAAATCTAGAAGAAATACTCACTAAATTTATAGCTGCATCCGAGAAAAGACACAATGACCACGATGCTGCAATACAAGATACAAGAACAATATTAAGGAATCAACAAGCATCTATTCACAACATTGAGAAGCAGCTGTGGCAACTTGCCCAACAAATGAATCAAAGAGCACCGGGAGAACTTCCTAGTAACACCGAAAACAATCCAAAAGGCGCACATATAAATATTGTGATAACTAGGAGCGGAAAGATAATTACTCCTCTGGCCCCTATTCAGAACGAAGACCCGAAGCTGGTACAAGAGAAGGAGGCAGAAGGGCAGAACCAAAATCAGACCCAACTGAACCCAGACTCTACCCGCCGAGTCCAGGATATGGACTCGACGAGTCCGTCACCTGATCAGAAAATTAAGCCTCCTGTTAAGCCATATCAGCCTCCACTGCCATATCTAGTGTGACAACTGTGAATTCAGGTCATTCTCGGACTCATGCATCTTTATAATAACCATTCATGCACATCATGCCATGACCTAGTAGTATAAATTAGGTCAAAATCTTACATAAACTAGGATCCATCTAAGACCTAGGACTAATATACTTGACACTTACGATTCTAGTAAGTTGCTTAACTACAATAGGAAATGCCAATGCTATAATTTGTATGAAACTTTCAAGCTTTGTTATAATTGAAAAAGGGTATAAAACCCTAAAAATAAATTAAAATATTCTAATTATACTTCATTATGATGATGAATATCAAACAATATTCCAAAAACCCTAAAGAGCCCAAAATCCAAATTTATAAATCTTAAAGCTTAAAAACTTTATAAAATTTGGCTATAAACTTCCTAATATCAAATTTTTATTAATCAAATTATGGATTATACCAATGAAATAGAAATATAATTTATCATGCATTAATCATAATTAATTAGTTAAAGACAAGACTTTTAAATAAATCAAATTGCTTAAAGAATCACTTTTATAAAAATTAGATTTTTATAAAAAAATGAAGAGGGAAATTATTAATTTGAATTTTTGGAGAGAGAGGGCTCCTAACCCACTCAAAAACCGGCCATCTCCCCTCTCCCCATGCTCCCTCTTCCCAAAACTCAATCATTAGAACTTCTCCCTTACTCTACCTCTTCTCTCTTCACTCTCTCACACTCCACCCTCCTAACACACACAAACTCTCTTCCTCTCTCTCTCTAACTCACGAAATTTCTCTCATTTCTCTGCCAAATTTCGAGATTTTGAAGACTTTGAATGTGTTCTTACTTCCCTCAAGATCAAAACCAAGGTAAACAACAACATCTTCTTCCATAGTTTCATGATTCTACTTCCTTTTCTTCTTAGTTTTCTCTTCTTTTCGGATTCTATGCCTTTCCATGGCTAGAAATCTTTATTTTCCCCTTGTGGTTTGTAGATTCTCACCATAACACAATGCATGTGTTTGAAATGGTGAAAATCCGGGATCAAACCCATGCAAGGAGTGAAAATGATGCACATATGTTCATGTGACTTCAAAAACAAGTATTACATCTTCTTCTCCATTTCTTTTGTGTTCTTGCATGGTCAAAAGCATTTAAACCATTTCTAGTACATCTTGGATGGTCATTCACTCCATGCATGTGCTAGAAATCGGACCTTATCAAAGGCATGCATGATGTTCTTGTCAAAATGTCCTAAGGATGCACTCAAAGCAAACATGCAATCTGCCAGATTACTTTGTTCAACTTTGAACGACCATAACTCGGTCATTTCTTAACCAAATCATGATATTATTTTTGTATTGGATAATTTCATGAGTTAACTTTCAAACCCAACTGGTCTCACTGTAAAATATTAAATATCCGATTTTTGGCAATTTTTACAAAATGGTTGCGCAAACAGCTCTTTTTCTATGATCACCATTTTTGCCTAGCATTATCAATGGCCTTAAACCCAACCATAAATCTGGGGAAAAATACTTTAGAAACTTAACATATGCAGTGAATGATGGTTGAAATTTCGTGGCTTAAAACCTCACTGAATGGGCTACATAAATTCATAAACTTCAGCCACATTTACATCTCATGCACCATTGCATGCAACATTTCTTATCTTGTTTGGGTTCAATACCCCTATTTCCCTTCTGAATAAATTTCGAACATTTTTCCTTTTGGAAGCCCTCACATGCATGTGATAATCTGTAAAATACCAAAAGCTTTATTTATTTCTTTGATTTATTAAAATTATTGCTAGAAACCAAGGGCATAAATCACATAAAATACTTCCAGAGGTCAATAAATCCGGAACAAATTCATGAATGACCCTTATGATGGATAATGACCCCTCACTAAATTTCATCAATTTTTGTTGCTGTTTGGTATGATTTCCAATTTTCTTTTTGTTAGGATATAATAAATCACAAAACCACTTTGGAGAGTGTGAAAATTTTATCTAAGTATTTTTGCATACCTTACCTGTGATGGATGACTCAGAATAATTTCAACATTTTTCATCATTCCTTGCTATTTTTCCCAATTTTTGGTAATTATAATGGTTTAAAAATAGGAAAAATAGTTCTGATTATCCAAAATTCATGAAAATTTACCAGAACATCATGTTTTACAGTAGGAGGTTACATAAAAAATTTAAGGATTTTTCTCCACTGTAAACTATTTTTCTCTTAATTTCTAAAGTTAATTACACTTAAATACACATAAATACCCAAAACCGGATTATATAATATGAAGACCACTTTTGATATTTTTCTCAGGTTATTTATACTGTAAATGATGTTACAAAAAATTTTGGTAATTTATTTTAACTGTTTAATATTATTTCTTCAATTGAAGATTATTTAAAGGAATAAAACAAGGAAAAATAGAAATACCCACTGAAAAATATCTTTTATATTTTTCCCAGCCTATTTATGTATAATAACAGTTAAATAAAAAGTTTGGGTAATTTTGGAAACTGTTTTCTATTTATTTCAATTTTTATTGGAATAAATGCTCAAAAATCATAAAATATAATTAAACAGCTTGGAAATCCATTTTTATAATTTTCCCAGCTTAGTATTGTGTAATAACAGTTAAATAAAAAGTTTGAGAATTTTTATCCTTTGAATGCTATTTCCGTGAATTTATGTTGTAATAAGGACTTAAAAATTTGGAAAATTTATATTCCAATGTTGTAATTAATCGCACGATTTGTAGAATTTCATTATTTCAGAAAAAGTGTAACCAATTAATAAAAAGTCAAATACTAAAACATAAATTGGCATTTCACTATATGTAGAATTTAGTATATTAGCATTAGATTTCGACATGGAAACTCACTAGTGTGTGTTTGATGTCGTAGGATCCCGGTAGTAAGACGTTGGTGCATTCCGAAGTACCACTTGTACCTACTCGAAACGTTGTGAGTATTCACGCACTCCCCTATTTTCAGTTTTTATGTTTTGGGGTGGAAAAGCATGTCCCGAAAAATTATTATTTGAATGTTGTATTTAAATTGATTTGTATCAAACATGATTGCTATTTTATTGCTATATCTCTTTATGTATGTCTATGCAACACGGAACATGAGAACTTATCGTACTAAGGCTCTTCCCTTATCTCTAACCATTAACTCTTTGAGCCAATGGTCATTATGGATAGCGCTATTAGGAATTGACAACTCCTCACTCGCCCTATTGCTGGAGTACATGATACCATATTCATCTATGGAACGATAAGCATAGATCTTGATAGGGCTTCAGTCATAGGTTTGGTTGAGGCTCATTGTTTGCTCATACACATACAAACTCGTTACACATTATAGCAATAAACTTGTTATCTATTATGGCAATAAACTCGTTTATCAATTTTAGCAATCAACTTTGTTTCTCATTATAGCAATGAACTTTGTTCTCATTAAAGCAATGTACTTGTATTTATGAAAAGTCTTATACCAAATCTTGATTTTATAAACCTGTGAACTCACCAACTATTTTCATAGTTGACGCTCGTTTTACATGCTTTTTCAGGAAATAATTAGTAAGTGGATATAGAGATTCATCATCATAGAGCATGCTGCATCGTGTGGAAGTTATTTTATGAAGTTATATTTTGAACAATGTCATTTTGGAAAACTTGTACTTTGTTTTGTTTAAGCTATGGGTTGTAAACTTTTAAATATTGCTATGGTGATGTATCTTTATCTTTTGCAATGAAACCTTTGTCGCTGTCATACCTTGCGTTTCCGCTTTAGCGGGGTGTGACAGAAATGGTATCAGAGCTAAAAGTTATAGAGAACATCAGTTTTCCTTTAAGAAAACACAACCTATAACCAAAACTTATAAAAATTCTTTTTTTACATCAAACATATTACTAATATAATTAGGTTGGGAATTGTATCGTTGGATCTCAATTAAACATAGCCTGATCACCTATGTTTAATTAAGGAAAGATTTATACAAAGCTTGAGCTAATTATAATGGGAATATGTTCAACAAAAATATTTGAGAAAACTTTATTTCAAAAATTCAAAAAGGTTAATTTTGGTGTGTGTAAGCATTGCATATTATAGGTATACATTGTTATTTATTTCATATCTCATTGAAATTATGTCTCAGTCCACTATGTCAACATCGTCATCTTCCCACGCTGCCGCCTCAGCCGATGAGTCCGGCTACGTCACTATTATCCCTCGACGTAATCCCCCCGCCTCGGTAGAAGAAGACCCATCAGAGGATACGGAAGATACAAGGAACTCGGTGGAGATCAGCAATGACAACGCCCCGAGTCAACGACGCGAGGCATCACCTACATCAGTGTTGCCACAGCCACCACTTTATGGGCTTCATATTCGGAGGACAGCAAGGAAGAGTGTCCCTATCCCGGGAAGGATAGCAACCAGTACAGCAGGACTTGGCACGGCAGGAACCAGTCAGGTAGGACCCAGCATGGCAGGACCGAGAGCACCCCCACCTCAGCGAGTTATAGGGATACCTGTCAGGCAGTCAGGTATGACCCCGGAGGAGTCCTGGAGGATGCATTCGATGGCAGCGGGCCTACATCACAGTCTTGCTGTGATAGCTGAGCATCGGGAAGTTTTGGATGAAGTGTTAACAAGGATGGAAATCCTGTTTCAGCATTCGATGGAGACTGCTGACACTGCTAGTGCTGCTAGACGAGTGGCAGGTCATGCGATGACCGCATGTTATGTGTTTGGAGGGCTGTTACTGATTGTGGTGTGGATGTTTCTTGTTGGGATAGCGATTCGTACTTGGTTCTGATTTTAGTATTTTATTGTGTCATGAAATGAAAACCCATGTTGGGTATCTTTTGGGGAAAGACATTAAAACTTTATTTTGGGATTGATGTATTGTTTTGGTTTTAAGACTATTTCAAATGGTAATGAAGAAGTTTATTTTATGTTTGAAAACTTTTACTATGAGGTCAAACCCTAGAATTTATTTAGTCAATAGTTGAATAAAAAGATTTTTTTTTTCTTTCCTTTCTCAAATCTATGTGCATAGTATTAATGCAAACCATTAATTTGACAACACTTATGGTTTTCAAAATAGTAGTGAACTAAAAATTATACATTATTTTATGTATTCATACGTATTTCTTCTCTTGTGTCTTAGAACCATGTCAGGAAGGCCTAATCGCGGGCGCCCACAGAACGAAACACCCGATGTTGCTCAAGTGGTAGCACAACAACTCATGGCAGCAATCCCAAACATTGTCACTCAAGTAACTGCGGGACATAATGCTAACCAAGGAAGTAGTGGAGGAAATCGGGGAAACAATGAAAGAGAATGCAACTACAAGTCCTTTATGGCCTGTAAACCTAAGGAGTTCCATGGAAAGGAAGGTGCGGTCGGGTTGCTGAAATGGATTGACAGCATGGAGTCGGTCCTTCACATTAGCAAATGCCTCGAGCGCAACAAAGTTGAGTATGCATCTTGCCTATTCCAAGATAGGGCATTAACCTGGTGGAATACTCTAGTGCAAACCCGAGGCCGTACAGCGGCATTTCAGCTAACTTGGGAAGACCTAAAGAAGCTGCTGATAGAGGAGTATTGTCCCAAGGATGAACTTCAGAAGCTTGAATCTGAATTCTGGAACCATTCTATGGTTGGAACACAAATAGAGAAGTACACAGTCCGATTTCATGAACTAGCAAAACTGGTACCTCACATGGTTACTCCTGAGGAGAAACGGATAGATCGTTACATCTGGGGTCTGGCACCAGAGATTCGGGGAATGGTTACCTCAGCAAACCCAACTACTATTCAAAGTGCAGTAAGCCTAGCAAATCGACTAACCAATGATGTAATAAGGATGGGAGCATCAACAAAGGAAAACTCTAGTAGCAAGAGGAAGCCAGCAGATGAGGGAGAGAAGAACCAGTGAAAAGTCTCAAGAAACTTTATGGTAAGAGCCCAGGAGCAAGAACCAGTGAAAACTCAGGAACAGAAAGTCATGGAAGTGCAGGAGCGAAAGCAGTACACGGGACCGCACCCGAAGTGCAATAAGTGTAACTTCCATCACAAGGGAGCTTGCCCAGTGTGCCAAAACTGTAAACAGACAGGCCATTACCCGAAGTATTGTAAGCTGAATAAGGATGGAAAAAGGGCATGTTACGAGTGCAGGAGTACTGATCATCTGCGTAGTGCTTGTCCCAAACTGAACAAGGGGCCTGGTAACAATGGACAAGGCCAAGCTAGGCAAAATTTCCAAGGAAATCAAGGTGGGCGGCCAAGAGGTGTAGCCTTTGTGATTGGTGCAGAAGAAGCTCGTCAGAACCCCGAAGTGATAACAGGTACGTTTCTCCTGAACAATCATTTTGCATCAGTAATATTCGATGCGGGAGCATATAGGAGTTTCGTTTCTTTAACATTTAGACCGGTACTCGACTTGAAATCAAGAAAGATGAGGAATACTCATACTATTGAACTTGCTGATGGGTATGAAATTAGGGCTAATGAAATAATTCCTGGCTGTACTCTGAATTTAGCTGATAAACTCTTTAGCATTGACCTAATTCCTATCGAGCTAGGTAGTTTTGATGTAATAGTAGGAATGGATTGGTTATCCAAGAATAGAGCGGACATTGGTTGTTACGAGAAAGTCATTAGGATACCTCTCCCTAATGGAGAAACCCTTATCATACACGGTGAGAAGCCAGGAAGAAGTTTAAACATTGTATCGAGCATAAAGATTCATAAGTACCTGAAAAAGGATTGTATTGCATTCATGGCCCACGTGATGGAAAGAGAACCTAAAGCTAAGCAACTCAAGGAGATCCCGGTGGTTCAAAACTATCCCGAAGTGTTTCCGGAGGAATTACCCGGTCTACCCCCTCACAGACAGGTCGAATTTCGGATAGACTTAATTCCCGGAGCGGCACCGGTAGCAAAAGCACCATATCGCCTCGCGCCATCCGAGATGCAAGAACTGTCCGGACAACTTCAAGAACTTCTAGACAAAGGGTTCATACGACCAAGTTCTTCACCTTGGGGAGCTCCAGTGTTATTCGTCAAAAAGAAAGACGGGTCATTCCGAATGTGTATTGATTATAGAGAACTGAACAAGTTGACAATAAAAAATCGATATCCTCTCCCTCGAATAGATGACTTGTTCGATCAGTTGCAGGGCGCTTCATACTTCTCAAAGATCGACCTCCGATCAGGATACCATCAACTAAGAGTTCACGAAGGAGACATTCACAAAACAGCATTTAGAACCCGTTATGGACATTATGAGTTCTTAGTCATGCCTTTTGGACTAACGAACGCACCCGCTGTTTTCATGGATTTGATGAATAGGGTCTGTAGACCATACCTAGACAAGTTTGTAATTGTATTTATCGATGACATACTTGTTTACTCACAAACCAAAGAAGATCATGAGAGACATCTGAAGCTAGTGTTGGAGCTGTTGAAGGAGCAAAAATTGTATGCCAAGTTCACTAAGTGTGAATTTTGGATTCGGGAAGTACATTTCCTTGGTCATGTGATCGGCGAAAGAGGAATTCATGTAGATCCAGCTAAGATCAAGGCAGTCAAGAAATGGGAAGCCCCCAAAACCCCGACAGAAATACGACAGTTCCTAGGATTAGCTGGGTACTACAGACGCTTCATTGAGAATTTCTCTAGGATTGCTCAACCATTAACATCTTTGACCCAAAAAGACAGAAAAATTCTCTTGGAAGAGAAACACGAAGAGGCGTTTCAAATCCTGAAAAACAAGTTGTGTAATGCACCAATTCTGGCTTTACCAGAGGGATCAGAGAACTTTGTAGTGTATTGTGATGCGTCTCATCAAGGATTAGGATGTGTGTTAATGCAAAAAGATAAGGTCATTGCGTATGCTTCCAGACAACTCAAACCGCATGAGAAGAATTATACCACTCATGATCTAGAACTAGGAGCAATAGTTTTCGCTCCTAAAATATGGAGGCATTATTTGTACGGAACCAAGTGCACCATTTATACCGATCACAAAAGCCTTCAGCACATCCTAGATCAGAAAATGTTAAACATGCGGCAGAGGAGATGGGTAGAGTTGTTTAGTGATTATGACTGTGAGATCCGATATCACCCAGGGAAGGCTAACGTAGTAGCCGACGCTCTTAGTAGAAAATATAGAGTGAAACCTTCCCGTGTGAGAGCTTTGGGAATGGTAATTCAGACAAACTTGAAATCTCAAATCATTGATGCCCAGGAGAAAGCTTTATTCAGGGAAAATCTTCCAGGTGAAACTTTACATGGTTTAGAAGTGAGATTTGAAACCAAACCTGATGGAGTTCGTTATTTTAAGGACAGAGTCTGGATTCCAAGGGTTAACAATCTGAGAGACATAGTACTAGAGGAGTCTCATCGATCTAAATACTCAATCCACCCTGGAGCGGGTAAGATGTACAAGGATCTTAAAGAGTACTATTGGTGGCCTGGAATGAAAAGGGATATTGCCTTATATGTTGGGAAGTGTTTAACTTGCTCAATAGTCAAAGCTGAACATCAAAAACCATCCGGCTTATTGCAACAACCCGAAATTCCCCAATGGAAATGGGAGCAGATATCCATGGATTTCGTTACCAAACTTCCTAGAACTTCTAAAGGTCACGACTCAATTTGGCTCATAGTGGATCGACTGACGAAATCTGCTCACTTTCTCCCCATTCGGGAAGACTTCAATTGGAAAAATTGGCCCAAATCTACATCGACAGAATTGTTTGTCTGCATGGTGTACCCCTATCCATCATTTATGATAGAGATAGTCGTTTTACATCACGATTTTGGTGGATGCTACAGAAGGCACTAGGGACCAAGATAGATTTGAGCACAGCTTACCACCCTCAGACAGATGGGCAAACAGAGAGAACAATACAAACATTGGAAGACATGCTACGAGCATGTGTCATTGAGTTCAAAGGAAATTGGGATACTCATTTGCCTCTAATTGAGTTTTCCTACAATAACAGTTACCACACGAGTATCCAATGTGCTCCATATGAAGCATTGTATGGACGCAAGTGTCGTTCGCCCTTATGCTGGACAGAAATCGGAGACAGACAGTTGACTAAAGTCGAACTTATCCAGGAAACATCTGACAAGATTGCTATCATCAAGGATAGGCTTAAAGCTGCTAGAGATCGTCAGAAAAGTTATGCGGATAATCGTCGAAAACCATTAGAATTCCAAGTAGGAGACAAGGTACTTTTAAAAGTGTCGCCTTGGAAAGGGCTTGTGCGTTTTGGTAAGAAAGGAAAACTAAGCCCGAGATATGTTGGACCCTTTGAAGTCATTGAAAGGATTGGTCCGGTAGCTTATAAACTCCAGTTGCCCCAAGAGTTAAGCGCCATTCACGACACATTCCACGTCTCCAATCTTAAGAAATGTCTAGCCGACGAAACATTGATAGTACCCCTAGAGGAAATTAAGATCAATGATAAGCTAAACTTCGTTGAGGAACCGATAGAAATCCTTGGCAGGGAGGTAAAACAACTTAAGCGGAGTAAGATCCCGATTGTGAAAGTTCGTTGGAACTCAAAACGCGGGCCGGAGTACACCTGGGAGCGTGAGGACTTCATGAAGGAAAAGTATCCACAACTTTTCCCATGCGATGACAAGCGATGACATAGAATGAATTTCGGGACGAAATTCTTTTTAAGTGGGGGATACTGTGACAACTGTGAATTCAGGTCATTCTCGGACTCATGCATCTTTATAATAACCATTCATGCACATCATGCCATGACCTAGTAGTATAAATTAGGTCAAAATCTTACATAAACTAGGATCCATCTAAGACCTAGGACTAATATACTTGACACTTACGATTCTAGTAAGTTGCTTAACTACAATAGGAAATGCCAATGCTATAATTTGAATGAAACTTTCAAGCTTTGTTATAATTGAAAAAGGGTATAAAACCCTAAAAATAAATTAAAATATTCTAATTATACTTCATTATGATGATGAATATCAAACAATATTCCAAAAACCCTAAAGAGCCCAAAATCCAAATTTATAAATCTTAAAGCTTAAAAACTTTATAAAATTTGGCTATAAACTTCCTAATATCAAATTTTTATTAATCAAATTATGGATTATACCAATGAAATAGAAATATAATTTATCATGCATTAATCATAATTAATTAGTTGAAAACAAGACTTTTAAATAAATCAAATTGCTTAAAGAATCACTTTTATAAAAATTAGATTTTTATAAAAAAATGAAGAGGGAAATTATTAATTTGAATTTTTGGAGAGAGAGGGCTCCTAACCCACTCAAAAACCGGCCATCTCCCCTCTCCCCATGCTCCCTCTTCCCAAAACTCAATCATTAGAACTTCTCCCTTACTCTACCTCTTCTCTCTTCACTCTCTCACACTCCACCCTCCTAACACACACAAACTCTCTTCCTCTCTCTCTCTAACTCACGAAATTTCTCTCATTTCTCTGCCAAATTTCGAGATTTTGAAGACTTTGAATGTGTTCTTACTTCCCTCAAGATCAAAACCAAGGTAAACAACAACATCTTCTTCCATAGTTTCATGATTCTACTTCCTTTTCTTCTTAGTTTTCTCTTCTTTTCGGATTCTATGCCTTTCCATGGCTAGAAATCTTTATTTTCCCCTTGTGGTTTGTAGATTCTCACCATAACACAATGCATGTGTTTGAAATGGTGAAAATCCGGGATCAAACCCATGCAAGGAGTGAAAATGATGCACATATGTTCATGTGACTTCAAAAACAAGTATTACATCTTCTTCTCCATTTCTTTTGTGTTCTTGCATGGTCAAAAGCATTTAAACCATTTCTAGTACATCTTGGATGGTCATTCACTCCATGCATGTGCTAGAAATCGGACCTTATCAAAGGCATGCATGATGTTCTTGTCAAAATGTCCTAAGGATGCACTCAAAGCAAACATGCAATCTGCCAGATTACTTTGTTCAACTTTGAACGACCATAACTCGGTCATTTCTTAACCAAATCATGATATTATTTTTGTATTGGATAATTTCATGAGTTAACTTTCAAACCCAACTGGTCTCACTGTAAAATATTAAATATCCGATTTTTGGCAATTTTTACAAAATGGTTGCGCAAACAGCTCTTTTTCTATGATCACCATTTTTGCCTAGCATTATCAATGGCCTTAAACCCAACCATAAATCTGGGGAAAAATACTTTAGAAACTTAACATATGCAGTGAATGATGGTTGAAATTTCGTGTCTTAAAACCCCACTGAATGGGCTACATAAATTCATAAACTTCAGCCACATTTACATCTCATGCACCATTGCATGCAACATTTCTTATCTTGTTTGGGTTCAATACCCCTATTTCCCTTCTGAATAAATTTCAAACATTTTTCCTTTTGGAAGCCCTCACATGCATGTGATAATCTGTAAAATACCAAAAGCTTTATTTATTTCTTTGATTTATTAAAATTATTGCTAGAAACCAAGGGCATAAATCACATAAAATACTTCCAGAGGTCAATAAATCCGGAACAAATTCATGAATGACCCTTATGATGGATAATGACCCCTCACTAAATTTCATCAATTTTTGTTGCTGTTCGGTATGATTTCCAATTTTCTTTTTGTTAGGATATAATAAATCACAAAACCACTTTGGAGAGTGTCAAAATTTTATCTAACAATTTTCGCATACCTTACCTGTGATGCATGACTCAGAAAAATAATTTCAATATTTTTCATCATGCCTTGCTATTTTTCCCAATTTTTGGTAATTATAATGGTTTAAAAATAGGAAAAATAGTTCTGATTATCCAAAATTCATGAAAATTTACTAGAACATCATGTTTTACAGTAGGAGGTTACATAAAAATTTTAAGGATTTTTCTCCACTGTAAACTATTTTTCTCTTAATTTCTAAAGTTAATTACACTTAAATACACATAAATACCCAAACCGGATTATATAATATGAAGACCACTTTTGATATTTTTCTCAGGTTATTTATACTGTAAATGATGTTACAAAAATTTTTGGTAATTTATTTTAACTGTTTAATATTATTTCTTCAATTAAAGATTATTTAAAGGAATAAAACAAGGAAAAATAGAAATACCCATTGAAAAATATCTTTTATATTTTTCCCAGCCTATTTATGTATAATAACAGTTAAATAAAAAGTTTGGGTAATTTTGGAAACTGTTTTCTATTTATTTCAATTTTTATTGGAATAAATGCTCAAAAATCATAAAATATAATTAAACAGCTTGGAAATCCATTTTTATAATTTTCCCAGCTTAGTATTGTGTAATAACAGTTAAATAAAAAGTTTGAGAATTTTTATCCTTTGAATGCTATTTCCGTGAATTTATGTTGTAATAAGGACTTAAAAATTTGGAAAATTTATATTCCAATGTTGTAATTAATCGCACGATTTGTAGAATTTCATTATTTCAGAAAAAGTGTAACCAATTAATATAAAGTCAAATACTAAAACATAAATTGGCATTTCACTATATGTAGAATTTAGTATATTAGCATTAGATTTCGACATGGAAACTCACTAGTGTGTGTTTGATGTCGTAGGATCCCGGTAGTAAGACGTTGGTGCATTCCGAAGTACCACTTGTACCTACTCGAAACGTTGTGAGTATTCACGCACTCCCCTATTTTATGTTTTGGGGTGGAAAAGCTTGTCCCGAAAAATTATTATTTGAATGTTGTATTTAAATTGATTTGTATCAAACATGATTGCTATTTTATTGCTATATCTCTTTATGTATGTCTATGCAACACGGAACATGAGAACTTATCGTACTAAGGCCCTTCCCTTATCTCTAACCATTAACTCTTTGAGCCAATGGTCATTATGGATAGCGCTATTAGGAATTGACAACTCCTCACTCGCCCTATTGCTGGAGTGCATGATACCATATTCATCTATGGAACGATAAGCATAGATCTTGATAGGGCTTCAGTCATAGGTTTGGTTGAGGCTCATTGTTTGCTCATACACATACAAACTCGTTACACATTATAGCAATAAACTTGTTATCTATTATGGCAATAAACTCGTTTATCAATTTTAGCAATCAACTTTGTTTCTCATTATAGCAATGAACTTTGTTCTCATTAAAGCAATGTACTTGTATTTATGAAAAGTCTTATACCAAATCTTGATTTTATAAACCTGTGAACTCACCAACTATTTTCATAGTTGACGCTCGTTTTACATGCTTTTTCAGGAAATAATTAGTAAGTGGATATAGAGATTCATCATCATAGAGCATGCTGCATCGTGTGGAAGTTATTTTATGAAGTTATATTTTGAACAATGTCATTTTGGAAAACTTGTACTTTGTTTTGTTTAAGCTATGGGTTGTAAACTTTTAAATATTGCTATGGTGATGTATCTTTATCTTTTGCAATGAAACCTTTGTCGCTGTCATACCTTGCGTGTCCGCTTTAGCGGGGTGTGACATCTAGCCCGAGCTAGACAAGAAAAGAATGAAGAAGACTACCAGAAGTTTCTAGAACACTTAAAGGCTCTTCAAATTAATTTACCATTCATAGAAGCAGTTGCTCAAATGCCAAAATACGCCAAATTTCTCAAGGATCTTCTAACTAATAGAATGAAGATGGAAGAAGTGAAGAAGGTGGTCCTAAACGAGAACTGTTCAGCTGCTATGTTGAAAAAACTTCCTAAAAAGAAAGGGGATCCAGGAAGTTTAACATTTCCATGCCAATTTGGAAACTTAGCTACCATTTATGCATTAGTTGATTCAGGGGCAAGTGTAAATCTCATGCCTTACTCGTTTTTCAAAAAGTTAGATCTTCCCGAGCCAAGACCCATTCGTATGGCAATACACCTAGCAAACAAGATTGTTACATTTCCTAGGGGAATTTGTGAAGATCTTTTAGTGAAGGTGGACAAGTTCGTGTTCCCCGCGGACTTTATAGTTTTAGACATGGAAGCGGATCCCCATGTCCCGATCATATTAGGAAGACCTTTTCTTAATACAGCAAGTGCTATCTTCGACATGCGAGATTCTAAACTTACCCTTCGGGTAGGAGACGAATCAGTCACTTTCGGAGTTGATCAAGCCATGAAGCATGCAAGGAGTAGCGATGACACGACATTTTCGATTGACATGTTGGAAGAATTGTTGGAAGATTGGAATGAAGAAAAACCGGGCAAGTCCACCGTCTCATTTGAAGAAGAGTTTGATGCTGAAAGGGGCCTGCTGGAATTAGAAAGACTGCTCGAGGAAGCTGAGTATAACGATCTGATCGGAAGTGCAGAAAGCTCGACTCGCCGAGTAGCCTCGACCGACTCGGCGAGTCCATTCGAAGAACCCCGAACAGTCGTGAATATTACACCAGACTCGACGAGTCCCCTTACTGGACTCGACGTGTTTAGCATTCAGAACACAAAAACTGAGCTCAAGGCACTACCAGATCACTTTGAGTACGCATTTCTTGAAGATGGCCAGCAAAAACCTGTAATTATAGCTGCTGATTTGGCCGAACATGAGAAGGAGAGCCTTGTGGGTGTACTAAAGAAGAGGCAAGGTGCTATAGCATGGAAGATAACCGATATAAAGGGAATTAGTCTGGCCTATTGTTCCTACAAAATCAACCTAGAAGATGGATCAAAAGCTTTAGTACAACGCCAAAGAAGACTCAACCCGAACATGCAAGAAGTTGTGAAAAAGGAGGTGGTAAAATTACTAGATGCCGGAATCATTTATTCAATCTCTGATAGCCCATGGGTGAGTCCGGTCCAAGTGGTTCCGAAGAAAGGAGGTATGACGGTAGTGGCTAATGAAAACAACGAATTAATTCCAACAAGGACGGTAACCGGGTGGCGAGTTTGCATCGACTATAGGAAGCTAAATGAGGTCACATGCAAGGATTACTTTCCATTGCCTTTTATCGATCAAATGCTTGAGAGGCTTTCCGGTCATCTTTATTATTGTTTTCTCGATGGGTTTTCGGGGTACTTCCAAATTCCAATCGACCCACAAGACCAAGAGAAGACCACTTTTACATGCCCGAGTGGAACATTTGCATATAGACGCATGCCTTTTGGGTTATGCAATGCACCAGCTACTTTCCAAAGGTGCATGATGGATATGTTTCATGATATGATCGAAAAGTTTATGGAGGTTTTTATGGATGACTTCTCGGTTTTTGGGTCCTCTTTTGAAGATTGCTTGTCCAACTTGGATCTAATTCTAGCAAGATGTGAGAAGACCAACCTTGTTCTCAATTGGGAGAAGTGTCATTTTATGGTGAAGGAAGGCATTGTGTTGGGTCACAAGATCTCTAAGAAGGGGAAGAGGTGGATAGAGCAAAGGTTGATACGATAGCCAATTTACCACATCCAACAAATGTCAAGGGAGTAAGAAGCTTTCTAGGCCATGCGGGATTTTATCGCAGATTTATTAAAGATTTTTCAAAGATTGCTAGGCCCTTGACTCAATTACTCTTGAAGGACGCCCCATTTGATTTTTCCAAGGAATGTCATGAGGCATTTCATTTGCTAAAGGAAAAATTAACCACTACTCCTATCATGATAGCACCAAATTGGAATTTTCCTTTCGAGCTAATGTGTGATGCTAGTGATTATGTTGTGGGTGCTATTTTAGGGAAAAGGGTTGATAAACATTTTCAACCAATCTACTACGCAAGCAAGACATTGAATCCTACCCAAGAGAACTACACTACTACCGAGAAGGAGCTGTTAGCAGTGGTATACGCTTTTGACAAGTTCAAGCCATACTTAGTTTTATCCAAGACAATCGTTTTTACCGATCACTCTGCGTTAAAGTATCTATTTTCCAAACAAGATGCGAAGCCTAGATTGATACGTTCGGTTCTACTTCTACAAGATTTTGATATCGAAATACGCGATAAAAAGGGGATGGAAAAAACGTAGTTGTCGATCACTTATCAAGACCAGAGAACCCACTTTTGGAGAAGTTAGAAGAAGATAAAATTGGGGATGATTTTCCCGATGAGTATATCTTGGTAGTAGCGGGAGAAGTGCCATGGTTTGCGGATATAGAAAATTATTTAGCAACCACATTATACATTTTTTGTACTCATTGGGCCGAGAATGGGCCTAGAGATATGAAGAGAATGATGTTGGGCTTAACATCTTAGCTTTGATCGAATTTCTGAGGCCCATAATTACTTTTCGGCCCATTGGGCTTCTTTGGATGGTTCACGGCCCAATTGGCATGACATAATGGGTTTTATGGCCCATTAAAGCTAATCAGGTTAATTATGGTCCAATAAGGCTTATTGGAGTAGTTTATTCCATTTTAGGCCCAATATGGCCCAAATGTTAAATCTCATGAAGGTGGGTTAAATTGGAGCCCAATTAAGAGTTCTAAGCCCAAACTAGTCAAATTGGAGACTTATTGGTCCATTAGGCCCAATAAGAAAATCCTAGTCCATATTGGACTTAAACCGGGATTTTTAGGGTTTCCAATCTTTTGTTGACTATTTGAAGTGTTTGTATGGAGTGTTTGATGGAATTTTGGTGTCACTGAATGAACATCATGCATGTTTTCAAATTTTTGGTTACAAATGTTATCATCATTATTGTTACAAAAGCATAGAATTCCTAGTTGTGACATCATCCCCCCGTTAGAGGGAATTCCGTCCATAAATTCTCTTTGAAGCTAGGTTTGAGAATGCGAGAATAAGTGAGGGTACTTTTGCTTCATCTGGTCTTCGCGTTCCCATGTGAATTCCGGTCCACGCTTTGCGTTCCATCGAACCTTCACAATCGGAATGCGACTTTGCTTAGTACGCTTCACTTCCCTGTCCATGATTTCTACTGGTTCCTCGATGAACAAGAGATTCTTGTTGATTTCGATTTCTTCCAATGGGATGACGAGAGTTTCATCGGATAAGCACTTTTTCAAATTGGAAACATGGAACACGTGGTGTACGCTGTTGAGCTCAAGAGGTAGCTACAGCCAATAGGCCACTGGACCGATTCGGGCAAGAATCTCTAATGGCCCAATGTATCGTGGGCTTAGTTTTCCCCGTTTCCCGAAACAAATCATACCTTTCCAGGGAGAGACCTTTAACAACACCCGATCCCTGACTTGAAATTCTAAGGGCTTTCGCCGTTTATCGGCATAGCTCTTCTGTCGGTCTCGTGATGCTTGAAGTCGAGCTCTGATTTGAACTATCTTCTTTGTCGTTTCACGTATGATTTCTGGCCCTGTTAAAGCATTATTTGGTGTCTGTCCTCTTGCTAGCTGAGTATCACCTACCCCAGCCCAGCACAACGGTGATCTACATTTACGACCATATAATGCTTCGAAGGGAGCAACTTTAATGCTCGTGTGATAACTATTATTGTACGAAAATTCAATCAAAGGTAATTGGGTATCCCACAACCTTCTGAAGTCTATCACACATGCTCGAAGCATATCTTCAAGCGTTTGAATGGTTCGCTCAATTTGACCATCCGTCTGTGGGTGGTAAACAATGCTCATGTCGAGTTGTGTTCCCATAGCCTTTTGTAGTGATTGCCAAAAGCGTGAAGTGAATCGACTATCTCGATCTGAGATGATAGATATTGGCACTCCATGAAGTCTCACAATTTCCTTGATGTAGATTCTCGTCAATCTTTCCATCTTGTATGATTCCTTTATTGGCAGGAAATGGGCGGATTTTGTCAACATATCGACTATCACCCATATGGCATCCAATCCATCAGTTGACTTGGGTAGTTTGGTCACAAAGTCCATGGTAACCCTTTCCCATTTCCACTTGGGTATTACCGGCTGTTGTAATAGTCCCGAGGGCTTTTGATATTCTACCTTCACTTTAGCGCAAGTGAGGCACTTGCCAACGTAAGTGGCAATTTCTGCCTTCATGTTAGGCCACGAATAATATTGCTTGATATCCAGGTACATTTTATCTGAACCCGGATGGATGGAGTATCATGTCTTATGAGCCTCATTCATGACTACCTATCTGAATCCCCCAAGTTTAGGGACCCAAATTCGGTTCATGAAATAATATGTTCCATTCTCCTTGACTTCGAAATTCTTTTCCATTCCACGTAACGCTTCGCTTGTTATGTTTTCTGTCTTCATGGAATCAAACTGAGCTTCTCTGATTTACGAGAATAGATGGGATTGAATGGTTATCGAAAGAGTTTTCACACGACGATTCGCGTATTCTTTTCGACTCAAGGCATTAGCTACCACGTTAGCCTTGCCTGGGTGGTACTTGATTTCACACTCATAATCGTTTAGCAGCTTAACCCATCTTCGCCGCCTCATGTTTAACTCTTTTTGATTCAATATGTGTTGGAGGCTTTTGTGGTCAGTGAAAATGGTGCACTTTGTACCGTAAAGGTAGTGCCTCCAAATCTTCAAAGCAAAGACCACAGCTCCCAATTCGAGATCATGGGTGGTATAATTCACCTCATGTGTCTTTAGTTGTCGGGATGCATAAGCTATCACCTTCCCACGCTGCATAAGTACACAGCCTAAACCCTGATTCGAAGCATCGCAGTAAACTACGAAGTCCTCAGTTCCCTCTAGTAATGATAGTACTGGTGCACTACAGCGAGCTCGTTTCAGAGTTCGGAGGGCAACCTCCTGCTTTTCTGTCCATTCGAATGGTACGCCCTTTTGTGTAAGCATGGTAAGAGGATTGGCTGTTCTGGAGAAGTTTTGGATGAATCTTCCGTAATAGCCTGCGAGACCCAGAAATTGACGAATTTCTGTTGGTGTCGTTGGGACTGCCCATCCTTCAATAGCTTTGATCTTAGAGGGGTCCACATATATCCCTTCTTGGCTGACAACATGACCTAAAAAGTTTACGCTACGGAGCCAGAACTCACACTTAGAGAGTTTTGCGTACAACTTTTCGGCTCGTAGGGTTTCCAAGATTTGTCTGAGATGTCGACTATGTTCCTCTTCTCTTCGAGAATAGATCAGGATATCGTCAATGAAAACGATTACGAAGTTGTCAAGGAATGGTCGACAAACTCGATTCATCAGGTCCATAAATGCGGCAGGGGCATTCGTTAGACCGAAGGGCATTACAACAAATTCATAATGTCCATAGCGAGTTCGGAAAGCGGTCTTGGGGATATCCTCCTCCCGGACCTTGAGTTGATGATAGCCGGATCGCAGATCTATCTAAGAAAAGTAATTTGCTCCTTTAAGCCGGTCGAATAGATCGTCGATTCGTGGAAGTGGGTAGCGATTTTTGATAGTGAGCTTATTCAGCTCTCTATAGTCGATGCACATCCTAAAGGACTCGTCCTTCTTTATAACAAAAAGGACTGGAGCTCCCCAAGACGAGAAGGTGGGTCGGATGAATCCTTTGTTCAAGAGTTCGCTGAGTTGGCTTGACAATTCTTGCATCTCCGTAGGAGCCAACCTATAGGGCGATTTGGCGATGGGTGTAGCTCCTGGTACAAGGTCGATTCGGAACTCGACTTGTCTTTCTGGGGGTATCCCCGGAAGATCTTCAGGAAAGATGTCAGGGAAGTCGCAAGCCACTGGGATGTTTCGAATATCAATCTCTTCCTTGGATTTAGCTACAACGTGAGCCAGAAACGCAAAGTCTCACTTTTGTAGACACTTGTGTGCCTTAATACATGAGATAAGACGAAGGTTCGTACTGGGTTTGTCTCCGTA
This sequence comes from Lactuca virosa, assembly GCF_052849685.1. NCBI lineage: Eukaryota > Viridiplantae > Streptophyta > Magnoliopsida > Asterales > Asteraceae > Lactuca > Lactuca virosa. Next base: position 337,717,395 of record NC_136430.1, read on the forward strand.
TATGATTAGGGTTTTGTGGTTAGGGAGATGAAGGCGAACGACCTTCTTGTGACACATAATTTTAGCATGATGAGGGCTCAACCAATCCATGCCGATAATCACATCAAAACTCCTAATAGTTACAGGCATCAAGTTTATTTGAAATGCGTGGTGATTTAAGGTTAGGGTACATCCTACGTAGATTTCCCCAGCTGATTCTGTTTTCCCATTGGCCATTTCCACCGTAAAGGTTTCATTAAGCTTCTGGGGTTGTTGTTTTAGCAAATGTTTGAATTTATTACTAACAAAACTCCGCTCTGCCCCGGTATCAAACAGGATGCATGCATATGTGTTGTTAAGGAGAAACGTACCAGTCACAACAGTGGGATCCTGAACCGCTTCCCCTTGGCCCATGGTCAGCACTCTCCCTACTCCTCCATTCCCTTGGTTGTTGACATTGGGGCAGTTTCGACGGAAATGCCCAGTCCTTTCACATCCATAACAGGTGTGGCTAGCCCCAGCGTTGTTGCCGTTGTCGTTGTTGTTGGTGTTGTTGGTGTTGTTGTTGTTGTTGCGGTTGTTGTTATTGTTGTTTCCCTGTTACTGGTTCTGGGGAGGATAGGTCCTACAGTATCTTGCCATACGACCCTTTCGGTTGCAACTGGTACAATGCATCTCCCTGCATTCACCATGGTGATGGAGATTGCACTTGTTGCACTTTGGGAGATTTCCGGAATACTGCTCAGGGGCACTTGGGGTGGATGAGGCTGGAGCATTTGGTGTGGAGGGAACTTGGGTGGTTGCAGCATGAACTGTCACTGTTTGTTGTTTCTTCGACGACTCTGAACCTTGTCGTCCTTTCCTATTGATATTCTTTCCCTTCTTGTTGTCGCTCTCCTTCTTGTTTTCCGTTTCCCCAGCTTTTTCGCTTTTCTTGTTGTTGTGGTCGTACAACTTCTTGGCCAACCTCTTGGCACTGTCGAAGGTTTCAGGATTTGCGGCTATCACGTTTCCTTAAATTGGGGAGGTTAATTCCCAGATGAATCGTTCGATTTTCTTTCCTTCCGAAGTAATCATGCCAGGGCACAACAGAGACAGTTCACTAAACCTTGATATGTAGGCATCGATGTCGGAGTTTCGGACGGTGAGATTCCATAACTCTTGCTCCATTTTCTGAACCTCGCCACGCGGGCAGTATTCAGCCATTAGCATTTGTTTTAATTCCGTCCATGGCATGGCATTAGCCACCGGAAGAGTCATATCCTCCACATGTCCATTCCACCAGGTGAGGGCTTGATCAACAAATGTACATGTCTTGGTAGGTCCTTGGTTCATCCCGTTGTTTGAACTTCCGTCCCCCTATCCGTTGCCTCCACCATTGTTTCCATTGTGAATCTGTGCCAGTGCTGCTCTGACTGCAGCAGATACAGCTGCTTGAAATGCAACTGAGTTGATTTCTGGTGGTGGCGGTGGTTGATTGTTTCCACGATTTGGTCTTTGCGGCATCTTGCTATTATGGAACAGAAAGATGTTGAGTACGTGTGGTATTTATGTTGGGAATTCCATGAATCGATTGTGCATCTAACTGGTTCAATATATTTGCACCAAACAATAAGAATATAAAACACATAGCAGATAACAACATCACGATAAAACACATAATATCTTCCACTAATAATATCTTTACTTTGATACATGAAAATTTGACCGAAAGGGCATACATAAGGGTACAAAGTTCGGCAGCATTGAGTAGTGTAATCACTTAAACATGGAGTCGGTAGTACATAACATGGTAAACATAAGAGAACATAGTATTAGTAGGGGGTCTATTGATATTAAACACACTAGGAGATGTCTAACGGTGGTGGTGAACTCATATCCCAAAATGTTGTGCCAATAACTGAGCCATCTCGGTCATTTCCCCGATGACCTCATCCCTTTCCTGCTCAGCTTGCACGACTCGTGCCTCCATGGCAAATAGCTGTTCCTGAAGTGTGGCAGCCTCTGCTTCCAGAGAACGATCCTTCCCCACGGGAATTCCTGGTGGGGCAGGGTGGTCCTGGTGTGCCTCGTCGGTAGGTGGTTTGACGGGAGCTTCGTCTGTGTCTCTTCCCTCTTCCATGTTGTCATGAGTCCCATCAAACTCATAGTCTGTATCAGTGTACTCGTCGGGCCCAATGTCGTGTGCTGCCCCTTGTCCTTCCTCGGGGTCGTCTTCAATCATTATGTGGGCCACCAGAGCCTGGTGAAACTGTATGCCTTGCTGTTCCTCCTCCATGGTGACTGTGATGAGGAACGCCTAAAGAGGATAAATTTTGTAGAAATGAAATTTTCTTTTTCTGGGTATCAAAAGGGTATGCCTTAGGTTTACTGACCATCGCGATCGCTCCAGTGCATGTGATAGTTGTATTCGGAAGGAAATGTAGTTGATCAGGCTACATTCATCCCTAATACAACTGTGAACAGTCCTGGCTTAACCGAGATGTCAGGATTTTCCCAATGTCTTGTTTGAATTGTTATTATGTTTATTTTTCTAAGTCGCACAAGTAAGAGTGTTTATTATTATATTTTATTGGTTTTGTTCATAGTTATTTAGTCCCTCTTTGGGTTTATAGTTGCATATCAGTGTGTGGTTAGATATGTCAGTTCACTATAAACAAAGCTCTGATACCAACCTGTCACACCCCCGAACCAGACGGCGGAAATGTCTGAGGGCTCGTGTGACTTACATTGAAATATCATCACAATGAATATACATGAAACATAACTTAAGCATCACCATGCATTAATATATTACAACCGTCATTGTTCACATCAAGTACATTGTTTACATTACATAATCCAAAACATAAATTGTTTATCGATTAACATTACACTAAGGACATTTCAGAAACACGCTTGATAATTCTTCAATCTAACGGTTACCTGAGAACACAAGTTATTTTAAAAAGGTCAACATATATAATGTTGGTGAGTTCATAAGCAGGTTTGATGTAAAAATGTTTTGTATTGTTTGTAAAACCCAGAAAATTTGATATTTTCTGTAACAAAAACTGTTTACGAAATTGGTGTGATGATCCATAAGTATACGTGTATATGATTTCAAAACATGTAAAAGTGAAGTGCCTTTTATAATTGTTCCTTGTATCATAGTTGTTGTAAGTAGGAGTGAAAAATGTCGTTCCCCGAAAAACCCGATGTTTTCCGATTTAAATAGTATGATAGTTTTGTATTATTGTATAATCACTTTGCATCGTCTCAGCATATGAATATGATTTCCCATGATTACTTAGATGGTAATGGATCTCTATGTGAGTCGTTATAACCATGCATAATAATGACTAATTCGCCTGTCTTGGCATTTTATCGAATGCCGGTTTTGAATTAAGATTTTGTCACCCTAGACTGGCCGAGTCTAACTGTAGCGAACAGCTCAGGTGTGGGGGAGTCACCCCCGTATAGATCTATACACAAACTCTCGCTCTCCCTCCAGGAGACTCTGATTATAACTACAGACTACGACCGACACTTATTGGTGCCACCCGTTATTTCTCACTAAATCCAAATGAAATTGAATAACATTGTTTTACAACTCGATTTATGTTTACGTGAATATAAGGTAAACCTAACAAACAAAAAAAAGAGGACAACGGAGGCCCACTAACTTTGTATGTTATTACAGGTTGTCGAGTATGCTACGGACATGTTATAGCCCATTAAGCATATGATGAATGTTTAGGACCATATTAGCAATGCAAATGGGCCACTAAGGCCCAATAGCATGTCGAAGCTAATAAAGGCCCGTCGGGCATGTAATTGGGTCACTAAGGCCCAATATACATGTTTTGTTTATATCGGGCCCAATAATCGATATTGGACCCAATCCTTGAATGATTTATCTGTTTTGTCGTTAAATTGTAGTATAGGATTTAGAATACACTTAGTGTTTACTTTTTGACGTTAAAATACTTAGTGTTGTTTATAACGATATTTTTAGTTTTTTATAAAAATATCATTTTTAAACCTTCTTGTTGTAAAATTTTATATCTTTAATCAAATTCTTTTAGAATTTACATATTTGGCTCAAAATGTTTATTTGATCATTTCAGTCCCTTTTTCATATAAAATGTACATTTTCAGCTCTTAATGGTACAAAATGACACTTTTAGTCCTTTTTGATGAAAAATAACATTTTAGTCCATTAGATTATTTAACTTGACATTTCAGCCCAAATAAGATCTTAAATTATAATTTCAACCCAAAATGCCACTTTTGACGTTTTCAGCCCTTATTTGCTAAAAATTTACATTTTTGGCCCAAAATCTAAAAAGTTTGCATTATTAGTCCAATTTAGCGAAAAAGGTCATTTTCAGCCCTTGAACTTAATTCACTCACGTATTCGACTTTGTACTTTGATAACTTTACAATTTTAGTCCCAAACTTCCATATTTTCGCAAATTTGGGCCCAAAAACCGTTGGGGCCCAAATATATGCCTGATAAGCAAAAAGTTATGTTTTTGGTCCTTTGAGAAGTTTTATTTCCATAAAAATCATATTTTATATAGATATATACCATATTATCCTTGTAAAATCGAAAATGTCATCTTTTAACCAAATCTTTGTTATTTTTGCAAAAATGACACCTATGACAATCTTGGCCTTGTTTTTCACCTTTTTAAACATAAAGTTTCTTAGATCTTTGAAAAATGTTGTTTATTTTGTTATTGTTCATGTGTCCTTCACACTTTAGCCATAGATTTCGAGATATAGCAAGTAATATCATATTTTTACAGCACAAACCAAAGAAATCACATATAACAATCATACACACATAGATCAACACATAATACTTGTATTCTCCCCCAAAAACAAGTAAAAACCGAAAACAATAGGGTATGAACTCACCTTTGCTTGTTGTTCTCGGTTTTTGAAGAAGAATGGAAGAAGATGGTGTTGTTTTTGGTTCTAGCAAGCTCCTTGAGTGGATTTCGAACTTAGTTGGGTTCTAGGGAGCATGATCACGAAATTAAGGTGGTAAGAAGAATGAATGAGTTCAAAAAGAAAGTATGTTACTTAGATTTGTAAGATCTTACCACTAGAGTGTAACTTGAGGTGATTTTTGGTTGAAACCTCCTTGAAATGCTTCTAAGTCTCGAAATTTCTTGATGAAAGAGGAGAGGTGTTCTTGAATGTATACTTAGAAGGAGTTTGATAAAATGTGTGTGTGTGTTGATTCTCAGCCGAGGATAAAGAGAGAGGGGAGAGAAGCTTGAAATGATGGGTGCATGGAAACATGAGAGTTTATGGATGTATGTTATGTATTTTGCATGTAGGACTAATGGTTATTAGTGAGGTGGCACCTCACTAATTACTCTTGCATTATACATTTTTGTTACTCATTGGGCCGAGAATGGGCCTAGAGATTTGAAGAGAATGATGTTGGGCTTACCTCTTAGCTTTGATCGAATTTCTTAGGCCCATAATTACTTTTCAGCCCATTGGGCTTCTTTGGATGGTTCACGGCCCAATTAGCATGAGAGAATGGGTTTTATGGCCCATTAAAGCTAATCAGGTTAATTATGGCCCACTAAGGCTTATTGGAGTAGTTTATTCCATTTTAGGCCCAATATGGCCCAAATGTTAAATCTCATGAAGGTGGGTTAAATTGGAGCCCAATTAAGAGTACTAAGCCCAAACTAGTCAAATTGGAGACTTATTGGTCCATTAGGCCCAATAAGAAAATCCTAGTACATATTGGACTTAAACCGGGATTTTTAGGGTTTCCAATCTTTTGTTGACTATTTGAAGTGTTTGTATAGAGTGTTTGATGGAATTTTGGTGTTATTGAATGAACATCATGCATGTTTTCAAATTTGTGGTTACAAATGTTATCATCATTATTGTTACAAAAGCATAGAATTCCTAGTTGTGACAATGCATCTACTGAGCAGGCGTGGATGAACCGGTACCTGAGTATGCTAAAAAAGGATATTCGAGAGTTCGCTACGAACTCTCTGTACCGGACTTTGGCTAAGCTGTAGCTTAATGCCAAGAGGAGGGAGATTGAGTTGGAGCTACAGTAGAAGGAGACAAGGATGGACAATCAGAGGAGGGATAGGAGGCCAGTCCAGTCGTAGCCAGCGACTAAGCGGGCAAAGCCCGCTAATTCGAGAGCAAGAGATCAGAGGAGCTGTACGTACAATAAGTATGGAAAAGGTCATGAGGGTCCTTGTCGATTGGGATCGGTTTGCTACTTATGTGGCAATGACGAATAGTTCACAAAGGAGTACCCAAAGGGTTTTTGATTTTGATTCAGCTATGACCAGGCAGGCCATGTGAAGGCCGAATGCCCGCTTCTTGTAGCGAAGCCGGTTCAGGCTCCTGCTCCTGCAATCCTGTGCATCACTGATGGGCGTCAGGCGAAGGTTGAGGCCCCGAAGGCCAGGGTCGAGCTTTTCAGTTGACAGCGGAGGAGGGCAGAGCAGCAACCGATGTCATCGCTAGTATGTATTTGTTTTATATTTATGTTGAATTCTTTATTGTATATACTTATGTTGTATTTCTATTAGGTACTTTCCTTGTGAGTTCTGTACCTACCTTGGTCTTATTTGACTCGGGTGCGAGTCGGTCTTTTATGTCTACATCTTTCTGTAGAGATTTTAGTATTTCTCAAGAGTCCCTAGATCGACCTTAGAAGGTCACCATGGCTACTGATTGTACGGTTACGACTTCTGAGGTTTACCAGGATTGTGTATTGGAGATTTTTGGTGTCGGATTTTTGATTGATCTTATCCCTATTGCGAGGGGAGATGTTTTTGTGATTGCGTGGATGTATTGGCTGAGTCAGTTTGGGGAATTGATTGACTGTGAGAATCATTTAGTAACGATTCGCGACCCTAGTGGAGGAGTGCTGACCATCTATGGTGAGGGTACTAGAGTTGGATCCACCTTTTTTCCGTCGCCAGGCGAGGTTGTTCCTTCAACATGGATGTACTGGATATCTTACGTATGTGGTCCACACGAGGGCTGAGAGGGAGAAGTCAGTTTCCGATGTCCCTATTGTGAGGGAATTTACTGATGTTTTCCCATAGGAATTTCCTAGCGTGCCTCCCGAGAGGCAAGTTGAGTTTAAGATCGACCTGATCCCTGGTGATATCCTGATTGCGAAGGCATCATATCGCCTTACGCCACCATAGATGCAAGAGTTATCCTCACAGCTGCAAGCGCTTTTGAGGAAGGTGTTTATTCGGCTGAGTATCTCGCCGTGGGGAGCACCGATCCTTTTTTTCAGAAAGAAGGATGGTTCACACGAGATGTGCATTGATTTTCGGGAGTTGAACAAATTGACAGTGAAGAACGAGTATCCATTATCGCGGATCAACGACCTTTTTTGATCAGTTGCAGGAGGCATATTTGTTTTCCAAGATCAAATTGAGGTCCGGTTACCATCAGATGAGGGTTCGGTAGGAGGATATTCTGAAGATAGCTTTCCGAACTCGCTATGAGCATTATAAGTTTGTGGTGATGCCTTTTGGGCTCATCAACACAATGGCAACGTTCATGGATCTCATGAACCGGGTGTGTGGGCCCATGTTGGATCAATTAGTGATTATTTTCATCGATGATATTTTGGTCTATTCCAAGACCAAACAGCAGCATGAGGAGCATCTACGAGAGCTTCTTGGGGTTCTTAAGGTGGAGAGGTTGTATGCCAAGTTCTCCAAGTCTGAGTTTTGGCCACGCGAGGTCCATTTCTTGGGCACCTCGTCAACCAAGATGGGATATTGGTCGATCCGGCTAAGATTGAGGCAGTTATGTGGTGGGATGTTTCGAAGTCCCCATATGAAATTCAAAGTTTCCTCAGGTTATCAAGATATTATCGAAGATTCATTAGGGACTTCTCCAAGATTGCAGTTCCTCTCACTAGATTGACTAGGAAGGATGCCATATTTTTTTGGGGGTCTGAGCAGCAGGCAACATTTGATACACTTCGGCAAAAGCTTTATGAAGTGATGGTGCTTACCCTTCCTGAGGGAGTTGGGGATTTTGTTGTATATTGTGACGCATCTATCGTGGGTTTGGACGCAATACCAATGCAGAGAGAGCACGTGATCGCTTACGCTTCGAGGCAGCTGAAGCCTCATGAGGCAATGTATCCTACTCATGATCAGGAGTTGGGGGCAGTAGTCTTCGCTCTTAATATTTTGTGTCACTATTTGTATGGTGTCTGGTGTACTATTTATACGCACCATAAGAGTCTATGATATTTGATGGATCAACCCAACTTGAATATGAGGCAGCAAAGATGGCTTGACGTCATGATGGACTATGACTGTGTGATTTTGTACCATCTAGGTAAGGCCAACATGGTGTCAGAAATGCTGAGTCGCAGGGCGGTTAGTACTCCGATTCAGGATGTATGTCCGAGGATGACAGTAGTGACTAACGCTTTGGAGACGACCAGGGTTGCTTAGATGGAGGCTATCAAGGTGGAAAATCAGAAGAGTGAGCAGGTGATTGGTCAGATGTCAGCCTTTGATTATGAAGTTGTGGATTACTGACACTTCATGGCAGGATTTAGGTGCCTTATTCGGGCGGGAGCCGACAAATTTTGTTGGATGAGGCACACAAGTCGAGGTTCTCTATCCACCCGGGTGCGACAAAGATGTATCATGATCTGAGACACAGTTATTGGTGGCCGTGTATGAAAATGGATATAGTCTGGTTCGTGGAGCGGTGTCTGACCTGCCAGAAGGTTAAGTCCAAGCAACAGTGCCCTCACGGAAAAGTACAGCCATTGGAGGTTCCACTGTGGAAATAGGATCAGATCACCATGGATTTCATCAAAAAAGTTTCCTAAGAATGCAAAGGGTTTGGACGCTAATGTTGGATTTCGTGTCTAATCCCATAACTATAATTGGTATGTACTTGACTCTATTGTAGCATGGTCCTTTTGAGTTGCCTTCACCAGTGCAATTTGATAGGATGATTTTTGAGAATAAGGTTATTTATGGTTTATTAATATATTACAAGTATAATATATTAATACGTAATTATTTAATTAGTATTGATCAAGAATTAATTTATTAATTTTGTGATCAAAAGAGACTAATTAAATATATGGGGATTGATTATGTAAATCAATCATTCTTGTAGTGTGGGCTAATGATCCATGATTACGGGCTAAACTAATCCATGGATAGTCCATGGAGGTTAAACCCATGGAGCATGATAATGTGGAAAGTCCTGGATTATTAGGGTTTACCAAGTGTAACCCTAGCATGTCCAACACTATAAATAGAACCCTCCATAGACCAAAATCGGTTGCCTCTTCTCTTTGAGATAAATAGATTATTCTATTAGATCATCCTCTTGCATATTGGTGTTTGTGAACCATTAGAGGCATCACACTTGAGGTGCTCAAGCTTTCAAGGGTCAAGAACTACAAGTCCTTCAAAAGGTATGCCATCTATCTAGATGTTTTATTCAATTGGCAATTTGTATGCTAGTTAGGACAATGCTTTGGAAAATTTGAAAATATGCATGTATAATAGAGAAAACATAGATCCAAAGAATTTAGGGTTACATGTGCACCATAGGAGTGTTATAGTGCTCAAAACCCAACAGTGGTATCAGAGACTAGGATTGTTTTCAATTATATTTGATGCTTGCTAGTTTTTCAAAGCTGAAAAATTCGAAATTTTTGCTTCTAAATGGTGAACTCGCCGAGTACATGAACAGACTCGACGAGTCCACTTAGTAAAAGAGCAACTCACCGAGTCCAGTTCATGTACTCGACGAGTTGGAGGCTCTGTTTGCAGAATTTCGAGTTTCTTGGCTTGGTTTGGATTTGGAACACTACCACAAACTGTTTTGGATCATTGGAAATGTTTTTTATGATATGGTAGTGCTTGTACTCATCCAACCACAAGATAATTGTCAAAGTTTTAAAATAATTGTTGTTTTAATATGATAAACAAAATTGCTTTCAAATTGTTGACTAGAAATTATCTTGATTATGAGTTTAGTTAGATCATAGATTATGTGATAATTTTAGTTGTTAGAATAATGATCTAAATGCATTTTAATGACCTCCATAACTTGTCCTCAAGTTATGGAAAATGAAAGGTCTCTTCATTAAAATCAAATTAGACTCATAGGTTATGAATGTGAAGGGTTTTGACAAGTTTCAAAACTTGCCCTCAAGTTTTGGAATTTGCAAAGTCTCATTCAATGAAACTTTAACTCCAAACTCTGGAGTTTTAAAAGTTAAAATTCAACCCTTATACTTTATAATATTAGAAGTTTAATAATATATATGTATAAGACAAAGTCAGTCTTACCGTTAGTAGGCCTCATTCACGAAGCCGGTCTATAAGGGGGGTATAAGGTTACTGCCTAAAAATGGTAGTTTAATGGGTGTCCACTCTCACCCACCGCTTCCTTGACTGGTGGAGGGTCGTTAGCCGAACAGGTAGGATAGGACATTAATTCTCCCTCATTAAAAGTATAATGATAAAAATATAAAGAAACTAAACTTTTATTAAATTCTCAATCTTAGTTACTTTAGGAAAAATGTGAAATGGTGTTAATCCATGAAATTACACTTTGCACCTTGTTACGTCGTTAGTGGAGCGTGTTTGGTTAACCGACATACTAATCTGGGACTAACAATGTGTGGCAAAGGATAACTTGGTGTTAATCATAGATCAATGGAGCGTGTGTGGTTAATCGGAACATTGATTAGGTGATTTGTAACATTGGGTATACCAAGCTAATTTGCATGATTATTCACTCCTTGTTTGTGAGCCTCGACATCCTAGTCACAAACTTGAAGGGCACAATCGAGATTTAAACATGCCATTGAAAAGATTCAATGAATCTCAAAGATCTAGGAATTTTAAATCCAATTAAAACTTAATAATCCATTTCTTTTTTCATGGTGGAAATTGGTAAATCGTCATTTACCTACCTTCAAATATTTTACAATTGGATTACGACATCCCTCTTCGCAATTGTAGAATATTGTGTTGGGTCCTAGCCTTAATATTTCATATTGGGTGTGATATTAAGGATTATCATCTAAACTAAACTTTGTTCTTCTTCTTTTATAGATGTCTATCCCAAATAATGCTTCCAACCCAATCCCTTCAGGCTCTTTCTCCCTCATGAACCTATATGGGAGAGTCATTTTTGATGGCTCGAACTTCAATGATTGGATTTGAAACATCAGGATGGCTATTCGCTATGAGGACAAAGAATATGTCCTAGATAAAGAGCTCAAATAGATTGATGTCACCACTGCTACTCCTGAACAAATCGCTAAACACACTACTCATGAGAGGGATGCGACAAAGGTGTCGTGTATAATGGTTGCAACCATGACTGCTGAGCTGTAGAAGTGCTATGAGGACTACTACCCCTGTGAAATGTATCATGATTTGGTGGAAATATACCATCAAAGTGCTCGGCAGGAGAGGTATGAGATCATTGCCTCCATGATCACAACCAAAATGAAGGATGGTGAATCCATCACGACCCACTTGCAAAAGATGCAGAGATTCGTGGACCGCTTGCTTAAATTGAATGTCAATTTTGATGAAGAGTTGGTCATAGATATTATTCTACACTCTTTACCTCCTTGTTATGATCAGTTTCGTATGACTTATCATATGAACAAGGAGGAGGTCACTCTTAGCAAGCTTCAAGGCCTTCTTAGGACTGCAGAGAGCAATCTGAAAGGCAAGTCGGTTGTGTCTACTCCTACTACTACTTCTGCCCTTGTTCTGGCAATCGGACATGGGAAGGGAAAGAAGAGGAAGGCTCCTTCCAAGAACCACAAGGGAAAGTCTCTTGATGGATCCTCTTCAAGTGGGACCAAAGTTGGTTCTGCTAATCCCTCTTCCAATCCGAAGCAAGCAGAGTGCTTCCATTGTCATGAAAAAGGGCACTAGAAACGAAGTTGCCCCAAGTACTTGCAAGACATAAAGGATGGCAAGATCAAGCCCTCCTTTGCAGGTATTTACACTATTCAATCTAATAACTCATCACATGCTAATTCTTCGGTCCTTGATACAGGTTATGGTATTCACATTTGTTCTGATTTGCAGGGACTAAAAAGAAGTAGGGATGTGGAGCACGGGAAGATAAACTTAATCATGGGAAATAGGAAAGTGTCGCCTGTGACCAAGATTGGAGTTTATTCTTTATTTTTTAGTAATGGTTTAAATTTAGATTTGAATAATTGTTGTTACTCGACCGATATGGCGAGAAATGTTATTTCCTTTCATAGTTTGTATAAACAAGGTTTTATATTTTCCTTTAATAATGAAAATGGCGGTATTTATGCTTATTGTAATGGTGTATTTTATTTTGAAGCATTACCTTGCAATGGTATATATGAAACTGTGATGATTGTAGATAACTTAGGAAATAATGTGTTGAATATTGATTCTTCCAATGAATTGTATAAAGCATGCTTGTGGCATTGTCGTCTTGGACATGTCAACAAGAAGCGCATAGCCCAACTCCAAAAGGATGGAGTTTTGGAGTCATTCGACTTAAATTCGGACGACACTTGTGAATCTTGTTTACTTGGAAAGATGACTAAGTCACATTTCATTGGTACTTGTGAAAGGGGTGAAGGTCTGTTGGATCTCATACACACTGATGTGTGTGGACCATTCAGAACTACCACAAGGGATGCTAACCGCTTCTATGTGACTTTTACTGATGATTATAGTAGATATGGGTATATTTACTTAACGAAGCATAAGTCAGAAACCTTTGAAAAGTTCAAAGAGTTTAAGCAAGAAGTGGAGAATCAATTGGGCAGGAAAATAAAGATGTTGCGATGCGATCGTGGATGACAGTATCTTAGTATCGATTTCCTTGACTATCTTAAGGAATGTGGAATTGTTTCACAATTGACGCCACCTAGGACACCACAGCTTAATGGTGTGGCTGAGAGGCGCAATAGAACCTTGCTAGACATGGTTCGTTCCATGATGAGACGAGCTTCATTACATATCTCATTCTGAGGGTATGCCTTAGAGACTGTCGCCCATATCCTTAATCTAGTCCCTACCAAAAAGGTTTCCAAAACACCTCACGAGATGTGGACAGGGAAAGTTCCCACATTAGATCACATCAAAGTTTGGGGTTGCGAGGCTTTTGTAAGAAAAGAAACTCACGACAATCTCGAACCTCAGAGTGAGCGATGTATTTTCATCGGCTACCCATAGAAATCCTTTGGATGTCTCTTCTACAGACCGCGTGACAATGTTGTCTTCGTTGCGAGGAGATGAGTCTTTCACGAGAGAGAACTCATAGGCCAAGGAAACAGTGGGAGGCAAATTGACCTTGAAGATCTTCAAGAGTCAAGTAGTGAAGGAACCTCAAACACTAGCAATCAACCTGAGGAGGAAACTCCAGTTAATCCAATTGACGAGTCCTTACCTCTGAGGCGTTCAAGTAGAGTTAGAAATACACCTGAGTTTTATGGTTTCCATATTACTATTGAAGGTGATACATTTATCAGTGATAGCACACTGGAAAATTTGGATGAACCTAACAACTACAAGGAAGCCATGGCAGGCCCCGAGTCTCTAAAATGGAAAGAGGGTATGGACAGCGAGATTCAGTCCATGTATGACAATCAAGTTTGGAACTTGGTTGACAATGTACCGGGTCGAAAGACAATCGGATGCAAATGGATCTTCAAGAAGAAGACCGACATGGATGGGAATGTACACACATATAAGGCGCGACTGGTTGCGAAGGGCTTTACTCAAACTCCGGGAGTTGACTATGATGAGACCTTCTCACCAGTAGTGAAGATTAAATCTATAAGGGTTCTGTTGGCCATAGCTGCATTTCATGGTTATGAAATATGACAATTGGATGTCAAAACCGCTTTCCTTAATGGGAAGTTGGCTGAAGATGTTTACATGAGTCAGCCAGAGGGTTTTGTCAGTGCAGAGTACCCTAATAGAGTGTGTAATCTTGAGAAATATGTTTATGGATTAAAACAAGCATCTCGCAGATGGAATCTTTGTTTTGATGAGAAAGTCAAATAGTTTGGATTTTCGAGAAGCGAGGATGAGTCATGTGTATATGTCAAAGCTAGTGGGAGTATAGTGAGCTTTCTGGTATTGTATGTAGATAACATACTGCTCATAGGAAATGACATCCCAACCTTGCAGGAGGTTAAGTCCTGGCTTGGGAAGTGTTTCGCTATGAAGGACCTTAGTGAAGCTGCTTGTATCCTAGGCATAAGGATATTGAGAGACAGGAGTAAAGGCTAATAGGACTTAGTTAAAGTACCTACTTGGAAAAGGTGTTGAGACGTTTCAGCATGGAGAACTCGAAGAAAGGTGACTTACCAATGCAAGGCAATGCCAAACTGAGTAAGACTCAGAGTTCGAGTACAGAGGCTGAAATAGCAGAGATGAGTCATATACCATATGCTTCCGTAGTTGGTTTGATCATGTATGCTATGACTTGTACTCGCCCTGATGTGGCCTTTGCTTTGAGCATGGTCAGCAGATATCAAGGGAATCCTGGTAAAACTCATTGGACTGCATTTAAGAACATTCTTAAGTACATGCGGAGGACTAAGGATTGGATCTTTACCCTTGGTGGGAGTGATGACTTGAGAGTGACAGGGTATAGCGACGTCAGCTTCCAAACCGAAATAGATAATTTCCGTTCTCAGTCGGGTTGGGTGTTTACCCTGAATGGAGGAGCAGTGACATGGAAAAGTTCCAAGCAGGAAACTGTAGCTGATTCAATGTGCGAATCAGAGTACATAGCAGCAACCGAAGCATCGAAGGAAGTGATATGGTTGAAAAACTTCATCGGAGAACTTGGAGTTATTCCATCCATAAAGGAGCCTATGGAGATTTTCTGCGATAATGAAGGTGCGGTTGCCTTAACCAAGGAACCGAGAGATCATGGTAGATCCAGACATATCGAAAGAAAATACCACTTCATAAGACATCAGGTAGAAGAAGGGCACCTCGTGGTAAAGGGGATATCGTCAGAGGACAACCCAACATATCCTCTTACAAAAGGACTGACTAGGGTTAAGCACTTGCAGCATGCGAGGAGCATTGGGCTAAAGGACGATATTAGTTTTAGTAATTAGATAAATCGAAACATGTAATAGCTAAATTGTAATTGACATTTGATGATGAATAAAAGGAGTTTTATTTAAAAGTAAAGTTACTGTCTTATGTCAATTATTTACTATTGTTTCACTTTGCATGTTTTGACTTCCAGAATAATAAAATTATGATTATTATTATTATTCAAACTATCCACATTCGATTATACGTTGGAAGTAAGTATGAAATAAGACTGTCATGAGTTGGCATGTAAGATTGTCTAAGGAGTTAGGCATAGCAACAGGTTTGCTACACCATTCATGAGTGCTCCTGAAATAAGATTTGAGTATTGGATTCAACCCGCGCTCACCTGAATTACCTCATGGAATTTATCACGAGTAATTGTCAGACAATAATATCATATAATCTTCAAACCAAGATATATGAGTTGTTGACTACGAGTTGGTTATGCATTGATGTCATGAAAACGCATCAGTAACTTGATGTTATAAAACGTGTCATTGTGCATGATTTGATGATTAGTTAGTACAAGCATATAATGTCAAAGTTTATATGTTCCTTTTATCCTAAGATGATTAAAAGCGATATCTTGGGCCCCTCGATGATTCTGTTTTGACTTATGTGTCGGGCCCGGTCAGAACTAAATTGATGTGTTAAGTTATGTTCTATTTCAGACGAATCAGAAATCGGGAAACAAATTGCAGGACAATAAGTATGACTATGTTCCATGTGTTTGTCCGCATAGATATCTTGAGAACAGAGGAGTATATGGTCACTTATCTGAAGGACGTGTCACTGACTAGGTCAGAGTTCGACAACGGCTTTTGAAAGCATACGATTGCTAAGTCAGATCCTAAAGTGCGTAAGCAGTAATAGTTATTAGACTTATCCAAGTGGGTGACTGTTGGATTTGGTGTCTAAGCCCATAACTATAATTGGTATGTACTTGAACCGATTGTAGCATGGTCCTTTTGGGTTGCCTTCACCAGTGCAATTTGATAGGATGATTTTTGAGAATAAGGTTATTTATGGTTTATTAATATATTACAAGTATAATATATTAATACGTAATTATTTAATTAGTATTGATCAAGAATTAATTTATTAATTTTGTGATCAAAAGAGACTAATTAAATATATGGGGATTGATTATGTAAATCAATCATTCTTGTAGTGTGGGCTAATGATCCATGATTACGGGCTAAACTAATCCATGGATAGTCCATGGTGGTTAAACCCATGGAGCATGAGAATGTGGAAAGTCATGGATTATTAGGATTTACCAACTGTAACCCTAGCATGTTCAACACTATAAATAGAACCCTCCATAGACCAAAATCGGTTGCCTCTTCTCTTTGAGATAAATAGATTATTCTCTTAGATCATCCTCTTGCATATTGGTGTTTGTGAACCATTAGAGGCATCACACTTGAGGTGCTCAAGCTTTCAAGGGTCAAGAACTACAAGTCCTTCAAAAGGTATGTCATCTATCTAGATGTTTTATTCAATTGGCAATTTGTATGCTAGTTACGACAATGCTTTGGAAAAATTGAAAATATGCATGTATAATAGAAAAAACATAGATCCAAAGCATTTAGGGTTGCATGTGCACCATAGGAGTGTTATAGTGCTCAAAACCCAACAACTAATTGGGTGATTGTTGATCAGTTGACCAAGAGTGCTCAATTTCTGGCCATCCAAGAGAGCTCGTCGGTTAAAAAGTTAGTTGACATTTAAGTCCGCGAGGTGATTGCTCGCCATGAGGTGCCTACTTTGATTGTCTCAGACCGGGATGTTCAACAAGGATTTGGGTACCTAGTTACACCTTAGCACCACCTACCATCCGCAGACGGACGGACAGAGCGAGCGGACCATTCCAATGCTCGAGGATACACTGAGAGCATGTGTTCTGGACGTTCGTGGGAGTTGGGACTCCTACCTCCATTTGGCTAAGTTTTTGTATAACAACAGTTATCACGCCAGCATCGGTATGCCACCCTTTGAGCTCCTCCATGGGAGGAAGATAAGGACCCAGATTTGTTGGGGAGAGGTTGGACAGAGGCTCATGGGGAGCACAAATATAATGCTTAAGACGACGGAGCTTATTCAGCAGGTTAGGCAGAGACTTCAGACTGCCAAGAGTCGCCAGAAGAGCTACGCCGACAGACGCTGATCTGAGTTGGAGTTTCAGTTCGGGGATATGGTACTTCTACAGGTGTCGCCTTAGAAAGGCATCATCTGATTTAGAAAGAAGGGCAAGTTGGGTCCTAGGTTGTTGGTCCTTTCCGAGTGGCAGCTAGGATGGGCAAGGTTGCCTACCGTTTGGACTTTCCGAAACAAATCAGTCAGAATCATAAAACCTTCCATGTATCCCAACTGTAGAATTGTGTGGCAGACGATGAAACAGTGGTACCCTTGGATGATATTAAGGTGGATGACCGCCTGAATTACGTTGAGCGACCGATAGCGATTATCGATAGGAAGACGAAAACCCTGCGTAACAAGGTGGTGGTTTTAGTGATGGTACAGTGGTAGCACCAAAAGGGATCAGAGTGGACTTGGGAGCCCGAGGAGGAGATATGCACCCACTAACCCACTTTGTTCGAGATGGAGGACTTCGAGGGAGAAGTCTGATTCTAGTGGGGGAGAATTGTAACCTCTGGGTTTTCAAAGTATTGTTGTGCTTTATTTTAATGAGAATTGGAGGGGCCACGATGTGGTGGAAGCACCACCACGACGTTGCATGACCTAGACTGTCCGCATCTTCATTTAAGTTTCCACGACATGGCATATGTTGGCCACGACCTGGGGAAGTGTTTTGGGCAAAAACCCTAATCTGTGGGATCGGTGCCCTATTTAAGGGCACTAAATCCTAGGGTTGTCTCATTTGGCAACCTCCACCCCCTGATAAACCTTCCCCTCCTAACCCTAGCCTCCATATTTAACTTTGAGTGATCTTTTGGTGATTTTAGCACATTGGAAGAAGAAGAAGTTTCTTTTGGTGCATTGTTCCAGCAAGTCAACCTCCTCATCATCATATTGTGTTGTTTATGGACCATTGTAAGTTATCAAGCTCCTATCTTTCTCCTTCAAGCATGCTAGATCTAAGGTTTTACCCACTTTTATCCATGCTTGGGCTTGTTTGGATGCATGAAATTCATAAAGTTAGCAACTTTACGGATCATGAGGGCTCTTGAGTAAAAGTAAGTTTCAGATCTGAAGTTTGATGGTGTATTAAGATCCATTCATGAGATTTGGGTGCTTTTTCCACATTTTGACCTAAGTTGAGCTATAATCTTGCATAAGGTATGCATAACTAAAAAGCATTGATCTTTGTGACGTATTAAACCTTAGGAAGGTTCCTGGAAAGTATGGATGAAATTCTTTACACATTAAGTGATGAATCTGTTAAGTTGTGAGAGCCCAATCCCCACGACGTGGCAATGGTTGTCACGACGTGGAGGCTGGAAGGTCACCCGTCTATTTTTGTCTTGTAGTTCCCACGACGTGGCCTTGGATGGCTAAGATGTGGTGACCTGCTGAGGTGGACTTTGACCATTGACTTTTTACCTTGGTTGACTTTTGGTCAATTTAGGGGGTTTTATGGTGTAGACTAAGTGGAAACGTCCTCATTGATGTTTAGGTGTTGTGTAGTACCTGCCTTCACCGTTTGAGGACGTTGGGTTTAGCTGCTACTTGCGAGGTGAGTCTTCTCACTATATTACCTTTGTAGTAGTGTATGCATGTTGACCACCTGGGTCTTACTTGTTGATATGTTTTGTGTAACTGTGTTGCTGGAATTTATTCGATAGTTGTGAGTCCATAGGACTGTTGATAGTCCCCAGGGTTGCTGATAACCCTGAAATGTGTTGTCAATCCACATGGTTTCTGATAACCCATAGTTGTTTATTTTGTTGAGCTATATGTGACAGTTTGGGAACTCACTAAGCTTCGTGCTTACAGATGTGGATTAAATGTGTTTCAGGTACTTTAGATGATCGCGGGAAGGTGAAGGCTTGACTGTACACTCTGGCTTGGAGATTTTATAGTTAGGACGACTGTATTTGATTCACTTGGGATTTTTATAATATTTGATGTTTCCATTATTTAAAAATGAAATTTTTTGTGATAAAAATCAGTGTGTTACAATAGGATTACTAATTACCGATGAAATAATTCCAAGCCTAAATCAATATTTTGTAGATTTATCATGGTTAGAAGGAGATTAGAAAATGACAAACCTGATTCAGATTCAACATCTAAGCTTTGTTGGAAGAGCGTAGATGATAATTTATAACTTTTGTTGGAAAACCTTTGATGATAATTGTGTTTGGGAGTTCCTTATTGGCTTCTTGGAGAAGGCGGGTATTCCTGACTTTTTGTGGTGGGGAAAGCTAAAAAGTCAATAACTTGGAGGGGTATAAAGGTAATTTTATGTTTAAAAGGCCAGTAAGCCAATATATGATCTTTTAAACGTGGAGTATATATATAAGGAGGGAATGGAAATTTTAGGAAAATTTGATTCCTTTTTTATTTGGGGACTTGGAGGAAATTAAAATATTATTAATTATAATTAATATTTTCGTCAAGAAATCTGTGACTTTTTTAAACTCACTTTTTCCCCTTGCCTAAAAAGTCATTTCTGAAGTACCCAAACACTTTCTTAACTTATTGGATTTTTTAAAAGCCAATAAATTAATAAGTCCATTTAAAGAAGCATTTCCAAGTTCTGTTTTTAATATTTAAGACCCAAACCTTTAATATATTTCCAATCTACATAACAACGACTGATGGATAAAATATATCTCAAAATATGGCCATGATATTCATTAACAAAATGAAATCCTGATTTAATTCCATTTAAAGAAGCACTCCTAAGTTCTGTTTTTAACATTAAGATCCAAAACTTTATTATATTTCCAATCTACATAACAACGACCGATGGACAAAATATATCTCAAAAGATGGTCTTGATATTCATAAAGAAAACGAATCCTGATATATAAAATTACATTTCATACAAAGAAGGTACACAAAATACATCTTCATTATATCATCAAAGTAAAATTACTACATTGACATATGATATATTTACATACACAAATTTGAAACCACCACTTTGACTAGCCCCATGCACGTATACAATAACATAATATTTTAGGATGGAGTAAGTGAATCATAGTTTAATAAATTAAAAGAGTCCATAGTCATATGCCACCAACAACACTACTCCTTGTACATAAATATATATCATAACATTTGGAGGGTAGGTTTTAGCGAAAGTCAGTTTAGTGATATAAGGGGCTATTTGTCGCACCCCCAAACCAGAATGGCGGAAACATTCGGGGGCGGAGGACTTTAGGTAAGTATCACAACACATGCAATATAGTAATCAAAGTAGAAACAACCAATGTATTAATAAGTATAAGTTTTACATAAGTGTTTAAACATTACATATTCAAACACTAAAGTAGGTACATCAGAAGACAAGAGTCACGGTACGGTACTAGGTAGTCTTCTCAAAAGCTTCGGGAGTGTACCTGCCTACTGGATTCCTGAGAATACAAGTTATTTGAAAAGAGTAGATCAGCATTTAAGTTGGTGAGTTCATAAGTATTTTTGTTCTGTTAAGTATACCCTAAGTTCTTTGAATAAGTTCACTGGTTTCTCCAGGAAATCCTATATCTCCTGAGGTGATTAGCTGATAACCTCAATAGTTTCCCTCTGTAATTACCTAGTTTATACTGATTATACATAACACAATATCGAATTGACAGTTAAATGGGTGTATCTGCCCTAAGCCCACAACCAAACAAGGAACAGGAAGTAAGGCGGAAGTCACACATTTCACTGTCAATCGAACCTTACTTATGTACAACTCTGATGTAGCAACTAAGGAATTATAGAATTAACCACTAAAGGTCTTTTATGTTATACTAGTTTACCGAGATTGAGTGACTAAGTTCCATTGGATAAGTGGTTTAATCCCATAAACCGTTCTCTTTGTATTACTGTTTTGTATTTGTATTCCTTTATGAAAACTTGAAACTGAGAGTGTGCCTGACTCCACCAGGTGTTAATGAAAACTGTATTAAACCATTGTGTTTTTGTATTCTATAAACTGGTACTTTGAAGGTGTACTTTCGTTTATTTGTTTATACACTAACGTATTGTTAATACCTTTTTAATGAGTAGTTTTTATTATAACCTTACTATGACGGATGGCCTGAAACAAACGCTTTGTGGGCGTTTAAACTGGTGATAACAATTGTCACTCATCAAACTGTAGCTAGCAGCCTGAGTGCGGGGTTGTCAATTCCCGATATAGATCTACACACACTTGTTTCGATCCCCGGCTGGAGATTCTGGTTATAATGTCAGGACTTCCTATGTTGTCTAAAATGAATTAAACAACCTGAATATAGAGTCTCATAAAAAGCATATTAAACGTTCATGTATATTAGTTTTGAAAACCCAATCATTCGGAAATAATGATTGACAGTATATTCTTGAATTAAAACCCAATCATTCGGAAATAATGATTGATAGTATATTCTTAGTTTTCCAAACATGTATTTGATAAGTGTAAACCCTTGATTTGTTTTGAATCAAAACCCTGGTTTCTTGTAAAACAGTGTATTCTAATTTACTTGAATTATGAATTATTACCTCGTGTTTGCTAACTCGGGTACTCTGTATAGTACCTTTGCTAATGCAAACCCGGCAGAATGTATCTTTACTTCTTTAATATGTTATTCATATATTAAAGGTATTATACATATCTTGTTATATTTGAATGTATTTTGGTAATTTCCTTGGAAAGTATACAGTCATGAATCATACTTGTATATTTAGTTTTGAGTCATAAATTATACCTATTATAATTTATATGTTCTATCGGATTAGCATGAATTCTCATGGATGAACACCTTTGCTCAGCCTGATACAAAGGTGAAGATACCAAAAGGAGTAACCTTTTGTACTAATATATGTATAATATATATATATATATAATTAAGAAGGAAACGACCTTCGGACAAATAATACAACCTTAATTCCACATCCAAACAAGGAAAAGAAAATAAGATAATTCATTAGTCCTAAGTCCTTCAAATCTTATTTATATATTTATACATATATAAACATGACTTTGGCATTTATATTTTGAAATAGTTTATAAAACATTTTTCAAAGAATTTAACATGGCTTTACGTTATTTTGGAAGTATTTGGTAATTCTTAAAAGCATACGAAAACTTTCTGTGTGATTATTATCACACACAGTTATTAACACAATTTAATATTGTGTTAAACTTGTATTCCCCCCCTAAAAGCATTTAAAAACCATTGAAAAGGTAAATTATAGGGGTATGAACTCACTTTGATAAGCGGTGATTCGGGCAGCGTTTCGTTTCCCGGAAAAGAGTTTGTTTGACGAAAAACCGGCTCCAATCGGGCAGAGTTTCGATAGGAGAGAGGATGAATTCTCGAGAATTCCGGGGCTACGGGGCTTGCTTCGGGTTTTAGACGCATTACCGGACTTTGGGGGTTGTTTGTGAAGTTATGGAAGAGAGAGGAGTGAAAAAGGGCCAAAAATGGGGAGAAAAACCTTTCCATCCGAGAAGGCTCGCACCCTTTATATAGGGGTGCGAGGGTTCGGCCGAGGAGGACAGGTGGCGAGGCGAGAGGCGAGTCAGCAGCCACGCGTCGGTCAGCAGTGAAGCCACGTGCGAGGGTTCGGATCTGGCGGCTTCTGATTGGTCAAGCTTCGGTCCAATATGGAGAAGGCACGCATGCGAAGGGGTGTCTCCGGGGTGTCCGATGCGAAGGTGTGGGCTCGCTACTGGACCGCGGCTGCGGTCCAATCCGATGTTGACACGGCGATTTGCGGTCCAACCCGAAGGTGACATGTGGCAGTTCGCACGTGCTGATGACGTGTCCGAAGAGTGACCTGCGAAATTTCTCGGTTATCCACAATTTCTCGATTTTCGTGCCAAAAACTTGCAAAATTCATAACTTTCGCATACGAGCTCCGTTTTTGACGTTCTTTATATGCACGCGTAGGTAAAATCATACTCTACGACTTTCGTTTAGACTTCGTCGGCTGATTTTGATTTATTTTTAATATTATTATTTTAAACAGACCGGGACGGGAATTCGTTAAAAATTCATAACTTCTTCATCCGACGTCCGTTTTCGCCTGTCTTTTTACCGTTGTGCTACTTTTAATGAGACCTTCGATTCTCGTTTATGTTGCATCGGCTAAATATCGATCGATTTATATCTCGAATTTTTAGCTGTCTACTGCTAAACCGAAACTTCGAAAAATCATAACTTCCTCATACGAAGTCGGATTTTCACGTTCTTTTTATGAACGTTCTCGGTTTAACATATTCTACAAGTTTCATTTAGATTGTTAAGGCTAAAAATCCTTTTATCGAAAATTCGCTTTTTACACTGAACAGTGTTTTGCCGGTTTTACCGCGGATTTTCGATTGGTCATAACTTCTTCGTTATAACTCGGATTTCAGTGTTCTTTATGTTTTTGGAAACCTTGTTACAAACTCTACCACTTGGTTCATCCCAATTACGATTATTGATCAATTTATTTTTGACCAAAATTTGACTGGTGTCATACTATTGATGTAAAAATCATATAAAAAACAAAAGAAAAATCATTCGTAAAGACCCATACTCAACCACCACCCAAATCGATGTGATGTCGTCGCTTCATCGAACTTAACAAATTGCTATACGAGATCAATTCTGACACTGCATCCAGTAGTAGTGGTAGTTTCACATTTGTATCCCTTTATTGGGCCTTCGATCTTCATAGCAAACTTAACTTACATGCCATATATGATAAAAATATTGGATTAGGTGTCTAAGTCCATAACTATAATTGGTATATACTTGAATTGATAGTAGCACAGTCCTTTTGGGTTGCCCTCAAAACTAGCAACTGGACAGGATTACTTTTGGAGAGAGGCTGAATTTATTATTTGAGTAATAAATTGAGATAATTGATTTATTAATGTATTATGAAAATGATATATTAATTAGAAATCATATTATTTAATTATTAGTCAATAAGAAATTAATTGGAATTAATTTTGGGTTTTAATTGAATTAATTAAAAGTGCAGGGGTTGTTTGACAATTTATTGATATTTGAGGAAATGGGCTATAGAACCTCCTTAGAAGAGTTTGGACGAAAACTTCTAGCAAGGCCCTATAATTTTCATCCAAGGGCTCTTGGATCGAGATTCTTGGGCTGCTTGGTCCCTAAGCTAAGGAAATTAGGGTTTCCTCCTAAAATACTAGTTTTGGCTCTAAGCTACCTCACTATTTAAAGGTCCTTACCACTTCTAATTTTCAACCACCCGATTCCATAGAGGAATAGCAGAATTCCTTAGCTCTCTTTCTCCTCTCTTCTCTCTCATCCTCTTGCTTAGTTTGGGTGTGAACCATTAGAGGTGTGACACTTGTGACGCTTGCTCTCAAGGTTTCAAGAAGACTAGGATTTTATTGTTATTACTACATAACAATCAAAGGTATGTTTTCTAACCCTAGATCTAAATTTTGAAAATAACATAGGTTTCCTAGGTTTTCCCAATTGATGTTAAAATGTTGTATGTACAATTAGAGAAAACATAGATCGGGAAAATTAGGGTTGCATGCACACATAGGTTTTGTTTGTTATGATCAAAACTCGTCATTGATATCAGAGACTTGGATTGTTTTCTATTGAATTGATTGCAGTTGTTTGAATTTGATCAATTAGGGTTTATGGAAAATAAACCCTTTGGACTTAAGATTTTTGCAATTAGGGTTTCTTAACCCTAGATTTCGAAAATTTGGAAACGGGTTTTAACCCCTTCCCTTATCCTACAAGTTTCGAAAATTAGGGTTCCTTAACCCTCTAGATTTTCGAATTATGGCAAGGGTTAAAATCCTTGCCTTCCTCCCCAAGATTTTCCATTTTTCGACAATTAAGGTTTTGGTAGGGATTTCTTATTTTTGGTAATTATCTCCTGATTTGATTAATTAGATAATTATAAGATTTGGTGTATCCCTCCCATGATTTTCGAATTTTAGTTGGGAGAAGATTAGGTTAAATCATCTTGATTAATTTAATTGAATAATCCTCAATTGATTTAATAAATTAATTAAATGTTTAATTAATAAGATAATTATTAAATCATTCGTTTTTAGATTTATAAATTTAAATTAAATTTTCTTTAATTTCAAAATTTAAGATTTAAAAACCCTAGTATTTTAAAAAGTTTAAAATACATCCTTATGGATCTTATTATTAATTTAATTAAGTGATTAATTAAAAGATAATTAATAAATCCATAAAAGGTTTAAATTTAATTAAATTAAAGGTTTAATTTATTAAAATATTAAACCCTTAGTATTTTGAAAATTTTAAAATACACATTATACTATATGTAAAATTAAATGTTTAATATTTACTATATGTATAAGACAAGTCAGTCGAACCGCTAGTACGCCTCATTCAGGAAGCCGATCTATAATGGGAGTTTAAGGAAGTGGCATATAAAATGACCGTCATTGGATATCCATTCTTACCCAACGCTCTCTTGATTGGTGGAGGATCGTTAGCTGAACGGGTTTGATAGGACATAACCTCATTAAAATTATAATGATGAAAAGTAACTAAACTACTTTCTAAAATCTCACTCTTAGTTACTTTAGGAAAAATGTGGATCTGATGCTAATACATGAAATTGCACATTACGCTTTATAAGTCGTTAGTGGAGCGTGTGTGCCTAACCGGCACACTAATATGGGAATAATAAAGAATGGTAATGGGTGTCTCGAAAATTATTATTGATTAATGGAGCGCGTGTGGTTAACCGACACATTAAAAGGAGATGATAAATAACATCGAGAGTACCAAACTGATTTGCATGGTTATTCACATCTCGTTTGTGATCCTCGGCATCCTAGTCACAAAGTGAGAGCATAATCAAGATTAAACATGTCATTGATTAGATTCAATGAATCTCAAATGATCTAGGAGTTTCATGATATTGAAATTGGTAAATGCTTTACCTACCTAAAATAGATTCGAATTGATTACGGCATCCCTCTTCAAATTTCGAATAAAAAATATGGATCCTAGCCTTAATTTAAATTTATGGGTTAATAATTAAGGATTAAATTCAACTAAATTTATTTCTCTTTTCTCCTATTAAAGATGTCAAGTTCAGACAGCAATGATCTTCCTCGTTATTCTAGAAACGTTTTTCCTTCTGAAGATGACCTTCCACATTTTGGTGAAGGTGAAAGAATATTCCCTTCTTCTAGCAATGGTGGAAATGGAGGTCATTCTTCTTCAATTCTTCCTCCTCCTCATCCTCCAGTGACTCTCCTTAAGTCATGTTTCCTTCAAGCTGAAAAATACGAAGTTACTCAAGCCCTATTGGCATGTAAACATCAAGATGGAAGGTCTGTGTGTGCGCATGTTCTGAAAATGAAATCATATATTTACAGATTGGGTATGTTGGGTGTCGTTTTCCCAAGGGAGCTTGTTATTAATTTGGTTCTACTTTCGCTTTCTCAGTTATATAGTCAGTTTATTAAATACTACTATATGAATGACCACAACGTGACCCTAATTGATCTAACACATATGTTGATTGCTCCTGAAGCAGAAATGCTTAAGAACACAAGTCAAGCAAAAATGTTTGAAGGATCTGTCTCCCAAATTTCCATGGACATTGACAATGGTAGCCCAGAAAAGATTTCTCTTCTCAGTGGATCGGCCAAGGTCAAACCATTTGACCATATGGTAAAGAGAAATGCTAGTTCTGAGATAGTTCCATGTGCCAATCGTAAAAGGTCCATATGTTTCTATTGCCAATTGGAAGGGCATTGATTGCGAAGCTGCCCAGACTACCCGAAAGATCTTAAAGATGGTAAAGTCAAGTCGTGTGACTCTACTTCAGGTACATCCATTATCTAACTACATTATTTTATTAAGTTCCTATTCGTAGATTCTTAATACATGATGTGATGATCATATTTTGATGTTTTGTAGGATCTAACCGAAAGAAGAAGCTTAAGAAGAGTGAGTTGAATCTGATCATGAGAGATGGATTTCGGTCGCATGGTTCGATGATCACATTTTGGAAGCTACTCTTAGGAGTTATGATGACTTAATAGATCGCTTAGGAAATGTCTAGAAACATTTTTTTTTCATATTTTGCATTGTAAGGACAATTTTTCTGCTTATTATCAATAAAAGTGAATTTATGATTTATCTAGTTTACTTTATATTTCCTTGCAATGACATTTATGCAAATTGGTGGTTACATTTCTATTATTAGCAATGTTAAATGTGGATTTGATTCTTGATTATATCGTGTGTGGTATTGTCATACTTAACCAAGTGAAAAGGAATTCTCATCGCCCAAGTTTCAATCGGATAGAAACTTGGAGTCATGCAATTTGAATAGTGTGATGTATGAGAATCTTGATCATTGGAAAATTATGACTAATTCGTTGATCACATGTTTATGTGAGTCAAGTGAAGGACCAAATGATCTAGTACACATTGATGTCGACTATTCAGATCTGCCACAAATGATGATAACTTTATTCGTCATGATTTACTGATGCTTTAGTAAACATGGTTGTGTTTATAAGATTAAGCATAATTTTGATACTTTGAGAAGTTTCAAAGAGTGGCAGAACGAATAATAAGAATCTGTTAGGCAGAAAGATAAAGGTTTCTCCAATCTAAAGGAAAGGGAAGTACTTCAGTATCATTTTTATGATAATCTTAATGATTATGGAACCATTCTAGGTGGCAAAAGGTTTCGCTCTAATTCATGAAAATCCTAAGCGAACCATGCGACCATCGAACCATAACTCCTAACTCCTAATCATTCTCAAATTCTCAATATGATTACGACATCTCTTTTCATAGTTCGAATTGTGAGAAATGGCAAGAAATAGTTTGAACGTCCAGGACTTATAGCTATAAGTTCTGAAAGGGTTTAAACGAATGCATATGTTATCTAATGAAGGTGTATGAGCTTAAGAAGTCTAGATGAAGACTCATCAAAACATCATGTATCAGAAATCTCCACTTTAGTAAGAAAGTCAATAGGTATTGATTTCTGTAAGTCCAGTTGATTTCTGAATACATGTCAAAGCTAGTGGGAGCATAATTGTTGTGCTATTGGGAGCATAATTGTTATGCTAGTAGGAGCATAGTTGTTATCCTTAGTGTTGTAAGATTGGCAATACTAATTCTAGGAAACAAAGATTTCAAATTTTCAATTTGCAAAGTTTGGTAATTGTTTCGCTATAGAAAGATTAAGGGAGAGGGCACACGTACTTCGTTTCAAAACTAAAAGTTTAGATTGAAGGTTTTTAATGGAACTTAGTCTTGGACATATATGAATGTCGTGTTGAAATGGTTAAACATAGGAAATTTGATATATAGAAATATTATAGCAAGAGACTGATCAGATATCATGCCTTTATGTAAGACATTATGTATCGAGTCTTATATGATTTAGATATAGGATCATTTACATATGCTATAATATTCACTTGTTCTGATTTTTCCAAATGCCTTGCGTATTGAGAGGGAAAAAGGACTTGAACTTGGTGTGACTAAAGTTGTTAAACAACTATCAAGGATACTCTGAGGTTTACTGAAGATTGTTTGCTTGTGGAAAGTTGGAAGTATAGTATTAATTTGGACGGACCATATTGACGTAATTCTGAATGGAGGTAACTCTTGTTCAGAATTGATAGTCATATGAGACTGTGGAAATATTTCCATAGTGGGAGTTGGTTATTGAAATCTACATGAAGTTAGAGACTTTAATGCAAGGAAGGTGTTCAATGCGTGTATCTTGTATTTGAGACTTCGTTACCATGGAATTGTTTTAAGTAACAAAGTTTCAATGGAACATCTTTGTGATATTGTTGACAATGTCTCTGTGACTTTGAAGCCTCGACATCACAAAAGGATCATTTCATGTGAGGTTGAACTATAACACATTCAATAGTAACAAGAATTTGAAATTGTGAAATGAGCATCATTGGAATAATGTCCAATCGATTTGTTTACAAAGGAAGGACCATAGAGAGACATAGTATGCTTGTTTATAACATGGCATGACTAATGTTTAATTCAAGTGTTTAGTTGATTACTCGAAACATTATACAATGAATAAAGTCTAACTGATATGGTGATTCAATAATAAGGGTTTTATTTATATTTAATAGTTTTGAGACCATAGTTAATTAGGTTATTATTGTGTTTCACTTCGCATGTTTTACTTCCCGAATAATTGGATTATTCAAAACATCCACAATAGATTGTACTTTTGGAAGTAAGTAGCGAATTAAGACTGTCATGAATAGATTGTAGATTGTCAATGGAGATTATACAAAGCAATAGTTTTGCTGCAATGTTCATGAGTACTAGGAAAATGGAGATTTGAGTATTGGATAAACCCACGCTCAGAGAATTACTTCATGGATTTTATCAAGAGTAATTTTGAGACGATAATATCTTATATTCTTAAAACGGAGATATATGAGTTGTTGTTTACAAGTCAGTTGTGCATTGATAATATGTAAACGCATCAGTTTCTTGATATTATAAAACGTATTGTTGTGCGTGATTTCATGAGTGAATAGTGCAAGCATATAATTCGAAGTTTATCCAATTATTTTTGCCCTCATGGTAAAAGCGATATTTGTGGGCCCTCGATGATTTGATGTCAACATCTAAAGCGCTTTGCCAAGCCTGGACTGAATTGATGTGTTCTATTGGTAGTCTGATTTCGGTCGTCATAATTCAGAATCGGGAAACAAAACTTGGACAATGAGATTGATTATAATCCATGTATCATGTCCTTACGATATCTTGTAGAACGGAGGAACATTTGATCCCTTATCTTAGGACATGTAACTAAATGGGTTAGAGTTCGACAACGGCTTTGAGAGCTACAATTTGCTAATCAGTTTTTGAAGTTATACTGGCAACTATAGTTATTACAATTATCCAAGTGGGAGACTGTTGGATTAAGTGTCTAAGCTCATAACTATAAATGGTATATACTTGAATTGATAATAGCACAGTCCTTTTGGGTTGCCCTCAAAACTAACAACTGGACAGGATGACTTTTGGGGAGAGGTTGAATTTATTATTTGAATAATAAATAGAGATAATTGATTTATTAATGTATTATGAAAATAATATATTAATTAGAAATCATATTATTTAATTAATAGTTAATCAGAGATTAATTGGAATTAATTTTGGGATTAATTGAATTAGTTAAAAGTGCAGGGGCTGTTTGGCAATTTATTGATAGTTGAGGAAATGGGCTTTAGAACCTCCCTAGAAGAGGTTGGACGAAAACTTCTAGGAAGGCCTTGGAAGTTTCGTCCAAGGGCTCTTGGATGGGGATTCTTGGGTTGCTTGGTCCCTAAGCTAAGGGAATTAGGGTTTCCTCCTAAAACCCTAGCTTTGGCTCTAAGCTACCTCACCTATTTAAAGGGCCTTACCCTTTCTCATTTTTAGCCACCTGATTCCTTAGAGGAATAGCCAAAATCCTTAGCTCTCCTTCTCCACTCTTATCACTCATCCTCTTTCTTACTTTGGGTGTGAACCATTAGAGGCATGACACTTACTCTCAAGGTTTCAAGAAGACTATTTATTGCTATTACTACATAACAATCAAAGATATGTTTTCTAACCCTAGATCTAAGTTTCGAAAATAACATAAGTTTCCTAGGGTTTCCCAATTCATGTTCAAATGTTGTATGTTCAATTAGAGAAAACATAGATCGGGAAAATTAGGGTTGCATGCACACATAGGTTTTTGTTTGTTATGCTCAAAACCCATCAAAAACGAACTCTAGATCATGAAGCACGATATATATATATATATATATATATATATATATATATATATATATATATATATATATATATATATATATATATATATATTATGTGTGTACATGTGTCTATAGGAACAAAAAATGCAATGAATTGTGGTGGTAGATGCGATTTGCTTAAATAATAACAAAGAATGCATTTATAATTATTAATTACTTATCAGAAGTAGTTGGGGATTGATAATTAATTTGGGGTAAGTGGATGAGAAGACGCGTTCTTAATTTTATTTATATTTATTGACAAGTGTAAAAATCAAGAGAGTAGATGTTCATGAATGAGGATGGTGAGGGAGAATTGATGGTATCCATAATGGTTAGGAGGATAATTATGAAGAAAAGATAGGAGGATAGATGATTTTTCAATGACAAAGATATGGTATTATCTTAACGTTACGTATCGACACTTGCTTAATACAACTATATATATATATATATATATATATATATATATATATATATATATATATTTATGGGTTTATTTGAAACAAGAATATATATTTTCATTCTAACATCTACATATTACAACTATAACCTTTCAACTATAATCTCAGTTTTTTTATTTACATTATTATTAAATAATCATTTCTAGATAACCTTTTATACTTTAACAATAACATTCAACTTTTTTTTACCATATCTTACATTATCGAATAAGTAACTTTTTAATTTCATATTATATATATATATATATATATATATATAATAAAAAATCATTTATAAAATATAAGTTTTGTATCAATTATATAGCATGTTGCATATTTTTTATTTTTATAACTATGACGTATTGTTATTTTTTTCATATTTTATGTATACAGAATAAACACCTCACATAGTTATATTTATATTTTTGTTTGTTTGCGATGTTTAATATATAATATATATGTTTAACTTATTAATCCTCGTATATCTAAAATGTTCATAAAACCTCATCATTTAATTAGTAGTCTTTAAGCATATTATACTTTAATATGAAATATTTTAAATTAAGGTGATCACTAGAAATTAATATATAAACATTTCATAAATGAAAAACTATGATAAAAGTAATTAAGTAGTTAAATAAACTATATATGAAAAAATATATCTCAAAAGATGGTCATGATATTCATTAAGAAAACGAAATCATGATAAATAAAGTTATATTTCATACAAAAAATGTACACAAAATACATCTTCATTAGATCATAAAACTAAAACTACCACATCGATATGATATATCTACATACACAAATTAGAAACCACTACTTTGACTAGTCCATGCCTGTGTACAATAACTTAATTTTTTGGGATTGGATAAGTGAATCCCAATTTAATCAAATTAAAATACAGTCTAATACCACCACCAGTATCACCACTCATTATAAGCATGGAGGGTATTGGTAGTGAGGGACAATTCACCAAGGTGCGATAGTAGTCAAAAATCAACACCAAAAACAAAAATTCATTTGTATAGACCCGTAGATGTGAAACTATAACATCAAAATCGACACGATGTCGTCGTGTCATCAAACTTTACAAATTGGTACACAAGACCAATTATGACACCACATCTAGTCATAGTGATGGTTTCACATCCGTATCCCTTTAATAGGTGTATCTAAATGCTTGTTATGTTGCTCTTCATATGTTTATCCCTTTGATGGGTCTTCGATCTTCATAGCAAACTTTACAAGCCATATGATAAAACACACTCTAGATCTTGAAGCACGATATATATATATATATATATATATATATATATATATATATATATATATATATATATATATATATATATATATGATGTGTGTGTGTATATGTATAACTGATAATCGAAGTTATTTTACATCTTTCATATTAAGGATCATGAAAGAAAACTTTGTAATGGGTACGTAGATGATATATGAATGAATAGTGGTGTTAGATGAGATCTAGTTAAATAGGAATAAAAAATACATTTATTACCTTAGATAACCACAAGTGGTTGGGGAGTTGAAAATTAAATTGTGATAAGTGGATGAAAAGACATGTTCTTATATAATATTATATTAATATATTGACAAGTGTAAAAATCAAGAGAGATGATTAAGAGAGAGAGAGAGAGATTTAATGGTATACATATGTCATAATTTTATATGGGTAGGAGGACACTTGCATAATCTTCAACTATTACAAAAAACTTTGATAAAAGAAGAGACACTTGCATAATTGATCATCAACTGTTAAAAAGAACTTTGTGAAAAAACTGACACTTAATATTAAAAACAAAACATGTATTTTCAAATGCAAATACAACTATATATATTTAAATATATAGATATAGATTTCTTACGAGTTTATTCCAAACAAGAATATATATTTTTATTTCTAAGCTCTACATGTGACAACTATAACCCATTCAACTTCGATATCATTTTTTTTAATTTATAACAATTTTTTATTAAATAATTATTTCTAACCTTTTATATGTTAAAAGATAATAGCATTTATTCAACTTTTATCTATTTTTTGTTTAAATCTTATACATTATTTAACTTTTTATCTATTATTATATATATATATATATATATATATATATATATATATATATATATATATATATATATTCCAAAAGTGTAAAATTATATTTACGTATATATTAAGTTTAACAAGTTATACCATTCAATAGATCTTACAAATAGTCAAATACCTTCATATATAAACTTATATGGCCAGGAGGATAAGCAAGAAAAAAGGTAGGAGGATATTTAATTTTTTGTTGACAAATGAAAAATCAAATACCCTCCTACATTTTTTCTCCTACCATTTTCCTACACACTTAAGATTGTGACATTTGTCATATTTAATAACAATAATTTATTTTATTACACTTGTCATTATCTAAAAGTGGGTGTATACTTTTTTGACGTATTGTAATGGACACTTTTTTTGACTTATTGACTTATGAAAAAGCCAATAAGAAAGTTGTTTTCCCAAACACCCTCTCAATCGAGCTTGACCTACCCAAGAAGAAACCAAGAAGAAGATGTTGACTGCTTCAAGCTTCTCAACAACATACCGTTAAATTCTTTGCGATTGTCTACTCCCAAGTCAAATTTGCACCTCCAAAACTAAAGATAACCTTGGAAGAAAGTTTAGGCTCTGCCCTAGAGTTTCTTCTTTGGGGTTACTCTTCGATGTTTGAGGGGATGAAGTTCTGGTTTAGACAAAGCCAAAATTTTATTTTATTTTGTGATGGTTGGTTTATATTATGGATTAAAAGTTGATTAGGCCTCGTTATTGTGGGATGAATTCACTACCTATGTGAAGCATTCGAAGAAGTCATCTGAGATTGCAAGTGCTCGTTTTTTGGAGTTTGATTCTGCGTTGAGCTTAAAATAAAGTAGGAATTATGGTTCCTCAGGGAGTTGAAGTTGCTCAATTTTCACATTACAGATTCCTAATACTGTAGTAGATGATCCTTTGGTCTTTCCATCAGTGGGAAGGATTCTAGATGCAATGTTCAACTAGTTTCAGAGTCGAATCAAGTGTTAATTCAATACAGAGCATTTTTTTCATCTTGTCCCTTCTGCTTCTACTCCTAAAAAGGTGAAATTTCAAGTTAAAGAGGGCACAAATCAAGATTCATTGGTTGTTGATGTTACAAAGAAACCAATATCCAAGCCTAAAGTAGTCATTATAAACGAAGTTTCTAAGGATACTACTAAAGAAACAAAGAACACAAAATCAAAGCCTAAGGGTGTTGTGATTAAAGAAATTTCTAATGATGAGCAACAAAAAAAGAAGAAGCACAAGGCTATGGGTTTCTTGAAAACGTTTTCAAAGATTAGAGCTCAAATTGTCAAAGATCAATCTGATACAACACAGCCTAAGAAGATGATTCTTGATAAAGATGATGTTATAGTAGAAATGGATGATGAGATAACTGATACTGAAGATCAAATACAGCAAGAGACACAACATGTTTTACCATGAAAGGATGCCTCTTACGTACTAAATATCGAGGAGACAAGCAACCTGTATGTCACTGTACACACATCTAATGTGGATACAAACATCATAAATCATGAAACATCTTCGACTACAATTCCTGAGTCGACCACTATTATTCCACCCGAAGGTTCTACTGCCAGGTCCAATATGGAGGAGGATAGGTCTTCAAACATCCGTGAGAAATTATCTAATAAGGATTTAAATGTTACCATGGGTGAGAATCCTTCGACTGTTTCTGTTTATTCGATTGTTCTACCACCATCATCGTCACCACCACCAACTTCGATTATTCTGACTATAACAGTTCCTTTTAACTCTCCAACATTCGAAGGTATCTTGACACAACTTATTGTTATGTTTTTTCTTCTCAATCCACATATTAGGATATGAAAAATATCGAAAAAGAAGAAGAAAGGATTGAGTTTGTTGAACTTGAATTTGATCTTGATAAAGAGGATATTGAAGATCATGCTCTCATGCCTGGGAAGAAATACAAGATTCTAAATTCCAAGCTTAACACAATTCTTGAATGATTCTTGAAAATCTACATCTTCTTTTGTGAGTAAAGAAGATGTTGAGTTTCTCATGAACTCTCGAGAATCAATGAGAAAGGCTCTTATAAACATTGTAGTTACACAACTGGAGGGTCGCCTTACAGACAACAGGACTTCGGAATTCAAAATTTTACAAGGGAGAGACATGAGCTATTAGAGAAGGCTATGACAACTTTTAAGGATTATGTTGTCTTAAAGATTCAAGACTTGGTTGATATAGTTACAAAGGAAGTTCAGAAGCTTGATAAATTTTGCCTTGGAATTTAGCAGAATGTTGATTTTCTTCTCGTGGATACAAGAACATTGATTGAAGACATTCGTACTTTCAACAAGGATTATGATGAAGGGCTGAATTTGAACAAAGAATCTGATGAGAATACATTTAAAGGCATTGATAATTCACTCATTGCTTTTCATGATCGATTATCGAAGTTTGATGTTCAATCAACAACTTTGAACTCTAAAGAAAAAATTTATATTGTTGTGTCTTCGGTTGAGTCATGTTTCAAAACACAGCTAGCTCCAATCTTGGATCTTGTTCTTCGATTACCCACAAATGCTCCACGTTCATCTATGCTCGTGTCACAAGAGGGAGATATGGGAAGATCATCGAAGGTTGGAGGTGAAGATAAGGGTAAAGTTGTTGGAAAAGTCTTCACAACTCAAATACCAATTTCAATTCCTTCGAAAACTATTCAAACAACCTCAACAATAGATCCAAATCTTGAATTTGATGTTTCTAAACTTTAATTGAGGAAACGATTGAATATTAAAGAAGGAGGTTCAAGTTATTTCATAGTCAAACCTGGTGTAATCCCAGAAAAGATAGGAAAAGGCAAAGGTGTTCAGGTTGAGCTTTCAGAAGAAGAGAAAAAAAGATTTCAAGAACTTGAATTGGAAAAGATGAAACAACTCAACAATACTGTAACATCCATAAAATTCAAGCCAATTTAAAACTTTTCAAGCATTCAAAACCTTTAATTATTACAAAATGTTTTCAAAGTAGTTTCATATCAGAGTATCCCAGAAATCAAGATCATAAAAATGTGAGGAGGTGCACGATCACGCCTTCACCTTCCCGCGATCATCTGAGGTACCTGAAAAAAAATCTAAAACTGTAAGCCCGAAGCTTAGTGAGTTCTCCCAAAATACCCGCACAACAAGTAACACACATATAATAGCAACATACTATGGCCCTAATCAACCATCGGGTTGGAATGCCCCAGTCCCTCAACCATCGGGTTGGAATGTCAACATACTATGGGTCCAATCATCCTCGAGATGGTATACCCTCAAAAGTCCAACTGGTCACCCCTTAGTCAAAGTCAAAGTCATCGATCAAGGTCAACAGTCCATGTTGAACCAACTCATCAAGTGTAACTCACTGACTCGTCGAGTTCCTTCAGAACTCAAGAAGTCGTGAAAACCCTAGTCGACTCGTCGAGTTTCCAGATAACTCGTCGAGTCCATGCAGTGTCCAAAATGTCGGGAAAACCCTAAACAACTCGTCGAGTCATCTAACTGACTCGCAGAGTCCATGCAGAACCAAAAACAGGCAATCTTCATCCGACTTGTCGAGTTGACCATGCAACTCGTCGAGTCCCTTCAGTCCTTTTCTTATTCAGACGCTTTTAAGCAAGACTAAGGCTCCAAATTGTAGATCTAGCCTCCTAGGGCATGGTTACCACGTAAAGTTACAAGTTTTACATGCATGAAATGCCGTAAATGCCAAAACCAAGCTAAGGAAGAGGTTTAAGCCAAAGAGAAGGGCCAAAGCATGATAAATTTGATAACTTTATGACTATGAGGGCTTAGAGGAGTCCAGATCTATAGTTACAACTTCAGATCATGCTCAATACCAGAAATGACCCACAAATGTGCTAGAAATGGATTTAAACCCTTGAGTGAGGAGATCTAACACTAGAATGATCAAGGTAACAACTTTTTACCTTCAAATGGAAGCCAAAATGGAGTAGGCACTAGATCTACAAGCTTCTCCTTAATCCAATCTCTTGAGTCTTCAAGTCCCTTGCACTAAAACCACCTTCCAAGCCTTTACACACACAAAATGGGGAGTAATACACGATTAGGGTTTTCTGAGGTCAAGGGGAGATAAGGGAGGTAGAGGGTGGCTAATAAGCCTTTAAATAGGGTGCAAAACCCTGGAAATTAGGGTTTCACATTCCAGATCCAACTCGTCGAGTTGGCTCCTCCAATTCGTCGAGTAGGTCCCTTAAGTCACGCGGCCATATCTGTTTCTACACGACGAGTTGGGGCATCCAACTTATCGAGTAGGCCTTTAAATCTGAATATAAAGCTGTAAAATTTATACATGGGAGTCGGGGTGTTACAATTCTCCCCCACTTGAACTAGACTTCGTCCTCGAAGTCTGTTGCGGTGAACAATTCCGGATAATGCTCCCACATCTCTACCTCCGGCTCCCAAGTCCACTCGGATCCTCTTCGATGCTCCCATTGTACCTTTACCCAAGGTACTTCCTTGTTCCGTAGAACCTTCACTTTCCTCTCCAGAACGGCCACTGGCCTCTCCATGTAAGTCAGGCGCTCGTCGACCTGTATATCATCCAATGACACCACTGCCTCCTCATCTAATATGCACTTCCGCAACTGTGAAACATGGAAAGTGTTGTGGATCTGGCTAAGCTCCTCCGAGAGATCCAGTCTATACTCCACTTTGCCAACCCTGACAATGATCCTAAATGGCCCGATGTATCAGGGACCCAACTTCCCTCTCTTCCTGAAGCGAATCACACCCTTCCAGAGTGAGACCTTCAGGAGTACCATGTCACCGACTTGAAACTCCAACTCAAATCGGCGTCGGTCGGCATAACTCTTCTGCCGACTCTGTGCGGTCTGCAACCGCTGTATGATCTGTTAAATCATCTCGGTAGTCTACAGGACTACTTCGGTCCGACCCAGCACCCTGTGACCCACCTCGCCCCAACAGACTGGGGTGCAGCATCTCCGTCCATACAACAGCTCATAAGGTGGAGCACTAATGCTGGAGTGATAGTTGTTGTAGGAAAATTCTACAAGGGGTAGGTAGGAGTCCCAGCTTCCACCGAAGTCAATGACGCATGCCTCAACATATCCTCGAGGGTCTGAATGGTCATCTCGCTCTGGCCGTATGTCTGCGGTACTGAAATGCATCCGCGTGCCCAGTTCCTTGTGGGACTTCTGCAAGAAACAGGAGGTGAACCGAACATCACGGTCTGAAATGATAGACTGGAACCCCATGACGAGCAACGATCTCGTGGATATACACGTCGTCCAGCTTCTCGGCCGATGAGCTCTCCCGGATGGGCATAAAATGGGCACTCTTGGTCAGTCGATCCAAGGCCGATGAGCTCTGATACCAACTTGTAACATCCATAAAATTCAAGCCAATATAAAACTTTTTCAAGCATTCAAAATCTTTAATTATTACAAAATGTTTTCAAAGTAGTTTCATATCAGAGTATCCCAGAAATCAAGATCATAAAAATGTGAGGAGGTGCATGATCACGCCTTCGCCTTCCCTGATAGCTTGGAGATAAAATCCATCGTGATCTGCTCCCATTTCCACATGGGAATCTCCAGAGGCTGCAGCTTGCCATGCGGCTGCTGGTGCTCGGCCTTGACCATCCTGTAGGTCAAGCACCTCTCGACGTACCAAGCAATATCTCTCTTCATGCATGACCACCAGTAGCTCAAACTCAGATCCCGGTACATCTTGGTGGCCCCGGGGTGAATAGAGAAGCGAGACTTGTGAGCCTCCTCCAGTACAATCTGCCTGACCCCACCAGACATCAGAACCCAGACCCGAATGCAACAGGTCAATTACCCCCGACTGTCCTGCACAAATTGGGTGATCTCGCCTCTAATCCTCTCAAGCTTCCAGTTCTCCTGCCGTACACCCTCAGCCTGAGCTTCCCTAATCAAGCTCACGTGTGGAGAATCCACTGATATCCTTATACATGCAGCTGGAAGAGAAGATCTAGCTGACTTGCGGCTCAGGGCGTCTGCAACCACATTCGCTTTACCAGGATGGTAAAGGATCTCGCAGTCATAGTCCTTGACTACGTCAAGCCACATGTGTTGTCTCATGTTCAGGTTCGGCTGATCCATGATGTGTCTTAGGCTCTTGTGGCCCGTGTATATGGTACATCGGACCCCATAGATGTAATGTCTCTAAATCTTGAGAGCGAATACCACCGCTCCCAACTCCAGATCATGAGTAGGGTATCTCGTCTCGTGCGACTTCAGCATCCGCGATGCGTGGGCTGTCACCCGTCCTCTTTGAATGAGGACCGCTCCTAGTCCCGTGATGGATTCATCACAGAACACTACAAAATCCTCAACTCCCTCCGGGAGTGTCAACAATGGCGCCTCGCAAAGTCGTTGTCTCAGTGTCTCGAATGCAGTCTGCTGCTCAGGGCCCCACAGGAAATCCACTCCCTTCCTCGTCAGGCGAGTGAGAGGTACTGCGATCTTGGAGAAATCTTGTATGAATCTCCGGTAGTACCCTGCCAATCCCAAGAAGCTCCTGATGTCTGAGGGAGATTTAGGAACCTCCCACTGCATAATTGCCTCGATCTTGGCCGGATCAACCGAAATCCCCTCCTGGTTGACAAGATGTCCAAGGAACTAAACCTCTCATAACCCAAACTCGCACTTCGAGAACTTGGCATACAACCGCTCTCGTATCAAAACCCCCAGTAGCTCACGGAGGTGCTCCTCATGCTACTATTTGGTCTTGGAATACACCAATATATCATCTATGAACACGATGACACGACAAATAAATTTACATTTAGTGGCACAAAGCTTTAGTGGCATATTTTGTTTTGTGCCACTATATTATATCTTTAGTGGCACTTATATTTATTTGCGTTAAATCATGTTGAAAATTGTAATTTTTCATATCCCGCTCCTATTTCCCTCCACGGTTCAAAGCATTCCGCACTTTTTTTAGTGCAATCAAATGGGCTCAAAGGAATAGAGAACTCCTTTTTTTATCCTCACGGACACTTCTCCAAGCCCTCCCTCCTCTCCTCCTCCCAATGCTCACTACATCACAACTGTCTAACCTTCTTACCAACACCAATGGAACACCTCCTTGTTCTTCTTTTAATCAACCATAAACCTCTAATTGAATACCAAGGCTTTATCTTCTACTATATCAGATCTAATGTATGATAGATTTCGGAGGTCAATCTCAGATTTGATATATGACATATCACATACGATTTATGTTATATTGGAGCAAATTTATAGGGTTTCCATTATTCCCCCACGACGAATACGAACCCTAATCAGGTATGCATTCTTAAATTGTTTCACTCTCCTTCAACCACTCGACCATCTCCTCTATATATTCTCATTGGCGGGAGTTCAAGTGATTTATATTTGTGATGGTAGCTTTCTAATTCCCTTTTTCTTTCTCTTCCCTCGTATACAGTCGTTACATCATACACCGAGCAGTATTGTATGTGTGGTTATTGACTTTAAGGATATTGGCGATGAAGGTCCATTAGCTCTATTGCAGGTCCGATAAAAATAAAGTGCAGTAACGAGGTTAAAAATCTTTAACGCCATTAAACTAAAAAAAAGAAAAAAACTCTTTCGTTACCCTGTTCTTCATTTGTAAAGAGAATAATCTTCGACTGGAGCTTTTACAGGTACGTCTCAAATTCAAGTTCCCATTAATTCTCTTTCTTAGTAATTCTAACTAATTCGGTAGGATGGTGGTGGTATGACGAATGGGGAAGTGTTCTACATGATCTGTATTTTTTTTAGTAAGGGTTTCTTTTTTGCTTCTAATATGTTTTTTGTGGGTTGATAGAGCATGGCACACCAGGTGTTCGACCTCTTGTACATGAGGTGCTTTTGGTGCATTTGACATCCACTTTCCTTTTCTTCTCTTTCTATACATGAGATTCAACCAAGTCTTTGTATGTTTAACATTCGGTAAGGTTATGTTCTTTTATCTATTAAACTAAACTATAGATACACATACCCCCCCTCCCCACCCGATGGAAATATGTTGTCCTATGTCTTAGGTTGGATTAACATATAAATTTTACAAATTGAATTTAATTTTTCAGGATGTATGTATGTTACTTGCGGTAATGTTGTGACCCATAGTAAATTCATAGATGAAATACGATAAAGATGGCCTTGAAAAAGATTATGATGTAAGAGGGAAAGCTTGGGAGCTTGTTGATCCCAAAAGTACCCTAACATTAGTCGCAGTTAGTATGATGGTAAAACTTTTCATTTTAACAATGGAGATCACACAATGACAGAAAGGTATTTTGTTAATTCTAAATACAAACATAGAATTTACATTATGAAATTAATTTGGTGGTTATTGGATTATCAAAGGTTTTATGTTTTGTATATTAGCTTTTCTAAAAATGATTTTTTTTTTAAATTAAATAATTGATGTCCATGTATATGAAATGTTTTATAAATCCTTTTCATGTGTCGTCATTTTAAAAATAAAAATGATTAACTTACATTTTAATTGAATTAAATACTTGAGTGGAATATCTTTTTTCTCCTCAGGTTTGAATAACTTGACATGGTTTTAAATAGTTGATGTTCATATATATAAAATATTTTATAGATTAAAAAACCTGTTGTTGTGAGTTTTAATTTGACTGTTAAACCTCACTAAATTCATCTAGAAATTATAT
The DNA here is from genome assembly GCF_052849685.1 of Lactuca virosa. NCBI lineage: Eukaryota > Viridiplantae > Streptophyta > Magnoliopsida > Asterales > Asteraceae > Lactuca > Lactuca virosa. The sequence continues at coordinate 337,759,689 of NC_136430.1, forward strand.
TATAAAACTTATAAATTGTATGGATTACATGGTCGATGTTTCAAGATTAAACATACTAAGTTACAACTTTTTCTTTTTTGTTTGATCATTTTTCAAATATTGATTGAAGTTTCTTTTGTTGATTTTATTCTTAATTTGATTTGGTTTTTGTGATTTCATATATATGTTTATAGAGTTTTCACTTTTAAACAAGCGATACAGTATAACTCACATAGGATAGGTATTCACACATTACTTTTCACTTGAACTTGGTTTTGTAATATCTCAAGTTTGGTTATTAATGATACTAAAGCCTTAAACTATTATTTTGGTGGCAGATATGAGGTATTATTAACCATCACAGCTCTTTGCATAGAAGAAAAACTTAAGAGGGACAATTATACAAAGTTCGAGGTCAATCAAGTTCCGTGCTTCTTCCCCAACATGTATTTAGTTTAACAGTATTATGTTTCGAGTACTAGTACAACATGTATACTTCTTAAACATCTTTGAAGATATTTGTATTTTAAATATTAAGAATATTGTTCTTAGATAAGTTTGAATTGAAGTAATGATATTGTGTTTTCCGTTTATTACCTCAATTGTGTTATTATTATTTTATATTCTATTTAAAGTATAAGAATTTTGGATATATATATTATTAAAAAGTGTCAGCAAAAGCATTAGAATAATATTTATTTTAACAGATAAATAGTGGCAGAAAAATAATGCCACTAAAACCTTCAAATGTTATAGTGGCATAGTAGAAAAGTGCCACTAAAGGGTAATAAGACTGCAACGACACAACCAAGAAGTGCCACTATAGGCCTTTAGTGGCAGCGTTTTTAGTGGCACTTTTTATTTGTGCCGCTGATTGCATTGGGGGCCTTTAGTGACACTTTTTTGGTTTTTAGTGGCACTTTTTCTATGCCACTAAATGTTATTTTATTTGTAGTGTGACCGAGCGATCAAGCATCGGTCTGCAGACCGGATTCATCAGGTCCATAAACAATGTCGGCGTGTTGGTGAGCCCAAACGGAATCACCACGAACTCGTAATGTCCATAACGAGTCTGGAACACGGTCTTCTCCACATCCTCCTCCCTAACCCTGACTTGATGGTACCCAGACCTCAGGTCTATCTTGGAGAACCAAGATGCTCCCTACAACTGATCGAAAATATCATCTATCCTTAGGAGTGGATAATGCTTCTTCACCTTCAACTTGTTCAACTCCCGGTAGTCAATGCACATCCGGTGTGAACCATCCTTCTTCCTGACGAAGAGAATCGGTGCTCCCCATGGAGAACTGCTCGGACGAATGAACTGCTTGCCCAACAATTCCTGTAGCTGTGATGACAGCTCCTGCATCTCCGGTGGTGCCAATCGGTACGGCGCCTTGGCGATAGGGGCCGCAACTGGCACAAGGTCGATCCTGAACTCGACCTTCCTCTCAGGAGGCACTCTGGGTAACTCTTCCGGAAACACGTCAGCGAACTCCCTGACTATTGGAACCGCTGAAACCAAGACCAGATCCCTGACCCGCATATCCACCACATACGCTAGATAACCCGCACACCCATACTGAATATACTGTCGAGCCCTGACAGCTGAGCAAAACCCTGAACCCACTCGAGTGCCCTCACTGAAGATAACTATTTCTCCTCCACTTGGGGTTCGAACCACCACACGCTGACCCTCGCAGTCGATCATGGCACCGAATCGACTCAGCTAGTCCATACCCACTATCACACATACTTCCCCCATGGAAATTGGAATCAAGTCAATCGGGAAGGATACCCGGAAGATCTCCAAAACGCAGCCTCGATAAACTGAAGAAGCGAAAATCTCGTGTTCGTTGGTGATAGAGACTCGCAACGGACACTCTAGCTCTCCTACTGGCAAACCGAACTCCCTACTGAATGACTGAGAGACAAAAGACCGACTCGCCCCAGAGTCAAATAATACCAAAGTAGGTAAGGAGTTCACTAAGAATGTACCTAACATGGTACAACACATATAAGCATAAAACAAATATAATCAGTAAGATAAAGGATAGAAACATACCAGCAACCACATCTGGTGTTGTCCTGGCCTCCTCGGCTGTAAGCTGGAAGGCGCGTCCTTGAGCCTTCGGAGGCTCTGCTCTACCCTGAATCCCGTCAGTAATCCTTAGTGTAGCCGGCACTGGAGCATGCGCCGGTCTGGCAGCTAGTAGGGGACACTGGGCCTTCATATGGCCCACCTGCTCACAATGGTAACAAAGTTTGACCCCATAGGGTGGGTCTACTGTCTACAATCCTTAGCAATCTGACCCTGCTTGCCACACTTACGACACCTTCTACCCGATCGACAAACTCCCGAATGAGCCTTCCCGCACTTCCCACAAGTGCGGCCGGGCTGACCTCCAGACCTAGAACCAGCGGTTTTGGACCGCTTTGGTGTCGGATGTGACTGCGTCGGGCCCTGCCTCTGCTCCCGTAACTGTAACTCGATCTCCAGCTCACGCCGCCTAGCGGCCTCCTGTAACTCCAACAGTGTATCACAACGCTGGGTAGCAACAAACTGACGGATATCAGTCTTGAGCATGCTCAGATAACGTGTCATCTGAGCCTTCTCAGAAGCAAACTCCGGGAAAAACATCGCCCTCTCAGTGAACATGAGGTTGATCTTCGTCACCGTCTCCGTACCCTGTCTCAGATCTAAGAACTCCTGTGACAGTCGCTCGCGCTCGACCTGTGGAATGTACCGAGCGCGGAACATCTCCCTGAACTGCTCCCAAGTAACTGCAGCTCTTTGATCATCAGTATACGACCCAGTCATCAACCTCCACCAGTCCTTTGCTCCAGACCTCAACAGGTTCAGAGCACACATGACCTTCTGGTCAGCAAGATATGAGCACGTGAAGAAACATCCCTCCACGTCAGACAGCCACCTCATGGCTATGATAGGATCCTGAGTCCCATCGAAAGTCGGGGGCTTCGTGTTATCGAAGTCCCGATACTGAAAAGCTCGTCTTCTCCCCGTTCCCACAGCCGCCACGGCTGCAGAGGCTACAACAGCCGCAGTCTCAGCAATGGATGCGTATCTGTCATCAAAATACTCCATCATGGCGGTCTTTATAGACCCAAACATCTCCGGAATTTGACCCCGGACAATCTCGACCACCTCATCACGGATGATTTTCCTGACACGATCTTCTGGCAACGCTGGCCTATCTAGGCTTCCAGCTCCTGATCCTGAACCGGATCCGGTCTCAAATGGCCTCGTAACCACTATACTGAAAATACACAACGAAGATATCAGATAATCCGCATAAATAACGGGGAACCAACTCCCAACTAAACCCTAGGGGTTGTGACTTCCTTGTTGTGCATATGGGTCTTGTGCTTTCAGTAGTATGGGCCCATACTACCTTCCACACCTACCCATATTTGCATCAAGTATCATCACAACGCCCTAACAATATACATATGCATGGCGAGCGCTCAATCCCCACTCCTAGAGGTAGGCTAAATATCTCGTAACTGGCCGACTGACCGCGCATAACTCATCCATGAAACTTCCACCAACCATGCAGCCCTAGTGTATGCTAGCCATACATAACGCTGAACCCTATAGACACCTGAATATCCGATCCTACCCTAAGCGGTTCATCAAACAAGAACAGGAAATAAGGTCAAACCAAACATTCTCAGGCTATAAGATCTTAATTATGTATAACCATGATGCATACACCAAGTAACTACAGTAATTATGTTAATTTCATATAAAGAGAACCCTAGGCTATTAGACAACATATAATCAGGCAATTCTATCATGCAAATTCTGAAGAACCCTAGCCTATCACTAGCATGTTGCTCCAACATATCACAGTATCAAATAACTGCATGGTATTTTGGGGTTTACTTACTGGCTTCGGCTGATCGTACACTCTGCATCCTCCTTTCTTATTTTGAAAACCATTTTAAAATCATTTTAAAAATATTTTCCTTGGTTTGAGACTGGATTCACACGCGTGTTCCTCCAATTCACTCAAACCAAGGCTCTAATACCAACTTGTAACATCCATGAAATTTAAGCTAATTTAAAATTTTTTCAACCATTCAAAACCTTTCATTATTACAAAATGTTTTCAAAGTAGCTTCATATCAGAGTATCCCAGAAATCAAGATCATAAAAATCTAAGGAGGTGCACGATCACGCCTTCACCTTCCCGCAATCATCTGAGGTACCTGAAACAAAATCCAAAACTGTAAGACCGAAGCTTAGTGAGTTCCCCCAAAATACCCGCACAACAAGTAACACACATATAATAGCAGCATACTATGGGCCCGATCAACCATCGGGTTTGAATGCTAACATACTATGGGTCCAATCATCCTCGGGATGGTATACCCTCAAAAGTCCAACTAGTCATCCCTTAGTCAAATTCAATGTCAACGATCAAGGTCAACAGTCCATGTTGACCCAACTCGTCAAGTGTAACTCGCTGACTTGTCGAGTTCCTTCAGAACTCAAGAAGTCGTGAAAACCCTAGTCGACTCGCCGAGTTTCCAGATAACTCGTCGAGTCCATGCAGTGTCCAAAATGTCGGGAAAACCCTAAACAACTCGTCGAGTCATCTAACTGACTCGCAGAGTCCATGCAGAACCAAAAACAGGCAATCTTCATCCGACTCGTCGAGTTGACCATGCAACTCGTTGAGTCCCTTCAGTCCTTTTCTTATTCAGACGCTTTTAAGCAAGACCAAAGCTCCAAATTGTAGATCTAGCCTCCTAGGGCATGGTTACCACGTAAAGTTGCAAACTTTACGTGCATCCAAGGCCTTAAATGACAAACCAAGCTAAGGAAGAGGTTTAAGCCAAAGAGAAGGGCCAAAGCATGATAAATTCGATAACTTTATGACTACGAGGGCTTAGAGGAGTCCAGATCTGTAGTTACAACTTCAGATCATGCTCAATACCATAAATGACCTACAAATGTGCTAGAAATGGATTTAAACCCTTGAGTGGGGAGATCTAACACTAGAATGATCAAGGTAACAACTTGTTACCTTCAAATGGAATCCAAAATGGAGTTGGCACTGGATCTACAAGCTTCTCCTTGATCCAATCTCTTGAGTCTTCAAGTCCCTTGCACTAAAACCACCTTCCAAGCCTTTACACACATAAAATGGGGAGTAATACACGATTAGGGTTTTCTGAGGTCAAGGGGCGAGGCGATAAGGGAGGCAGAGGGTGGCTAATGAGCCTTTAAATAGGGTGCAAAACCCTGGAAATTAGGGTTTTACATTCCAGCTCTAACTCGTCGAGTTGGGTCCTCCAACTCGTCGAGTAGGTCCCTTAAGTCACGGGGCCATATCCGTTTCTACACGACGAGTTGGGGCATCCAACTCGTCGAGTAGGCCTTTAAATCTGAATATAAAGCTGTAAAATTTATACCTGGGAGTCGGGGTGTTACAAATATTATGAGATAAAGAGAAAATGACCCGCTTGGTCTTCAGAAAGGGGATCCAAACAAACTTTGGTGTTATGAAACCATTGAGACAGTAGCTTTTGGTGATGTTGATGCATTTAAAAAACAGCCAAATAAAATGTTATGTTATCAGAGACTCAGTATTCAATCAATTAGATTTTCCATTTAATCCTTCAATGTTTATATTTGCTAAATTCAGGATTGCTAGAAATTATCAAGATACCGAGTAGTATCAAAGTATGAAGATAAGATTTCATGAAGTGCTTGGGAAGAAAGAAGAAGAAATTTGGTTCTTCGTGGAAATTATCAAACTTGTATCGATAACTCCGGATGTCATATTCGAAGGAGTTATTCAAAACTATCAATACAAAGTTGCCAGGGCTAACAACTCTCTTTGTGAGTTCACAATCGTGGACTTTCCCCTGATGAACTTCAATGATCTCATTACTCTTACAAAAAATTTGGGAGATTTGGACAATGATCAGGTTCAAGATAAAACATCTTACATCATTGGGTACATCCACATCAAAAGCTTCGTAGATTGTTACTTTGCTTATTTGGGGCTAACAGACTTCGAGTTTGCTACTACGTTCAAAAAGAAACCAAAAGTTCCAGATTCATCTTTGAAAAAGGGACTAAGAATCGAGGACTATGAAGATGGAGAAATCAATATGAAACCCAAGGGTGTGTGTTTTGGGGAAAGAACATGCAGGAAGGAGGAAAGAAGAAATATTTCTTCTACATTGATGAAAAAAATATGTACTCTAATCAAAATCTTTCCAGCATCCTTCTCCAGATCAATAAGTGTAAAAAGAATTCAAATGAAGACATAGTGGAGATTAGTAAGATTATTTGTTGGTATATGGAGATTCAAAGAGTATTTATGGCGGTGACAAAGACAATACCCACAGTTTGAAGATTCAATATTCATCATAAAGGGGGGGATTGTAAAGTCGGAGATATTGTGATGTATCGAAGTCTTAGGTAGTAGTAGAAGATATGCATAGATGTCCATATCGAAGTTTTCACAGCTTCAATATCTTTATGTATTTTATCAGGCACATATATTGTAACACTGTAAATGTCGAAGTCCTGATATTTTTTGTATCTGTTGAGTACACTATAAATAGTGTAGGTGGTTAAGTCATTTGTAACTTTTTTAACTTTGTGCTTTCATTTTATTGGATGTACTTTTGCACTCTCCAGATAATATGAGCTGAAACCAGATCTTATTTACTTCTTTGTTTTCATATTACTTCAGAGTACATAATTGATTGATTTCATAACTCTACAGTTTTCAAGAAGTTATAAACAAATCTCTAATTATGTCATATAACTCAATGTGTTAAATTGCTAAATGACTTTCTTCTATGGTGACTTGGAGAACAGTGTGGCAATTCTTGGGATGAGTATGAGTAGGTGTGAGAGGCAGTAAAGCCATATACTACCGAAAGCACATGACCCACACTTGGATCAGGAAAAGTCATAAGGTTACTAAGACACTAGTAGTTGAGTTGTTTTTCCTTCATTACCTTCGTTTCGGTGTTGACTACAAAGACTAATGTTATTCCAACCCTAGTGGTCATATCAAATTGAGTCTGAATGAGATAAATTTGCGAAGTGAGTTACTCAGTTCAAAGAACCATGTTCGATGTAGTGTCTGACTATTGTCAGAAGATGGAAGAAAAAAGATAATCGAGTGATCGGCAGAAGTATTGCAACCATCGTTAAATACTAAGCAGCCCTTAGCTAGAAATGTTACACGCTATGATATGATTATATCACATTAGAATATAAAGGAAGGTATATTCGTACTAGACTTTGACTCATAAATACCTGAGTCTAGCCATTGTATCATATGATGTAATATCATTAGAGAATGAGCTTTAGATTCGTTAAGGTAGCTTAAGTAAAGACCTTATCATAGATTGATTCTATCGGTGAAGGAGCAGGAGCCTCGGAAGAAGGACGAATTTGTAATTCGAAGGTTAGGACCAGAACGGAATGAAGATCGGGTACAAGTTTGAGCACCACCAACAACTAAGAAATCCAAGAGATTGATAAGGAAGGAATATGAGTTACGGTTACACCTTAGGATGGAAAAGTGACTTACGGGTCATCATCCAGCCCTATTTTGTTGATGATTCCAGGACGTGATCATCGAAAGGGGGATATAATTGTAACACCCGCAACTCCGAGCAAGACAATTAAAATATAATAAATGATAATTACAATAATTTGAGCCCTTGAATAGGGAGATCACTAGTTTTGTACGTTGCAGACTACATGTTATAAGGGAATTTATCGATAAACGATAAAACGACGTTTCGATAGATGGTTATTTAAGATAAATAATCTTATCCAAGGTTGTAGTAGGTGTAACAAGGATTCCGTACATATAAATAACTCTAAAATCTGACTTCATATGAAGAATTTATGCTTCTTCGAAGTTTTGCGATTAAATCGACACGACTATGCACGTTATAAACAATGAATTTTTGATACGTTGCTTAATAGACTAAGTAATATAAACGAAATTCGTACTAATATTAAAACCAAGAGTGTGCATATAGAGAACGTCAAAATCTGACGTCATATGAGGAAGTTATGATTTTTCAAAGTTTCAATGCAGCAGTGTGAACATAGAAATCGAAATTTAGATCAGTTGATTGTTAGACAAAACAATCTAAACGAGAGTTGAAGATCTCGTTATTAAGAACCTGTCGCTATAAAGAAAGTAGAGAACATAGTTCGTATGAAGGAGTTATAAATTTCGCATGGATTTTAACATTCTAAACCGGTCTAAATATGAATTTTATTTAGAGTGAGACTTAGCTGTTGAGAACTTAATGAAAGTTGTAGAGCTCGTCGAGAGGATTCCGGGAATATAAAGAACGTTGAAAACAGAGCTCATATGCGAAATTTATGACCGTCTGAAGATTTGCGAGAATTTACTTAGACTGGTAACATGGCACCACCTGGTGGTGCCATGTGACGTGGTCAGATAGTCGGCTTCTCCAAAACACACGGCGGCATGGTGTAATGTAGGAATGACATGTGGCGTAATGAGAATAGGCCTCATGGTTGCTTCTAAAAGAAGATGACGTGGACGACCCTAAGCGCAACACATGGCAGAAGGCAAGAGGGCCAACAATACATTGAGGCGTGGTGCGCCTCTTGTCTGCGCACGGCGTGCGCCCCTGAACCCAATATATATGCCACCAAAATTTCTCATTTCCTCACACATTTTCTTACCCTTCTCTCTGGATAAACTCTGATCAAGTTCCAATTTTTTTGGATTATATAGATACTTTACCACAGCTCTGGAGTAGCTAGGTGCCCGACAAAATAGGGCTTTCGGTTTCGGAGCTCTGCCTGTGCAATTTCCCGGTTTTCGCTAAAACATCTATAAGTTAAGTTGCAATTATTTTACTTCAAGTGTAACTTATATTTATATTCATAGTCACTGTTATGAATTTATAAATAATATTTATCAATGATTCCAACTCATTATACTAATTGATCTATTTACGGGGGTAATGTCTAGGCTAGATTTAGTGAGGTGTTTAAAGTGAATTTTCAAACATTATACTCTATATACCAAACGGACCTTGCCTTCAATATGATCTTACCTGGTAGCTCCTTACTTGATAGATCTTAATGTATACATTGGGATTGTTTAGGAATCTAGACTATCATTAGTCATAAGAAATATAAGGCTAAGACTTAGTGATAATCATACCTAGGTAACATCAAAGGAAAAGCTATGTGATGAGGCAAAGCGTTGCCCGAATTTTGAGTCATCCACTTTTATCAAGTAAGTGCATAGTTACTTTCATCTTACACATAGATATGAAATATTTAACTACTCAGATGCTATGTGTGCCTATTGTCTGTATTTGCAATATCTGTGATCAATATGGCTTACTTGGCTATATTATATCTGAATAACGTATTGAGCTATATATCACATTATACCTAAAGTATATTGGGTATAAAGGGGTATAGAAAGTAAAATATAAGTGGTTGTAGCCAACTTGATATATCTGTATTACTAAGGATTAGTCATCTAGTAGGGTATCGAGGATGGGACACATACTATTTTATATAAGTCTGGTGAACATGGACATGCTTGCAACTTGTAGGTGTTTATAAGTCCTGCATGGGCAGGTTTACAACATGTAAGTGTTAAATCAATCATACATGGGCAGGTTCCCGACCTGAAGATGTTAAGGTAACTCATACGAACAAGACTACAAACTGTAGGTATGAATGAGATATTCATGTGGGTGCTCTTTTCACCCCATGGTTGTCTTATTAGTACATGTTTCTAAGGAATCCCCAAGGCAACATTGTTCACTTAGAGATCCTTTAGGATAGATCCCTTGAGATCATCGGTCTAGGATCAGGCAGTGAGAATAACGAGAATGTGTAATCGGGTTAATTGATTGATGTGAAATATGTAACTAAAACAAATTAAGTATATTATTGTGGGTTGAAACCCCTATGTACTCACCAGGTTTCCCAACCCAACATACTCAGTTTCTTTGTATCACAAGAAGCAATACCAAGTTACATGGATAGTGGTGTTTAGATCTAATGAGAGATTTGAAGAGATAAAGGCCATAGTATAATATTATGTTGCAAGGCCTATAATGACAACTTTTATGCTTATGTTTCTTGTATAAGTTATGACATCTCAAGTTTTAATAATCAATGAAAAACATTTCTTCGGAAATAAATACTATTTATGGGACAAATTCTGCAATATAAAGCATACTTTGTTTTAAAATAAACATAAAGAAAAAAAATCTTTTACAACTGCGAAAATAGGGATGTCATAGTAACCAATATCTAGAAGATATGAATTAGTAGTGACAATTGTAAAGAGTAATTAATTTGTATAGGAAGTATACCATAAAAATACATGTAAACTTTTAAATACATAAAGACTAAAACTAAAATTTTAAACAGCGAAAGCTTCTAAATTCTATTTGAAATAACTTTTGAATTAATATATTTTTTGTGTAAAGTAATATATTTAAATTCATATCCCCAAACATTTTTTTTCTTAAACTAAAAGATAAAAGTTAATAATCTATATCTATCTATATCTATATCTATATTTATATCTATATCTATATCTATCTATCTATATATATCATATCATACTATACTATAAATGAAACATTTTTCCTTTCAACACATCAATTTGAAAGTCCCAACTCTTCATATTTCCATATAATTTACTTAATTTATTAACATAAATATGTTGTTAGTTATAAACATTATCATAAATGAAAGACTTCTTGAATTATCAATATAATATACAAAATTTGTTGACTTCAATATAAACATAATGTAAAAATTAAAACCTAAACTAAAATATCAAATAAAGTTTTAAAAATTCAACGTATATTTTTTAAAATAGTTAAAAGGAAAATATTAAATACGATAAATACTATAATATAAAGGAAACATTTTTCCTTTCACCACATTCGTTTGGAACTCTCATGCATTTTTCCTTTCACCACATTCATTTAAAACTCTCGCGACTTTTCAATTTCTTTCAAATAATAATTATAAGTTGGTTAATAAGGTTAAATAAATATCAAACCTAAAGTGTAGTCATATATAAACTAAATTTCAATATTAAAATAATATCTTTACTTCTACTTATAAATTTATTTTCTTAACTTTTAACATATTATACTTAATTGATTAGTTTTAATATATTGTTGGATGTGAACCATTATCAGTTTTAAGATACAATTTTGGAACAATTTGTATAAAATACTTAAATTATCAATTTAAATATAACATTACAGGGTCAACTTAAATATAAATTTTAGTTTAACTTAAACAACCCAAAAAATATTTTCTAAATAATTAAAAGTGATAAATTGTAGTGTCTTTCTAATAATGATTATAAGTTGTATGTAAACCACTATCAGTTTAAAGCTACAACTTTTGAACAGTTTGGACAAAATACTTAAATTGTTAATTTAAATATAACATTACAATGTTAACTTAAATATAAATTTCAGTTCCACATAAAAAACCAGAGATTATTTTGTAAATAGTTAAAAGTGATAAATTGTAGTGATAAATGAAAAAATTAAATTGTATCTCAATTTAACTAAAATATTTCCTAAATATATTTTTATAATCATTAAAAGTTTTTAAATAAGTAGCTTAAAATAACTTACAATAACAATAATTAAAAATAACTTTATATAAATGATTATATTGTTACCCTTAAAATCTAAAAACAATGTTTGATGTTTTAAATAATTATAATGATAGAAATTAAAACATTAAGCAAATAAATTTTAAAAAATTAATTAACAATAACAACAACTATAAATAACATTAAATCATATATTATATTTAATTTTATTCATGTGTAACTTCCGGGTAGAAGTCGTTCAAACGATTAAGATTATGCAGTGATAATAGATGTATATATTATCATATAATTCAAAATAATCAATATATTATATAAATTTAGTATACGAATTATTATATCAAATTTAACAACAAAATTATTATTATGTTTTAAATATATATATATATATATATATATATATATATATATATATATATATATATATATATATATATATATAAAGACTTCAACTATATAGGTGTTTCTGCCCAACGCGCGGGCATTTGCCTAGTATACTTATAAAATAGACATTTTTACTTGCACCACATGGATTTGAAACCTCCATGACATTTCAATTTATTTTTAATAATTATTCTAAATTGGTTAATAATGTTATATTAATGCAAAACTAAATTCTAAACATAAATTTACTGAACTATAATATTAAAATATCATATTTTACTTCTATTTATAAAATTATGACTTTAACTTTTTAATATATTATAGTCAACTTATTAGTTTAGATACGTTGTCGTATGTGAACAATTGTTATTTTAAAGTCAAAACTTTTGTATAATTTATGATTTTATGCAAAAATAGTTAAATAATTCATTTCAATATAATGTTAAACTGTTAAATTAAATCAAAATTTCAATTAAAAAATCGAGAGACTATTTTGTAAATAGTTAAAAGTTATAAATTATAGTGTTAAACCTAAATTGTAATCCTAAATTAATAAAAAAAACTATGAAACTATTTTTTTTAATCATTAAGATTTGTCAAATAAGTAGCATAAAAATGACTTACAATAAAAATAGTTAAAAGTAATATTATATAAAAAATTATAATGTTATCTTTAAAAAACAAAAACAATGTTTGTTGTTTTAAATAATTACAATCAAAGAAACTAACAATATTCATCAAATAAATTTTAAAAAAGTTAAATTTATGAAACCAAATTAAAATAATTAAGAGTTTCCAAATATATTATTTTAAATAGCTTACAACAACAATAGTTAAAATTAACATTATATACAAAAATTATATTGTTACCTTTAAAAACAAAAACAATGTTTGATGTTTTAGATAATTACAATGATAGAAATTAAAATCTTAAGCAAATAAACTTTTTAAACTTAATTAATCATAACAACAACCATATATATATATATATATATATATATATATATATATATATATATATATATATATATATATATATCATTAAACCGTATATTATATTTAATTTTATTTATGGGTAACCTGTAGGTAGAGGCCATTGAGACAATTAATACTATAGAATTTTAAAAGATGACTACATTATCATATAATTCAAAACAAACAATCTTTATACCAATTTATTATAAGATTTGTTATATAAGAGAGTTAACAACAACATCACTGATATATTTAAAAAACATATAGTAGTAAAGATTTCAAATATAATGTTGTATTCTGCGCAACGCGCGACTATTCGCCTAGTCTATATCAAATTTCCAAACACCTCATGCATTTGAAACCCCCACACCCTTTTCACCTTTAAAGTAATTAATAACACATCACACACTTTATATAACTAAAATTTTGAAGCTATGAATCGTGAATTTAGAGGATGACATAAAGGAACAATTGATTTTGCTCCTACATACTTATAAATATGTTCCCAAATGAAAATTTGGTCAGAATGATGAAACAAAACCTGCTCCTGCATGGTAATTAAATATTTTATGTCATTCATTTCATACCTTCCACTCCTTTAGTTTGCTCCTGCTGCATGGTAACTAAATCCATTTATATCATTCATTTCATAACTTCCACTCCTTTAGTTTGTACAATTGAAAATACTCTAAACGGATTATGAATATATGGCAGGTGTTATAGGATAATATGGATTAGGGATGAAATAAAGCGGACACTATACCCTAGAAAAGAATCCAAGTTGTTCGATCATCGGTCGGCTAAGGCAATATTTTTTACCGGAGTTAAAGTCTCAAGATAGAATATCAAAACCTTTACATTTCAGATAGGTTTCCAAAACTATATTTGTTCTAATCTTACTAAAGAATGCAAGAACAAGAGATCTACTCACAATTCTTGAAGAATCTGAAACTCCAAGAATGAAAAGAAGATTTAAACCTGTAAAAATGAATGAGAAACTCGAGGATAAAGATTTAATGGTGGAAACACACAAGTTCTACAAAATCTAAAATGAAAAAAAATGCAAAATTAGATTTCTTAAATTACCAAACATTTCAGGCAATAATTAAGTTCTCTAATCCTTTTCAATAATTTTCAAAAAATGTGATTCAACACATATGGGGTTTACTTAAGAAACTAAACACATACGACCACAAATGAGAACCCATATTTAATCAATTATCGAATAATTACATTAGATACTAATGTCTACAAAAACATCACATTTACAATTTTAAACTAATAACAATTTTGCATTATTTATTAGTATAAATTATTTGTAAATCAAAAAATATACATACTATTTAATCACATACAGCCTTTATGTACAACCTATTTAGAATAGATTAAACCATATCAATTATAATGTAATAATTTTGTTAATTGCATTATGTTAGCATCTTATTTGTTTTAAAATCATAACTTCTCAATTAACCATATGCTTAAAAAGAATGTTAACTATTTATTTTACCATAATATATATAACCATATTAAACTACATAATTATTCCACTGCGCAACGCGCGGGCATTCGCTTAGTATACTTATAAAAGAGACATTTTTTCTTCAACCATATTCATTTAAAACCCCCAACTTTTGAACTTATTTTTAAATTAATAAATTAAATCCAATATTATTGTAATTTCAATTTTACTTCTTTATTCTCAATATAATATGCTTAATTTATTAATCTAAATATGATATTAAATTTAAAACATAATTTTTATAATATATATTCAAAGCGTATTTTTTTTAAATAGTTAAAAAGTTTAAATGGAAAATCTAAATCAAAATGTCAAATTAACAAAAAAAAGTAATTAAAATTACTTTATATAATAATGATATTTTCCACAAAATAGATAGTCTAAAATAAATTTAAAATATCAAAAATTTAAAATAAAATATTAAATATAAAACATGTATCAAAAAATTGTTTTAAAATTTATTAAAAATAAAATATGTCTATTTAAATTGAGTTTATTTTTATTTTCACGGGTAACGCCTATTAAGATGATGTGATTTTAAATGGAATAGTATGGGATCTATTATTTGATACTCATAAATTATTACGAAAGTAATTTCGTACACTTATTTTTTATAATGTTTATCATTTATTTAAAATA
Organism: Lactuca virosa; assembly: GCF_052849685.1. Lineage (NCBI taxonomy): Eukaryota > Viridiplantae > Streptophyta > Magnoliopsida > Asterales > Asteraceae > Lactuca > Lactuca virosa. The sequence goes on from NC_136430.1 coordinate 337,774,851, forward strand.
CTTAGAATATTTTATAATAAATTAGTTTAAAAATTATTAATTTAAACTTACTAACAACAAGTATATATTTATTTTAATAACATATATTTATTAATATTTTAATTATAAATGTGCAACACGCACATGAATTTGAAACCTCCATGACTTTTTAATTTCTTTCTAATAATATTTATAATATGGTTAATAATGTTAAATTAATACAAAAACTAAATTCTAATATTAAATTAACTAAACTACAATATTAAAATATCATATTTTACTTCTATTTATAAAATTATGACTTTAACTTTTTAACATGTTATAGTTAACTTATTAGTTTAACTACGTTGTCGTATGTGAACAATTATCATTTTAAAATCACACTTTTGTATAATCTGTGATTTTATGCAAATAGTTAAATTATTAATTTCAATATAATGTTAAACTGTTAACTTAAATCAAAACTTCAGTTAAACATGAAAAAAAATTCGAGACAATTTTATAAATAGTTAAAAGTTGTAAATTATAGTGTTAAACCTAAATTGTAATCTCAAATTTAAAAAAAAAAGGTGGAAGTACTTATTATAATCATTAAGAATTTTCAAATAAGTAGCTTAAAAATAACTTACAATGAGAATGGTTAAAAGGACTATTATATAAAAAATTATAATGTTATCTTTAAAAACAAAAACATTGTTTGTTGTTTTAAATAAGTGCAATCAAAGAAACTACCAATATTCACAAATGAATTTTAAACAAATTAAATTTCTTAAACCATATTAAAATAATTACGAGTTTCCAAATACGTTATTTTAAACAACTTACATTAATAATAGTTAAAAGTAACATTATATACAAAAAAATATATTGGTATCTTTAAAAACAAAAACAATGTTTGATATTTTAAATAATTACAATGATAGAAATTAAAATCTTAAACAAATAAACTTTTTAAAATTAATTAATCATAACAACAACGATAAATATCATTAAATCATATATTATATTTAATTTTATAATGAGTAACTCGCAGGTAGAGACGATTGAAGCAATTGAGATTATAGAATTTTAAAAGATGTTTACATTATCATATAATTCAAAACAAATAATGTTTATACAAACTTATTATAAGATTTATTATATAAGAACTAACAACATCATTGATATATTTAAAAAAAACATATATTTTTAAAGATTTCAAATATATTATTGTATTCTGTGTAACACGCCGATATTCTTTTAGTTTTTTTAAATGCTCGCTCATGAACAGTGGAGAAGATAAAATCAACAACTTTCATTTGGTGTAAGCATAGATGTTCCTTTCGAAACATGGATCGGAGAGTTTGAAATATTGGTCATTTTCTTTCTTTGTAATTTCTTGTTTGTTTTGATTTTTCGTTTTCTTTATGTTTTGTACTTTTCTCCTTGCATGTAAGGAGTTTTTAATATATTTGCTGTTTCTAAAAAAAAAAAAATATTGTATGGCGATAACAAGCAATAATAAATAATTTCTCTGGAAATGATAATGTTATAGTCAATAGGCTAGCTTCTGGAATTAGTAATTGTCATAAAGAAAACAATATTAAATTCTTACATCTATTTAAGTATATTATTCATTGTAATGTTGGAAAATGTGAACTTTATATAAATTCATCTGAATGAGATATCTTTTAAAATTATGTCTATCCATGGTATTTTACTATTTTCTAGACAGCCAATCTCATATAATCTTACTTATAGTACTTTATTTCAATATCGTTAAAAAGTACTTATAGTACTTTATTTCAATATCGTTAAAAAGCACGATATCGATTCCTTTTAAAATTTATTATCCAAAAACTATATTGTGTTTATATCAATTTAAATGTAAGATCAATGTTGGATCGTAGGGTTTCTTACTTTCTAGTATGATCATAAGATTGTTAATAATATTAGTATACTAAAAAGGTTAAAAGCCCATCAATTAAACGATATTGTTTTATTTTTGTAGAAAAATAAAATATATTTTTATTTTTTCTTTCTATTTATATAAATAATGATGATACGTGTCATATTTTAATAAAATTAATAGTATTTTAAAACACTTATCATTATTTGATATAAATAGAAACTGAAATAGATAGAAAGATAATTAAAAAAATAAGAGAATATTTAATTTATATTTTTATTAATGTTTTATTTATTTAAGGAAATATTTTTAATTGATTTATATATCCTTAAGAAAACTAATATAATTGATATTTTGATTTTGTCCTTTCTATTAAAACTATGTTTTATTTTAATCAATATTTATATTAGTTTTACTTTATTTTAAATATTATTTTTTATCTTAACTTGGATAATTAGATTTATAATTTTTTTATAGTTTGTGTTTTAATTTTTATGTCTATGAACAAACTCAATATTTGATGATATCTTTTTGAGATTCTACATTGGATCGTTTTAGGTTTGCAAAATCGTGATCGTAAGGTCGAATCGGAATCGTAAAATTATACAAAAACAATGTAATTATAAGTTCAACATATAAAAAATATATGTTCATCCATCACTTGATTGTCCACAAGTTCTAAAAAGTTCAAAACATTTGTAATAGTTAATACATATAACTTCTAATCTAATCTAACATAACAAACAATGCATCCACAAGTTCTAAAACGTTTAAAACTTTATTTATGACATTAAAAGTAAAAATATATTAGTTTTTAGCCGAATTAGACTATAAGAAGTTGTAGTTGACTCGAATACGAATTCGTGAATATAAAAATCATCAAAATCCGAGTACATATGAAGAAGTTCTGGACATCCGAAGTTGGAAAGTAAATTGCATTGCTCAAATGGGAAAACAATAGAAATGTAGGATCAGAATGATTCTATGATTTGATTTTACGATTCTACAACTCGATTTTAGATCTCACTATGATTTTATCAAAAAATGATTTCATTGAGATCGGGATCGATATTCACATGTAGGATCGTAGAATCATACGATTTTACGATTAAAAATACGATTTTGACAACCGTAGTCTAAACGTATGTACCTCTAAAATTTTAAGTTCAACCTAAATATGTTTATGACTTTGACTTGAGAAAATTAAAAATTCTTTTTTCTTTGTTACTTTTTTTTCTATTAATATAAAATAACGATATGATTGTTTATCTTAATATTCTTTTTCTATTCTGAAACTTGAAGTGATCTATTGCATAGGAAGATGGACAAAGACCAACCAAAAAAAAATATATATATATATTTGATTTATCTTTGGCTTATACCTTATCTTTGATATAAACCACAACGCATGAAATAAATATTTTTATTGTGGACCATTGCTTGTTATTTGTAATTTTTTACCTGCTTGCTAGTGTGTTTTACATAATTTGATTAATTTTTGTTGTTCCACAAAAAAACAGTTATGGTAGGATACTTCGATATCGTTCCAATCTTACCATCATACTCTTTAAAACAAAAAGTAATTATAGGTAGGGTTTCGATGTTAACAGTCTTCTTTAAAAGAAATCATAGATGGCAAATTGATAAAACCATCGACAATATTTAATGTAATAATATGAATCTTCATATCTTCTAATCTTCTGATCTTCAATAAAATAAAATATCAAGAAACATGAATTCGTGATAAACTGATAATGTTTGTTTGGGGAAAGTAACTGGCATAAAAAACGCTTACCATCTCTTTTGACCAAGTCAATTTTTGCTTATAATCCTCTTCTAATCTATATAAATATAATTAACCAAACACTGCAAACAGTGTCATGTTACCTTTTTTTATGCCACGCACGTATGGTATTCTGATCTTTAACGTGTGTTTAGTGAATAATTAAAGGGCTCAACTTAAGTGATTAGTAAAACATACACCGTATATAAATACATATAAATAATGTAAAGACTTTAATTTAAAGTGGTCCCTAAGTAATTTATATTAAACTACTATTACATATGGGGGCGGCTATTTTTATCTTATAAAAAACATAACGTAAATTAACAATGCAAGAGTTATGGTATACGAATTAGGTGAGGAGAGTATCAAAACGCACAGATCTCCATGCCAACCCACCTAACAATACGAAATTTTGCATCAATTTATTTGGAGGTAATAATTTCTTATGGGAAGATGACTTACTACGGTAATTATCTTTTCGTCTTGTTTACGTTTATGCAACTTCATTTTTTTATTATATATTTGATCATTTAACTTGTTAAATGTGTTTACATATTACTATTGTCACCTGATAACAGGTGACAATGATAATATGTAAACACATTTAACAAGTTAAATGGTTAGATTTGTATAAAAAAAAGTTGTCAGAATGTGAACACATTTTTTCATAAATTTCTTAAGACTTTATAATTTCTTACAACATTTTTATGAAAATTTTCCTATATATTTTTATAATATAATGTTTTAAGCTTTGTTTATATTTTTTTAAAACTTTTTTTATACTTTCATATAATTTTAATACAAATGTTTTTAAACCAAATATTTTATAAATGTTTTAATTTTTTCTTACATGTTTTTAACTTTTTTTTATTTTACATTTTCATATAAGTTTTTTATAACTTTCATATAATTATTTCTTAACTTTTTTTACATCATTTTTAAAGTGTTTCATAGATTTTGTATGAGAGTTTAATATTTTCTTATAAAATTTTAAAATACTTTCGCTAAATACTAGTTTAAAACGTTGTATTAAAAAATTAAAAGTTTATAAACTTGTAATTAAAAAGTATTAAAAAGTTGTAATAATTTTAAAACATTTATATTATATAGACTTTTTATTTTTATTTTTTATTGCTAAGTAATATTTTCTTTTTATTTTTTTTAAAGACCCTCCCTACTTATTATTAAATACTTAATTTATTTAATTTTATTGTTAGATATTATTTACTTTAAAAATATTCTATATACTTAAACACAAAAGAAAAAAATTATAAGAGGCTATATAAAATATTTCACAAAACAAAAACATATTTATTAATTAAAAAGTAAAGTTTAGAATTGATCAATATTTATTTAATATTTAGGAAATTATGAATACTTTAAAAATAACGTTCGAAAAAAATAATACAAACAAATATGAAAGATAAAATTGCTATTAAAAGCGGGGAAAATGAGTTATCAGAGTAATTAATTTTTCGTTTTGTTCACATTTAGACAACTTTTTTTTACACATTTAACCATTTAACTTGTTAATGTGTTCACATATTACCATTGTCACCTGCTATATCCGGTGACAATGGTAATATGTGAGCACATATAACAAGTTAAATGGTCAAATGTGTACAAAAATAAAGAAATTGCTTAAATCTAAACAAAACGACAAAGATGATTACCCTGGTAAGTCATTTTCCTAAAAAAATTTGGAACCCACAAGAATATTATAAAAAGTAAAAACACCATGTACCGAGCAAGTCACTAGAAACAAGTAAAACACGAGTACAAAGAGATATACATAGTTTAGGGGAGAATGACACCAATATACCCAATGGATTTGGACGATTTTACCCCTATATTTAGAGGATACATACAACATAGAAATAATACTATCAACAATTCTTGAAATAGAAAAGCATCACCTATTGAAGATTAGATCGTTTCTCGCCTACCAAATACTCTAAATTACGTCATAACAGATAGCCAGTAATTGTTTCTTCTTTTTTGGACATCTACCCTAGTTTGTTGCAAGTTCGCACAAGCACTCCAATGCAGTGATTGCATTGGTTGGCTGAATGTCGCACACCACAGAAATATTCGATCCCAAATCTTGGAGATAACAGGGAAAACAATTAATAAATGATTTGGAGTTTCCTAATCGAAATCACACAACCTATAGAAGGTCAAGTGAACGTTAATCCCTCAATTACTTATGTCATTACTTGAGTGACTAGTCCCTTTGATCACTTGTTGACTAAATAATTATATACCTAACTATTTACTTATACCATTACTCGAGAGTAATTCATTGCTATTTATCAAGTGCCAAAAAGTGTAAACACCCCATTTTGTAAATTTATAGCAGTAAACTAGGGTATAGTTATCTTAAAGAGTTGGTTTTATAATAATAACTCTTATATATGTTAGTAAAACAATACTACAAAAAGTTGTGTTGTTATGAGGAAAATTTGTTGAATAAGTACCAATAAGCTGTTAGTCGATAGACGATGTTCAGAACTATGAAAACACGACTTACTACAGTCAAAATGATTAAATTTGATTTGAAACGTACCCATGATGGTGTAGAATGAAGAGTCAGTTACTTTTGGAGTTGATCGAGCCATGAAACATTCTAAGTATAGTGATGACACGGCCTTCTCGTGGACATTTTGGAAGAATTAATGGAAGAATGGAAAGAAGACAAGTTAAGCGAATCCAACGTTGCCTTTGAAGATGACTTTGATGCTGAAAGAGACCTAAAAGAGATAGAAAGATTACTCGAAGAAAGGGAATACGAAGAATTAATAAGAATTTATGAAAAGTCAACTCGACGAGTTGAAGAGATAAACTCGGGAAGTTTGGGCGAAAAGACGCGATCAGACGGGAAAATTGGGCACAACTCGACGAGTTCGGTTTCTGGACTCGCCGTGTTCAGTGTTCAAAACTCAAATTTAGAGCTGAAAACTTTGCCGGAACACTTAGAGTATGCATTTCTGGAAGAGGGTAATCAAAAACCTGTGATTATAACTTCTGAGCTCACGAAATCTGAAAAAGAAGAGCTGGTTCAAATGCTTGAGCGAGCTCATACCACACGAAAGATAACCGGTTGGCGGGTGTGCATCGATTATCGAAAGCTAAACGATGTCACTTGTAAAGACCACTTCCCTCTTCCTTTTATTGATCAAATGCTTGAGCGATTATCTGGCCATTTCTATTATTGTTTCTTAGATGGATTTTCAGGTTATTTCTAGATTCCTATTGACCCAATTGATCAAGAGAAGACAACTGTCACTTGTCCGAGTGGAACATTTGCCTATCGATGCATGCCTTTTGGGTTATGCAATGCGACGACGACCTTTCAACGATGCATGACGGCGATATTCGACGACATGGTGGAAAAATTTATGGAAGTATTTATGGATGACTTCTCTGTTTTTGGCTCTTCTTTTAATGATTGTCTTACTAACCTTGATTTGATGCTTGCTAGGTGTGAAAAGACCAATTTAGTGTTGAATTGGGAAAAGTGTCATTTTATGGTGAAATAAGGCATTGTTTTAGGCCATAAAGTATCCAAAGCGGGGATTGAGGTGGATCGGGCAAAAATTAATACTATTGCTAAATTACCCCCACCAACCAATGTGAAGGGCGTTAGCAGTTTTTTAGGTCACGCGAGTTTTTATCGCCACTTTATAAAAGATTTTTCCAAAATAACTAGACCTTTGACTCAATTACTTTTGAAAGATGCACCTTTTAATTTTTCGAAAGAATGTTTAGCTGCTTTTGAAAATTTGAAAGAAAAATTTACTAATGCCCCGATCATTATCGCCCTGAATTGGAACTTACCCTTTGAAATAATGTGCGATGCGAGCGATTTTGCCTTAGGAGCCGTACTTGGCCAAAGGGTTGACAAGCACTTTCAACCCATTTACTATGCAAGCAAGACCTTAAATCTGGCCCAAGAAAATTACACCACAACTGAAAATGTATTATTAGCCGTGGTCTATGCCTTTAACAAATTTCGTCCTTACCTTATTTTGTCTAAAACTACTGTTTTTACTGACCATTCTGCTATCAAGTATTTGTTTTCCAAGCAGGATGTGAAGCCTAGATTGATTCGATGGGTGCTTTTACTTCAAGAATTTGACATCGAGATAAAGGACAAGAAAGGGATGGAGAATGTAGCTGCCGACCATCTATCTAGATTGGAAAATCCAGAAAGGAACGAGATGGACAACAAGGGTATTGGAGATAGTTTCCCAGAAGAGTACTTGATAGTGATCATGGGGGAAGAACCATGGTATGCAGACATTGCAAACTTCTTAGCTGCCAACTTTCTTCCAAAAGGGATCACTCACCAGTAGAAAAAGAAGCTATTTTCAGAAATCAAATATTATTTCTGGGATGAGCCCTATCTTTTTAGGAGTTGTGCAGATGGGATCATTAAAATATGTGTATTTGGCTAGGAAATCTGTGACATTCTAGAGCATTGCCACAATGGGTCGGCATGAGGACATCATGGGGGTACAATACACAGCTAAAAAGGTGTTTGATGTGGGGTTTTATTGGCCCACAATCTTCAAGGATGCTGCCACCTATGTGAGAGAGTGTGCTGCTTGCCAGAGGTCGGGTAATATTTCTGCAAGGAATGAAATGCCTCAAAGGAACATCCAAGTGTGTGAAGTATTTGATGTGTGGGGTGTGGATTTCATGAGACCGTTTCCTTTATCTAAAGGTCATAAATACATACTTGTGGCGGTAGACTATGTATCAAAGTGGGCAGAAGCGCAAGCATTACCAACAATTGATGCAAGGGTCGTGGTGATGTTTCTAAAAAGGTTATTTTATATGTTTGGGGTACCAAAGGCATTGATAAGTGATAGGGGAACCCACCTTGCTAATGAACAACTAGAAAAGGTGTTACAAAGATATGGTGTACACCATAGATTTTCAACACCATACCATCCACAAACAAATGGGCAAACCGAGATCACAAATAAAGCACTCAAGAGAATCTTGGAAATATCGGTGGGTAGCAATAGAAAAGATTGGGCGGACAAATTAGATGATGCACTTTGGGCATTCCGTACTGCATTCAAGATACCCATTGGAGCCACACCCTATAGGTTAGTCTATGGTAAGAACTGTCATCTACCGGTGGAGCTTGAACATAAAGCTTATTGGGCTTTGAAAACATGCAATTTTGTGCCAAGTGAGTTGCGTGCCAATCGACTTTTGCAAATGAATGCTTTAGAAGAATTGAGAAACGAGTCTTACACTAACTCGTTGATCTATAAGGACAAGACAAAAAGGTGGCATGATGCAAGGTTGAAAGGTAATAAGGAATTTGAAGCTAACCAGAAAGTTCTTTTGTACAATTCAAGACTAAAGCTCTTTCCGAGAAATTACGCACTCGTTGGTCCGGGCCTTTTACGATTAAGCATGTATATCCATACGAAGTGATTGAGTTATAGAACAAGGATGGGTTGAGTTTCAAGGTGAATGGGCATAGGGTTAAGGAATATGAAGAAGGCGTGCCAAATGAAGAAATATTTGAAGAAGGGTTGGATTTGGAGAAAGCCGCTGCAACGTAGAGTGGGAAGGAGTCCAACTAAAGACTCCTCAAAAAGAAGCGCTTAAGGGAGGCAACCCGTTGTTTGAGTTTGCTTTCTTTTACCTTTTTTTTTCCTTTTATTTTTCGTCTTTTATTTTTTTTTATTTTTGTGTGTTTTATTAGGATTTTGTCACTCTAAATCTTCTGATTTGCTTAAAATGATTGTTTGAGGACAAGCAAAGTTTGAGTGTGGGGTGTGGTGAAATTTATTTAAAGAGAACAATTTTTTTTCAAATAGAGCCAAAAACTCGCCGAGTCCATATGCGTACTCGACGAGTTCATCTGAAAATTCGCGATATTTCGGCAAAACCCGTCTCTACTCGACGAGTTTCGGACCCCGAACTCGATGAGTAGGTTTTTTTATTACCGAAAAAAATATAATTTTTAAACTCAGTAAATTAGGGTTTTTACCCTAAAGAGTAAAGCTTATCATTCACAGCCGCCACTCGCCTAACACTCGACAAGCAGGTCCTCTCAAGAAAGAATTTTCAATTCTCGTGATTCTTCTCCAATTCTCGTAAAAATGTTAGGTTTTTCACTCTTTAATCTGTTAAAGGTTCGATTTTTAAGAGTTTGATGGTTGCAATTTGTTAAAAATCCCGATTTTTGAATTTGATATGAACATTAGGGTTTCGATTTGGACTAAATTAGAACGTTTTGACTAGAATTTTTCATGAATTAATGATTGGTTTACCACCCTAGACAAACCCCTGGAATAATTTTGAGTGTAAGTGGTTGAATCTGTTCGAATAAGTAAAGGAGTCTCGTAATGTTCATCGGACTCGTCGAGTTGCTCTTGGAACTCGACGAGTTGATGCCGCTGTTCCCCAGATTTCCGCTTTTTAACATATTCTGTGGTTTGTGTGGTTTTTCCTTGTTGTTTATTTTGCATAAAATGAACAGAGACAGAGGACAAAATGCTCCAAGAAACCAATGGGACTTCCCTTGGTTTAACTTTCCTCAAATTGGATCTAAAGCTACCATGGTTAGATGGAGAAAGAAGCTGGAAACCCTCAAGACAAAGGACTTTTACTTGCCAAACGAGTTGAGCTGGCCTTGGTTAGATCAAGTGGGATTGGTAGAGGCGATGAACCCATATCTTATAAAGGTGTTTGTCAACAACAGAGTTAGAATCACTTGTGATGTGTGGAGAAGGTTGTTCCGGTTACAAGAACCGGTATACCAAGAGATGTGTTTAGAATTCTATGCTACTATCACACTTTGCGGTGGTGATGATTATTACGACACTAATGTATTAACTTTTTGCCTTGGGGTGAGTTTAAGGAATGTAGTATGGATGAACTGGCATGGAGGATGGGATTATATGATAAAGATGAGGTGATGACGGGAGCTTTCGGGTTGTTTTTGGAGCAATGTTACAAAGATTTCCCAAACAGGGAAGCTGGAGTTAAATGGCGGACCACAATAGCCAATGGAGTTTATATTCCATCGGCCGCCCAAGAAGCTAGCATAAGGTCGCCAATTCACCGGTTCATCGCGAGTTCAATCAATATGCGCCAAAACGATGACAAAGTACCAAGTTGGGATGTATTTTTTCTTTGGTGTATTATTATACCAAACACTTTTTGCAACATTCCATATTGCCTGGCGAAGTATTTAACGGAGGGTGGAGTGAAGGACAGAAAAATTTCACGAATATGTGGTGGGATGTTTGTGACAAAATTGGCGAGATCATATGGTGTTTTTGGAGGGGGGATCGGGAACCACTTAACCATGGTACAACAACCTGCCTTTAGTCATCTTCTTTACAAGAGGGCTAGAATTATTGAAGACTTTGGCGGGGGAAATTTTTCCATTCCCGATGAGGACGAGGTGGTGGCACCCGAGCAACCGGGTAGGAGGGTAAGACCGAGGCAAGGGAACATGCATGATAACCCACCTATGGTCCCGGCTGAAGATGAGCTACCAATGGACCCGTATAATGTGGAGTTGAGGGCGTATCAAGATGATATCGTCCGTAGTTTGAACTACAACCACATGACCCTCGCCCATATGATGCACCACATGAACATCCCACGAATGGATAATGTGTTGGATTAGGTGTCTAAGCCCATAACTATAATTGGTATGTACTTGACCCAAGAGTAGCATGGTCCATTTCGGGTTGCATATCACCAGGTCAATTTGTGGATGAATATTTGAGTAATAGGTTATTTATGATTTATTAATATATTATAAGTTCTAATATATTAATATGAAATCATATTATTTAATTAGTATTGATCAAGAATTAATTTGGAATTAATTTAGTGATCAAAAGAGACTAATACTCTCCTCAAACTCCAAAAAAAGGACTTGAAGCAGAAAGAAGTTTTTGTCCATACAGTGAAGAAAACTCGTCGAGTACATATATAGAACTCGACGAGTCCAAGCGTAAAAGCGCGAATTTCTGCCAATATAGCGATAACTCAGCGAGTCTCCACCTGAACTCGACGAGTTGCTCATTCTTCTATCTTCAAGTCGACGATTTGATTCCATTCGACGCGGGCATTAATTATATTCTTTGAAGACTAACTTCTGAGCATTTCTAAGAGCTTTTTCCTCTATATTTGGAGCTGTACCACACGAGATATTGACACCCAAGGCGTGGATGAGCTGTTCCCATGCCTAAAGTCAGTTGAAGATGGAGCTCAAAATGAAGATTATCAACCTCACAACTTCTATCCCAAGGGATTTTGTTCTAATTCTCTCTTTTTACTTTTATGTTCTTTATCATGCATAACATGTAATTGGGACATTGCATGAATTAAGTGTGGGGTAGGGGGTTGATTACATTAGTAACATTAGAATCCTAATCCTAGGTATAAATTAAAAAAAAAATTGCATTAAAAAATTGCTAGGGTTAATTTAGAAAATTTTGGTAAAAGCAATTAGGATTCCATGCTAATATTGTGTTTGATAATTTTATGAGGACCCAAATGTTCAGTTGAGCCAATATACGTTATAATGCATTTGTGGCCCCCTTTATTCTAGTGAAATCATGGGACAAAAAAAACACAACATCGCTTAGTTTGAGGGACGCAACATGTTTAACATCGTGTACCAGAAATGTATCCAGGAAAGCTTAAGTAGTCATGCACATAAGACTAACGCCTTTAACCAATAAAGGATGAAGTTAAATCCCTTTGCGTAAGCATATGTTTTTCTAGGTTTTTAGTTTGAGTGAAAAAAGTGAGTTTTGAAATAAAAAAGTTGAAAAAGAAAAAAAAAAGTGATGCAATGTTTGAAAGAAATAATCTACAAAGCTATGAAGACAAAGAAGAAATATCAAGAAGAAGAGCTACAAATTATTGAAGATTCAAAGTATCAAGTATTTTTATTTTCATTGTAATTTTCTTTTCTAAGTTATTTTATCGTATGTGTGCTTGGGGGGTTAAACCAAAAATGACATGAGGTTAAGAAAGTTTTATGCCTATGGATTCGAAGAGATGCATAAAATGAGCGTTGGGCGGGTGTTTATGAGGATTGTTAGTATTTAGAATTAGGGGGGTCCTTAGGAAAAACTTTAGAAACAAATGCATGCGTTGCGGTCTTGGCATAATGGTTGGGTTTGATTGGATTGTCTTATGTGATGCTAGTGTGCTAAAATTCAGTTTTGCTTGGGGGCAAGCAAAAGTCAAGTGTGAGGTATTTTGATATGTGCATATTTAATCATATATTTCATATAATATCTTAATACTTTGTGGCTGCTTTTGTCTCTATTTATGAACAAAAGGCACTTAATTATGTTAAAATTACATTTTCAGCTTTAAAGACATGCTCGGGTGAAAAAGGAAGCGGGACTAGTAAATTGGAAGCTTGGGAATAGAAGTTTAAATAAAGAAAGCTTAAAAGAAGAAAAATTCGACGAGTTGGCCATCAAATCGACGAGTTGGTCAGAAGATTCGCGATTCAACAATGCCTTGTTGTACACGCGTATTAAGTGAAAAACTCGTCGAGTTGGGTCTAATAACTCGACGAGTTGGTGTGCAATTTTGGAATCTCTATATAAATCGGTTATTCCCGAAACCCTAATACATGTTGGAGACTTTTTGGCGACTATTGAAGATCAGAAGGGTTCTTGGAGCTTTGGTTATCGAGAATTCAACCTAGAAGTCAATTTAGAAGAGATCAAAGGCAACAAACATTACTCTTTTCTTAATCTTTTGCATGAATCATGTTTGAATCATTAGATTTCGATTTTAGGATGCTATTTGTTGTAGATATGAGCTAAAAGCTTTTTACTTTTGTTTAGACTAGATAAATTTATGAATATGGTTTGATTGAATGGCTTGGATTAATTTGATTTAGTGAATTATCTTGTTAAGCTTGTTAAAGACCCTTATGTGTTAATGAGAATTATTTTCTGTTAATAATCAAGTTTATTGAGTTGTATGAACATCTTCTTAATTGCTTGAATCATATGGTTTTGTGAAAACAATATTGTATGCCTAGTATTAGTGAATATGAACCTAGGGTTAATTAGAAAATAAATAAGTTAATGTGTGAGCATGTGTGATGAACAACCACATATGAATTGATGGAATTTACAAATTTAGTTAACTAATATTACAAGTCTTGAACCGAACTGAACACTAGGAAACTTGTTAGTTTAATCAATTGGCCACTATTTGAATTAACTTGTTTGCTAAAGGATTAGTAATAGTGAACATGAACCTAATCACATTAGAAATCGGTAGCCAATAATATATTAATCCATTGCACTTGCCATGAAATCAGTCATAGGAAAAAGTGAATTGAATCTGAACAGAAGTCTCTTTTATCATTGAATCTAGTTATCTTTTATTCTCTTTAGTTGTTAATTGTATTTGTTTGAGTTTTATTTGCTTACTTAAGTTTCTAGTCTTGCAAAACTAGAGAAAACCCTCTTTTATTACTTGTTTTTATTAGGTAATTCTAGTAGTTATTTTAATTGTTACCGTTCCCTGTGTTCGATACCCTACTTGCTTGAACTATATTGCTAATCGATAGGTACACTGACTTTAGTGTGTTTAATTTGTGTTTATATTAGTAGGATTAAAACTAGTACTATTTCACACGTATTAATGATTATGGTAGACATGAATAATTTGAAGATTAATTGCTTAATTGATTGTAACATCTGTTTTCTTGGATGAATCAAATTAGGGTTTAAGAGGGTCAAAGGTTGGATTTTTGGAGAAAAAGGGGTCCTCACGACATGAGGCATGGAGGTTCACGATGCGAGAAGGGCTGCATGAAGATTCTATCTGGGACTGAGCTCACGACGTGAGGATCGCTGCAGCCCAAGACTATAAAGTTTTAGGGTTTCCCACATATTTAAGCCCCCTTAACTCGGTTTTAGGGTTCATTTCTCAGTCTCCACCTTCCCCTTACTCAGAAAAACCCTAACCCTAATCCATCTTGGTGATTTTGGATCCATTTTAGTGTTTTGGTGGCTAGAAGAAGAAGAGGAGGAGGAGGTTCTAGAGTGTTGGTTCAGCAATGAGGCTTCATCATCATCATCTTGTGCACATTTTGGGCCATTGTAAGTGTCCATGATCCAATCTTTATGAGCTCAAATTGCTAGATCTAAGTTCTAAGCTCCTTTTTTCATGTTTATGTTGGATTTCATGCTTGGGATCCATAAAGTTGGAGACATTTCTTGTCATTTTGACCTAAGATGGGTTTACGACATGCTTGGGGCACGAATGTCCATCAAGTAATCGTTTTTATTGGCCTGTGGAGTCCTTGTTAGCTTATGAAAGAATTAAGATTGAGGGCTTAATGGATTAAGTACTTAAAAGTTGGATTTTTAGCCTCAGAATGTTCTCACGACGTGAGAAGCGTTATGTCCCAATTCTGGAGAGCTGGTTGGGGCTCACGATGTGAGGATAGGCAAATCACGTCGTGAGGTCAACTTAGGTGGCATTTCTTGACTGAGTTCGCTGGGTTGAGTCAGGATGAGTGGGATCTGATCGAGTGAACTCTCACGACGTATCCAAGGACTGGTCACAACGTGAGATATGGTTTTGGGCCTTGTTGGGCCATTGGATTTCTGATTGTGGGCCATGGTTAGGCTGTGGGCTTCCTTGGTTTTGGTCCCATGATATTTTTTGGGCCCAATTAGGAAGTTAGGCCATATTGGGCTTTGAGTTTCCATTTTGGGCTTTTTATGTTTTTAGATCGGGCCTTGGTTTTGGGCCAAGTAAGAAAAGGCTAAAATGGTCTTTTACCCTTTAAGAAGTTGTTTTATGGAGTGGGCCTCGGATTTTGGGTTTCAGGATAATTATTGATTAACATTCGTATTTATTGTTAGTTGGTGCGAGGTTATTCGGTTCAGCGACCTGAGCAGTCATTTGATTATCAGCGGATTGAGGTGAGTCTTCCTCACCATGTTTAGCGGGTCGAAGGTACCAATGCCGACCCATGGTTTATTATGTTAGGATGCTAGATGTATACGTGAGTCTTTCACGTGTATGTGTTTGTATGCTTAGTGGGTTGGGCCTAATTGTTATTGTGTATGTTATTACTTGTTATACTTGTATGTTTGTATGCTGGGCAGGGCTCGTTGTGTGAGTTAGGGCAAGGCCCGTTATACTCATTGGGCGGGCCCATTATACGAGTTAGGGAGAGGCCCATTATACTCAGTGGGCGGGGCCCGTTATGCGAGTTAGGACAGGGCCCATTACACTCATCAGGCGGGTCCCATTATGTTTTTGATATGTGTGGTATGTGGTATTTGGGGGAAACTCATTAGGCTTCGTTTTTAAGGTTTTTAGTTTATGTTTTAGGTAATTCTGGTTCGAAAAGGAAGAGCACGAGATGATTGCAGAGCACACACCACCTCATTCCGCACTTTTCTGATTTACTCTGATATTTTATGATATAGTGATATACTTTGATCCATCTTGGTTGTATGATAATGTTTTGGATTACCATTTTACAAATTTTAAAATGAAATTTTTGGGTCTTATTTTTGGGACGTTTCATTGATGGGTTAAAACCTCTAAAACAAGTACAAAGCTTGTGGTTTAGAAATTTATGGCAACAAAACCTAAGTTGGTATAATTTGTTAATAACATGAAAGTAAACTTGTATACTCATCAATTAATGTAAACTATATCTACGATGAGAAAAAATTGAAAGAGATGAACCAATAAGTTCAATCTAAGTCGTGAAAATTTGGTATTGGTAATGAAGTTGGTAGGAGTATTATTAAGTAAATAAGTGTTGAGAATCTTATTGTATTATTGAGACTTGATAATCAATTATGCTCTGTTGTTATGACAGTCTCGAAAATGAAAGGTGATAAAAAAAACTTTAAGAAATGGGAACTCATCCTAGTACATCACCCCAAGGTGAGTAACCATGCTTCCCTTTTGACAAATTAGTATCTAGAGATGTGGTTATAATTGAATTGTATGAAATATATCATTACTAATCATTGTTGATTGATATGATAAGTTTGTATTGCTTAAACTATTACATGTTATTGCTGAGTGATGGTGTAAGCCTGCATAGATGAAATTATAGCTGATTATTCTTGTATGACATATTGAGCTTGTACACATGAATTTATAGTTGATCATTGTTAAATAGTATGGTAAATTTGTATAGCTAAAACCATAGCCAGTTTGTTGTTGAATGTTACTAAAAAAATTTATATAGCTAAAATTCATAGTTGATTATTGTTGCCTGACATAGTAAGCTTGTATAACTCAAGGCCATGGGTGGTCTTTGTTAAATGACATAATAGTTTTATGTAATTGAAAATTTGTAGGTTGCCATTAAATGATAGAATAAGATTTTATAGCTAAAAATCTTATTTGATTGTTGTTGTATAATATGATAAGCATATATACCTGAGAACCATAATTGTTAATTACTAATTAATATTTGTGAGCCTTTGTAGCAAGACCTATTGCTGATAGCTGATAATTTATTTTGGTGAGCCTTTCTGGCAAGACCCATTGTTGTTATGGTTTTAGTGAGCCTTTGTGGCAAGAACCTTTTCAAATAGCTGGTATTTTTATTTTGGTGAGCCTTTGTGGCAATACCCATTGTTGATAACTAATGATTTATTTTGGTGAGCCATTATGGCAATACCCATTTCTAATAGCTGATAATTTGAAATGGTGGTTTTTGTGGCCGCAATACCATGCCTGAATGTTGTTAACTAAAATGATAGCCATTGTAGCCGTAACACCATAGTTGGATTTTCTTAATTGATATAATAAACTTTATGGCCTTATTATCATAGTTTATTGTTGTTAATTGAAATAGTAGCTTCTATGGCCATAATACCATAGTTGAATGTTGTTAACTGAAATAATATCCTTTGTAGCCATAATACCATAATTGGGTATGATTGACTAATTATTGGGCAAGCCTTTGTAAAGAGACCTATTGTTGATAGTTGTTCATGGATTTTGACAATTGGTAATACCTATAACTGATATTTTTAAATAATCTTGGTTGCTTTTATGTCCGAATAACTTGGCTGACATCATGGGATAATTTCAATAAAAATGTAGTTGGATATTATGAAGATAAAAACAATGATTGGTAATTGCTAAATATCGCAATGGATAATTGTTGAAGACTATATAAGTGCTATTGGTTGGAAGTATCGGCATGAGCTAAATTCTTGAAAAGCATTATGGACTTTATACATGTCATGTTGATTTAATCTTATGATTAATTTCTACAAATAATGTATAAGTCAACTCCTTATATTAACATCATCACTTACTCATCATATGTATCATTGATCTAATCAATAATTTACACACTACGACACAAAGCTCAACTCATCATGTTGCTTTACTTATTCTACACATCATTTATCTACCAATCTCCCCCTTTGGTTTTGCTTTTTATTTCCTTTGATTCCTAAACCTCGATGATATTGAAATGCCTTGTGGAAGTCATCATAAGAAACCCTTTACCAACATCTTTACATATATGTTCCCAACTTAAACCTCATAATCTACTTTTTCATTTTCACCATCCTTCAGGATCTTAGCGTCTTTGGAATTACTGTCATCATGCAACTTAGACTATAGATCACTCTATACATCTTATCTTATATAACTCCCTAAATCATAATATATCATCCTATGTAATCATGTTTTATCATCCTCTTAAATATTAAGCAATCTTCCTTCTTAATCATGAAGCGACATCTTAAGTGAAACACTTACATCATTTTTAAATGTCACCTATTGTTTCCATATAAGCTCATGTAATAGTGGTTTTAATCTCATATATCATCTCGTAATGTCTATATTTCAACTTTTATATAAAAAACCTTGCAATTTCTTCATCTAGTTTTTCACCAAATTATCTCTCGTTCAATGTGATGTATAGCTAATCATGTATCTCATAAACAAACATACAACTTCACGTCTTCTCATCAGCATTAATATTTTTTTCTCGCAACTATCAGGTATCTATATCGTCATGTTAGTGTCATCATTAAATAAAGTGTATATATATATATATATATATATATATATATATATATATATATATATATATATATATATATATATATATATATATATATATATAAAAGAAATGTGTCATCCCAAGGCTTACCAATAATACCACATTCATTTTGATCATCACATTGATTATAGGATCATTTCCGCTTACACGTATCAATAAACTAGATATCTCGTCTCAAATTTTGAGTCGCTGAAGCTCAACGCATCACAAGATCCACTTACTATCTTATATGGATCTTTATTGTTTTTCTTTTTTTAGGATAATGTATCACATGTAGTATGCTCGCTCCAAAATTTTCTTAAAGCATACTATGATATATCCTCTCACACTGTTCTCTAGCCTGGATTTGGTACTATTATATCATTTTTCTCCTATCTAATCATTCTTAAGATGTTGATGTTATCATGGTGTGATATAATCACATATTTTATGTACTAACAACTTATCATCTTATCACATAGGCATCTTAATGTTTGGCATCCTGAAATCTTATTTTTGTATCTCAACGTTGTATCTTTGTAATACTTTTGACATTATGTCATCATATTGTCATATTAATTCATTCTACTTCCTTAATATCTTATCACCTTATAACTAAATATTATGTTGTCATATCTTCCTAATGTACAACATCATTATATAGTAATCATTTTAAAGTGGTGTCGTCTTAACATTGTAATCACCTTAACTTCATATCTTCATTTTAAAATAACATCTTATTATTGTCATGGTTAATGATTTTGCATATGGTTAGAGTCTAATTGTTTAAAGCATCTTCTTATTTTCGTTGGGATTTAATCTTCTAATTTTTTTTATCGTATTTAACCTTAGCATTGTCTAAATTCACGTGAAACGTCACTGTAAGTATATGCTTGAACACTACTCTTTCAAGACAACTTGGCCCATTGTTTTCTCTCATTGTTCCACCAAGTCAGAGCACCTCCCTTAAGTAGCTTCTCTACAAACATCTCTCGCTACTAATCTACAAACCCATAATCCCCGAGTGTATGTTTTATCCCTCACATCCACCTAAAATTAACCATATGGTTAGTACTTCCTTCATACTTGGTGGTTGACACACCAAGAAGCTCCTACATGTCGACTTATTCTTTTCCCTTGCTTTATATTTAGGTATTCCTCTCTCATATTTATGGTGCTTGACAATGTTCTTATTAGTTCGTTTTCCTCAATGTCATATGGTTCCTTATTCTTTATCTCTTCTTGCTGTGTAAGCATTAGTTGCAACATCTACAACTATGGTTAGTTCTCCCCCACTTAGGGTTCGAACTACCACTCGCTGGCCCTCACAGTCAATCATGGCACCGAACCGACTAATCCAATCCATCCCTACAATTACACACACCTTCCCCATGGAGATCGGAATCAAATCTATCGGAAATGACACCCCGAAAATCTCCAACTCACACCCTCGGTAGACCGAAGAAGCAGAAACCTTGTGTTCGTTGGCGATAGAGACTCACAACGGACACTCTAACTCACCCACTGGCACACTGAACTCCCTACTAAACGACTGAGATACGAAGGACCGACTCGTCCCCGAGTCAAATAAAACCAAAGCAGGCAAATAGTTCACTAAAAACGTACCTAATCACAGGTACAACAGATAAGCATAAAACAATATAATAAATGAAATAAAGGATAGTAACATACCAGCAACCACATCTGGTGCTTCCCTGGCCTACTCCGCTGTAAGCTGGAAGGTACGCCCCTGAGCCTTCGGAGGCTCTGCCTTGACTGGCCTCCCATCAGAAATCCTCAATGTAGCCGGCTTAGCGGCAAGCAACGGGCAGTTGGCCTTCATGTGGCCAACCTGATCATAGTGATAACATAACCTCAAACTCGAAACCGGGGCGGCCTGGCGACAGTCCTTCGCATAATCCCCCTCCTTGCCACACCTGTGGCACCCACTACCAGCTCGACAAACCCCAGAATGACTCTTGCCGCACTTTCCACAAGTGCGGTTCTGCTGACCCCCGGTCCTAGAATCAGCGGTCTTAGACCGCTTAGGCGCCGGCTGCGATTGTGTCAGGGCCTGCCGCTGCTCCCTCAACTTCAGCTCAATCTCCGACTTATGCCGCCTAGCGGCCTCCTGCAACTCCAAAAGAGAATCACATCGCTGGGTACACACAAACTGACGGATGTCAGTCTTGAGCATGCTCAGATAACGGGTCATCTGAGCCTGCTCAGAAGCAAACTCTGGGCAGAACATCGCCCTCTCTGTGAACATGCGGGTGATCTCTATCACCGACTCCCCTTCCTGTCTCAAACTCAAAAACTCCTGAGCCAACCGTTCCCGCTCGACCCGTGGGACGTATCGGGCGCGGAACATGTCCCTGAACTGTTCCCAAGTAATAGCAGCTCTCTGCTCATCAGTGTACGACCCTGTCGTCAACCTCCACCAGTCCTTGGCCCCGAGCCTCAGCATGTTCAGGGCACACCTAACCTTCTGGTCAGTAGGACATGAACACATGAAGAAACAGCCCTCCACGTCAGATAACCACCTTATGGCTCTAATCGAATCATGGGTACCATCGAATGTCAGGGGCTTCATGTTATCAAAGTCCCGGTACTGGAAGCTCCGACTGGCACCACCTCCTCCTGCCGCTGATACAGACGAGGCAGTAGCAGCGGAAGCCGTCTCTGCAAGGGCTGCGTAACACTCGTCGATGTACTCAACCATAGCGGTCTTAATAGACCCAAACATCTCTGGCAGCTAAGCCCGGAACATAGCAGCAACCTCATCATGCAGGATCTCCCGAATCCTGACATCCAACTCCTCTGTACCCATCTGCACCACAGGCTCAGGTGCTGCTGGCCTCTCCTGGCCTCCGTCTCCTGATCCTGATCCTGAACCGGATCCAGTCACGAAGCGTCTCGTCATCACCATTCTGAAACATACCACAAGATATCAGATAATCCACATAAATAACTGGGAACCAACTCCCGACTAAACCCTAGGGGTTGTGACTTCCTTGATACGCGTATGGGTCCTGTGCTTTCAGTAGTATGGGCCCATACTACCTTCTACACCTACCCATATTTGTCTCAAGTAATACCACAACACCCTAACAATATACATAAGCAAAGCGAGCGGTCAATCCTCACTCCTAGAGGAAGGCTAACTGTCTCACAACTGACCTACCGGTCCCATACAACTCACCTATCCATGAAACTTCCACCCACCCTGTAGCACTAGTGTATGCTAACCATACATAACGCTGGACCCTATAGACTTTCGAATATATTCAATCCTACTCTAAGCCCTACATGATAAGAACATAACATAAGGCCAAATCAAACATTCTTGGGCTATAAGATCTTAATTATGTACAGGCGTGATGCATACACAAGTAACTACAATAATGATGTCAATCTCATATAAAGAAACCCTAGGCTAGCAGGCATCACGTAATCAAGCAATTCTATCATGTAATTCCTAAGGATCCCTAGCCTAGTACTAGCATGCTGTTCTAACATATCACAATATCAAATAACTGTATGATATTTTGGGGGTCTACTTACTGGCTCCGGCTGATCGTACACTTCGCATCCTCCTTTCTTATTTTGAAAAGCATTTAAAATTACTTCAAAAATCTTTTCCCTTAGTTTGAGACTGGATTCACACGAATGTTCCTCCAATTCACTCAAACCAAGGCTCTAATACCAACCTATAACACCCATAAAATTCAAGCCAATTTAAAACTTTTCAAAACATTTAAAACCAACAGTTATTACAGATTTGTTTTCAAAATAGTCTATATCAGAGTTTTTTTTCCAAGAAACATAAATAAAACATGAGGAGTTGTACGATCATGCCTTCGCCTTGCCGCGATCCCCTAATGTACCTGAAACAATAAACTAAAACTGTAAGCCCGAAAGCTTAGTGAGTTCCCCCAAAATACCGATACACTGCACATAACACATATACTGGGTCCACAGCTTTGCAGACTGGATTACCCCCGGGCCCACAGTGTGAGTCTGGATTGCCTTACGGGCCCACAGCTCACATCTGGATTGCCACCGAGCCCACAGTACGAGTCTCCCTCACCTTGTATCTGGAATGCTCCCGGGTTTGTTGGTTACCACACGGAGCAGTATCACCTCAACCCATCTCACATAATATGTCGACATATAACATAACTAATGCACATACAGATAATCATACAGAATCACAGGTAGTCCTACAGATCTACCAGACTAGCATATCACTAGCATACATCACTAGCTCAACTCAACATATCAATAACTACTATGATATCAAACCCAATGGGCCGGCCTTGGTGCCTTAGACCCCTTAGTACAGTGGGGGTAACTCACCTCGCACTGTCGACTCGAAGATAAACTCAAGCTCTCGGATTGCCGGCACAAACTCCACCACCTATATTCACCATAGAACCATACTTGTAAATTTCCAATTTCCCAAAATGCCCCAAGAAATCCACTGGTCAACCCTTGGTCAAAGTCAAAGTCATTGGTCAAGGTCAACAGTCCATGTTGACCTCAACTCGTCGAGTACCCTCAGCTACTCGTTGAGTTCCTTGCATAACTCGCCAACTCGCCGAGTCACTAGAGTGACTCGTCGAGTGACTCGTCGAGTTCCTAAGGTTTGCGGATGTAACCTCTTTGGCCAGCTCGTCGAGTTCCTCTTGCAACTCTCCAAGTCCATACGTGTCCAAAGGTTGGGAAAACCCTAGCCGACTCGTCGAGGCACTCATCTGACTCGCCGAGCCCACGACAATCTTCATCGGACTCGCCGAGTCGACCATGCGACTCGCCGAGTCCCTTTAGTCCTTCATCCATACAGAGGCTTTTTAAGCCATGCTAAGGCTCCAAATTGAAGATCCAGCTTCCCAAGGAATGCTTATCACATAAAGTTGCAAACTTTAAGTGCATGCAAAGCTCCAAAGTCTTAAAATGACAAAACTAAGCTTGTAAAGAAGTCTCACACTTGAGGGAAGGCTCATGCTTGCCAAAGCTAAAAACTTTACGGACTTAGAGACCAAGGAGAATCTAGATCCGAAGTTACAACTTTAGATCTACGCTTATACCCAAGAATGGCTTCTTATTATGCTAAAAAGCCCTAAAATCCACCCAAAAGAGATCTAGAATGAAATGGGGTTAAGATGATAGCTTAATACCTTCCAAAAGATGCCAACTGAAGTAGATCTTGATTCCCACGAGTTCCTTGCTTCAATCTACTTGCTTCCCCAAGTTTTTTCCTCACCAAGATCCTTCTTCCAAGCTTAAACACACCAATGAAGCATACACACACGATTTAGGGTTTTAGAGTGTCAAGGGGCTGTAAAGGGGAGGCTGGGGGAGGCCAATGATCCTTTAAATAGGGTGAAAAATCCCGAAATTTAGGGTTTCATCTGCCAGCTCCTACTCGTCGAGTCCCTTCTTGGACTCGGTGAGTAGGTCACTAAAACACGTGGACCAACCCGCTGTTACTCGACGAGTAGGGCAACCAACTCGTCGAGTAGACCTTGAAATCAAGAAAATCTTATATAAAAATCCATACCTAAGAATTTGGGGCGTTACAAGTTTTCATTAATTTAAAATACCAAATTTCATTAATTAAAATAAAAAAATAAAAATAACATTAGAAATAAAAATTACATTAATTAAATAAATAAAAATAACATTAGATATAAAAATTTCATTAATTAAAATAAAAAAATAAAAAAAACATTAGAAATAAAAAAACTAAAATTACCAAGCTTAACTAAACAAACTATCCTCTATTCCTACGTCGGACTCGAACAGACTCCTTCATCGCAAGAAATAGCTCCAAATCTTCGCCTTCGAGATCGTCCACTTTCATTTTCAAGATTTCAATATCGGTTTTTGTTTGAATCACCAATTGTGTTTCTATCATTTTTTGTTCTACCCGACTCAACATCTCCGCCTTTGTTTCTTGAACTTGCACATAACGATCAAAATTCTCTCCAAATTGATCCATAACACTAGATCCAGAAGCCGTTGAAGCCGCATTTTTTGCTTTATTTCTTCCAACGGGCCGACGAAGAGGTTGCTCGTCTTCAAGATCAAGCGGTTCGTCGTTGATGTCGAAATGTGTTCGGCCGTCCGATTGTTGAGACGTTCCGTCGGGGTTTCTTAAACGCTTTGAACCGGAAGATTGTGAACTTCCTTCCATTTTCTCTTTCCATTTCGGAGCATCTTTCAACTTTAGCCAATGTTTCACATACGGAAAATCTTTGCGGGTTGCCGTTGTTTTTTCAAATTGGTCCAAAACCGCCTTGAAAACATCAAAATCATTTGACCCGCTTTTTCGTATGTTTAGGAGGTTGTTGTAAATTCCTCCAAACTAGGTGCATTTGAGTCGAATATCACGCCACTTGAAGCTAATTTGATCGGGATTTCTACTTTCACTTCCCGTTAACTCATAAAACACCGCACATACTTTCTCCCAAAAACAACCGAACGTTTGACTATCGCCTTCAATCGGGTATTGGGAAGCCGAAATCCATGCCTCAGCGAGCTTTTCTTCTTCGTCTTTTGTCTATGGGACCCTTTCTTGGGTGGTGTTGGGTCGGGCCGAATTTGTTTCCTTTTTTTAGGTTGAGGTGGTGGTGAAGGTTGAGTTTCCGAAACAAAATCCGGCGAATGAGGGGGTTGTGATGGTTGTGGTTGGAATTGTTGTTGTTGGAGTTGTTGGAATTGTTGGAAAGCTTGATATTGTTGAAGTTGTTGTTGTTGGAAGGTCGGGAAAGGTTGATATTGTTGTTGGAAAAGTGTTGTTTGTTGGATAGGGGAACCGGTTTGAAGCAAATTGACAAAACCACCTTGAGGTGGTTCCATGGTCGAGAATTGGGGAGGGGTTGTGTCTAACGCAAAGGTGTTATCGGGTTTGCGATTTCTAAAGTTTGGGGGGGTGTTTTGGTTGGGATCCATTTTTGATTGATATGAAATTGTTGTGTGTATATTGTGTATAGAGAAAGAAAAGAATGGTGTAAATATTGAGTGTAAAAATGTGGTATTTATAGGTAAAAATAGAAATTGTTTTTTTTAAAAAAAAAAGAATTTGTTTAAAAAATTAGCCGTTCAACGGCTAATTGTTTTCTCTTCCCCCATTGGTCATTATTCCACAACGAATGACAGTCGTCCTTTTCAATTCGTGATATACACCACGACCGACCACGAGCACGAGGGACCACAAAGGTCCGGGCTAGTGTGCACGAGCCACGTTCGTGGCCACCTAGATTAAGGAACCCTTCGTGGTATACATACCGGATGGTCTTAATAGGTTAAAACTCATATCTTCTCACTTAGTCAGGTTGACCATTATGTCCTCCAATTGTTGTCCACCTTCTGTACCCACCCCATGTATACAGGAAAAACTTAGAGTAAAAAAATAATGATGTAGCAGTTACAAAATCTCTATTTGGCATTTTAACAAACAGTTGGTGGGCATAAATCGGTTGAGGTTTTACTTCTATTTTGAATGAACGATTGAAACAAAATGGAGAATATGCTTGGAGTATCGACAATGATGTGAAATCGGAGGAAAACCATTACCGATTAAAGCAAAAACAATCGCCAAAACGGAAACGAACCTCCAGAAAGCATAGAAGCAGTAATTTGAAATTGAAGAAGGAGGCCACAATCATTGTAGTAGTTAAAGGAGAGGGAAAGACGCAAACTCGACAACGGCCAATATCGCTTCCACGGACTGCGAGTGGCAACATTCCTGTTGCCCAAAAACTAAAAACCTAAAAACAAAAATGTTGGTCGATGACGATAGAGAAGGGATTGAGGGAATTTAGGCAAGAAGGGGTAAATCGGAACCGTCATTGCAGGTGACGTCCAAAAGGTCGGAAACGAAGAAAGAAACAAAATCGGATTAAGAACTAGAGGCAAAAGGTGAAGACATGTGGGCGGAAGACGAACGTGAAAAGTGGCAAAGAAAAGGGTAATAACGAATGACTCAGCTATTTAATCGGTCCAAGTATAACATTCAGTGACAATACCGAGAACAGACAAAGATGCAGGGACGAATAGGAACATAAGACGAAAATATTGTGGCGAAAACATGAAAATCGGAAAGTGAACTGTTTATAAGCATGTTATGATATATATATATATATATATATATATATATATATATATATATATACTAGTGAGTTTTTAAGGGTCGTGCTGAGCACATCCCACAAAGGGTAATCATGGAAATTTAAAAAGTGAGGTGCGGCATATTGGAAGTATAATATCCTATTAAGACAAATAATAAAAGTACAATGTCATTATTGGGTAGATCTTGTAAAGTATAATGCCTTATGATAAAAAAAATTAGAACTATAACTCTTGCAATTTACATAAATGAAAATAGAACGGTATAATACAATAGTAAAATGAAAGTACGTTGATATTTTCTAAAGCCAACCCTTATATTGCATAAAGCAAGTAAGTAGTACACTAAGGAAAGAAAATAACATACAGACATGGAAGGATTGAAGCATATGCAAGAAGTGAAAACACATCAAACCATACCTGAAAATCCAGAAAAGATTAAAAAATTCTGATTATAAAAAGGGGCACAAATAGAAATAAAAAAAAAACCAGGTTTACTGATGCAGGGGTAGATAGGCTAAACTGTTTTAATCTCACTATAGGGACATCCCTACATCTATATAGGGTAAACCAATTCATCTATTGTACTTAACCATATAAATTTAACATTTTTCTCTGCCTATAGGGATATGTATTTCATTCATTAGGCTATGTTGCAATTCCAGTTGATACACAAGCAGATGTTTCTAAGGCTAAGAGAACATATCTACAGCTTAATATTTCAACCATGGTAAAATGGGAGGTCCAATACATCAAATATTCCACTTTTGATGAACTCAAAATCACCAGAGTTGCATAAAATTCAGAATATGTGTTGCTATTTTGAGGGTATAAAAGGTAAGGCAACATCAGGTGGCATTCAAAGAGTAAGAATGAAATGATGATGTGTATTTTAGTTATTTAGGCTTATACTTTTTAAATTTTAAATAAAAATGTCTATATCCAATTACAAAAAATTTAGAATAGATCAAGTAGAAGGTGAAAAGGGAAAAATAGGTTTTAAGTTGTTAAAGGTATATTTGAGCTTCCTTAACAGGGTTGGAACCTGAAGCGGCGTAAGAGAAAGAAGAATTATGTGAAACCCGATGGATTCAGTTGAAATTTAAGCATATGAATCTATCAATCGAACAACTTCTCCATTTCCAACCTTTTTCGATGGTTTCTGCTCTGGTAAAAAAGATGAGGTCAATAAAAAAAAGCTGAAATATGAGGAGAAGTGGGTGGCGTTGGAGGGAGATGTAAGTGTAAAATTTATTCGAATTCAATATCGCAATATGCACAAACCCAAAAGAAACTCGCAATATACAAAGAGGTGAATTTAAAATAAAGTACAATAAAAAAAAGGAAACTTGTACCTTGTGTCTATGAATGCGATTCTTCTAATTCAATAGGAAAGTGTAGCGTATTAAAGGGCTTGTTGCAATCATTCAATCACAATATAATGAAATCGGTCTAATGTAACGTAAAATACCAATCTCTCGTGCATCTAAAGAAAATTCATATGAGCATGTTTTATCTTGTCAAGCTCTCTTGATAATGAAAGTATATGGATGGAGGTGGCCGGCTCTAGTGAAACCGAAGGGGCAGTTTGAAAGTTGTAGAGATGGAAATTTTTTTACAAGCACACAATAAAAGGAGTGCATATAAATATCAAATATATGGCAACAATCCATTGAAAAATTAATGTCAGAAGAAGAAGAAGAAGAGTTGTTCATTGGAGACGTAAGACTAAACCCTAGAATTCACGTACAAATTCAGGATTTAGCTTCAAGAAATTAGAGTTATGGATTAGTTTTTTTTTTCTTTTTTTTTTTGAAACTATAATAGTACTTTCTTGTGAATTAAATGTGAAAATGTCGATTATACCATGGTTACATACAGAAGAAAGACATAAGGAAAGACACATGTCCAACTAAAAGCTTCTTAAAAATCCATGACATCGGCTTGTTCCACAATCTTCCTCGAAATCCTTAGGATTGCCGAAACAACATTAAATCAACTGAAGTAGAACCATTAATGAATTGTGACAAGTGAGAGAAGTTACGAAATGTTCATTAACATAAGAATTGTGACAAGTGAGAGAAGTTACGAAATGTTCATTAACATAAGAATTACAGCAAACAATTGGCATATAATAGCAACAAAAAATGTGAAGGTAAATGACCTAATGCATTTTATCCTATTTTATAAGAATAACCCGGAAGTTTATACATGTTAATATTTATGGTTTTTCTCTGTAGTTCAACCCACCAATCCCTGTGACATATAAAAACACACAAATAGAATTATATAATAAAATGATCAGGATAAAGGGGGGGGGGGGTTATAGGATCTGATTGAGAGCGGAAAAATTTGATTGCTACTGTAAAGGTGTTGAATCGATTCCCACTGGTGCTTGCGAAAATTCTTGCGGCGTTTATTCACTCATTCCAAAGAAAATAAGAAGACGAAGCGATGGTGAGATACAAAGTGGAGCACACGTATTGTCTAAGAGAGAAATGG
Organism: Lactuca virosa; assembly: GCF_052849685.1. NCBI lineage: Eukaryota > Viridiplantae > Streptophyta > Magnoliopsida > Asterales > Asteraceae > Lactuca > Lactuca virosa. The sequence continues at coordinate 337,804,215 of NC_136430.1, forward strand.
TGGTCTAAATGAATCGTTGCCTCTAGAGAGAAAGAAGAAGAGAAGGAGACGGTCCATGTCTAATTAAAAGACCCAATTTACCGAATGGGTAAGGAGTCATCGATAGGTAAACTGAATTTTTGATAAAAAAAAAGAGGATCATAGAAAAATTGGATATTACTTGGTATATAAGGAGAGAGTGAATCGAGTCTAGAAGCGATGGTGTTAACCGAAGGGCATTTAACAACGCGTGTTCAGTTAGATGATGACTCGGGCTGCAATAAGAAGGATCAGTGGCAAGAAACTTTGGGGGAACGCCACCGACAACAAGAAAACCCCTTACTGAAGTCTTTTGCCTTAACAGTGACAACAAGATGATTGGAAGATAGAAGGAAGGCAAGCAGCTCTTTATGGTAAACGTCACCGTTTGCTGAAATCCACGTGTATAATGTAACGCCCGTGTTTCGGGGCTAAACATTGTTAGATGATGTAATAGTCTAGGTCAACTATTGTAACTCTTTTTGAAATAATAAAGATGAATTATTTGAGTATTATGTGAATTTGTGTGTTTTATACTTAATTATAAGGTATAATTAATAAAGGATAAAAATAAGCGTCAAAATTAAAGTGTGAGATAAGCCCGATATCTTTATATAAAGTTGTAGTGGTCGAAACAAGGATTACGGTGATATAAAGAACGCCGAAATCCGAGTTATAACGAAGAAGTTATGACTTGTCGAAGTTTCGCGACGGAATCGGCACGGCACCGGGAAACGTAAATAGTGAATTTACGATAGAGCGACTTTTAGCCTTAGTGATCTAAATGAAAGTCATAGAATATGTTAAACCGAGAGCGTGCATAAAAAGAACGCCCAAATCTGACTTCGTATGAGAAAGTTATGATTTTTCTAAGTTTCGGATCGGCAGTGTTTAGCCCGAAGTTCGAATAGTAGATCGGTCGATTGTTGGCCGACACAACCCAAACGAGAATCGAAGATCTCGTTAATAGCAGTGCAACGGTAAAAAGACAGACGAAAACGGACGTCGGATGAAGAAGTTATGAGATTTTAACGGACTAACCTTGTCCCGGTCTATTAAAGAATATAAATTTAAAATCCGTCGAGAATTAGCCAACGGAGTCTAAAAGAAAGAACGTCGAAAACGGAGCTCGTACGTGAAAGATATGAATTTTTGAAGTTGAAGTGGGAAATCACGAAGGATGTGCGAAGGGGTACGCCCAGCGTACCTTCGGACGCTCAGCGTTCGCACTACGCCCCGCGTACGAAGGAGGAACGCCTCGCGTATTGACTTTTTCCTCGGCCCACAACAAGCCACGTCGCCCCACCGAAGTCTCGCCACGTGTATACGGAGCAAGCATTACGCCCAACGTAGGGCTTCGGTACGCCCAACGTACGTCCGAGGCCTCAGCTATAAAAGGAGGCCGAGGGCTGCCATATTTCTTCACCAATTTACCACTCCCTTCTCTCTCTACTTTCTCTCACTACCTCCCTAAAGCCTAGGAAAACCCCCTAGCCCCCGAAGGAAGCCCCGGAGAGCCCGAAGGCTCTAAGAAAAAGAGTTTTTCGGTTTGAAACTCTGCCCGCGAGGAGCCCGGTTTTCAAGCAAACTTCCTGGTTTCGTCAAAGAAGATTATTTTTAGAAGCGAGATGTTGTCCGAGTCACTTCGTATCAGGTGAGTGTATAGTCACTTTCATCTTACATATAGATATGAAATATTTTATATAAATTATGTGCTATGTGTATATATATGTTATCAGTTTACCTGAGATGTTTGCTGGATGAAAGATCTATACTTCTTTCTTTCAGATCTGAAACCTTTTCCTTCAGATCTACACCTTCTCATCTCAGATCTAAGCTTTTCCTTCAGATCTACACCTTCTCATCTCAGATCTAAGCTTTTTCTTTAGATCTAAACTGTATACTTTGAGATCTATGTTGGATGAAAGATCTGAACTTCTTTCCTTCAGATCTGAACTTTTTCTTCAGATCTAGACCGTATATGTACTTTATGCTTTGAAAGTTATGCTGGATGAAAGTTGTAAACATTATTTTTCAGATCTGGACTGTATATGTATTTTATGCTTAGAAAAGTATGTTGGATGAAAGATGTAAGCTTTGTTTTATAGATCTGGACCATGTATGTATTTTATATCAACAAATATGTTGGGTAGAACAATGGGTAGATGAAATAGATGATGTGTGTTAAAATGATGAGAGGCCTCGATGTTTACGATGTTTAAGATGATCCAGTTGTCTAGCGGAGTATAGATGACGACCACGGACTTTTCTAGGCAGTCCAGTGGAACGCTAGCAGACTCATAACCTATATGTGTTTTTTTTTGAAGATGTACTCCATCCCCCCATGGTTGCCTAAAGTGACATGTATTGCTGAGGAATCCCCTAAGCAGTGTTGTCATCCAGATGAAATTCCTTAGGATAGGTCCCTTATAATAGATGCTTTAGGGACGTAAAGTGAGGATAACGGGAACGGGTAATCGGGTTAGTGATTTGATGAAAATAAATAATGAACTTATTATTGTGGGTTGAAAACCCTATATGCTCACCAGGCTCCCCAGCCTGACCCACTCAGTTTTCTTATATTACAGGTAGTGGCAAAAGCATAGTTGGATGACTTGACGAGAGATTATGGATTTGAGGCCAGATTGTGTTTTATGGCCCATAATGTTTATTTCTTTTTGGTTTATGCTTATGGTATGTATCGATGATTGACATCCCGAGTTTTTGTAATGTAATGAAAATACATTTCTTTAAGAAATGCTTTGATAAAATTTATATCATATTTTGTTTTGGGAACAAATTCCGCAATACTTTTCTTAAGAAGTTACTCTGATTTTTATTAAAAAGCATAAACGAAATCGGTCTTTTCTGGCCGTAAAAATGGGGATGTCACATATAACCTTAGCATTGAAAAGAAGGTCTCGCATATAGGTAATTGATATATATATATATATATATATATATATATATATATATATATATATATATATATATATATATATATTATATATATATGGAAAAGTTCAATAGGGAACCATTATTAATCAAGGAACCAAGGAACCAATCCAAAACGTCGGAATTTAAAGTGATCAAGAGCAAAATGAATGACTGTATACTTTTACAATGGACGCAAATGCACAAGATTATAACAAAACTCAATTCCTCTTTTTAGTTTAATTTTTTTAGACCACGTTTTTTATTGAAAAAAATCGAGTATACTGTTGTTCATGATTATTCGTCATCTTTTCATAAAGATCCATATTGATATATACAAAAAATGATTTTTTTTTCTTCAAAAAAACCCAATTCATTTTTTTTGTTTTTGAAAAGTTAAGGTCTATTTTTTTATCGAAAAAATTAATAAATATATTAAAATTCATATGTTTTAGTATTCTTTAAATATAGATTTATATTGATGTTTAAAAAAAATCAAAATTTCAATTTAGATTTTCATTATGAATCTGCTCAAATTCACATTGTGAATAATAATAAGTCAAATTCACATTATGAATTCTGGAAACTAAATTATATACAGTTCAAATTCATAATATGAATAAATTAATTTTACAAAACTAATTTATGAGTAATCAAAACGTTAAAATATTATAAAACAACATAAAAATATATTCCGATTCATATGTAAATTTCATTTAATTTGTGAATAATCAAAGAGTTGAAATAGTAAGTCGGGTCTACATTGTGAATGTTAAAATTGAAATATTACAGTTTAGATTCACAATGTGAATCTGAACTGATCGAGTTTTTTTTTTATCATTGATAATGTTTATTAATAGAGGTTAAAAAAATTACGATTTTTTTGGTATAATTAGGTTTTTCAGATAAAAATAAACTTAAATATTGAAAAAAAGAAAAAAAAATGAAGTGAATTTTTTCGGTAAAAAGTTTGTTTTTTATATATCAACATGGATCTCTATAAAAAGAAGGCGAAAAATCGTGAACAACGATATGTTTAGTTTTTTTAATGAAAAATGTGACCTAAATTTTTTTTAATGAAAAAAGAGATGAGTTTTTGTTAAAAAGGTGAGTTTATGGTATAATCTGATGTATCTACGTAAAATATACAAGTGTACATCGATTCCTATGGTCGTTGATTATTATGATTTTCAACGCCGACGATTGGTTCATAGGTTTCTTGTTAGTAATGACTCTCTATTATATATATATATATATATATATATATATATATATATATATATATATATATATATATATATATATATATATATATATATATATATATATATATATATATATATATATATACTGATTAGTTTTTTAAAGACACACATATTATTTTGATTTCTTTTATTCATATAATCATATTCATACATTTTCATGGCTTTATTAAACATTTTCCTGCATTATCCACGCGTGAACACTATGAATGCTAGATTTTGACCGGAATAAATGCGATTCTCTTTAAATTCTTATTCATACAGACCAACTTGTCGCGGTTCGTTATTAGCACGTGCTTTTTATGCCAATTTCTTTCTACTTTTATTTATTTATAATAAAATCTACCTCTTCCATCATGTTACAGTTGGTGTGGTAGGTAGAGAAAATGTTTGTGCTACGTGATTAAGCAATGAAGTGTTTCATTCAAGCATTTTTAATTATGATTGATATTTATAATGTTTTTAGTGGAATTTTCAATTTAAAAAGACACAAAATTATAAATCATAGATGTTGGTTTTGCAAACAATCGGTAATAATTACGAAATTTATATAGTTATATTTTTAATAAATAAAAATACTTTTTGTCTAAAATAAGAAACTAACTTAAAGCCATAAATGTCAATGGATAAAGAAACTAGGAGCAATCAATACAATGAATAGTCATCTGTTCTGTTGACCTTTATATACTTATATTAAACTAAATATGCATATAACTAGTTACATTATGTGCGTTTCAAAAATAAAAATAAATAGTTACATAATAATTGTTATATGTGCAAAACCTTAAATTTAATAATTCATAATAGATAGATACATAATTATCGGTGTATGCTCAACTACTCACGGAATTATTTGATAGCTACAGACACATAACATGCCTCGAGTGATCATGAATATCACTACAAGATTTCAGTTCAGATCTTTTAAAAAATCTTTCATTTTTTCTTCTATTTTACATTCAGATGCATTTTTTTCAAACTACTCACGGAATTATTTGATAGCTACAGACACATAACATGCCTCGAGTGATCATGAATATCACTACAATATCAGTGGCGAATCTAGAATAGAATAACACGTGGTTCCTAATTAAGTGAAGACGGAAAAACCAAAGATTCAACACTATATATGACAGATCGGGTCGGGTCGAACCAATAAAAAAACGACCCGTTTGTAAAAACTCAAGTTCAACCGGACCAACAGAATTGCTAAAAACTGGTAAAATCAGTCTACTTAACCCTAAAACCTGATTTTTGCAACAAAAAAAACAACTACTTTGCACTACCGAGTCTTTTTTTTTTTTTTTTTTTTTTTTAAAGTTCATTTGCAACAACCACTTTGTACAACCAACAATATTAGAGAAGTTATGTTGTTTTTTAAATTTCCTAATAACCATTCATAATTTATTTTTATAACATCAAACAACTTCAACTCTTTCATTATCTCCGATGTATGATAGGTTTTGAAAGTATTAACCATTTGCTGTGAAATTTAAGTATAAGTCCTCCATTATTTTTTTTGTTTTTTGTTTTCTTATTTTGTCAAATAATTTTAGATAGGTCCTAAATTTTTTTTAAGGTAGTTCATATTTTTTTCTATACAAATATAACATAAAATTGATAAATTAGGTGGGTCCTAGGACCCAAGTAAGTGGCTACGCCCCTGTACAAGATTTCAGTTCAGATCTTTTAAAAAATCTTCTATTTTTTCTTCCATTTTACATTCAGATGCATTTTTTTCAAACAACACATTAGACAAAATGTTGATATGAATTTGTTTATTGTTTAATTAATATTTAATCGCTTTGTCAGTAGAAATTGTAAAGTCACTATCAATCGGACTATTTGCCATCATTTAATCGTTTTGTCAGTAGAAATTGTAAAGTCACTATCAATCGGACCGTTTGCCAACAAAACCCTTATATAGCTATTCTTAGGGCCGAACCTAAGTACATAGGAGGTGTGCGATCACACATCCCGTGTCGTCAAAGGCCTGGAATTATAATACGTCGGAATTCTGTTGTCCGTCACTAATCCATCCCTACCTCGTCTATAATCCACCACTAATCTATCACTATCCATTGCAAATATGTATATATCCGTTGTTAATCCAAAAATTTAAAGGTCAAACTTTAATTTTCATTTAAGGCCTTCAAAAATAACAGAGTGGCTCTGACTATCCTGTAATTATTTTTTTTTCTTTTTGCAGCTATTTGTTAGTTAATTGAAATATCATCCGTTTTAAAAAAAACAATTTAAAAGATGTTAAGACCATCTGTTATATCCACCACTAACCACTATAGTGGTAGGTGTCACATCATCACCACAATACTCATAACTGACCATGGGATACCTACCATTATATCCCTATTATTTATTATTTTTAAATAAAAAATATATATATTTTATTGTAGAGAGATAGAGAAAGTTAGAGAGAGATAGAGAGAGAAATAATGTAGTTGGATGTGGTCTTCCGTGGTATACATTACAATGCCATAAGACCACTACCAACCACTAAACACCAAAATAACGTTCGTGATTAGTGATCATTGCCACCTAATACCTCATGGCCTAAATTACATTTTCTTATACAATGTTGGAGGTAGGTTAATGTACATTATCTAAAATGATCATAGTTGTTTTTAGATTCTTTTTGATAATTCCGTACGGTCAAATGGACATTCGACATGTGTATATGTAAATTATAGCAACTTTTGCCTTTTAAATATTGGACTTCAAGCATTTTATAAAATGGAATCAATGTTTAAAACATGTAATGATGACAAGTGATAAAAAAAACGAATTCATAGATAATAATAATACCAGGAAGATATATAAAATAAATTATTGATTCAGAAAGGGACACAATGATCGGGAAATATCAAGAATATAGAAATAAGCCTTCAATTTTTTTAATATTTGTGGATACTAAGAAATGTCATCGTAATCGTACAGCTAATTTCCAACATTTTATTTGAAGAAGAAATAGAAAAAGGAGTCTAAACTTATCAACTAAGGATGAAATTTAAAACCGAAAAATCAGAATCGGGTCGGAACCGGAACGGAACCGTTAGAACTGAAATAAATAGAATCAGTTCCGGTTCTGGGTTTAAAAAATAACTTTATCTGGGTTCCGGTTAATCTGAGTGGGTACATCGGGTCCGGGTAAATCGGGTTTAAGAACCACAACCGGTGTTAGGAACCGAAACCACGTTTAGGGATCCGAACCGATTTTTATGAAAAATTTAAAATATGTATATCTCATTTGTTTCAAGTCGAATTTACATGAGGTTTTTTCCAACATGTAGTTTAGAGTTTTTACATGATTTTAGACTATAAATTTGTTATTTTTAGTTTTATATTCATTGAGATATAGTCCCCTAAAATCGAGATATCAAAGCTGAAAGTTTTTAGTTTTTCAACTTTTTTGTATTCCGTGAAAATTTTAAAACATGCATATCTAATTCGTTTGAAGTCGAATTGACATGCAGTTTTTCCAACTTGTAGTTTAGAGTTTGTACATGAGTTTAGACTATAAGTTTTTGTCTTTTTTGGTTTAATATTCTATGAATTACAGTCTCTCGAAGTCGGGATATCAAAGCTGAAAATTTTCAACTTTTCAGCTATTTGTTTTTTTACTTTGTATTCTGTGAAAATGTTAAAACATACGTATCTCATTCGTTTAAAGTCAGATTGACATATGGTTTTTTTCTAGAGTGTAGTTTACAGTTTTTATATGATCTTATACTATAATTTTGTCAACTATGGGTTCATATATAATGACTTACAATCCTGTGAAGTCGGGATATCAATATGAAAATTTTCAAAGTTCAATAGCAAGTAACCAAAAACTTCCAGTTTTTCCGAGTTTTCCGACTCTAAACGCACTTTATACGGTTCCACCCTACCCACTTTGATGTTTCCAGGTTTTCTGGTTCTAGACCCACTTTACCAGGTACTAGGGATGAAAGTGGGTCCAAACCCGGTCTGGATGGATCCGGACCCGAAAAACCCATAAATTGATTAACGGTATTTTGTAGGACTGGAAACCATACCAGTATATAGGAACCGGTTTCGGATACAATACCTGGTAAAGTGGGTCTAGAACCTGAAAACCCGAAAATAACAAAATGGGTAGGGTAGAACCGGATAAAGTGGGTTTAGAACCGACAACCCGAAAAAACCGAAACTTTTTGGTAATTACTTGTTATTAAACTTTGAAAATTTTCATATTGACATCCTATGTAACATCCGGTATTTTTCCAGGTATTATGAGTATTTACCTTAATTAATTTATGGGTTGTTTGGTTGGGTTTTAACTTTGGGCCCTTAAGAGTGGGCTGAGGAACCTCGTACGCGGGGCTTACATTGCCATGTACGCTCAACGTACTCAGGAGAAGGAAACGCGGAAGCTATTCACGTACGCCCAGCGTACGTGTGCAGATCCTTAAACCCTAAAATTAGAGTTTGCTCCCTATATAAAGAACATAACCCCTGTTGGTTCAGCCTCCCTTCACCCTTATCCAGCCACCACGAAAACCCTAGCTCCCTTTGTGTGCCTTTGTGCTCTAGGAGCCATTTGAGAGTGTTTGTGTGTTGTTTTAGTGAGAAAAGAAGAAAGGAGCTTGAAGAAGAAGCAAGCATCCACCAAGAGCTTGTAGATCCAGAGGATTGACACCATTTCTGACTCTTTATCAAGTTCCATACTTGACCATTGTATGCTTAGATTTGTTTATTTGGGGGTTTTATGTCCTTTTTGACCCCATTGTTGGGAGTGCTTAAGTATTGTTGGTTCTAGAGCATAAGAGCTGTCCTTTTGGACTCTTAGAAGCACATAGGGTCATAAAAATCGAATCTTGGTGGTTAAGCCAAAACCATGCAAGTGTTAGATGGTCTTAAAGCTTGTGGAATGGACCAAAAACATGTTTGACCCCAACTATGCATGCAAGCACATAAAGTTCGTAACTTTATGGCTTAGGAGGTCTTAAAGGACCTGGATCTACATTTTGGACGTAAAGACTTAATGGATTAATTCGGAAATGAAGTCCCAAGGAAATTTGGCTGTACGCTAAGCGTACACCCTGGTACGCTGCGCGTACTGGGGCGGTTCACGTTTACGGTCCGTTACCGTTCACGGTCAGTTACCGTTTACGGTCAATCTCCGTTCGCGGCCAAGAGTACACTGGGCATACTTGCCAGATACGCCGCGCGTACGTGTGCAGAGTGGTAACCATGGGCTTTTGGGACTTAAGGATATGGGCCTGGGCTTGGGCCCTGTGGCCTACTGAGAAGTATAACTTTGGACTTAGAAATCTGGAACTAGAGCATTGGGCCTATTGGGCCAAGATTGGACCCTTTGGAATTATTACATTTGGACTTGGAGCTTTTGGGCCCAATTAGGGGGATAAGGCCCAATTTAGGAATTGGGCAATGAGTGGGCCTTAAGGAGTCTTTAATGGGCCATTGGAGGACTAGGGTTAATAGGTTAGAATTGGGACTCTTAGATGTACCAATTGGACCAAGGGGTAAAATGGTCATTTTACCCTAAGATGTGTTATAGACTCTGATCGAGTGTTAATGTGTTTATGTTAGCCAGGAGTCATCAGAGCAGCTGTCAGAGACTACTTTCCGCGAGATTCAACACGCAGTTTTCGAGGTGAGTTGCGTTCCAGTAGAGGTGTGTGACAACCTGAAATTTTTTGCCTTGTAAAGTCAAGCCAATCAACCAAAAGTCAAACTTAATTTCATTGCCTTCTAGCCTTGTTAAGGGTCATTCTCGTGAGTTTTAAGCCTTGTACATTCAAGGAATGAGTGTTAGGAAGTACCTGCTAGAGTCACTGTACAACATTCAAGCCTTAAACACCACCAAAAGGAGTTCACGGCCATAACACATGAGTTTACGGCCGTAAACTCATGGCTGGCCGTAAACTCCCCCTTAAGTCTCATTTCCTTCACTCATCTTTCATTCTTACACTTTCACCTCAAGAAATTTCCATTCTCTCTCAAGTATCATCAAGCCTTTCATCCTAGATCTTCAAAATCGTAAGTGTTCTTCCATCTTTGAGTTGTTATCCTTCTTAATCATGTATCATCTTTTGATTCCATCCACAAAAATCAACTCTTTTGTCTAGATTTCCATAATAATCATCTTTCACCAAGAACACCAAGAACACTTACTTGTTCTTGGTGGCCGAAAACCCCTCTCCTTTAAGACCCAAAAAGACACCATTTGGAGAGTTTACGGCCATACACTTTTAGTGTGGCCGTAAAAACCTCAACACCTCCTAAAAGGTTAGTTTTGCTCATCCTCTTGTAGAGAAATAGTCCCACAAGCTTCCCTATCATTCAAACACCATCTTGTGCACCTTTTACCATGAGTTTACGGTCGTAAACTCCATGGCCGTAAACCCATGGCCGTAAACACCAATTAGTGGCCTTAAGCATCCCTTAGATGAATCACATGTGATTCTAATACTTGGTCCAAGTGTTTCTTAGTCCCTAAAGGTGTTTCCTTGCGTGTAGTTGCTTCTAAACCCTATATTTATACCAATATATGTCATTTAGGATTCGTTTGTGTCTCGGGACTTCATTCATGGAGCTTCTCATTCTTACGCGAAGCTGCAATTGAATCACCCACATAAGGTGAGTTCATATCCCTATAATCAATCTTTTAAATGTTTTAAATACTTTTAAGGGGGAGAATACAAGTTGAACACAATGATAATTGTGTAAATCTTTTATGATAAACATCATTTTAAGGATTACTTATGTGTTATTAAGTGATCAATTCATTGCAAAAACTCTTTTAAAAGTTATGTTACTTTATGGTTTATAAAACTCCGTTTTTAAAGTGAAATCATAACTTAGTAGATAAATGAGTCTTTATTTCAAGGTAGTAACAATTTAAACAAACATACTAGTAAACTATAATAGGTATAGTTTAGGGATTTAGTTCATACTATAACTGGTACAGAGAGTTCATACTATAACTAGTACAGAGAGTTCATACTATAACTAATACAGAGAGGAACATACTATAACAGAAGGAACATACTATAACTATAACAGAAGAACAAATCATGAAATTACATAGGAATACCGTTTTTGCATAAACCAAAGTATGAATACCACGTACATGGGTTAGAAAACACGAGGTACAACGTCATACCGGGTTTCAATAACAAAGGTACAAATACAACGTACCAGGGTTAGCAAACTTGAAGAATGACACTTATGTCATACCGCGTTTCAATAACAAAGATACGAATACCACGTATCAGGGTTAGCAAACACGATGTATGATACAAGAAACATATAAACATATATATATATAACTCAGGTTAACAAATACGAAGTAATAACATATCATTACGGGTTTTCACAAACAACGGTACAAATACAACGTACCAGGGTTAGCAAATACGAGGTACAACGTCATAACGGGTTTCAATAACAAAGGTACAAATACAACATACCAGGGTTAGCAAACACGATGTATGATACAAGGAAAAACATTAAACGGAAGTAAAATGTGTAACATAAACATTCAGTAAGAAGGTGACTTATAATGCTAACTTTATAATTTCTCGGTAGATAAATCTAGGATATATATTAATTGAATCCAGCAGATAGTAGAATGTGTGCTTTCCGCTTCATTCCCCGTTCCTTGTTTGATTGTGGGTTTAGAGCAGATGCACCCAGTCTACTATCTATTCAATCTTGACTATATATATATTTTGTATACACCAAGTAATCATAAGGAGTACCGGGTATAGGTCAGGTCATAGTATATAAATTCAATACACCGATTTCTAGTACAAAAATATACTTTCAGATAGAACATTCAGTAAACTAAACTAGAAACTTATCAGTGAAAGGTTTAATCCATTTTATTAAACCAGTACAACTTAAATGACCTTAAGTGGTTAATTCTATAATACCTTAGTTTACACATCAGGGTTATATATATATATATATATATATATATATATATATATATATATATATATATATATATGTACTATCCAATAGATAGTTAGATGTGTGTTTTCCGCCTTACTTCCTGTTCCTTGTTTGGTTGTGGGCTTAGGGCAGATTCATAAAATTAACTACCTGTTCGATATTAGATCATATATAACTAGTGTAAACTAAGTGATTATAGAAGGAACTATTGTGGTTACCATTTTTACTAAAGGAAGTATTACAGTGAACTCCGTGAGTACCAAATGAATGCACCCGAGTTACATACAATGAAGTTCTAACAAAAAATGGGATGTGTGACTTCCGCCTCATTCCCTGTTCCTTGTTTGGTTGTGGGCTTAGTTCAGATTCACACAATCGATTGTTTGTTTGATCTGTATTCTATATAACTTATATTCATTTAGTACTCATAGAAAGGATTGTAGAGTCATTTATACTTATCTTTCATCATATCAGAAGGTATAGGATCTTCTGAGGAATAGGCGAACTTTTCTAAAAGAACTTTCAACTTACTAATATATCACTTAAATACTTATGAACTCACCAGCTTAAATGCTGATCTACTCTTTCAAAATAACTTGTATTCTCAGGTAACTAGTAGACAGGTACACGTGCTATGATTCAGAAGATGGAGCATAGTAGCTTCATGTCTTGTTTTGTCATGTACTTGTGTAATCTATCTTATGTGAAACACATACTTTGTAAACATTTTCTTTCTAATGAAATTGTTGTTTGTTACTTTGATTACTATGATGCATGTCTTGTGATACTAAACATGACGTCCTCCGCCCCTGAACGTTTCCGCCGTTCCGGTTTGGGGGTGTGGCAGATTGGTATCAGAGCATTGTTTATAGTGAACTAAGTATATCAACCTATAAAAGATATACAACTATAAATACAATGGGGCCGAAGTGCTCTGGATAATAATATATTTTAAAGGTATAACAATACCTTATAAAAGTATACATACATGCTTATATATACTAGAACAAGTATCACAAGAAGAACAGAACAGAAGTATTTAAAGGTTGAACATTGCGGTCAAGCCTGGACAGTTATGTAGTCACATCTGGAATCAATATGGCCTGATCAACTATATTCATTTGAGATGTGACCGACATGTGTTTGGGAGTGATGTGGTGTTGCAACAGCCTTAAAACTTACCTAACTTTATTCAAGGAATTTCTAGATCAGTACATAAAGTTAAAATACTATGGGAGTATTTTATGATACTATAAGACAACAATAAGTTTAAAACATACCAAGTTCAATACATTAAAATACTATATGAGTATTTTAGGCACTATAAACAATTTATGTGAGAACTTAAAAGACCCTTCTGGTAGGTCTATGATTCTGGAGTGTATACTTCCAAAGTTTTATATAATTGAGATTTTATAGGCTTAGAGTTTATGATCTATGCTCCACTTCCTATTCCATATTTGATTGTGGTTTTGGAGTAAGATCACTTATTCGAAGGTCTATTTAATCTTAAATTATATACCACTTGTATACATTGCACAATTATAGGAGGACCAGGAAAGGATCACCCCATAATGTTACACTTAAACTCGTAAGTTCTTTAGAAATTTCCATTCTCGCACGACAAACCCAGATGAATGTAACCACTTCCTCATAGCGGTTAACAGAAGAGTCAAGGAGGAACAAGAAAGAGATTTATGAGAAGATTTCAGAGAAGGATCAGCCAGAGAAAACTAAAACATCCTATGCGTCACACTAATAAATAATAACCTTAATTGACTTAGTGAGTTAAGTGAATACACTACTCATACTATGTGTTAAGATTATTATTTTTCTTGCAGCCAGTAACAGATATTCAGTTCACAGAAATTCATTCGAGGATAACCACTTCTGATTCATGAAGTTTATTTTATATATAGACTTTCATTATGAATTATTTTCCAAAACCCTATGAAAGTCAAAACCAGATACACTAGGAAACAAGGATAACTTAGTTCAAATATCACTTGTACAAAACCCATTTCTACTTACTATCATGGACATATCTCAGAAAAGTTGACAGAAACATTGAGAGTAGTCTAATAAAGCGTGAAATTGTTTAGTGCATTTAAGATGATGGAATACATCTAGTGATGACCATCATTATTCACGAAATCATTCTTCGCTATGCAACAGAATCATGTCTTCACAAGAAGGAAACCAACCAACAGGCGAGGCACCAATTCTACAGATAGACTCTGCTACTTTTCAGGCTGCGGTCACAGCTGCTGTGACAGCCGTCATGGCACATTTTGATGCTATTAACGCCAGAGGAAGCGGAAGTGGTGCCAATTATGCTAATCGCAGTAACAATCACGGGAACCAGCGAGTGTCTGTTGACAAAGACACCCCAGACCATAAACCTAAGAACAAGAAACGAAAGAAAAAGGGGAAAAAGTCGGTTCAAGGTTCTAACAAGAGACGACAGCCTCTGACTACCCCTGTGGTCACAACATCTGGTACTTCATCTGCCACTACAACCCCCGTCAAGCGATATGCTGGAAATCTTCCAAAGTGCAACAAATGCAACTACCACCACAACGGAGCCTGCCGAGAGTTACAATGTAGAAATTGTAACAGAAAGGGGCACACTGCTCGTTTCTGTAGGGCGCCGGCACAACCAATCCCCCAAGAAAAACAAGTATGTTTCAAGTGCGGCGAATTTGGATACTTCAGGAAAGAATGTCCAACAGAGAGAAATGATGAAGGAGTTCGCTTCTGCAGAACTCCGACTCAGCATATCACTTCAACCACCGATGCTAGTATAGTTCAGATATGCCATGCATGTGGTGAAATGGGACATGCCAAGAAAGACTGTCCAACAGAGAGAGGTGATGGAGGAGAAGAAAGAATCTAACAACTTGACATAAAGGAGTAACGAAGGACCACTCTTTTGAAATTTTGGTTGTGGACCTGGGGCAGAGTCGCACATCCGACTGTCTAACTAACCTTAATTATATACGAACTGTATACACGAGGTAATGATAGATGGACCAAGTATGAATCCTATCATGAACATTAGGGCAAAGTTGCCAGGTCTACGAGTGGGTATTCTGCCAATCAGAGGAGCACAACCCCAGTGGTACTGCTAAGAAAGCTAATTTCGGGGCGAAATTCCCTTTAACGGGGGGATAATGTGACAACCTGAAAATTTTTGCCTTGTAAAGTCAAGCCAATCAACCAAAAGTCAGACTTAATTTCATTGCCTTCTAGCCTTGTTAAGGGTCATTCTCGTGAGTTTTAAGCCTTGTACATTCAAGGAATGAGTGTTAGGAAGTACCTGCTAGAGTCACTGTACAACATTCAAGCCTTAAACACCACCAAAAGGAGTTCACGGCCATAACACATGATTTTACGGCCGTAAACTCATGGCTGGCCGTAAACTCCCCCCTTAAGTCTCATTTCCTTCACTCTTCTTTCATTCTTACACTTTCACCTCAAGAAACTTCCATTCTCTCTCAAGTATCATCGAGCCTTTCATCCTAGATCTTCAAAATCGTAAGTATTCTTCCATCTTTAAGTTGTTATCCTTCTTAATCATGTATCATCCTTTGATTCCATCCACAAAAATCAACTCTTTTGTCTAGATTTCCATAATCATCATCTTTCACCAAGAACACCAAGAACACACACTTGTTCTTGGTGGCCGAAAACCCCTCTCCTTTAAGACCCAAAAAGACACCATTTGGAGAGTTTACGGCCATACACTTTTAGTGTGGCCGTAAAAACCTCAACACCTCCTAAAAGGTTAGTTTTGCTCATCCTCTTGTAGAGAAATAGTCCCACAAGCTTCCCTATCATTCAAACACCATCTTGTACACCTTTTACCATGAGTTTACGGTCGTAAACTCCATGGCCGTAAACCCATGGCCGTAAACACCAATTAGTGGCCTTAAGCATCCCTTAGATGAATCACATGTGATTCTAATACTTGGTCCAAGTGTTTCTTAGTCCCTAAAGGTGTTTCCTTGCGTGTAGTTGCTTCTAAACCCTATATTTATACCAATATATGTCATTTAGGATTCGTTTGTGTCTCGGGACTTCATTCATGGAGCTTCTCATTCTTACGCGAAGCTGCAATTGAATCACCCACATAAGGTGAGTTCATATCCCTATAATCAATCTTTTAAATGTTTTAAATACTTTTAAGGGGGAGAATACAAGTTGAAAACAATGATAATTTTGTAAATGTTTTGTGATAAACATCATTTTAAGGATTACTTATGTGTTCTTAAGTGATCAATTCATTGCAAAAACTCTTTTAAAAGTTATGTTACTTTATGGTTTATAAAACTCTGTTTTTAAAGTGAAATCATAACTTAATAGATAAATGAGTCTTTATTTCAAGGTAGTAACAATTCAAACAAACATACTAGTAAACTATAATAGGTATAGTTTAGGGATTTAGTTCATACTATAACTGGTACAGAGAGTTCATAATATAACTAGTACAGAGAGTTCATACTATAACTAATACAAAGAGGAACATACTATAACTATAACAGAAGAACAAATCATGAAATTACACAGGAATACCGTTTTTGCATAAACCAAAGTATGAATACCACGTACATGGGTTAGCAAACACGAGGTACAACGTCATACCGGGTTTTAATAACAAAGGTACAAATACAACGTACCAGGGTTAGCAAACTTAGAGAATGGCACTTATGTCATACCGCGTTTCAATAACAAAGATACGAATACCACGTATCAGGGTTAGCAAACACGAAGTATGATACAAGAAACATATAAACATATATATAACTCAGGTTAAGAAATACGAAGTAATAACATATCATTCCGGGTTTGCACAAACAACGGTACAAATACAACGTACCAGGGTTAGCAAATACGAGGTACAACGTCATACCGGGTTTCAATAACAAAGGTACAAATACAACGTACCAGGGTTAGCAAACACGATGTATGATACAAGGAAAAACATTAAACATAAGTAAAATGTGTAACATAAACATTCAGTAAGAAGGTGACTTATAATGATAACTTTATAATTTCTCGGTAGATACATCTAGGATATATATTAATTGAATCCAGCAGATAGTAGAATGGAGCTTCTCATTCTTACGCGAAGCTGCAATTGAATCACCCACATAAGGTGAGTTCATATCCCTATAATCAATCTTTTAAATGTTTTAAATACTTTTAAGGGGGAGAATACAAGTTGAACACAATGATAATTGTGTAAATCTTTTATGATAAACATCATTTTAAGGATTACTTATGTGTTATTAAGTGATCAATTCATTGCAAAAACTCTTTTAAAAGTTATGTTACTTTATGGTTTATAAAACTCCGTTTTTAAAGTGAAATCATAACTTAGTAGATAAATGAGTCTTTATTTCAAGGTAGTAACAATTTAAACAAACATACTAGTAAACTATAATAGGTATAGTTTAGGGATTTAGTTCATACTATAACTGGTACAGAGAGTTCATACTATAACTAGTACAGAGAGTTCATACTATAACTAATACAGAGAGGAACATACTATAACAGAAGGAACATACTATAACTATAACAGAAGAACAAATCATGAAATTACATAGGAATACCGTTTTTGCATAAACCAAAGTATGAATACCACGTACATGGGTTAGAAAACACGAGGTACAACGTCATACCGGGTTTCAATAACAAAGGTACAAATACAACGTACCAGGGTTAGCAAACTTGAAGAATGACACTTATGTCATACCGCGTTTCAATAACAAAGATACGAATACCACGTATCAGGGTTAGCAAACACGATGTATGATACAAGAAACATATAAACATATATATATATAACTCAGGTTAACAAATACGAAGTAATAACATATCATTACGGGTTTTCACAAACAACGGTACAAATACAACGTACCAGGGTTAGCAAATACGAGGTACAACGTCATAACGGGTTTCAATAACAAAGGTACAAATACAACATACCAGGGTTAGCAAACACGATGTATGATACAAGGAAAAACATTAAACGGAAGTAAAATGTGTAACATAAACATTCAGTAAGAAGGTGACTTATAATGCTAACTTTATAATTTCTCGGTAGATAAATCTAGGATATATATTAATTGAATCCAGCAGATAGTAGAATGTGTGCTTTCCGCTTCATTCCCCGTTCCTTGTTTGATTGTGGGTTTAGAGCAGATGCACCCAGTCTACTATCTATTCAATCTTGACTATATATATATTTTGTATACACCAAGTAATCATAAGGAGTACCGGGTATAGGTCAGGTCATAGTATATAAATTCAATACATCGATTTCTAGTACAAAAATATACTTTCAGATAGAACATTCAGTAAACTAAACTATAAACTTATCAGTGAAAGGTTTAATCCATTTTATTAAACAGTACAACTTAAATGACCTTAAGTGGTTAATTCTATAATACCTTAGTTTACACATCAGGGTTATATATATATGTAATATCCAATAGATAGTTAGATGTGTGTTTTCCGCCTTACTTCCTGTTCCTTGTTTGGTTGTGGGCTTAGGGCAGATTCATACAATTAACTACCTGTTCGATATTAGATCATATATAACTAGTGTAAACTAAGTGATTATAGAAGGAACTATTGTGGTTACCATTTATACTAAAGGAACTATTACAGTTAACTCCGTGAGTACCAAATGAATGCACCAGAGTTATATACAATGAAGTTCTAACAAACAATGGGATGTGTGACTTCCGCCTCATTCCCTGTTTCTTGTTTGGTTGTGGGCTTAGGGCAGATTCACACAATCAATTGTTTGTTTGATCTGTATTCTATATAACTTATATTCATTTAGTACTCATAGAAAGGATTGTAGAGTCATTTATACTTATCTTTCATCATATCAGAAAGTATAGGATCTTCTGAAGAACAGGCGAACTTTTCTAAAAGAACTTTCAACTTACTAATACATCACTTAAATACTTATGAACTCACCAGCTTAAATGCTGATCTACTCTTTCAAAATAACTTGTATTCTCAGGTAACTAGTAGACAGGTACACATGTTGTGATTCAGAAGATGGAGCATAGTAGCTTCATGTCTTGTTTTGTCATGTACTTGTGTAATCTATCTTATGTGAAACACATACTTTGTAAACATTTTCTTTCTAATGAAATGGTTGTTTATTACTTTAATTACTATGATGCATGTCTTGTGATACTAAACATGACGTCCTCCGCCCCTGAACGTTTCTGCCGTTCCAGTTTGGGGGTGTGACAAGGTGGGTCTACGGCCACAATGCCGACCCACCAGCAGGAGTTGTCTTTAGATGATTGTCTTTGTGATAAGTGTCTAGGTTTGCTACTACCTGATGTGCTTTATGTGCCAGTATGATTTGTTATATGCGATAGTGGTAGTAGAAAGGGAATAGTCCCCGATTCGGTCGTTAGGACCGAAGGGTAGGTCGGACACCCCAGATATGTCTGACAGCATGATTATGATATGTTATTGTGTGATAGTGGTAGGGGTGAAATAGTCCCCGTAGCCGGGTGAGATAGACCGGAGGGTAAGTCGGCACCCCAGAATGGTATGACATGGGTAGGCCGGCACCCAAAATGGCTTGACATGGGTAGGTCAGCACCCCAGAATGGCTTGGCATGGGTAGGTCGGGCACCCCAGAATTGCCCGACAGTATGTATGTTGTATGGTATGTGGTATGATGGGGGAACTCACTAAGGTTTGTGCTTACGGTTTTCAGTTTTGGTTTTAGGTACCTCTTCATCTAAGGGGAAGGAGCCAGCAGGGTAGCAGCGCATCACACACACACATGATATCCGCATTGAGAACCCTGGGATTGTACTACGACATTTTACTATTTGAAATTATGGTTTTCGAGACTTGTGACTTGATGTTTTGGAATGATATTAATGATGTTTTCGTAAACTATTTCTAAAGTAATATAATCAAACAAAAATTTTTGGGTCTCGATTTTGGGATGTTACAAGTTGGTATCAGAGCCTTGGTTTGAGGGATTCGGACACACCTTCGGACACACCTTCGGGACTCTTTGTGCAGCTGATGGCGGAGAGTAGGTCGGAGAGTGCCCTAGGACAAGCCTAGGATGAGATTAGTTGGAAAGGAGTATTAGTATAAGGGTCTTGGTGAAGTCGAAGCAATCCTTAAGGAAAGTATGGATAGATGTGGAAGGTAGTATGGGCCGTACTACTGGAAGAAGAGGATCCGTACTCGAGCCAAGGAGGGCTAAGATCGAACCAGGGAACTTGGAGAGTGTGTGAGACCTCTCGAGAGTGTGTATGACCCTGACGTTTATGTGTTTTATTTGAGAATGGTGATTACACGTCATGGAGCAGGAGGTTCAGGGTCTGGATCAGGTTCAGGATCAGGCTCGGGTGCGGGATCCGAGCATGTTGATGACGGGCTACGTGAGTTCATCGCGTCTGAGATCACGAGAGGTATCCTTGAGGTGACCCCGGGCATCTTCGGGTCGATCAAGGAGGGGATCATTGAGCTTACGGAGGAGCGCCTCCGGACATTTAGGAGTGACCTGACATCTAGACAGTCGGGGACGCGCACACTGTCCTTCAAGGACTTCAGGAGGAGTGGTGCGCCAGACTTCCATGGGGTGAAGGACCCCATTGCTGCCAGGAGATAGATCGCAGACATTGAGCCTGCGCAGTTGACGAGCTTCTGCCCGGAGGGGTCGAAGGTCCGCTTTGCTGCAGGATGTTTCTGGGACAGAGCGAGGGATTGGTAGGAGTCAGTTGGTGACTCACTGGGAGCCCTAACCATCGATACTATGACTTGGTCGGATTTTGTGACCAGGTTCAGGGCTGAGTTTGCGCCAGCTGTGGAGCTTCAGCAGCTGGCCAGGGAGTTTCTTGATATGAGACAGACTATTGAGACAGTGGCGGAGATCACCGCCAAGTTTCGAGAGAGGGCCTTGTTGGTACCTCAGTATGCAGGGGATGAGGAGATGCGGAAGACCCGCTATCATGACATGTTGAGGGCTGATATCCGGGAGCATGTCAGCTATTCAGCCTGCCCGACCCTGGAGTCCATCATTGCCAGGGCGAGGGAGAGGGAAATTGATTTAGAGAACCTCAGGAAGAAGAAGACAGAGACAGAGCAGGTTACTGGGGTTTCGGGGAAGAAACCCAAGGGATCTGAAACTAGGTCGAAGGGCCAGCCGGGCCAGAGCCGCTGCAGGAAATGCGGCAGGCCGCATGAGGGAGCTTGTAGAGCGGGATCGTCGGGCTGCTACAAGAGCGGCAAGACGGGGAATTTTGACAGGGATTATACATCCCCCACCCCCACGGTTCAGACATCATACCTGATTTGCTTCCACTGCAATCAAAGGGGCCATAAAAATGCCAACTGCCCTAGGTTGACAGCAGCAGCAGCAGCGCCAGTGGTGGCTCCGATTCCAGCGACAACACGGGTTGCTGATGGCCGGAAGGTCAAGTCAGAGACTCCAGTGGTGCGGAGCCGAGCGTTTCAATTGACAGCCGAGGACGCACGCGCCACACCCGATGTGGTGACGAGTATGATTTCTTCTCCCTAATCTTTTATTATATGTTGCTTGTGATATTGATATGCCATATTATATGCTCTGTTTAGGATCGTTCCATGTGAAAGGTATCCCAATTCAGGTGTTATTTGATTCGGGTGCCACCCGATCGTTTGTCTCTCTTGCGCTTAGCAAGAGGTTCCCTGAGTCTTCTGGCATGTTGGATTGCCCTCTAGAGGTCGAGATTGCAAACGACCGGTCAGTGCGAGCATCAGAGGTTTTCAGGGATTGTGTTTTGAGGTTGTTCGAGGAGCGCTACTTGGTAGACTTGGTTCCCATACCATTGCGGGGGAACAAGGTTATTATAGGCATGGATTGGTTAAATCCCAATGGGGCAGTGATCGACTGCGTGCAACAGTTGGTTCGGATCAGGACCCCAAGTGGGGGAGAGATGGTGATTCAGGGCGAGAGGCCTAAGCGTAGACCAACTTTATGTTCAGCAGCGAGGGCTAGGCGCTACCTCCAGCAAGGTTGCGCAGGGTATGTTGCCTATGTTATGGATACCCGGGAGGCGCGCAAGGCGACGGTGCGCGATGTGCCAGTGGTACGAGAGTACACGGATGTATTTCCAAAAGAGTTGCCTGGGATACCTCCGGAGAGGCAGGTAGAGTTCAGGATCGACCTAGTTCCTGGTGCGGCTCCGATAGCCAAAGCACCGTATCGGTTGGCTCCTCCTGAGATGCAGGAGTTGTCTACACAGTTGTAGGAGCTGTTAGACAAGGGATTTATCAGACCGAACAGTTCACCCTGGGGAGCCCTAATTCTATTTGTGAAGAAGAAGGACGGGTCGCATCGGATGTGTATAGATTACCGGGAGTTGAATAAGGTAACGGTGAAGAACCGTTACTCACTCCCGAGGATTGATGATCTCTTTGACCAGCTTCAGGGGGCATCTTGGTTCTCCAAGATTGATTTGCATTCAGGTTATCATCAGATGAGGGTCAAAGAGGAGGATGTGCAGAAGATGTTGGGTTTTGAGCATTCTAACACTCCTATTGTGTACATGCAACCCTAGAAAACCTTGGATCTATGTTTTCTCTAAAATACATGCAAATTTGATTTTCCAAGGTTTACTTCCTAACTAGCATGTTATGGGGAACTTGTAATACAAAACTCAAGTAGAATAACATAACTTTTTAGTAGCTTGGATTCCTTGATGACTTTGTGAGCCTAGCACCCCAAATGTGATGCCTCAAATGCTTCACACAACACCACAATACTTGGAATAACCTTGAGAGAAGTTCACTATACTCAAAAATCGACTAGCCCTCTTACTTGCTTGTAGTAGTGCCGATTTTGCTAGACAAGGGGTGTTTATATAGTTGTGACACAAGTAGGGTTACACCATGTAAACCCTAATGGTCATGGCTTTCCATATTCCATGATCCATGGTTTTGTAACCTCCATGGACTATCCATGGAGCACCTTATGGGTTTTAGCCCAATCCATACAAACCATGGATCATTAGCCCACTATACAAGAATAGATTATTTACACAATCAACCCCATATATTTAATTAATCTCTTTTTGATCACTTAATTAATTCCAGATTAATTCTTTGATCAATACTAATTAAATAATATTATTAGTACTTATAATATATTAATAAAACTTAAGTGTCCTTTCTCTCATTTTGGTCTATCCAAGTATTGAAATGCCATGCAACCCAAATGGACCATGCCGGGTCGGGTCAAGTACATACCAAATATAGTTATGGACTTAGACACTATATCCAACAGTCTCCCACTTGGATAAGTCTAATAACTATAGTTCCAGATATGACTTCAGAATCCGACTAGCAATCGTAGCTCTTTCAAAGTCTCCCGGAACTGAAATGATGATGATACGCCATTTAAGATAAGTGATCATATAATCCTCTGCTCTCAAGATATCAGCCGGACAAATACATGGAACATGGTCTTACTTATTGTCCAGCATTTGTTTCTCGATCTCTGATCTGTTTGACATAGAACTAAATTGAACACATCAATTAGATTCTGACCGGGCCCGGTACATAGGTCAAAACAAAATCA
This sequence comes from Lactuca virosa, assembly GCF_052849685.1. Classification (NCBI taxonomy): domain Eukaryota; kingdom Viridiplantae; phylum Streptophyta; class Magnoliopsida; order Asterales; family Asteraceae; genus Lactuca; species Lactuca virosa. The sequence continues at coordinate 337,828,011 of NC_136430.1, forward strand.
TCGAGGGGCCCAGATACCGCTTCTAATCCTAGAAGGAACAGATAAACTTCGACTCATATGCTTGTACTGACTACTTATTGTATTATGCACAAAAGCACGTTTTATAACATCGAGTTACCAATGCGTTTTCGTAGAATCAATGTATAACCAACTCATAGTCAACAACTCATATCTCTAGGTTTGAAGATTTATATGATATTACCGTCTCACGATCGCTCGAGATAAATTCCATGAAGTGATACAAGTGAGCGTGGGTTGAGTCCAATACTCAGAACGTATGAGCACTCATGAATGTTGCAGCAACCATTGCTATGTCTAATACACCTTAGACAATCTACAAACCCAATTCATGACAGTCTTAATTCAATACCTACTTCCAAAGTATGACTGACTGTGGAGAGTTTGAATAATATAATTATTCTGGAAGTCAAAACATGCAAAATTGAAACAATAGTAAACGATTAACATAAGATAGTAACACTTTACTCATAAATAAAAAACAACTTTTATTTAATCATCAAATGTCAATTACATTTTACAAGTTTCAAAACCTATCTAATTATTAAAACTAAAATCATCCTTCAGTCCGATGCGCCTTGCATGCTGTAAATGCTTAACCCTACTCAGTCCCTTCGTGAGGGGATCTGCTGGGTTCTCATCTGATGATACCCTCTTTGCCACAAGGAGTCCTTCTTCTATTCGATGTCTAATGAAATGGTATTTTCTGTCAATGTGTCTGGATCTCTCGTGATCCCTTGGTTCCTTAGCTAAGGCAACCGCACTTTCGTTGTCACAGAAAATTTCCATTGGCTCTTTTATAGCTGGTACAACTCCAAGGTGTCCAATGAAGTTCTTTAGCCATATCGCCTCTTTTACTGCCTCGCTTGCTGCTATATACTCTGATTCACAAGTTGAATCAGCTACCGTCTCCTGCTTGGAACTTTTCCAAGTAATTGCTCCTCCATTCAGGATAAAGACCCAGCCTGACTGAGAGTGGAAATTATCCCTATCAGTCTGAAAGCTAGCATCGCTATACCCTACCACTCTCAAGTCATCACTGCCACCAAGGGTAAGGACCCAATCCTTAGTCCTTCGCATATACTTGAGAATGTTCTTTACCGCAGTCCAGTGAGCCCTGCCAAGGTTCCCTTGATATCTACTGACCATGCTCAAAGGAAAGGCCACATCAGGGCGAGTACAAGTCATATCATACATGATTGAGCCCATAGCGGAAGCATATGGTACATGACTCATGTCAGCTATCTCAGCCTCTATACTCGGACTTTGAGTCTTACTCAGTTTGGCGTTACTCTGAATCAGTAATTCCCCTTTCTTGGAATCCTGCATACTGAACCTCTTCAGTACCTTATCCAAGTAAGTACTTTGACTAAGTCCAATTAGTCTCTTACTCCTGTCTCTCAATATCCTTATCCCTAGGATATAGGCAACTTCCCCAAGGTCCTTCATAGCGAAACACTTCCCAAGCCAGGACTTAACCTCCTGCAAGGTTGGGATGTCATTTCCTATGAGTAGTATGTCATCCACATACAACACCAAAAAAGCTAACTATACTCCCACTAGCCCTAACATATACACAAGACTCATCCTCATTCCTCGAAAAGCCAAACTCTTTGACTTTCTCATCGAAACAAAGATTCCATCTGCGAGGTGCTTGTTTCAATCCATAGATGGATTTCTCAAGCTTACACACCTTATTAGGGCACTTTGTACTGACAAAACCCTCTGGCTGACTCATGTAAACATCCTCAGCCAACTTTCCATTAAGAAAAGCGGTTTTGACATCCATTTGCCATATTTCATAGTCATGAAATGCAACAATGGCTAACATAACCCTAATAGACTTAATCTTTGCTACTGGTGAAAAGGTCTCATCATAATCAACTCCTGAAGTTTGAGAATAGCCCTTTGCAACCAGTCGCGCCTTATAAGTGTGTACATTACCATCCATGTCGGTCTTCTTCTTGAAGGTCCATTTGCACCCGACTGTCTTACGACCTGGTACATTGTCAACCAAGTTCCAAACTTGATTGTCATACATGGATTGTATCTCGCTGTCCATAGACTCTTTCCATTTAGCAGCCTCAGGGCCTGCCATGGCTTCCGTGTAGCTGTTAGGTTCATCCAGACTTACCAGTGTACTATCACTGATAAGTGTATCACCTTCCGCAGTAATATGGAAACCATAATAATGCTCAGGTGCATTCCTAACTCTCGTGGAACGCCTCAGAGGTATGGGCTCGTCATTCGGATCAACAGGAGTTTCCTCTTCATGTGGATTACTAGGGTTTGAGGTTCCTTCGCCACTTGACTCTTGAATTTCTTCAAGGTCAATTTGCCTCCCACTGTTTCCTTGGCTTATGAACTCTCTCTCATGAAAGACTCCTCTTCTAGCTACAAGGACCACATTCTCACTAGGTCTATAGAAGAGGTAACCAAAGGATGTTTGTAGGTAGCCGATGAAAATACACCTCTCACTTCGAGGTTCGAGCTTATCATGAGACTCACGTCTCACGAAAGCCTCGCAACCCCAAATCTTGATGTGGTCCAAATTGGGAACTTTCCCAGTCCACATCTCATGAGGTGTTTTGGCAACCTTTTTAGTAGGGACTAGATTCAGGATATGGGCGGCAGTCTCTAAGGCATACCCCCAGAATGAGATTGGTAACGAAGCTCGACTCATCATGGAATGAACCATATCCAACAAGGTTCGATTGCGCCTCTCAGCCACACCATTCAGCTGTGGTGTCCTAGGAGGTGTCAATTGTGAGAGAATCCCACATTCCTTAAGATAGTCGAGGAACTCGATACTAAGATACTCTCCTCCCCGATTGGATCGGAGCATCTTGATGTTCATGCCCAGTTGATTCTCCACTTCCTGCTTAAACTCTTTGAACTTTTCAAAGGTTTCTGACTTATGCTTGATTAAGTAGATAAATCCATATCTACTATAATCATTAGTAAAAGTCACATAATAGCGATTAGCATCCCCTGTGGTGGTTTTGAGGGGTCCACACACATCAGTGTGTATGAGGTCCAACAAACCCTCACCCCTTTCACAAGAACCAATGAAGGGTGACTTTGTCATTTTTCCAAGTAAACAAGACTTGCAACTATCATCCGACTTTAGGTCAAATGATTCCAAAACTCCAACCTTTTGGAGTTGGCCCATGCGCTTCTTGTTAACATGTCCAAGACGACAATGCCATAAGTATGCTTTGTCTAAACTATTTGAAGAATCAATACATAACACATTATTTCCTAGATTATCTACAACATTCACAGCTTCATATACACCATCACAAGGTAATGCTTTAAAGTAAAATACATCATTGTAATAAACATTAATAGCACCATTATCATTATCAAATGAAAAGGAAAACCCTTGTTTGTACAAGCCATGAAAGGAAATAATATTTCTCGCCATTTCATACGAGTAACAACATTTATTCAAATCTAACATTAACCCATTATTAAGCAATAAAGAATAAACTCCTATCTTGGTAACAGGTGATGCTTTCCTATTCCCCATGATTAAGTTTATCTTCCCGTGCTCCACTTTCTCACTTCTTCTTAGGCCCTGCAAATCAGTACAAATGTGAATACCACAACCTGTATCAAGCACCCAAGAGTTAGTATGCAATGAATTTTTAGAAAATATAGTGTAAATACCTGCATGGGTGGGTTTAACTTTCCCATCCTTTACATCCTTCAAGTATTTGGGGCAGCTTCGCTTCCAGTTCCCCTTTTCCTGGCAGTAGAAGCATTGTGCTTCCTTTGGGTTTGAAGAAGGAGGAATGGAACCTTTCTTGGTTCCACTTGAAGAGGATCCATCAAGAGACTTTCCCTTGGTACCCTTCGAAGGGGTCTTTCTCTTCTTCCCCTTTCCCTTCCCAATTGCCAAGACAGGGGCAGTAGTAGGAGTAGGAGTAACAACTGATTTACTTTTAAGGCCACTTTTATCGGTCCTTAAAAGTCCTTGAAGCTTACTTAGTGTGACTTCCTCCTTGTTCATATGATAAGTCATACGAAACTGATCATAACTTGGAGGTAAGGAATGAAGAATGATGTCAATCGCCATGTCCTCAGGAAAGTCCACATTAAGCTTCAATAACCGGTCCACAAACCTTTGCATTTTCTGCAAGTGACCGGTGAGGGGTTCTCCCTCTTTCATCCTAGCTGTTATCATGGAGGAAATGATTTCATACCTCCCCTGACGAGCACTCTGATGGTACCTATCCATCAGATCCTGGTACATCTCAAAATGGTAGAAATCTTCATAGGATTTCTGGAGTTCTGCTGTCATTATGGCCAGCATGATGCAAGACACCTTAGTGGCATCTTTCTCATGGGTAGTGTACTCAGCAATCTCCTCAGGAGTAGCAGTTGACTCATCGATAACCTTTAGCTCCTTATCGAGGACATACTCTTTGCCCTCATAGCGAGTAATCATTCTGATGTTCCTAATCCATTCATTGAAATTGGAACCATCAAAAGTGACTTTCCCACACAAGTTCATTAGGGAAAAGGAGCCTGTAGGGTTTGAGCCAGTAGCAGTGTTGGAAGACATCTGAAAAGAAAGAAAGACAAGTTTTATTAGATAAATAGTCCTTAATAAGTCACCCAAATGAAGTATTAAGGCTAGGACCGAACAAAGTATTTATAGTTGGAAGAGGGATGCCGTAATCCAAGCTATAAAATATTTGAAGGTAGGTAAATGACGATTTACCAATTTCCACCACGAAAACAAAATAGATTATTAAGTTTTATTGGATTTGAAATTCCTAGATCTTTTTGAGATACATTGAACTTTCAATGGCATGTTTGAATCTCGATTGTGCCCTCTCAAGTTTGTGACTGGGATGTCGAGGATCACAAACAAGGTGTGAATAACCATGCAAATTGACTTGGTACCCTTAACTTTTATCACCTAATGGATGTGCCGGTTAACCACACGTGCTCCACCGATCTATGATAAAATTAAGTTACCCTTTGCCACTCTTACTAGTCCTTGTTAGTGTGTCGGTTAACCACACGCGCTCCACTAACGACTTGGTAAGGTACAAAGTGTAATTTCATGGGTTAGCACCTATATCACATTTTCCTAAAGTAACTAAGATTGGGAATTATTAAAGTATGGTTACTTTATAATTTCATTATACTTTTAATGAAGATTTAAAGTCTTTGTCCTACCCGTTTGGCTAACGACCCTCCACCAGTCAAGGAAGCGGTGGGTGAGAGTGGACACCCCTTAAGCTGCCATTTTATAGGCAACAACCTTATACCCCCCTTATAGACCGGCTTCGTGAATGAGGCCTACTAACGGTAAGACTGACTTATTCTTATACATATCTATATATTTAAACTTTTAATATAATAAATGTATAAGGGTTGAATTTTAAACTTTTAAAATTCTAAGGTTCAATTTGGAAATTAAAGTATTAGGGTGTAAGACTTTACAAATTCCAAAACTTGAGGGCAAGTATTGAAACTATTCAAGACTTTTCATTTCATAACTTATGAGTTTAATGGTCCATTAAAATGAAGACTCTTAATTTTATGTAACCTCTTATTCTTTAATGACACTTTTAAAGAAGTGACTTTTGGTTATCCATAACTTGAGGACAAGTTATGGACTCCATCATTAGCCATTAAGATCAAGAATCATACTTACAAGCAAGTTACACATAATTCCTATGACCTTATAAAACTCATAAGAACATGAACATTTTCAAGAATCATATTAACACATATAAAACATGGAATTTTGATATTAGCCATTGTAAATGGATTAGCATAAGCATTACACCATCTAAAACAAGTTTTAAAACACCAAAACAGTTTAGGGTAATGTTTCTAGTCCATTTCCAGCAGCAAGACTCGAAAAATTGCATTCAGGGGCTCCTACTCGTCGAGTGCAAGAACCTACTCGACGAGTTGGATGAATTTTCACATGGACTCGTAGAGTCCCCCCATGGACTCGGCGAGTTCATGTTGCACAAAGCAATTTTTTGAGCTTTTTCAACAAGTTTGCATCAAGTATCAAGAAAACAAGCCTAGGCTCTGATACCACTGTTGGGTTTTGAGCATTCTAACACTCCTATGGTGTACATGCAACCCTAGAAACCTTGGATCTATGTTTTCTCTAAAATGCATGCAAATTTGATTTTCCAAGGTTTACTTCCTAACTAGCATGTTATGGGGGAACTTGTAATATAAAACTCAAGTAGAATAACATACCTTTTAGTAGCTTGGATTCCTTGATGACTGTGTGTAACGCCCGTAGATCCGGGCTAGTCAATTTAGAGACGATAAGCATCAAAAATGACTTTTTGATGGAAGATTATTTAGAAGGATTAATCTTAACCAAGTTTTAGTATATGTCTCAAGGTTTCCGGATATATAAAGAATGCCGAAATCCGAGTTATAACGAAGAAGTTATGACCTGTCGAAGTTTCGCGACAAACCGGCACGGTGCCGAATGTCGTAAAAAGTGAGTTTTTGATAAATTACTTTTTAGCCTTAGTGATCTAAACGAAACTTGTAGTATTCGTTAAACCGAGAATAGGTATAAAAAGAACGCCCAAATCTGACTTCGTATGAGGAAGTTATGATTTTTCGAAGTTTCGGCTTAGTAGTAGACAGCTAAAAACTCGAATTTTAGATCGATTGATTTTTAGCCAACACGACCTAAATGAGAATCAAAGGTCTCGTCATTAGCAGTACAACGGCAAAAAGTGTGACGAAAACGGACATCGGATGAAAAAGTTATGAATTTTTAACGGATTTACCAGTCCCGGTCTGTAAAAATAATAATATAAAAATAAAGTCAAAATTTTCCGACGAAGTCTAAACGAAAGTTGTAGAGCATAATTTTCTCTATGCGTGCATATAAAGAACGTCAAAAACGGAGTCCGTATGAGAATGTTATGGATTTTACAAGATTGGGCATATTTTTCGAGAAATTTCGCATGAATAGTGCTGCCACGTTACCCTCGCTCTGAATTGGCCACGTGTCCGAAGCTGATGCGTGGCGAGTCCGAGAAGCGACGCGTGTCGCACAAGTGTCCGAATCGATGATGTGTCCGATGCGCTGGAAGCTTGCATGCGCGCCCCGTGTCGCTTCTGATCCATCCGAGCCTCGCATGAGCCACGAGCCCCCCCACCTCGGACCCGGACTTCGGTCCAATCAGAGCCCTCCAGCGAGGCCCTCGCATGCGCAACCCACATGCGAGCAGGTGCTGCCTCCTTTGGATCTGATGCAGCGTGGCTTCTCTCCTGGCCGTCCGATCAGCAGCTCACATGCTATAAATAGGAGGGTGCGAACCCTCCCGACTAAAGTTAGAAAATTGGCAATTTTGGCCCCTTTTTCAATATTTTAGCCATTTTGACCTCCCCTGATGCCCCGAGATCATTTCCAACGCCCGGAATACGCCACGGAGTGCCCGAGAAGCCCGAGAAATTTATTTTTTCGGTTTTGAAGCCCGACCTTTCGCAGAGCCCGGTTTCTCAATAAAACTCCCGGTTTTATTAGAAACGATCGTTTTAGGAAACGAATTGCTGCCCGATTTTCATTAAATCAGGTGAGTGTATAGTTACTTTCACCTTACACATAGATATGAAGTATTTACCTTGAAATACATTCTATGTGTAAATATATTAATTGTTTATTTGAGATGACTGTTGAATTTATGTTTTATACAAGTTTTAAACTGTATATGTATTTTTATCTACAAATATGTTGGGTAAAACATGGGTAGATGAATTAGATGATGTGTTATGAAATAAAAGTGATGAGAGGTACCGATGTTTAAGATGATCTAGTCATCTAGCAGAGTATAGACAACGGCCACAGACTATTTTAGATAGTCCAGTGGAACGTTAGCAGACTTGTAATCGGTAAGTATGTTTGAACTATATGTTCATAAGGTGTTCTCGAACTATATGTTCATTAGGTGTTTTTGAACTATGTTTTAATCCGATAGTTCTTCTTTTTGACACTATTATGTGTCGAGGTACGGGAACGTACGGGAGTACTTTATTAGTATTTTCCCTATACTCTTATTTTGAAGAGCTTTGGAGTCTTTGTTTCTTCTATGAAGTGATCGGACGAGCTTCATGAGTCAGTGTTTCCGATGCCGGATAGGACGCGTCTGGAGGTTATATACCTCACGATATTCAGACCATAGCCTAGGCATTAGTCAGTGTTTTCATTTCCGATGCCGGATAGGGGTGAGTCTGGGGGTTCAGACCACAGCCTAGGCAATAGTCAGTGTTTTCATTTCCGATGCCGGATAGGGGTGAGTCTGGGGGTTCTGACCACAGCCTAGGCATTAGTCAGTGTTTTCATTTCCGATGCCGGATAGGGGTGAGTCCGGGGGTTCAGACCACAGCCTAGGCATTAGTCAGTGTTTTCATTTCCGATACGAGATAGGGGTGAGTCTGGGGGTTCAGACCACAGCCTAGGCATTAGTCAGTGTTTTCATTTCCGATGCCGGATAGGGGTGAGTCGGGGGGTTCAGACCACAGCCTAGGCATTAGTCAGTGTTTTCATTTCCGATGCCGGATAGGGGTGAGTCTGGGGGTTCAGACCACAGCCTAGGCATTAGTCAGTGTTTTCATTTCCGATGCCGGATAGGGGTGAGTTTGGGGGTTCAGACCACAGCCTAGGCATTAGTCAGTGTTTTCATTTCCGATACCGGATAGGGGTGAGTTTGGGGGTTCAGACCACAGCCTAGGCATTAGTCAGGGTTTCCATTGCCGGATAGGGTGCGTCTAGGGGTTATATACCTCACGATATTCAGACCTCAGCCTAGGCAAAGTTCGATGCTGGATAGGGTGCGTCTGGGGGCTACATACCTCACGATATTCAGACCACAGCCTAGGCATTGATAACTACCCCTGACTTAATTGTCTTGTGGTTCTTTCTTTTACGAATAAAGGTTTGTTGTTAAACTTATTTCATTCATTCGATATCTTTATCGATCCTTGTTTGCTGCTAGGGGATTTCCGAAGCAGTTTCGTTAGTTGGTTGTTCATATCGATCCTTTAGGCTAGATCTAGTAAGATCATTGTATAGGATCAGTATGTGGGGATCGACGTTGTTAGTGCTTGTAGTATAAGCTTTGGGCAACGATGGACTTCGTGCCTATTCCTTAGGATGAATCCTTAGGAATGAGTGATAGTTGATTCTTAGGGTAAATCCTTAAGAAATAAATAAGACAATGGGGATTAGGTAATTGGGTTGATTGTTTGATGTTTAAGCATAATAAATTATTTATTGTGGGTTGAAAACCCTATATGCTCACCAGGCTCCCAAGCCTGACCCACTCAGTTTATTTGTATCACAGGTATCGATACGAAGTTGCTTTACACTGAGAGATTAAAAGAGAAGTAGATCACTAGTGTAAATGAATGTAAGTTTTGTTTATGCCTATGTTTTTGTATTGACAATGACATCCCAATGGTTTAAGTGAATAAAATACATTTCTTCGGAAATGATTTGATAACATATTTATCATGTTTTTCTGGGAACAAATTCCGCAACATTTTTAATCAAATGATTACTCTGAAATTATTTCAAAAGCATAAATTAAACCGGTCTTTTCTGGCTGTGAATTTGGGGATGTCACACTTTGTGAGCCTAGCACCCCAAATGTGATGCCTCAAATGCTTCACACAACACCACAATACTTGGAATAACCTTGAGAGAAGTTCACTATACTCAAAAATCGACTAGCCCTCTTACTTGCTTGTAGTAGTGTCGATTTTGCTAGACAAGGGGTGTTTATATAGTTGTGACACAAGTAGGGTTACACCATGTAAACCCTAATGGTCATGGCTTTCCATATTCCATGATCCATGGGTTTGTAATCTGCATGGACTATCCATGGAGCACTTTATGGGTTTTTGCCCAATCCATAAAAACCATGGATCATTAGCCCACTATACAAGAATAGATTATTTACACAATCGACCCCATATATTTAATTAGTCTCTTTTTGATCACTTAATTAATTCCAGATTAATTCTTTTATCAATACTAATTAAATAATATTATTAGTACTTATAATATATTAATAAACCTTAAGTGTCCTTTCTCTCATTTTGGTCTATCCAAGTATTGCAATGCCATGCAACCCAAATGGACCATGCTGGGTCGGGTCAAGTACATGCCAAATGTAGTTATGGAGTTAGACACTATATCCAACATAAGAGTGTCTTTCCGACTCGATATGGTCACTATGAGTTCGTGGTGATGCCCTTCGGGCTCACCAATGCTCCTGCCACGTTCATGGATCTCATGAACCGCGTGTGCAGACCAATGTTGGATCGGTCCGTGATATTTTTCATTGATGACATCTTTCTCTATTTCAAGACGCATGAGCAACATGAGGAGCACTTGCGGGAGGTGTTGGATACTCTGAGGAGTGAGAGCTTGTATGCCAAGTTCTCCAAGTGTGAGTTCTGGTTGCACGAGGTGCAGTTTCTTGGGCACCTTGTCAACCAGAACGGGATTTCGGTCGACCCGGCCAAAGTGGAGGCCGTGATAAGGTGGGAGGTCCCGAGGTCTCCATTTGTGATTTGGAGCTTCCTTGGATTAGCAGGTTATTATCGGAGATTCATTCAGGACTTCTCCAAGATAGCCGTGCCCGTGACCCGATTGACAAGGAAAGTCGTGGTCTTTCGCTGGGGGCCTGAGCAGCAGGCCGCATTTGAGACATTGAGACATAGATTATGTGAGGCGCCAATCTTAGCCCTGCCAGAGGGTGTGGAGGATTTTGTACTGTATTGCGATGCGTCCATCTCGAGATTGGGCGCGGTATTGATGCAGAGGGGGCATGTTATCGCCTGCGCTTCGAGGCAGCTGAAGCCTCATGAAGCGAACTATCCGACGCATGATTTGGAGTTGGGGGCAGTTGTCTTTGCCCTCAAGATTTGGGGTCATTAGCTCTATGGGGTCCGTTGTACCCATTACACAGACCATAAGAGTTTGAGGTATCTCATGGATCAGCCAAATCTGAATATGAGACAGCGTCGATGGCTAGATGTGGTGAATGATTACGATTGTGAGATCCTCTACCACCCGGGAAAGGCCAATGTCGTGGCCAATGCACTTAGCCGCAAGGCAGCGCCGATCAGAGATATCTGCATGAGGATGACCGTGATGAATCCGTTGTTGGAGCGGATTCGCGAGGCCCAGCAGGAGGCCATGAAGGAGGAACATCGTAAGAGTGAGCGTTTTGTCGGTCAAGTTTCCTCCTTCGATTATGACAGCCATGGATTGTTGACTCTACACCGTAGGGTGTGGGTCCCATATCATGGGGGTGTGCGCCAGGTATTGATGGAGGAGGCGCACAAATCCAGGTTTTCTATCCATCCCGGGGCAATAAAGATGTACAGAGATCTTCGTCTTGATTACTGGTGGTCCTGCATGAAGCGAGATCTAGCTTGGTTTGTTGAGAGATGCCTGACCTGCAGGAAGGTCAAGGCTGAGCACCAAAGGCCTCACGGAAAGACCCAGTCGTTGGATATCCCGCTGTGGAAATGGGAAGATATCACTATGGATTTTATCACGAAGCTTCCCAGGACCACGTGGGGAGTCGACTCGATTTGAGTCATCGTGGATCGGTTGACCAAGAACGCCCATTTCATTCCGATTTAGGAGAGCATTTCGGCCGAAAAGTTAGCCAACATCTATATCAGAGAGGTAGTGGCTCGGCACGGGGTGCCAGTCTCGGTGATTTCCGACATGGATGTGCGGTTCACTTCCAGATTCTGGAAGAAGTTTCACGACGAGTTGGGTACTCGTCTGCACTTTAGCACCGCTTTTCACCCGCAGACGGATGGTCAGAGTGAGCGGACCATCCAGACTCTGGAGGATATGTTGTGGGCGTGTGTTTTAGACTTCGGAGGTAGTTGGGATACTTATCTTCCTTTGGCAGAGTTTTCCTACAATAACAGCTATCACGCGAGTATTGACGTCCTCCCTTCGAGATGTTGTACGGGAGGAAGTGCAGGACCCCGATATGCTGGGTGAGGTTGGCCAGAGGGTCATGGGGAGTACCAAAGTGGTACTCAAGACTACAGAGAGGATCCAACAGGTTTGGAGCAGGCTTCAGACCGCTCAGAGTCGGCAGAAAAGTTATGCCGACAAGCGTCGTTCGGACCTGGAGTTCCAGGTCGGGGATATGGTGCTCCTAAAGGTGTCGCCTAGGAAAGGCGTCATTCGGTTCAGGAAGCGGGGCAAGTTGGGCCCCAGGTACATTGGACCTTTCAGGGTTATAGCCCGGGTGGGCAAGGTGGCATATCGGCTGGACCTGCCAGCCGAACTCAGTCAGATTCACAGTACTTTTCACTTCTCCCAGTTACGGAAGTGCCTGGTGGACGACTCGGCAGTGGTTCCTTTGGGGGATATTCAGGTGGATGACGACCTAAACTACATTGAGCGGCCAGTGGAGATCCTCGACAGGAAATCGAAGGACTTGAGGAACAAGAGGGTGGAGCTGGTAAAGGTGCAATGGCAGCACCGCAAGGGCTCGGAATGGAGCTCTTTTCAGCAGGAAGTCGAAGGACCTGAGCTGTTTTCAGCAGCAACAACGGACTTCGACGACGAAGTCTAATTCAAGTGGGGGAGATATGTAACATCTGAGATTTTTCCAGGTATTATGAGTATTTACCTTAATTAATTTATGGGTTGTTTGGTTGGGTTTTGACTTTGGTCCCTTAAGAGTGGGCTGAGGAACCTCGTACGCGGGGCGTACATTGCCATGTACGCTCAGCGTACTCAGGAGAAGGAAACGCGGAAGCCATGCACGTACGGCCAGCGTACCAGGAGTACGCCCATCGTACGTGTGCAGATCCTTACACCATAAAATTAGAGTTTGCTCCCTATATAAAGAACATAACCCCTGTTGGTTCAGCCTCCCTTCACCCTTATCCAGCCACCACGAAAACCCTAGCTCCCTTTGCGTGCCTTTGTGTTCTAGGAGCCATTTGAGAGTGTTTGTGTGTTGTTTTAGTGATAAAAGAAGAAATGAGCTTGAAGAAGAAGCAAGGATCCACCAAGAGCTTGTAGATCCAGAGGATTGACACCATTTCTGACTCTTTTGAGGTATCAAGTTCCATACTTGACCATTGTATGCTTAGATTTGTTTATTTGGGGTTTTTATGTCCTTTTTGACCCCATTGTTGGGAGTCCTTGAGTATTGTTGGTTCCAGAGCATAAGAGCTGTCCTTTTGGACTCTTAGAAGCACCTAGGGTCATAAAAATCGGATCTTGGTGGTTAAGCCAAAACCATGCAAGTGTTAGATGGTCTTAAAGCTTGTGGAATGGACCAAAATCATGTTTGACCCCAAATATGCATGCAAGCACATAAATTTCGTAACTTTATGGCTTAGGAGGTCTTAAAGGACTTGGATCTACATTTTGGACGTAAAGACTTAATGGATTAAGTCGGAAGTGAAGTCCCAAGGAAACTAGGCTGTACGCTAAGCGTACACCCTGGTACTCTGCGCGTACTATGGCGGTTCACGTTCACGGTCCGTTACCGTTTACGGTCCGTTACCGTTCACGGTCAGTTACTGTTTACGGTCAATCTCCGTTCGCGGCCAAGAGTACGCTGGGCGTATTTGCAAGGTACGCCGCGCGTACGTGTGCAGAGTGGCAACCATGGGCTTTTGGGCCTTAAGGATCTGGGCCTGGGCTTTGGGCCTTGTGGCCTACTGAGAGTATAACTTTGGACTTAAAAATCTGGAACTAGAACATTGGGCCTATTGGGCCAAGATTGGACCCTTTGGAATTATTACATTTGGACTTGGAGCTTTTGGGCCCAATTAGGGGGATAAGGCCCAATTCAGGAATTGGGCAATTAGTGGGCCTTAAGGAGTCTTTAATGGGCCATTGGAGGACTGGGCTTAATAGTTTAGAATTGGGACTCTTAGATGTCCCAATTGGACCAAGGGGTAAAATGGTCATTTTACCCTAAGTTGTGTTATAGACTATGATCGAGTGTTAATGTGTTTATGTTAGCCGGGAGTCATCAGAGCAGCTGTTAGAGACTACTTTCCGCGAGATTCAACACGCAGTTTTCGAGGTGAGTTACTGTAACATCCGGAATTTCGGGTATGATAGTTCGTGTTTCAATTTTGAAGTTTTAGGAGGGGCTCGACGAGTCAAAGGTCTGACTCGCCGAGTCACGTCGAGTGAGCACGTGGATTTAATGAGGAGACTCGATGAGTCCAAGGATGGACTCGCCGAGTAGGTACTGGGCAGAGAAAACCCTAATTTTCGAGGTTAGAGCCTATTTAAAGGAACTTATGACCTTGGATGCGCCTCATATCTCCTGTGAGAAACCCTAAATCGCCATTGGAGCCATGGGAGAGTTCTTATGATGAAATCAAGTATTTTGGTGGGTTATATGGAAGGAAAAGGGCATGATTCAAGCAAGGAACGAGATGGGGGCTGTGGATCTCGCATTTCTTCACATGGGACTGCTGTATGAGGTATAATCTTGCATCCTTTCTTCTATTTTGGTTGGACCTCATGATCTTGGGAGTTTTTAGGGTTTAACTCCCCTTCTTTTGTGCTTATGAGCTAAGTGAGACATGATCTGAGGCGGGAAACCTCAGATTTGAACCTTGTAAGGTCCTTGGATGCTAGGTGTCTCAGCTTTAGTGGTCCAAGTGAGGGTTGATGAGAAAAAACCTTCATGAAGAGCATGTATTGGTGTTTTGAAGCAATAGCATCATGTATGAACGTAAAGATCGAAGCTTTACGTAATTATTGAGCCTTGGGATGATAGATCTATAGTTTAGAGTGCTAGATCTGGTTGAAATCGTCTGAATGAGAAATCAGATCAAAGGGACTCGCCGAGTCCATGAACTGACTCGACGAGTCGACGAGGGTTTGTCCCGATGGATTGAGTGTGCGATAACTCGACGAGTTGGGGGTCAACTCAACGAGCTGAGCTGGACTGTCACGAGATTTCTGAGGAAAGTAAGTGGACTCGATGAGTCGCAAGGGTGCACTCGGCGAGTCAGGTCAAACATTGACTGTTGACTCGAGTTTGACTTCTGTTGACTTTGGGGCTTTGATCAACATTAGTAGTAGAGACCATGGAGGGGTAAAATGGTCTTTTATCCACTTCAAAGAGTTAAAGAGAGGAAGAATAGCCTTCGGTCATTAGAGTTGTGATTAGAGTATCACTTAGAGATATTCATCCCTTGTGTTAGGTGGAGGCTAGTTCGAGATCCGGGAGCGGGGTCTTTACTTGCTGCTGGTCAGGTGAGTCTTCTCACTATACATTACCTAGAGTGGTATTTACGTGTAGACCGGAGGGCCTTGTATGCTATGTGTATATATGAGATTATGTGCATTGTGTTATATGTATGCTATGTGTTGAACAGACCGGGCCGGAGGGCCCAACGATATAGACCGGACCGAAGGGTCCAACGACACAGACTGGACCGAAGGGTCCAACGATCTATAACCGGACCAGAGGGTCCAACGAGCTACAGGACTGGAGGGTTCCGCTGAGACAAATCGACCGGAGGGTCGTACTGTAGCCTCGAGTGGCGTATGTGTTGTATGTGGTATTTTGGGGAACTCACTACGCTTCGTGCTTACAGTGTATGTGTTATGTGTTTCAGGTATCTGAGAGGATCGCGAGAAGGCACCGGCTTGATTGTACACACCAGAGAAAGAGTCACGTTTTGAGGATCCTGGCTTATTAATGGAGTTGTGTTTTGTAAACGAGATTTCTATACAATATGTTATGAAAAGTATGCGATTTTAAAAATGAAAATTTTGTTTGAAAAATTACGGTGTTACAGTTACCTTCTAGTAGAGGTTGGTCTACGGCCACAATGCCAGCCCACTAGCATGAGTTTTCTTTTGATGTTTGTCTTTGTGATAATTGTCTAGGTTTGCTACTACCTGATGTGCTTTATGTGCCAGTATGATTTGTTATATGCAATAGTGGTAGTAGAAAGGGAATAGTCCCCGATTCGGTCGTTAGGACTGAAGGGTAGGTCGGACACCCCAGATATGTCTGACAGCATGATTATGATATGTTATTATGTGATAGTGGTAGGGGTGAAATAGTCCCCGTAGCCGGGTAAGATAGATCGGAGGGTAATTCGGCACCCCAGAATGGTCTGATGGGTAGGTCGGCACCAAAAATGGCTTGACATGGGTAGGTCAACACCCTAAAATGGCTTGGCATGGGTAGGTCGGGCACCCCAAAATTGCCCGACAGTATGTATGTTGTATGGTATGTGGTATGATGGGGGAACTCACTAAGCTTTGTGCTTACGGTTTTCAGTTTTGGTTCAGGTACCTCTTCATCTAAGGGGAAGGAGCCGGTAGGTTAGCAACGCATCACACACACACATGATATCCGCATTAAGAACCATGGGATTGTACTCTGACATTTTACTATTTGAAATTATGGTTTTCGAGACTTGTGACTTGATGTTTTGGAATGATATTAATGATGTTTTCGTAAATTATTTCTAAAGTAATATAATCAAACAAAAATTTTTGGGTCTCGATTTTGGGATGCTACATCCCAACTTCGGAGGATTGTAAATCATTGAATATGAAGCCAAAATTGACAAAATTATAGTCTAAAATCATATAAAAACTCTAAACTACACTCTAGAAAAAAAATGTATGTGAATCCGAATTTAAATGAATGAGATACTCATATTTTAACATTTTCACAGAATAAAAAGTACAAAAACAAATAGCTGAAAAATTCAAAACTTTCAGCTTTGATATATCGACTTCGAGGGACAGTAATTCATTGAATATTAAACTAAAAATAACAAAAATATAGTTTAAACTTATATACAAACTCTAAACTACAAGTTGGGAAAAAAGCGCATGTCAATCCGACTTCAAACAAATTGCATATGCACGTTTTCAAAATTTCATAAAATACAAAAAAACTGAAAAACTAAAAACTTACAGCTTTGATATCTCGACTTTGGGGGATTGTAAGTCATTAAATATAAACTCAAAATTGACAAAATTATTTTCTAAAATCATATACAAACTCTAAAATACACTCTGAAAAAAATCGTATCTTAATTCAAATTTAAACGAATGACATATGCATGTTTTAACATTTTCATAGAATACAATGTACAAAAACAAATAGTTAAAAAGTAGAAAATTTTCAGCTTTGATATCCCGGCTTCGGGGGACTGTAATTCATTGAATATTAAAACAAAAATGACAACATTATAGTCTAAACTAATGTACAAACTCTAAACTACAAGTTGGAAAAAACCTCATGTCAATCCGATTTCAAACAAATTAGATATGTATCTTTTAAAATTTTCACATAATGCAAAAAAGCTGAAAAATTAAAAACTTCCAGCTTTGATATCTCGATTTTGGGGGACTGTAAGTCAATAAATATAAAACTAAAAATGACAAATTTATAGTCTAAAGTCATGTAAAAACTCTAACCTACATGTTGGAAAAAATATAAAGCAAATAAATTTTAAAAAATTAATTAACAATAACATTAAGCAAATAAATTTTAAAAAATCAATTAACAATAACAACAACTATAAATAACATTAAACCATATATTATATTTAATTTTATTCATGTGTAACTTACGGGTAGAAGTCATTCAAATGATTTAGATTATGCAGTTATAATAGATGTATATATAATCATATAATTCAAAATAATCAATATATTATATCAATTTAGTATACGAATTATTATATCAAATTTAACAACAACGTTATTGTTATATATATATATATATATATATATATATATATATATATATATATATATATATATATATATATATAGGTGTTTCTGCGCAATGCGCGGACATTCGCCTAGTTTTATAATAATAGTATGATATGCTATGGACGTTTTAATTGCATAATATGATAGAAAAAATGTTTGTTTATAATATAATACGATATGACTATATTTTGATAGTAGTTTATAGTTTTTGTGCATGTAGTTTGCTCAAATATGCACTTTTAGTCCAATTTTTAAATTTTTTACGTGGATGGTCCATCTAGTTTCGAAATCTTGCACCAGAGTTTCCTGAGTCAGTTACCTTCTAAGAAGTTATGTTAGGCACATGTGAAATGGAAAAAAGTGTAACATCCCAAAATTCATGACCAAAAATTTCATTTTTAAGTAAGTAATTATAAAAACCAGTAGTCTGAAAACATCAATAGTGTCGTCCCACATCATAATCAGAACCAATATCTAAAACATGTCATAAGAAAACAACATCAATGTACAACTCCCAAAGGTCTCATGTGCAGAAAATCATAGTGTGATGCGCTGCGATCATGCCGACTCCTTTCCCTTCGAAGAAGAAGTACCTGAAACCAAAACTGAAAACCGTAAGCACGAAGCTTAGTGAGTTCCCCCATCATACCACATACAACATACTGTCAAACATATATGGGTGCACGACTTACCCCGTCAAGCATATCTGGATGCCCGACGTACCCTGCCAAGCATATCTGGGTGCTCGACCTACCCTGTCAGCCATATATGGGTGCCCGACCTACCCTCCAGTGTATTTCAACCGGTTACGGGGTCTATTTCGCCCCTACCACTACCACATAATAATATAGCATAAACATAATGTCAGGCATATATGGGTGCCCAACCTACCCTGTCAGGCATATTTGGGTGCCCAGCCTATCATGTCAAGCATATCTGGGTTCTCGACCTACCCTCCAGTTTATCTTAACCGGTTACAGGGTCTATTTCACCCCTACCACTACCACATAATAACATAACATATAAGCACATCAATCTCATCAGATAGTGGCATACCAGAAAATTATCACGCTGATAGTTATCTCTACTACAAACAATTACTAATTGGCCGGCATTGGTGCCTTCGACCTATTCATACCGGGAAGATAACTCACCTCGAAAACTGGAAGTAGCTGTGCAGTCCCCGTTTACGAATATCAAACTAACTCAATCCCCTACACACAAAATATTTCCTTAATTACCCTTTCATACTCATAACCCCTTAAGGGTCAACTTTGGTCCAAGTCAAAGTCAAAGTCAAAGTCAACGCTCCGAGTTGACTCAACTCGTCGAGTTTGCCCTTCAACTCGCCGAGTACCCAAGAATCACATAGTCTTGAAATCGCAATCCAACTCGTCGAGTTTTCCTCCAACTCGTCGAGTTCTTCCTTTTCAATAGAATCGAGACTCCTCAATACAACTCGTCGAGTCCTTCTGTGAACTCGTCAAGTTCTTCAGTCTGTTAGCTATTCTTAGTGCTTTAATCCCTTATTCTTCAGATCTACACCCCATACTTCAAATCCAGACTGGAAATGCCTCTAGAAGGGTAAAGTTTCCAACTTTACCCATTAATACCTTTCTTAAATTGATTAAACTCAAACCCTAACCCAAAAGGCCAAAGTCATAACTCAAACACCACCAAAACTACAAGATAGACCATGAGGTCATAGATCTGGACTCTCGGGACAGAAAGATCACGTAAAGTTCCAACTTTCTCTACATGCATGGCCATTAGAAGCTCCAAAAGGCCAAAATGATGGTCTAAAGGTTGCATGGGACTTCCATGGAACTAAAGTTGGCACCTTTATGCCATGAAAACCCCTCCAGACCCTAGATCTGAAGTATTAACTCATGTGGGACGTCCAAATGCCAAGGACCATGATATTTGCGCCAAACCAAGAAAAATAACCCAAAAAGGAGATCTACTCAACTACAAGGCAAGGTTCAAGCTTTATACCATAAAAGTGTCGTGGATGAGGCAAGGATTCTGGATCTATAAGCTCCTTCTTGAGTCTTCAAGCTTTTCCTTCTTCCAATGGCTTCAACACACACCAAAAACACCCAAAATAGCTCACAAACTCTCACAAATGCCTTATAGTTTTGAGACTTTGGGTTAGGACAGTGGAGGCTAGGAAATGAGGCCAACATGAAAGGTTTAAGGTGTTTAAATAGGGTGCAAAACCCTGTAATTAGGGTTTCATTTTACCCAGCCAACTCGTCGAGTTGAGGTCTGCCAACTCGTCGAGTTGGTCACCAAAACGCGCGATCCAAATGTCTCTACTCGACGAGTCTGGGGCCTCCAACTCGTCGAGTTGCTCTATAAAATGAATAATTTATAAGTTGAATACATACCGGGAACCAAGCGTTATAATTCTCCCCCACTTGTCTCAGACTTCGTCCTCAAAGTCCGCTGTCTCAAATAATCTTGGGTAGTGCTCCCTCATCTCCTCCTCTAGCTCCCACGTCCACTCTGACCCCTTACGCTGCAGCCACTGCACCTTCACTAACTGCTCAACCTTGTTCCTCAAGGTTTTTGTCTTTCGATCCAGAATTGCCACTGGCTTCTCAACGTAGTTCAGGTGGTCGTCCACCTAAATATCCTCTAACGGTACAACTGTGGAGTCATCTACTAAGCACTTCTGCAGCTGGGAGACGTGAAATGTGTTGTGGATCTGACTGGGCTCAGTTGGCAGATCCAGTCGATACGCAACCCGGCCCACCCGAGCCAAACACCTGAACGGACCAATGAACCTCGGGCCCAGTTTGCCCTTCTTCCTGAACTGGATGACACCTTTCCAAGGTGACACCTTCAGAAGAACCATATCCCCCACCTGAAACTCCAGGTCCGACAGGCGCTTGTCGACATAGCTCTTTTTCCGACTCTGAGCAGTCTGGTGTCTGCTCCAGACCTACTGGATCATCTCAGTAGTCTTGAGTACCATTTCGGTACTCCCCATGATTCTCTGACCGACCGCGCCCCAACAGATTGGGGTCCTACGATTCCTCCCGTAGAGCATCTTGAAGGGAGGTCGGTCTATGCTAGCGTGATAACTGTTGTTATATGAAATTCCGCTAACGGAAGATGCGTATCCCAACTCCCACCAAAATCTAATACACATACGCGTAGCATATCCTCCAGAGTCTGAATCGTCCTCTCACTCTGCCCATCCGTCTGAGGGTGAAAATCCATACTGAAGTGAAGACGAGTACCCATCTCGTCGTGAAACCGCTTCTAGAATCTGGAACTGAAGCGAACATATCGGTCAGACACAACCGGAACCGGCACCCCATGACGTGCCACCACCTCGCGGACGTAGATATCGGCTAGCTTTTCAGCCGATATACTCTATTGGATCGGGATGAAATGTGCACTCTTGGTCAACCGTTCCACGATGACCCAAATAGAATCCACTCCACGTGCGGTCGTGGGAAGCTTTGTGATGAAATCCATAGTGATGTCTTCCCATTTCCACATGGGAATCTCCAATGGCTGCATCTTGCCGTGAGGTCGTTGGTGCTCGGCCTTGACTTTCCTACAAGTCAAGCATCGCTCCACATACCAAGCTATGTCCCGCTTCATACAGGGCCACCAATAATCAGGGCGAAGATCCCGATACATCTTCGTCGCCCCGGGATGAATGGAGAATCTCGACTTGTGAGCCTCCTCCATCAAAACCTGGCATACACCGCCCCAATAAGGAACCCATACCCTTCGATGCAGGGTCAACAACCACGGCTATCATAGTCGAATGAAGCCACATGCCCTATGATCCGCTCACACTTTCGTGCTCCTCCTTCATACCCTTGATCTGAGCCTCCCGAATCCGCTCCAGCAAAGGAGTAATCACTGTCATCCTCAGGCATATATCCCGAATAGGAGCCGCGACCGCCTTGCGGATGAGTGCATCGGCTACAACATTGGCCTTCCCCGGGTGGTAGAGGATCTCGAAATTGTAATCCTTCACCACATCCAACCAACGTCGCTGCCTCATGTTCAGATTTGGCTGATCCATCAAGTACCTCATGCTCTTGTGGTCCGTGTAAATAGTACAGAGGATCCCATAGAGGTAGTGTCGCCAAATATTGAGGCAAAAACAACTGCCCCTACTCCAGGCCGTGTGTCGGGTAATTCACATCGTGAGGCTTCAGCTGCCTCGAGGCATAAGCGATTACGCGCCCTCTCTGTATCAATACTGTGTCTAAGCCTGTGATAGACGCGTCACAATACACTACGCAATCCTCAATGCCCTATGGAAGAGTCAATATCGGTGCTTCGCACAACTTCTGCCTCAAAGTTTCGAAAGCTGCCTGCTGCTTAGGCCCCCAACGGAATGTCACCGACTTCTTGGTCAGTCGGGTCAGTGGAACAACAATCTTGGAGAAATCCTAGATGAATCTCCGATAATAACCCGCCTGACCAAGAAAGCTCCGAATCTCAGATGGAGACCTCGAAACCTCCCATCTCATCACGGCCTCTTCCTTAGCCGGATCGACCAGTATACCATTCTAGTTGACCAGACTCCCTAGAAACTGCACCTCGCGCAACCAAAACTCGTAATTGGAGAACTTTGCAAAAAGTCTCTCCCTCCTCAACATCTCCAGCACCTCCCTCAGGTGCTCCTCGTGCTGCTCCTGCGTCTTGGAGTAAACCAAGATGTCATCAATAAAGACTATCACAGACTGATTCAACATCGGTCTGCATACGCGGTTCATGAGATCCATGAACACGACAGGAGCATTGGTGAGCCTAAACGGCATCACCACGAACTCGTAATGACCATATCGAGTCTGAAAGGCTGTCTTCTGTACATCCTCATCTCTAACTCTCATCTGATGGTAGCCTGATCGCAGATCAAGCTTGGAAAACAAAGATGATCCCTGAAGTTGGTCAAATAGGTCATCAATCCTCGGGAGGGGATAACGGTTCTTCACCGTTACCTTATTTAACTCCCGGTAACTTATACACATCCGATGTGACCCGTCCTTCTTCTTCACGAACAGGATCGGGGCTCCCCATGGCGAACTGCTCGCCTGATAAATCCCTTGTCTAACAGCTCCTGTAGCTGTGTAGACAATTCTTGCATCTCGGGAGGAGCCAACTAATATGGTGTCTTGGCTATCGGAGCCGCACCAGGAACTAGGTCACTCCTGAATTCTACCTGCCTCTCCGAAGGTACCCCAGGAAAATTCTCCGGGAACACGTTCGGGTACTCTCATACGATCGGTACATCGTGTACGGTCGCCTTACCCTTCTCCCGGGTATCCATGACATAGGTGATGTAACCTGCACAACCCTTCTGAAGGTAGTACCTCGCCCTCGCTGCCGAACACAAAGTCGGTCCACCCTGCGGCCTGTCGCCCTGAATCATCAACCCTCCCCGGCTTGGGGTCCTAACTCGCACTAGCTGCCGCTCGCGGTCGATCACTGCCCCATTGGGGCTCAACCAGTCCATACCCACAATAACCTTATTCCCTCGCAGGGTAATAGGGACTAAATCCACAGAATACTGTTCATTGAACAACTGCAGTGTACATCCCCGGTGAACCCTCGCGACCCGAACGATCCTATCATCCGTAATCTCTACATCAAGGGGACAGTCCAGCTCCCCTGGAGCTCCAACGAATCACTTGCTAAGCGCGAGCGATACAAAGGATCGGGTAGCCCCGGAGTTAAATAATACCAGCACTGGGATACCGTTCACATGGAACGATCCTAAGACACGATACATGAAATATAAATATTAAAACTGACATATAATAAAAAAAAACTAGGGAGAAGAAACATACCTGTCACCACATCTGATGCGACACGCGCCTCCTCGGCGGTCAGCTGGAAGGCTCGGCTCCTCACCACAGAAGCATCTGTCTAGCCCTGGCGGCCATCTGTAATCCGCAGGGTCGCTGGAGCTGGCGCCGTCATCGGTGCTCCTGATACCAAGCTCGGGCAGTGTGCCTTTAATGGCCCCTGCAGTAGAAGCAAAGCAGGTCTGATGTCTGGATGGTGGGGGTAGGGGCAGTACAATCCTTGCTAAAGTGCCCAGTCTTGCCGCACTTGTAGCAGCCCGATCCCCTAGCTCTGCAAACTCCCTCGTGTGGCTTGCCACATTTCCCATAGTGGCTCCGGCCCTACTGGCCCTTCGACCTCGAGTCGAATCCCTTGGGTTTCTTCACCGAAACCCAAGTTGTTTGCCCAGTCTCCACCTTCCTCTTCCTAATATGCTCTATATTAATCTCCCTCTCTCGTGCCCTGGCTATCATATCATCCAAAGTCGAGCACGCCGAATAGCTGACATATTTCCGAATGTCAACTCTCAACATATCATGGTACCGGGTTTTCTTCATCTCCTCATCACCCGCGTACTGAGGCACCAACAAGGCCCTCTTCCTGAATTTGGTGGTAATCTTCGCCACTGTCTCAGTAGTCTGTCTCATATCCAAAAACTCCCTAGCCAGCTGCTGAACCTCCACAGCTGGCACAAACTACGCCCGAAACCTGGACACAAAATCCGACCAGGTCATGGCCTCAATGGTTGGGGCTACCAAAGTATCACCAACTGCCTCCCACCAGTCTCTAGCTAGCTCCCTTAAACACCCAGCATCAAATCTGACCTTTGACCTCTTAGGGAAGAAGCTCGTCACCTGTGCAGACTCAATGTCTGCGACCCATCACCTAGCCACAATGGGGTCTTTCACCCCGCAGAAGTCTGGCGCTCCGCATCCCCTGAAATCCTTGAAGGAGAGCGTACGAGTCCCTAACTGGCCAGGTGCCATGTCACTCATGAATGCCCTAAGGCGATCCTCCATCAGCTCAATGATACCCTCCTTGATCGACCCAAAAATCACCGGGGTCGACTCAAGGATGCCTCTCGTAATCTAAGATGCAATGAACAAGCGCAATCCATCATCAACTAGCTCGAAACCCGTACCCGAACCTGAGCCCCCTGCTCCATGACACGTCATCACCATCTGAAACAAACCACACAATCGTCAGGGTCATACATAATCATCGAGAGGTCTCACACTCTGCCACTCTTGGTTCCCCGCATCCTTCAAGAGTCAAGTATGGATCCTCTGCTTTCAGTATTACGGGCCCATACTACCTTCCACATCTATCCGTACTTTCCTCCTAGCTCGCCTTGGGTTACCAAATCCGCTTCCTATCCATGAATACAATTCTCAATCAAATAGCTCCTGCCACTACTCTCATCCTAGGCTTGCCTTAGGGTAATCTCCGACCCACTCTCCGCCATCAGCTGCATAAGAAGTCCCTGCTACCTTTCCCTAACTAGCTTGTGAATACCATTACATATTACTAAGACCAGATAATTCTTCGAATGAGAGGTCTCTCCCTACAACGGTTAGACTCAAACGAGAGCTGCGAAATAGGGCTAAACCTAACCTTCTGAAATTATTTAGTCCTCGTAATATGTAACTTAGCGTATTCGTTTAGTAGTTAGTTAAAGGAAACTAGGACTCCTAAAAACACAAAGCAAGCAACAATCGAGCATTGAGTAACCAAAACAAGCATATCCTAAACAGGCCATCATATCATTGACTAATCGGTACTAGCATGCAGTTCATAAGTAGGCGTACAAGGCATCCTTCCTAGATCCTTAGCCCTAATTTAACATGAAATTCAGTAAACACATACAGTAGGCATACAAGGCATCCTTCATAGATCCTTAGCCCTAATCTAGCATGCATTTCACATATTCACACTTCATATCATATTATAACATGTATGGGTATCTTGGGGAAAACTTACTTGAGCTCGGCCGATTGCACGCATCACACTCCTTGTTCTTTATAAAACCCTTAATCTTAATTTTAGAAAAGAATATTTTTCTTGTAAAAATCTCTTAAACCCTCGATTTGAGTCCAGACACCCCCGAAGGTGTGTCTGAATCCCTCAAACCAAGGCTCTGATACCAACTTGTAACATCCCAAAATTCATGACCAAAAATTTCATTTTTAATTAAGTAATTATAAAAACCAGTAGTTTGAAAACATCAATAGTATCATCCCACATCATAATCAAAACAAATATCTAAAACATGTCATAAGAAAACAACATCAGAGTACAACTCCCAAATGTCTCATGTAAGGAAAATCATAGTGTGATGTGCTGCGATCATGCCGACTCCTTTCCCTTCGAAGAAGAAGTACCTAAAGCCAAAACTGAAAACCGTACGAACGAAGCTTAGTGAGTTCCCCCATCATACCACATACAACATACTGCTGGGAATATCTGGATGCCCGGCCTACCCTGTCAGGAATATCTGGTTTCCCGACCTACCCTGCCAAGCATATCAGGGTGCTCGACCTGCCCTGTTAGGCATATCTGGGTGCCCAACCTACCCTACGTGTGTTTCAATCGGTTACGGGGTCTATTTCGCCCCTACCACTACCACATAATAACATAGCATAAACATACTGTCAGACATATATGGGTGCCCAATCTAGTCTGTCAGGCATATCTGGATGCCCAACCTACCCTGCCATGCATATCTGGGTGATCGACCTACCCTCGGGTTTATCTCAACCGGTTACGGGGTCTATTTCACCCCTACCACTACCACATAATA
Organism: Lactuca virosa; assembly: GCF_052849685.1. NCBI lineage: Eukaryota > Viridiplantae > Streptophyta > Magnoliopsida > Asterales > Asteraceae > Lactuca > Lactuca virosa. The sequence goes on from NC_136430.1 coordinate 337,854,431, forward strand.
ACATAGCGTATAAGCACATAAATCTCATTAGATAGTGGCATACCATACAATTATTACGCAGATAGTTATCTATACTACAAACAACTACTAATTGGCAGGCATTGGTGCCTTCGACCCATTCATACCGGGAAGGTAACTCACCTCGAAAACTTGAAGTAGTTGCATAGTCCCCGGCTCCGAATATCAAACCAACTCAATCCCCTACACACAAAAGATTTCCTTACTTACCCTTTCATACTCATAACCACTTAAGGGTCAACTTTGGTCCAAGTCAAAGTCAAAGTCAAAGTCAACGCTCTGAGTTGACTCAATTCGTCGAGTTTGCCCTTCAACTCGCCGAGTTCCCAAGAATCACAGAGTCGTGAAATCGCGATCCAGCGCGTCGAGTTTTCCTCCAACTCGCCGAGTTCTTCCTTTTCAACAAAATCGGGACTGCTCAATACAACTCATCGAGTCCTTCCGTGAACTCGTCGAGTTCTTCAATCTGTTAGCTCTTCTTAATGCTTTAAGCCCTTATTCTTCAGATCTACACCCCATACTTCAGATCCAGACTGGAAATGCCTAGAAGGGTAAAGTTTCCAACTTTACCCATTAGTATCTTTCTTAAAGAGATTAAACTCAAACCCAAAACCAAAAAGGCCAAAGTCATAACTCAAACACCACAAAAACTACAAGATAGAACATGAGGTCATAGATCTGGACTCTAGGGACAGAAAGATCACGTAAAGTTCCAGCTTTTTCTACATCCATGGCCTCTAGAAGCTCCAAAAGGCCAAAATGATGGTCTAAAGGTTGCATGGTACTTCCATGGCCATAAAGTTGGCACCTTTATGACATGAAAACCCCTCCAGACCTTAGATATGAAGTGTTAACTCATGTGGGACGTCCAGCTCCCAAGGACCATGACATTTGGGCCAAAACCAAGCAAAATAACCCAAAAAGGAGATCTACTCAACTACAAGGCAAGGTTCAAGCTTTATACTAGAAAAGTGTCGTGGATGAGGCAAGGATTCTGGATCTATAAGCTTCTTCTTGAGTCTTCAAGCTTTTCCTTCTTCCAATGGCTTCAACACACACCAAAAACACCCAAAATGGCTCACAGACTCTCACAAATGCCTTAGGGTTTCGAGACTTAGGGTTAGGACAGTGGAGGCTGGGAAATGAGGCCAACATGAAAGGTTTAAGGTGTTTAAATAGCATACAAAACCATGGAATTAGGGTTTCATTTTACCCAGCCAACTCGTCGAGTTGGCCACCAAAACACGCTGTCCAAATGTCTCTACTCGACGAGTCTGGGGCCTCCAACTCGTCGAGTTGCTCTATAAAATGAATAATTTATAAGTTGAATACATACCGGGAACCAGGCGTTATAATTCTCCCCCACTTGTCTCAGACTTCGTCCTCGAAGTCCGCTGTCTCAAATAATCTTGGGTAGTGCTCCCTCATCTCCTCCTCTGGCTCCCACGTCCACTCTGACCCCTTACGCTGCAGCCACTGCACCTTCACTAACTGCTCAACCTTGTTCCTCAAGGTTTTTGTCTTTCGATCCAGAATTGCCACTGGCTTCTCAACGTAGTTCAGGTGGTCGTCCACCTAAATATCCTCTAAAGGCACAACCGTGGAGTCATCTACTAAGCACTTCTGCAGCTGGGAGACGTGAAAAGTGTTGTGGATCTGGCTGGGCTCAGCTGGCAGATCCAGTCGATACGCAACCCGGCCCACCCGAGCCAAAACCCTGAACGGACTAATGAATATGGGGCCCAGTCTGGGTACTCTCATGGATTTATCATCATCACTTTTAGTTTGCATTATTAGCATGCTTTGAGGTTGTCTTCATCTTGGTTGTCTTCTTTTTAGGCCCGAGAAATAAACTCAAGTATCTTACACTATTCTTCTTTCCTTGTAGTGATTTCACTCACCAATCTAGTGCATTAGGTTAATGCACCACTACTCGCCTTTTACTAGTGTCTTGATTACACAAGGACACTCTTCTTTAATAGTTATCATCACACTGGACACTCGATATTGTTGTCTTCTGGTTGCAAACTCCTTAGGATTCCAATAGATATCATTGAGTCAAATGCATCATTTTCCTTCCCCAGTTGTCTCGTTCATGCTTTCTTGTACTATCTTACTTTTATCATCATATCTCCATTTCGCCAATTAAGTCAGTATTCTTACCTTCCACTATAGTCATTCATATCAAAGTATTTACTTTCATCTAATTAGGGAGTGGAAGTGTGAATTATGGAAAGTTTTTAAGTGACCAGGTATAAGAACCCATCATCTTCCCAAACCCTAACCCTAGCCACTTATACTTCAGCCGCCACCTCTCATTCCTCCATTATTCGGCCGCCACCCCCTCCACTCCCATTTTCCGACCAGCAAAACCACCGGCGGACCTTGCTGCTGGCGAACACGTCGTTGTCGTGACTCTGACGACGGGCTCTTGGGGTCGTTCCGCAGTTGCTGTTGCGTTTCCCTCCTCCGTGTCTTCTTCCTCTCCTGCCTTCCGTCGCCATCCAATGCCATTGACGCTCCAGTCGCCGGCGAAGACGAAGAGTTGTGAGGAGATCATCAAGCTCGGTTCATGGTATTGTTGCTGTTCACGTTTGGGCCACACACACACTCTCTTCTTGTTCTTCAGTTGTTGCCTCAATCCATGTACGCCGCCGTCGCGTTGCTGCCGTCTTTGACTATTGCTTGTCGCCAGGAAGGTGGTTGCGGTTGCATATCTTTATTTGTGTGAACTGCCGAGTTACATTTGTTCATGTCGGTGTGTGTGTGTGTGTGTGCAATTGCTTGGCCGGAGTTCATTAGAAAAGCCACCACCACCACCGTGAGGTGGTGGCTGCCACCACGTGCCACCGCCGTCCATCACTAGGGTGGCTGTGTGTGTGTTGTATTAGTGTGTGTGTGTGTTGTTTTGGTTTTAGCATTGTAATTGTAACAAAAGAGAAATAGTGAAAAAAAAACTCAAACCACCACCGTAGGGTGGTGGCTGCCGCCACCGGCCGCCTTTTCGGGTGGCGGTGTGCCTCGTTCGTATAGTGACTCGTTTGGGATGTTTGGACAAGGGACTAAAGCCCTAATGGGCCTAATAAGCCCTAATGGGCCCAATGAAACCCTAAGTGACCTAAAAGCCCAACCATTTGATTAGTGGGCTAATATTAGGAAGAAAACCCTAATTAGGGTTTGGAAAACCCTGATGGCTTAAAACCCTAATTTTGGGAATTGATCGGGACACGCACGGGAATTATTTAGTAAAGTTAAAATATTAATTAATAATCATTGGCAAATTAACCTATGTCAATATTAGACTTATTGGATTAAGTCCTTAATGGGTTAAGTAAGAAACACTTAACCCTAATCATCATTTCATGTGAAAACCCTAATTTTGGGATTATGGGCTTGGACTTATCGGGATGCACATTTGGGCCATTGGAATGGAATTGTGTCTTAAGCCCAATCACATGATATGACTTATTTAGTAAAGTGAGGTACTTAATGGATTAAGTCCTTAATGGGTTAAGTGAAAAACACTTAACCCTAATTGTCATTTTATGTGAAACCCTAATTTCACTTGGACTTTGTGTTGGGCCTTTCTATCGAGCTTTGGCGATTGGACTATTAATGGAATTTCCAAGAATAAGCAAATGGACTAAATAATTATATGGGTTTTAGGACAAGGCCCATGTGAGAGTCTTGGGCCTAATTTGGAAAATTAGGCCATAGATGGGCAATAACTGGGCCTTCATGATTATGTGATATTGGGCCATGGGAATACAAATAGTTTGGACTAGAATAATTGAACGGCCCTTAAGGAATGACCATGTAGAGGTCTGGGACCAATTTGGAAAATTGGGCCATATGTTGGGTTTAGCCCATTGGTTGACTATTGGGCCTTTGGATTGTGAGTTGGACCTTGGGCTTGGAACCTAATTATTAATTGGGTGTTGTTTGATGTTTACAGCTTGGGAATCTGTCAACCAACAGCTTGAGTTTTGTCTGCGGGACTTCAGCAGTGTGGCAGGTGAGTTATCCTCACTATACTCAAGGGTCTAAGGCACCAATGCTGACCCTTTGAATTGTTATTGGTTATGTTATGCTAGTATGATCTGTTAGATCGGTATCCTAGAGGGTAGGATGATAATATATGATATGTGGTATGACCTGTTAGTTAGATATCCTAAAGGGTAGGATAATATTATATGTTATGTGGTATGATCCGGTAGATCAGTTTGTTGTCTATAGAATGTTATATGATTATCTGTTATATATGCACATGTTTGTTTGGCGGTTGAGGCTTAGCTGCTTTGTGCGATAGCCAATAGACCTAGGCATTCCAACCTGTTGGTTGTGGGCCGTGAGTATTCCATCCCGGGGATGATTGGACTCATAGTATGTGGGCATTCCAATATGTTGGTTGTGGGCCTGGGGTATTCCAACCTGATGGTTGACTGGACCCATAGTGTGTTGGCATTCCAACCTGTTGGTTGAGGGCCTGGGGTATTCCAACCTGATGGTTGATTGGACCCATAGTGTGTTGGCATTCCAACCTGTTGGTCGAGGGCCTGGGGTATTCCAACCCGATGGTTGATTGGACCCATAGTATGTTGTTTATGATTATATGTGTATTATTGTGGGTATGGGTATTTTGGGTGAACTCACTAAGCTTTCGGGCTTACAGTTTCAGTTTATTATTTTAGGTACATCAGGGGATCGTGGCAAGGCTAAGGCGTGATCGTACAGCTCCTCACTTTTATGAATTTGTTTCTGGGATACTCTGATATTAAACTATTTTGAAAACATTTTGTAATAACTAATGGCTTTCAGGTGTTTGAAAAAGTTTTAAATTTGGCATGATTTTTATGTGTGTTACAAGTTGGTATCAGAGCCTTGGTTTGAGTGAATTGGAGGAACACTCGTGTGACTCCAGTCTCAAATCAAGGAAAATATTTTCAAAATGATTTTCAAATGGTTTTCAAAATAAGTAACGGAGGATGCAGGGTGTACGATCAGCCGGAGCCAGTAAGTAGACCCCAAAATACCATACAATTATTTGATTATGTGATATATGTTAGAACAACATGCTAGTGCTAGGCTAGGGATCTTCAGGAATTGCCTGATAGAATTGCCTGATTACATGATGCCTCGTAGCCTAGGGTTTTCCTTATATGAGATTGACATCATTACTGTAGTTGCTTAGTGTATGCATCACGGTCGTTTCATAACTAAGATCTTATAGCCTGAGAATGTTTGGTTTGGCCTTATTTCCTGTTCTTGTTTGATGAAGGGCTTAGGGTAGGATCAAGTATTTGAAAGTCTATAGGGTCCAGCGTTATGTATGACCAGCATACACTAGTGCTGCAGGGTTGGTGGAAGTTTCATAGGTGGGTGGCTTGTGTGAGACCGGTAGGTCAGTTATGAGATATTTAGCATTCCTCTAGGAGTGAGGATTGAGCGCTCGTTATGTTTATGTATATTGTTAGGGCGTTGTGATGATACTTGAGACAAATATGGGTAGGTGAGGAAGGTAGTATGGGCCCGTACTACTGAAAAGACAGGACCCATACACGTAGCAAGGAAGTCACAACCCCTAGGGTTTGGTTGGGAGTTGGTTCCCTGTCATTATATGGGTTATCAGAGATATTTTTGGTGTGTTATCAGAATGTTGGTTGCGAGACGTCTTGAGACCGGATCCGGGTCATGATCGGGAGCTGGCAGCCAAGATAGGCGAGTATTGTCAGAGGATCGTGTCGGTGAGATCATCCGGGAGGTGGTGATCGAGGTTGTCCGGGGACAGTTTCCGGAGAGGTTTGGGTCTATTAAGACCGCCATGGTTGATTATTTCGACGAGCGCTATGCAGCCATTGCCGAGACGGTTGTCGTGGAAGCTATAGCAGCTGTAACAACGGCAAGGGGAGGAGCTGGTCGAGCTTTCCAGTACCGGGACTTGTTACTGGGACATATTCTGACGAGCAGAGGGCTGCAGTTACTTGGGATCAGGGAGATGTTCTGTACTTGTTACATTCTACGAGTTAAGCGGGAGAGTCTAGCACATGTATTTCTAGATTTGAGGCTTCAGGGGTTTTGCTCGAGGCCGGAATGTGAGTCGCGGGGACTCCGGAAAGGAGTAATGATTATGTTCAGCTGGAATTATGCAGCTGGATGTAGAATGGTTAATTGATAGGATTGGAATGTTGTTTTCTAGGGCAAGGAATGTGCCCTTTCAGTTTACGAGCTCGAAGGATTGAGCAGGTTTGTGACCCCAGAATCAGTTGTATTCTAGCTCGGGGTTAGTTGGTCGTCGGGATTGGCGACAGTAGTTCAGTGCTGGTGAGCGCGGGTGAGTCGAGGTGGCATAAGTATCTTGTGAGATCTGATTCGCCTTGGATCTCTTGCATCTGACGGTAGAGATTGATTGTGCGATCTATTGCACTTTTGGGATTGAAGACTATGTCTTGGGAGTAGTTTGTAGCCCGGTTTAGGGCAGAGGTTGTTTCAGCTACTGCAGTTTAGCTATGGACGATTGAGCTGGTGAGTGAGTCAGGGTGCGAACCTTGAAAGAAATGATTTCTAGAGCCGAGAGTGGGAGATTTGTTGGAGCGCTTTGGGAAGAAGGGTATTATATGGGAGGTCTGCGGACAGGGTCCCACAGGATGGTTATTCAGCATTATCAGGATTTAGTGGTTTTAGTAACCGTTATTGATTGGCGGAGGAAGGTGCCAAGGGAAGCAGCTCGTTGTTGAGACATTAGTTGGAGCATGTATCTTGGGACTTCAAGATTTGGGAGTGGGATCATTCGAGCATTAGGGACTGTTTGTTTCCCGGGGATTCAGGAAGTGTTCATCTAGTTATTAGAAGCGTGTGGTCATTTGTGGTTGGCTAGTAAAGGAGTACTAGCTGGAAAGGTATGGTTGTCATCAGATCGATCGTTGGAAAGTGAGAAGGATTTGGAATTCTCAAAATTTCATGTATTGCAAAAACCTATTTGAATCTAAGTGGGGGAGAATCGTCCCGGAATGCAAAAGCAGGATCGGTTTTGAAACGGGGATAGGTTTCGCATCGTTTTCAGGAAGGAAGACAACCTTAGTGGCTGCTTGGTTTGAGTGTTGTGTGAGTTGGGAGTTCGGTAAAACTCCCCAGTATGTCGATCGCGTCTTCTCGGTGCTTGATAGCAGAACTTTGGGAAATCAGGTTGGGATTCTAGCCATGAATTGAGTTCAGTTGTGTGTTAGTTCGAGTGCGTGTTCGACCAGTAGGGAAAGTGTTGTAAGACTACGGGGGTGGCCGTAGCATTCACTAGCGATCAGTTAGTATGGGAAGTGTTGTAAGACTGCGGGGGTAGCCGTAGCATTCACTAGCGATCAGTTAGTATGGGAAGTGTTGTAAGACTGCGGGGGTAGCCGTTGCATTCACCAGGTTGGCAAATAGTGTGAGAAGTGTTGTAAATCTGCGGGTGTAGCCGTAGCATTCACAAGGTTAGCAGATAGTGCTAAAGTGATGTAAGTCTGGGGGTGTAGCCACAACATTCTTTAGGTTGGTAGATAGTATGAGCGCATTGCTAGGACGCGGAAGGGACAGTAGTAACCACCAGTTCGAGTGTAGCAGTGAGGATAGGGAAATCCACGGATTGGTTTATGGGTTTCCCTAGAGGGATTAGACCTGGCTAAGCCAGTGATAAGACTGTAGGAACGTCACTACAGATATGAGACCAAGGAAGCGATGGATTGCTTAAGGTTGCTTGTGATGTAAGGCTACCATTAGTCATGTAGCAAGTGCTTTTAGCCATGGATTTGGTAACGACGGGATACGACGCATGGATCCGATTGGTTGGATCAGGAGGTAGTTAGAGTCGCAGTGGCATGATAACTAGTGGCAACTAGTTCCAGGGAATGATTTTATTCGGAAGTCGTGTGAGACAACTATGTGGGAGACCTTTAGCTCCACGACCGGGCCGGAGCCCGGTATTTCAGATGATTGTTACTCGGTTGTGGCGAATCAAAGGATTTTGGATGAGATGCAAGGATAGGTCCTTGGATTTCAAGTTATGGGTTAGACCCGAGTTATATATATAGTTGTATTCCAATCTAGGGTATTCCATCATATGGATAACCGGACCCTACGATTGAGTGGACCTGACGTGTTTGGTATTCCAACTCGAGGGTTGATTTGACCAAACATGTGTGTGATATGAGGGTATTCCATCCTAGGGATGACTGGACCCGTCGTAGGCATGCCTGATATTCCAGCCCGAGGCTGATTGGACCAGGTATGAGTGTGTGCGCTTATGAGCCAGTTATTATAGGTATGTGGTTTGGGAACTAAAGGAAGCATTGTCTTGTTGATCCAAAAAGGGGTTCATCTCCCAGTTTACATCCCGTTGTTCATTATATCACTAGGAATTGGTTATCAAGGCGAATTTCTCTTGAAGGAGTACCTAATCTCTTGTCAAGAAGAGAGTTACAGGTAGCAGTGTGGGATTTGTGATTCCGTTTTCGGGTGGAAACTCCCAGGTTATTAGCAGTTGAGTAGCTAGTTGGGAGATAAGTGCTATGAACTCGGCAATGATCCAATGTGGGAGGTCTGACAGGAAGCCAGACCATCTCGAGACTCCAGATTTCGGATTGTGTAAATGTGATCATATTGTAAGGGATTCATTTATTTTCCTGGTTTAGAACCCTGTGAAGGTTGAATATGGTTTCCTTGGAGAGGCTAGAGTTTTGCTCGGGGTTGTAGCCAAGTAGTTCAAGTTGTTTGGCGTGTAAAGAATGATAAGAAACGATTTCGAGGACAAAATCAAATTTAAGTGGGGGAGAGTTGTAACATCCCGTTTAAAATAGAATAATTAATGATAAACCCGGAACCCCGAGAAGTTATTTCATTATTATTTTATATTATGTTATTATAGTCCAAAATTAAATAATAATTAGTGGGGTGTTGGTTTAGGGAAGCCAAATGAAAATATTTGAATCTCTGGGGGCTAAAGTGTAATTTCTGGTTGTATTTTGAAAAAGATTTTAGAAGACGGGGGCTGAATGGTAACATGGATGGACTTAAATGGAAAGTAATTTGTAAGGGAGGGCCATTTAGTAATTTTCGAACCTATTTTAAAGAAGAAGAAGTAGGAGGGACTGGAAGTGTGAATTATGGAAAGTTTTTAAGTGACCAGGTATAAGAACCCGTCATCTTCCCAAACCTTAACCCTAGCCACTTATACTTCAGCCGCCACCTCTCATTCCTCCATTATTCGACCGCCACCCCCCTCCACTCCCATTTTTCGATCAGCAAAACCACCGGCGGACATTGCTGCTGGCGAACACGTCGCTGCCGTGACTCCGACGACGAGCTCTTGGGGTCGTTCCGCAGCTGCTGTTGTGTTTCCCTCCTCCGTGTCTTCTTCATCTCCTGCCTTCCGTCGCCATCCGATGCCATTGACGCTCTAGTTGCCGACGAAGACGAAGAGTTGTAAGGATATCATCAAGCTCGGTTCGTGGTACTGTTGCTGTTCACGTTTGGGCCAGACAAACATTCTCTTCTTGTTCTTCTATTGTTGCCTCAATCCATGTACGCCGCCGTCGCGTTGCTCCCGTCTTTGACCATTGCTTTTTGTCGGGAAGGTGGTTGCGGTTGCATATCTTTATTTGTGTGAACTGCCGAGTTACATTTGTTCATGTCGGTGTGTATGTGTGTGTGCAATTGCTTGGTCGGAGTTCATAAGAAAAGCCACCACCACCACCGTGAGGTGGTGGCTGCCACCAGGTGCCACCGCCGTCCACCACTAGGGTGGCTGTGTGTGTGTATTGTATTAGTGTGTGTTTGTGTTATTTTAGTTTTAGCATTGTAATTGTAACAAAAGAGAAATAGTGAAAAGAAAAACTCAAACCACCATCGGCCGCCATGTCGGGTGGCGGTGTGCCTCGTTCGTATAGTGACTCGTTTGGGATGTTTGACAAGGGACTAAAACCCTAATGGGCCTAATAAACCCTAATGGGCCCAATGAACCCCTAAGTGACCTAAAAGCCCAACCATTTGATTAATGGGCTAATATTGGGTAGGAAATCCTAATTAGGGTTTGGAAAACCCTGATGGCTTAAAACCCTAATTTTGGGAATTGATCGGGACAAGCATGGGAATTATATAGTAAAGTTAAAATATTAATTAATAATCATTGGCAAATTAACCTAAGTCAATATTAGACTTATTGGATTAAGTCATTAATGGGTTAAGAAAGAATCACTTAACCCTAATCATCATTTCATGTGAAAACCCTAATTTTGGGATTATGGGCTTGGACTTATCGGGATCCACATTTGGGCCATTGGAATGGAATTGTGTATTAAGCCCAATCACACCATATGACTTATTTAGTAAAGTTAGGGACTTAATGGATTAAGTCCTTAATGGGTTAAGTGAGAAACACTTAACCCTAATTGTCATTTTATGTGAAACCCTAATTTCACTTGGACTTTGTGTTGGGCCTTTCTATCGAGCTTTGGCGATTGGACTATTAATGGGCTTTCCAAGAATAAGCAAATGGACTAAATAATTATATGGGTTTTAGGACAAGGCCCATGTGAGAGTCTTGGGCCCAATTTGGAAAATTGGGCCATAGATGGGCCATAACTGGGCCTTTATGATTATGTTATATTGGGCCATGGGAATACAAATAGTTTGGACTAGAATAATTGAACGGGCCTTAAGGAAAGACCATGTAGATGTCTGGGCCCAATTTGGAAAATTGGGCCATATGTTGGGCTTTAGCCCATTGGTTGACTATTGGGCCTTTGGAGTGTGAGTTGGACCTTGGGCTTGGAACCCAATTATTAATTGGGTGTTGTTTGATGTTGACAGCTTGGGAATCTGTCAACCAGCTGCTGGAGTTTTGTCTGCGGGACTTCAGCAGTGCGCCAGGTGAGTTATCCTCACTATACTCAAGGGTCTAAGGCACCAATGTCGGCCCTTTGAATTGTTATTGGTTATGTTATGCTAGTATGATCTGTTATATCGGTATCCCAGAGGGTAGGATGATAATATGTGATATGTGGTATGACCTGTTAGTTAGATATCCTAGACGGTAGGATAATATTATATGTTATATGCTATGATCTGGTAGATCAATTTGTTGTCTATAGACTGTTATGTGATTATCTCTTATATGTGCACATGTTTGTTTGGCGGTTGAGGCTTATCTGCTTTGTGCGAAAGCCAATAGACCTGGGCATTCCAACCTGTTGGTTGTGGGCCTGGGGTATTCCAACCTGATGGTTGACTGGACCCATAGTGTGTTGGCATTCCCACCTGTTGGTTGAGGGCCTGGGGTATTCCAACCTGATGGTTGATTGGACCCATAGTGTGTTGGCATTCCAACCTGTTGGTTGAGGGCCTGGGGTATTCCAACCCGATGGTTGTTTGGACCCATAGTATGTTGTTTATGATTATATGTGTATTATTGTGGGTATGGGTATTTTGGGTGAACTCACTAAGCTTTCGGGCTTACCGTTTCAGTTTATTGTTTTAGGTACATCAGGGGATCGTGGCAAGGCTAAGGCGTGATCGTACAGCTCCTCACTTTTATGACTTTGTTTCTGGGATACTCTGATATAAACTATTTTGAAAACATTTTGTAATAACTAATGGCATTCGGGTGTCTGAAAAAGTTTTAAATTTGGCTAGATTTTTATGGGTGTTACATCAATCATAAATCTAGAATTCCAATTCTTGTCCTATTTTAGACTTTTACCAAAAGTCAATTATGTCAATTTTTAGCTAGTTGATTGTTAACAAATTAAATAGTTCAATTCACTTCATTACTTGGTGTTTCTAACTCACCACTGATAGTACTTAATGGATACAAACTCAATTTTAAGTAAAATCAAATGTACACCAAGTAATTTTCCTTTTATACTAGTTGTTTGACTTTGACAAAAAAGACAAAGCTATCAAAAATTTCCCATTATCCATCATTCATGCTTTAAACTCCTTTACGACTCTTATTTGACATAAGGTATGTGTTCATCAAGTCCTTAACTCACTCGAATATTTACCACATTTCACAAAACTCTTTCATGGGCCCTATAATATTATACCGATATCATACATAACCGACCTTGACTTCACCACTAAAAGGTTCTGATCCACTACTTTAGATTGTCCATATACTAGTCTTACTTCCATTAGTCACTATAGAAGCACTGAATGTAGCATTCTATGACTTCATCTAGTCTTATCTAAAGTGTCATAAGCATCTACCTATGGCAATTCTCATCATCATTCATTGCATAGGATACTACCAACATTAATTCATGGCAATCCTATGTATCATTCACACTTTATATAACCAAAGTCTAAGCCTAGGATTGAAATGATCCAATCCTAATTCACTTAAACTATGGATCTGATACCAAACTGTAACACCTTAAACATTTCAAACTTTTACAAAGAAATGGTTATAAAATATTTTCGGGAATTAACTCGTATTTAATAAAAACTCGGTCCCACAAAAAAACATTTACAATTAAAACATTGGGTGTTTGAAAAAGTTTTAAATTTGGCTTGATTTTTATGGGTGTTACATCAATCATAAATCTAGAATTCCAATTCTTGTCCTATTTTAGACTTTTACCAAAAGTCAATTATGTCAATTTTTAGCTAGTTGATTGTTAACAAATTAAATAGTTCAATTCACTTCACCAACTAATGGCTTTCGGGTGTTTGAAAAAGTTTTAAATTTGGCTTGATTTTTATGGGTGTTACATCAATCATAAATCTAGAATTCCAATTCTTGTCCTATTTTAGACTTTTACCAAAAGTCAATTATGTCAATTTTTAGCTAGTTGATTGTTAACAAATTAAATAGTTCAATTCACTTCATTACTTGGTGTTTCTAACTCACCACTGATAGTACTTAATGGATACAAACTCAATTTTAAGTAAAATCAAATGTACACCAAGTAATTTTCCTTTTATACTAGTTGTTTGACTTTGACAAAAAAGACAAAGCTATCAAAAATTTCCCATTATCCATCATTCATGCTTTAAACTCCTTTACGACTCTTATTTGACATAAGGTATGTGTTCATCAAGTCCTTAACTCACTCGAATATTTACCACATTTCACAAAACTCTTTCATGGGCCCTATAATATTATACCGATATCATACATAACCGACCTTGACTTCACCACTAAAAGGTTCTGATCCACTACTTTAGATTGTCCATATACTAGTCTTACTTCCATTAGTCACTATAGAAGCACTGAATGTAGCATTCTATGACTTCATCTAGTCTTATCTAAAGTGTCATAAGCATCTACCTATGGCAACTCTCATCATCATTCATTGCATAGGATACTACCAACATTAATTCATGGCAATCCTATGTATCATTCACACTTTATATAACCAAAGTCTAAGCCTAGGATTGAAATGATCCAATCCTAATTCACTTAAACTATGGATCTGATACCAAACTGTAACACCTTAAACATTTCAAACTTTTACAAAGAAATGGTTATAAAATATTTTCGGGAATTAACTCGTATTTAATAAAAACTCGGTCCCACAAAAAAACATTTACAATTAAAACATTGGGTGTTTGAAAAAGTTTTAAATTTGGCTTGATTTTTATGGGTGTTACATCAATCATAAATCTAGAATTCCAATTCTTGTCCTATTTTAGACTTTTACCAAAAGTCAATTATGTCAATTTTTAGCTAGTTGATTGTTAACAAATTAAATAGTTCAATTCACTTCACCAACTAATGGCTTTCGGGTGTTTGAAAAAGTTTTAAATTTGGCTTGATTTTTATGGGTGTTACATCAATCATAAATCTAGAATTCCAATTCTTGTCCTATTTTAGACTTTTACCAAAAGTCAATTATGTCAATTTTTAGCTAGTTGATTGTTAACAAATTAAATAGTTCAATTCACTTCATTACTTGGTGTTTCTAACTCACCACTGATAGTACTTAATGGATACAAACTCAATTTTAAGTAATATCAAATGTACACCAAGTAATTTTCCTTTTATACTAGTTGTTTGACTTTGACAAAAAAGACAAAGCTATCAAAAATTTCCCATTATCCATCATTCATGCTTTAAACTCCTTTACGACTCTTATTTGACATAAGGTATGTGTTCATCAAGTCCTTAACTCACTCGAATCTTTACCACATTTCACAAAACTCTTTCATGGGCCCTATAATATTATACCGATATCATACATAACCGACCTTGACTTCACCACTAAAAGGTTCTGATCCACTACTTTAGATTGTCCATATACTAGTCTTACTTCCATTAGTCACTATAGAAGCACTGAATGTAGCATTCTATGACTTCATCTAGTCTTATCTAAAGTGTCATAAGCATCTACCTATGGCAATTCTCATCATCATTCATTGCATAGGATACTACCAACATTAATTCATGGCAATCCTATGTATCATTCACACTTTATATAACCAAAGTCTAAGCCTAGGATTGAAATGATCCAATCCTAATTCACTTAAACTATGGATCTGATACCAAACTGTAACACCTTAAACATTTCAAACTTTTACAAAGAAATGGTTATAAAATATTTTCGGGAATTAACTCGTATTTAATAAAAACTCGGTCCCACAAAAAAACATTTACAATTAAAACATTGGGTGTTTGAAAAAGTTTTAAATTTGGCTTGATTTTTATGGGTGTTACATCAATCATAAATCTAGAATTCCAATTCTTGTCCTATTTTAGACTTTTACCAAAAGTCAATTATGTCAATTTTTAGCTAGTTGATTGTTAACAAATTAAATAGTTCAATTCACTTCACCAACTAATGGCTTTCGGGTGTTTGAAAAAGTTTTAAATTTGGCTTGATTTTTATGGGTGTTACATCAATCATAAATCTAGAATTCCAATTCTTGTCCTATTTTAGACTTTTACCAAAAGTCAATTATGTCAATTTTTAGCTAGTTGATTGTTAACAAATTAAATAGTTCAATTCACTTCATTACTTGGTGTTTCTAACTCACCACTGATAGTACTTAATGGATACAAACTCAATTTTAAGTAATATCAAATGTACACCAAGTAATTTTCCTTTTATACTAGTTGTTTGACTTTGACAAAAAAGACAAAGCTATCAAAAATTTCCCATTATCCATCATTCATGCTTTAAACTCCTTTACGACTCTTATTTGACATAAGGTATGTGTTCATCAAGTCCTTAACTCACTCGAATCTTTACCACATTTCACAAAACTCTTTCATGGGCCCTATAATATTATACCGATATCATACATAACCGACCTTGACTTCACCACTAAAAGGTTCTGATCCACTACTTTAGATTTTCCATACACTAGTCTTACTTCCATTAGTCACTATAGAAGCACTCAATGTAGCATTCTATGACTTCATCTAGTCTTATCTAAAGTGTCATAAGCATCTACCTATGGCAATTCTCATCATCATTCATTGCATAGGATACTACCAACATTAATTCATGGCAATCCTATGTATCATTCACACTTTATATAACCAAAGTCTAAGCCTAGGAGTGGAATGATCCAATCCTAATTCACTTAAACTATGGATCTGATACCAAACTGTAACACCTTAAACATTTCAAACTTTTACAAAGAAATGGTTATAAAATATTTTCGGGAATTAACTCGTATTTAATAAAAACTCGGTCCCACAAAAAAACATTTACAATTAAAACATTAGGTGTTACCATTAAGCATGAATATATAATCATAGCAAGAAAATAAGAATTACATAAATGCCACGAATAAGGAACTTAACAAGTTCCGCTCCATTCTCTATCACATGACTTCTAACTTCCATCGATCATCCTCTACCATTATATGTAACCTGAGATACATGACATTAAAAACAAATACGTGTGGCAAAATGTCTCGTGAGCTACATGGGTTTGTGATCCAAATTTTTTCAAAGCATTTATATGAAAATCTTTTCATACATAACATAACATAGTTTTAAACTATAAAACCTTTTTAAGCAATTTCAAGAAAAACTCTTTTCATACTTGTCATAAATATCATTTCAGATCTTATCATTTCATTTCAAAAGACATCTTTCCACATTTCATTCTCTTTTATCATTAAGAGATAATTCTGGTATTAAACTATTTCCATTTTTACACTTAGGATACCACGCCAAGTCTTGACCACGGTGGAAGGAAGAAATGAATTGTAACACCTCAAATTTCAAACCAAAATTTTCATTTTTAAATAACCCAAAATATTGTTCATAAACCAAGTCATCGGAAAAACACAAGTATCAAATACAATTAATCATCACAAAATATCAGAGTGCCATAAAATGCCCAGTAACAAATCTCCCAACGAGTATGTACAATCAAACCTTCGCCTTCCCTCGATCCTCAAGAGTACCTGAAACACATATAATCAACTATTGTAAACATGAAGCTTAGTGAGTTCCCCAAAATACCACATCCAACACATCATAAATAAATAGTTATGGGTTATAGCAACCCTGGGGACTATCAGTAGTCCCGGTGGGAAAACAGCACGCCCTGTAGGTTATCAACAACCCTGGAGACTACCCGAAGTCTCAATCACACATAAACAACATAACACAATAATAACAGCTAGACCCAGCTGTTCATCACATATACATCTATTCTACAACACAGGTAAGAATAAGTGAGGAGACTTACCTGATACTGATGGCAAATAAATCTCACACCCGAACTTCCAGAACTAGACTCCACCTAATAAACACAACAAGTAACCCTAGTCAATTAAGGTCCTTATCCCGAAAAGTCCAAATCCCATAGCTATGCTCCTTGAGGGCAAAAAGATAAATTTTCCCCTTCCATGGTCCAAAACCCTAAATCCTTAACCAAAGTCAAACGCCAACAAAAAGTCAACCGCCCAACACGTACACTGGGCGTATACTTCCTATGTGTCGTGTACTCGATGAATCAGATGGGTCAGGGTCGAGGCTGGCTACGCTGGGCGTATGTCGCCTGATCCAAAAATCACCCCAAACATCTTATTCCATAAAGAATTGAAATCCAAACATAGATCTGACCTCCATAGAACATCGTAATCCATAAAGTCCATAACTTTAAGCCTTTGCATGGCTGAAATAAGCTTAAATCTCAAAACCCTAACTTAAATCATACCTAAAACCATTACACTCTTGCATGGGAAGAAAGAGACCTTCAAGCAAATAGTTTTATGAATCTATAAGACCTAAGACACTAAAATCAGACTTCACCCTCGAAGTCAACCTTAGAAATCAGATCAAGGTAGTGCTCACGCATCTCAGTCACGGGCTCCCAAGTCCACTTCGAACCTTTCCGGGGTTGCTACTGAACTCTAACCAAGTTCATTAATTTGTTCCTCAAGGTCTTCAGTCTCCGATCCAGAATCGTCAAAGGCCTCTCGATGTAATTCAGGAAATCATCGACCTAAATGTCCTCTAAAGGAACCACCGCTGTCTCGTCAGCTATACACTTCCTCAACTGGGAAACATGGAAGGTATCATGCATTTACCTCAACTTCTCCGGTAGCTCCAACCGGTAAGCCATCTTGCCCACACGGGCCAACACTCTGAAAGGGCCAATAAACCCGGGGCCCAGCTTGCCCCACTTTCTGAAGTGGATAACACCCTTCCAGGGTGATAACTTCAGAAGCACCAAATCTCCCACCTGAAACTCTAACTCAGAGCGTCGCCGATCTGCAAAACTCTTCTGGCGGCTCTGGGTCGTCAACAATCTCTGTCTAACTTTTTGGATAAGCTCGGTCGTCTTGAGCACTATCTCAGTGCTCCCCACGAACCTATGGATCACCTTTCCCCAACAAATAGTAGTCCGACACCTCATCCTATACAGAAGCTCAAAGGGAGGCATACCAATGTTGGCATGATGGCTGTTGGTATAAGAAAACTTAGCCAAAAGGAGATAAGAGTCCCGACTTCCACCAAAATCAATGATGCAGACACGTAGCATGTCCTCGAGCATTTGAATAGCCCGCTCGCTCTGACCGTCGGTCTATGGATGATAGGCAGTACGGAAATTCAACTGGGTGCCCAAATCTTCGTGAAACCTCTTCTAGAATTTGGAAGTCAAACGAACATCCCGGTCCGATACAATGGAAGTCGGCACCCCATGCCGAGCCACCACCTCTTGGACATAAATCTCAGCAAGCTTCTCTGCAGAAGAGCCCTCACTTATGGCTAGGAAGTGAGCACTTTTCGTCAAACGATCCACTATCACCCAAATAACATCAAAACCCCTCACAGTATTTGGCAATTTTGTAATAAAATCCATTGTGATATGTTTCCACTTCCACAGTGGAACCTCCAAAGGCTGCAACTTGTCGTGAAGGCACTGGTGCTCGGCCTTGACCTTCCGGCAGGTCAAACATCGCTCTACAAACCAGGCCACATCCCTTTTCATACACGACCACCAGTAATTATGGTTCAGGTCAAGATACATTTTGGTAGCCCCTGGATGAATGGAAAATCTTGACTTTTGGGTCTCCTCCATCAATACCCGCCGAGCCCCACCAGCATAAGGCATCCAAACCCGCCCGTGAAGAGTCAAAAGCCCCCTGCTGTCGATATCAAATGTTGAAATGTGACCAATCACCCCCTCACTTTTTCTATTTTCTTCATTTATGGCCTCCGACTGTGCTTCTTTTGTTTGTTTCCAACATTGGGGTCATCACAATCATCCTCATACACACATCCTGAATCGGGGTACTCACCGCCCTCTAACTCAAGGCGTCAGCCACCAAATTGGCCTTGCCTGGGTGATACAGAATCTCACAGTCATAATCTTTCACTATATCCAACCACCTCCTTTTCCTCATGTTTAGGTTAGGCTTATCCAAAAGATATCTTAGGCTCTTATGGTTCGTGTAGATGGTAATAAAGATAGTGGCACCAAATCTTGAGAGTGAAAACCACTGCCCCCAATTCCAAATCATGAGTGGGATACTTCGCTTCATGAGGGTTCAGCTTCCTCGAAGCGTATGCAATCACATGCCCCCTCTGCATCAACACAACAACCAACCTTGAAATGTATGCATCGCAGTAAAACACACAACCCTCAACTCCCTTAGGGAGGGCAAGTACTAGTGCCTCACACAGTCCCTGGCAAAGATTCTCGAATGATTCCTGCTGCTCAGGCCCCTAATTGAACACAACATCCTTCCTTGTCAACTTAGTGAGAGGAAAAACAATCTTGGAGAAGTCTTGGATGAACCTCCGATAATATCCCGCCAAAATGAGGAAGCTCTGAATCTCAGATGGAGACTTCAGCACTTCCCACCGCATCACCACCTCTATCTTGGCTGGGTCGACCAAGATACCATCTGGTTGATGAGGTGTCCTATAAAACTGAACCTCGCGCAACCAGTAGTCACACTTGGAGAACTTGGCATAGAGCCTCTCCATCCTCAAAACTTCGAGAATCTCGTGCAGATGCTCTTCATGCTGCTCTTTGATCTTCGAATAGACCTAAATACCATCGATGAAGACAATCACCGATCGATCCAACATGGGCCTGCACACCCGGTTCATGAGATCCATGAACACATCCGGTATGTTGGTGAGTCCAAAACCCATCACCATGAACTCGTAATATCCATAACGAGTTCGGAAGGCTGTCTTCTGAATATCCTCCTCTTTCACCCTCATCTTATAGTAACTAGACCTCAAATCGATCTTGGAAAACCAAGATGCCCCCTACAATTGATCAAAAAGTTCATCAATCCTCGACAATGGATAAGGGTTCTTCACTGTCAACTTGTTCAACTCCCGGTAATCAATGCACATCTGGTGTGAACCATCCTTCTTCTTGAAGAAAATTATAGGTTCTCCCCACGGAGAACTTCTTGGGTGAATAAACTCATTTCCTAACAGATCCTGAAGCTAAGAGGATAACTCTTGCATCTCAGGAGGTGCATAACGATATGGTGCCTTGGCAATTGGTGCAACATTCGGGATCAGATTGATCCTGAACTCCACTTGCCTCTTAGGAGGCACACCAGGCAATTCCTCAGGGAAAACATCGGGGAACTCACACACAACAAGAACATCAGCAATAGAAATCGATCTCTTCTCATCAACTCAAGTATCCACTACATATTCCAAATAACCCATGCACCCATGTTGTAAACTCTGCCTTGCCCTAGCGGCTAAACAAAAAGCTGATCCTTATGTAGTTCCTTCGCCATAAATGGTCAGCACTCTCCCACTAGGATCTCGAACCGTCGCCATCTTCTGCTCGCAGTCATATAGAGCCCCAAACCAGCTCAACCAATCCATACCCACGACCACACAGACATCTCCCATCATAATAGGGATAAGATCTATCGGATATCCAACACCAAATATCTCTAACACACAACCCCGGTAGATGTTATTAACGAAGACCGGACGCTCATCGGGTATAGAGACTCTCAATGCCCTGTTCAAGGCCTCCAGCGCAATACTAAAACCATGAAAAAAAGATGATGAAACAAAAGAACGACTCACACCCCAGTCAAACAACACAAGCACATGTACATAATTCACAAGGAAAGTACCTACATGAACAATAACATAAGCAACATAAATAAATTAGCAGAATAATAAAGAAAACGTACCAGCAACGACTTCTGGAGCTGCTTGGGCCTCCTCTGCTGTCAACTAAAATGCTCTCCCTCGAGCCTTCGGTGTCTTGGCCTTCCCCTACCATCCATCAGTAATATGTAGGGTCACGGGGGCCAGAGTCTGAACCGCCCTAGATGCAAGTTGAAAACACTCTACCCTGAAATGACCTGTCTGGTTGTAATTGAAGCAAAACCGAAATCTGTTGGGGCAATCCCTAGCCAAATGACCCTCCATGCCACACATGTAGCAAGCAGTCCCTGACCGACAAGGTCCCTTATGCCCCTTGTCACACTTACCGCAAGTGTGACCCTTCTGGCCTTCAAATCTCGATTCAATTGGCTTGGGCCGCTTAGACGTCGATTGAGACTGTACTGGCATCTTATCTCTCATGTGGATCTCCTTCTCCTTTCTAGCCTGGGTCTCCAACTCAATCTCTCTCCTCCTGTCATGGTCTGCAACTCAGCCAATGTCCGATAGGAAGTTTTCGCCACGAACTCACAGTTATCCCTCCTCAGAATACTCAGATACCGACTCACACGTGCCTGATCAGTTGTAACGCCCCAGTTTTTCTCGGTACGTTTGGTTATTTTAATTTAATTATTCTTGTAACCTTGGGTTAATTTATTTAACCAAGGTCTGATTTCTTATGTTATTGGACTCTTTTGATCATCTTGTAAACTCCTTTTATTGAAGTCCATGGGCTATGGGCCTATTTGCAAAGTCCATCTAGTAAATAGTACTTAATGTGTTAATTGAGTCATTTGGAACACACACAAGAAAAACACTCTAAACCCTACTCTCTCTCTCTCTCTCTCACATCTTCCTTCTCTCTCTCTCTCTCTCTTTGGGATCAAGAGCAGCCAAGGGGCTGTTGTTTGGAGCTTAATTCTTGTTCATTTCCAGCCTTGATTCATATTGGTATGAACCTCCTTATCATTTCTCACAACTTGATTCATAACCTTGTTCTAGTTTTATGATTTCATCTTTACTTCTTCTCCTTCTTATTTGATTTGTATCTCTTTTGTTATTTGCAAAGAATTGTATGTTATACATCATCTCAAGATCCTATCTTCACCCCATATATGGTGGATGATGGATCTAGGGGATTACATGTTGCAAAAGATCATGGAAACCCTAAAAGGGAGAATGGTGATTTTATGTGCTTTATGTTCATTTTCATGTTGATTATTATTACAATCTTGTGGCAAAATGAAATCCTAATGATACCTAACCCTTTTTAGTACCACCATGATCATGGGGACTAAATTGGGATGATGAACACATCTTAAAATGTGTTTCAAAGGGAGAAGGATGGATAAGCCAAAAAGGAATCACGGGTGGCTACGATTCTGTTTTCCATCAGATTTGTAGTCATTTTGTAAAACTCATATCTTGAGCTCTAGAACTCACAAGGACCCCAAACCAGTTCCCAAAGTTCAACAATTGAGTTGGCTAACTTTCTTAAGCATGCCAACCTCACTGATAAGGACTTTATCTATGGGAAAGAATGGCGTCTTTTCTGTTAGGTCTGATCCGGGTCTGTTCTGATATGTCATTTTGTTTTCATCATTTCTAAGGCTTGGAAAAGGATCCAGAGTGATTCCAAGTTTCTATATGTTCCTGATATTATGAATTTAAGATATGGAGCAGATGGGGTGTTATTTCCAATTATAAATTGGTTAGAATGGATACACACTCCAGATCAGTGGGAAGTCACCAGCTTTTGCTAGTGCTGTGATTGTCCACAATGTGAATTTTATATCTGGAGTTTGGGAGATGCTTTTCATTCAATTCCAACTCTGAGACTTTCATTTGTATGTCCTTTACTTCTCTGAATTTTGGTTTGGACGAATTTTACTCACAAGTTGGGTAGAATTGGCCAACATCACTTGACTGTATTGTTGGAGACAGAAGTGATACACCATTTTGTAAAATTCATATTTAATTCATCTTTTGGAGTTAGAAAGAGTTCTTTATAGTTATGGACTCCTGAGCAATCATAGTTTCCTATAAAATTTAGTTAAAGGTTATGTTTCTATTTTATATTTTGGAGTAAATCCGTTTTGAACAGCAGGTCTGTTTTAGAGACCTTGCTGTGATTACTCTTTTCTCAACTCATAGCTTCATTACTTCTCCTTTCTAACCTTTAGTCCTTCTTAGGTGAGATTTTGAAGTTGGCTCAAGCTTGGTAGCATTATTTGATTGTTAGCTATCCTTACTACTCACTCAAGGTGAGTTCTCTCACACCGTTGTATTGACGATTGTGTTTGCTAGTTAGCTCGTGTGTGATTATTTGAATTTATTATAAAAGCATGCTATATAAGTATTGTTTTAATTCGTACATGTGCATTGTATGTAACTAATCATGGATATGGGGACACCACCAAAGGATACGGATTTACCGGTGCGGTGGGTAGGTAAGATCACCAACGTAATACTCATCGTGAGGTGCGGTGATTAGGGCCAAGTGATACAGGATCTTCCCGGTGCGGTTTAAACCTACAAGTCCTTCTTGTATTATTGGCGTTGATTCGTTCTTTTCCCTTATTATACAACTATAATTGGAAAATGGATTAGGGTTAGTAAATATGAATGTTAGTACAATGTCTGTGTTTGAATTCACTAAGCTTTGTGCTTACGGTTTCCCTTATAACTTTTCAGGTGTTAAGATTAAAGAGGCTAAGGCTTGACATGGAGCACCGGGACATCGCTACTAGTTATTTTTGTTGGGACCTTATTATTGTTATTTCTTCCGCACTTATTTTATATGATTGTTAAGTTTGATGGATTATGTTATGACTTTTTCAGTTGTTTGATTTAATTTAAGATGAGTTTTAAAAGTTTAAAATTTTTGCAAAAAAAAAAAATTTGGTGTCACAAGTTGGTATTAGAGCCACAGTTTGAGGGAACTAGGCATTCTTGTGGATGTTCTAGACTCAAATTTGAGGCTCTATAAGAGTTTATTTTCTTTTTAAAAGATTTTTCAAACTTTCTGAAGACTAGTAGTGGAAGATGTCGCGGTGTGCCAGTCGGCCAGCCAAGTAAGCCTTATTTCTTATGTTAAATGTTTATGTTAAATTGTTGACTATGAATTGGATTCTACTAGTCTTAAAATGTTAGATTACACACTTATTTAGTGTTAACATGTGAGAGAGTTGTAAAATTAACGGCTAGAGCGAGCTGGAAATTTTGAAACTAGACGCGAATGCGAAATTGGAACTTGTGTGGAAGGTAGTAGAAGGGCCCCTACTATTTGAAACATCGATGCCGGTTTCGGGTCGGGGCAAGGTTGAGAAATTTTCGGCAAGCTGAGTGTTTCGTCTTCCTAGAAATATCTAGGCTGAATTATTTCTAAATATTTTCCTCCTTCTACGGATATAGATGGCTTCGCCTGCTCGACTTAGTCAGCTCCAAATGGAGCAAGTTAGGGATATTGTCGCTGAGGAATTCAATAACGCTTTCAACGAACTAATCCTGGGTGTGACCAATGACATAATCAACCAAGTCGGTGCTCTTCTGGATGAGCGCCTCGCAGCTATTCCCGGGGGAGCGTTACCGGCTCCGCCCGTTCGGGATTCGGCATACTACTTCGAGAAGTTCAGCAAGTGTAGCCCTCTTCTTTGGAACGGTGAATCCGACCCAGTTGCTGCTAAGCATTGGGTGTCAGATGTTGAGGGCGCCTTCATGACCGTTGGGTGTCCGGACCAGTACAAAGTTGTGATCGCCATGAATCATCTGCGAAAAAGGGGAAAGACATGGTGGAACACCATCACCGCTCTATTAAACGAAGAAGAAGTGAGGGCCATGTCTTGGGCCCAATTTGTGGAGAGGTTCGAGGCACAATATGTGCCTAAGGTGGAGCAGCAGCGGATGCAACAAGAGTTCATGGCCTTACAGCAGACTACCGAGTCCGTTAGCGACCTGAACGCCAAGTTCTTGGAGATGCTATCTTTTTGTCCCTCGTTTGCTGGGAACGAGGCCTGGTTGGTCAGCCGATACACTGCCATTCTACGTACCGAGATTCGGGAATTCGTTAGCATGCAGGAGTTCCCGACTTTATCCACGATCATAGATGCAGCAAGGAGGAGGGAAATCGAGTTGCAGACCCAGTCCAAGAGGAAGGCCAATGACACCTCTTCCAAGACATCCGGAGATGCCCAGAAAAAGCAAAAGCAGGGTGGTAAGTCAAGGTATGAGTACAAGCCGTCTTCAGGTCAGGGCGAGAAAAATCCGTTGATATGCTACAACTGCAAAAAGCCAGGGCATCATTGGAAGAATTGTAGGGCTCCCCCTGCGAGTGCAGTTCCTCAAATTACTTCTACTGCTCCCATCTGCTATCACTGCAACGAGACGGGACACAAGAAGCCCGAATGCCCGAAGTTGAAGGCTGGTAAAGGAGACGGGGGTACAAATCCTGCAATTGCATCGTCTTCTAAGGGACCCACTATGGTGACACGAGGTCGTGCTCACCAGATGACTGCGGATGAGCCGGTGATTACCGCGACAGTGTCAGGTAAATTTCTTTTTTTTTCCTTTCTCTCCACCCTTGCATTATTTAATAAATGGTAGTTAGAATTGTTTACATGATTGTATGTGGTGAATCAGGCACTTATTTGCTAGATTCTGATCCCGCTGTTGTTATGTTTGATAGCGGTGCTACCCATTCTTTTGTATCTCGCACGTTTATTAATCGTTTGGGGTGTAGTATCGGAAAATTGGCTCGCCCAATGGTTGTCGAAGTTGCCGACAACCGCACTATTTATGTCACCGATGTTTATCGGGGTTGCACTCTCGAGTTTTCTGGAGTTGAATTCCCCATTGATCTTATCCCTATTGCGATGCGAGAGCTCTGCGTTATCATAGGCATGGATTGGCTTGATGCGTTTGATGCGGAAATCCACTGTCGTAAGAAGAAATTTCGTGTTCGAAACCCTAGAGGTGGAGAACTTATTATTCAGGGGGACATTCCCCGCCTGGCCATGGCTTCTTGCTCTTCTGCTATAGCACTAGACGACGTTCCTATCGTTTCCGACTTCAGCGATGTCTTTCCGGAGGAACTCCCTGGCTTGCCACCTATTCGGCAAGTGGAGTTTCGCATTGATTTGGTGCCAAGTGCGACTCCGGTAGCGAAATCTCCTTACCGCTTGGCACCACCTGAAATGAAAGAGCTCCAAGATCAACTTCAAGAACTAAGTGATAAAGGGTTTATACGGCCAAGTTGCTCGCCTTGGGGTGCTCCTATTCTCTTTGTGAAGAAGAAAGATGGATCCCAGCGAATGTGTATTGATTATAGGGAGCTAAACAAGCGCACGATAAAGAATAGGTACCCGTTGCCACGTATTGACGATCTTTTTGATCAGCTTCAGGGAGCGTCTTGGTTTTCCAAGATTGATTTACGTTCCGGTTACCATCAGATGCGGGTTCGTGAAGAAGATATTGAGAAAACAGCATTACGTACTCGTTATGGGCACTTTGAGTTCGTGGTGATGCCTTTTGGGCTCACCAATGCACCCGCAACGTTTATGGATCTCATGAACCGGGTGTGTAGCCTGATGCATGACGGTTCGGTCATAGTGTTCATATATGATATCTTGGTCTATTCTAAGAGCAAAGAGGAGCATGAGCAACACCTTCGGGAGATTCTGGAAACTCTGGCAAGAGAAAGGCTTTATGCTAAATTCTCAAAATGTGAATTTTGGTTGGAAGAAGTTCAGTTCTTGGGGCATGTGGTAAACAAACACGGTATTAAGGTCGATCAAGCGAAGGTTGATGCGGTTAAACAATGGAAGATTCCAAAAAGACCTTCTGAAATTCGCAGTTTCTTGGGTTTAGCCGGTTATTACCGGAGGTTCATTGAAAATTTCTCTAAAATCGCCTTGCCACTCACCCGATTGACCAAGAAATCAGTGAAATTCGTTTGGGGCCCGGAGCAGCAGTTGGCGTTTGATGAGTTGAGGAAACGATTGTGTGATGCTCCGATTTTGGCCTTACCTGATGGGGTTGAGGATATGGTGGTTTACTGTGATGCATCGCTTCAGGGTCTTGGTGCCGTGTTAATGCAACGAGATAGGGTGATAGCCTATGCCTCCCGACAGCTGAAACCCCACGAACGAAACTACCCCACTCATGATTTGGAGCTTGGGGCTGTTGTTTTCACTCTTAAGATTTGGAGACACTATCTCTATGGAGTGAAGTTTATCATATACACTGACCATAAGAGTCTGAAATATTTGTTCGAGCAGCGGGATTTGAACATGAGGCAGATCAGATGGTTGGATGTGGTAAAAGATTATGATTGTGAAATTCACTACCACCCCGGTAAAGCTAATGTGGTAGCTGATGCTCTCAGTCGTAAACAATCTGCCGAACCGCTTCGAGCTAAGTGTCTCCAGATCACGATAGTGTCGTCTTTGTTAGATCTGATCCGGGACGCCCAAAAGACGGCAATACTGGAGGAAAACATCAGGCGTGAGAAGATTGGGAAAGAGTTGCCTAAGATGGAACGAGACGGGCGGGGTTTCCTGACTCGCTACGGTAGGGTTTGGGTTCCATATACTAGGGGAAATCGGAAAACCCTAATGGATGAGTCTCATAAGTCAAAATTTTCTATCCATCCTGGTGCTACTAAAATGTACCGGGACCTTTAGGAGGCTTACTGGTGGCATGGAATGAAGAATGATGTGGCTCGATTTGTGGAAGAATGTATGACCTGTCGAAAGGTCAAGGCGGAACACCAGAAACCGCATGTGAAGTTGCAACCATTGGAGATTCCTGAATGGAAATGGGAGCATCTAACCATGGACTTCATTACAAAACTTCCTAGAACTGCCCAAGGAGCCGATATGATATGGGTGATTGTTGATCGGTTGACTAAGAGTGCTCACTTTCTGGCTATAAAGGAGAGCTCATCGGCGGAGAAATTAGCCGAGATCTTTGTTCGGGAGATTGTCTCATTACATGGGGTGCCCGTTTCTATAGTCTCTGATCGGGACACCCGATTTACTTCTCGGTTCTGGAGGAAGTTTCAAGAGGAGTTGGGCACACGATTACATTTTAGCACCGCCTTCCATCCGCAGACAGACGGGCAGAGTGAGCGGACGATTCAGACCTTGGAGGACATGCTTAGGGCATGTGCGATTGATTTTGGGGGTAGTTGGGATGACCATCTACATCTAGCTGAGTTTTCTTATAACAACAGCTATCACTCGAGCATTAAAATGCCTCCGTATGAAGCCTTGTATGGGAGGAAGTGCAGGACGCCCGTTTGTTGGGGCGAGGTTGGGCAAAGGGTACTTGGGAGTACCGATATCGTGCTACGGACTACGGAGAAAATCCAAGTGATTCGGGATCATTTGGTCACAGCGAGGAGTCGTCAGAAAAGTTATGCCGACAAAAGACGCTCCAATCTTGAGTTCCAGGTGGGAGATTATGTGTTGCTCAAAGTCTCCCCCTGGAAAGGTGTGATTCGATTTCGAAAGCGGGGAAAGCTCGGACCCCGATTCATTGGACCCTACAAGGTCATAGCCCGTGTGGGAAAGGTGGCTTACCGTTTAGAGCTGCCTGACGAGCTTAATCTAATTCATAATACGTTCCACATGTCTCAGTTACGAAAATGCGTTGTTGATGAGACTGCTGTGATACCACTGGAGGACATACAGATTGACGAGCGTCTCAATTATGTTGAGAAACCAATCGCTATTTTAGAACGAAAGACGAAAGCTCTCCGCAACAAGACTATAAACCTGGTTAAGGTGCAGTGGCAACATAGGAAGGGTTCGGAATGGACTTGGGAACCGGAATGCGAGATGCGGGCTCATTATCAGGATCTGTTTCTAGGCGTTGACTTCGAGGACGAAGTCCATTCTTAGTGGGGGAGAGTTGTAACGCCCCGGTTTTTTCTCGGTACGTTTGGTTATTTTAATTTAATTATTCTTGTAACCTTGGGTTAATTTATTTAACCAAGGTCTGATTTCTTATGTTATTGGACTCTTTTGATCATCTTGTAAACTCCTTTTATTGAAGTCCATGGGCTATGGGCCTATTTGCAAAGTCCATCTAGTAAATAGTACTTAATGTGTTAATTGAGTCATTTGGAACACACACAAGAAAAACACTCTAAACCCTACTCTCTCTCTCTCTCACATCGTCCTTCTCTCTCTCTCTCTCTCTCTCTCTCTCTCTCTCTTTGGGATCAAGAGCAGCCAAGGGGCTGTTGTTTGGAGCTTAATTCTTGTTCATTTCCAGCCTTGATTCATATTGGTATGAACCTCCTTATCATTTCTCACAACTTGATTCATAACCTTGTTCTAGTTTTATGATTTCATCTTTACTTCTTCTCCTTCTTATTTGATTTGTATCTCTTTTGTTATTTGCAAAGAATTGTATGTTATACATCATCTCAAGATCCTATCTTCACCCCATATATGGTGGATGATGGATCTAGGGGATTACATGTTGCAAAAGATCATGGAAACCCTAAAAGGGAGAATGGTGATTTTATGTGCTTTATGTTCATTTTCATGTTGATTATTATTACAATCTTGTGGCAAAATGAAATCCTAATGATACCTAACCCTTTTTAGTACCACCATGATCATGGGGACTAAATTGGGATGATGAACACATCTTAAAATGTGTTTCAAAGGGAGAAGGATGGATAAGCCAAAAAGGAATCACGGGTGGCTACGATTCTGTTTTCCATCAGATTTGTAGTCATTTTGTAAAACTCATATCTTGAGCTCTAGAACTCACAAGGACCCCAAACCAGTTCCCAAAGTTCAACAATTGAGTTGGCTAACTTTCTTAAGCATGCCAACCTCACTGATAAGGACTTTATCTATGGGAAAGAATGGCGTCTTTTCTGTTAGGTCTGATCCGGGTCTGTTCTGATATGTCATTTTGTTTTCATCATTTCTAAGGCTTGGAAAAGGATCCAGAGTGATTCCAAGTTTCTATATGTTCCTGATATTATGAATTTAAGATATGGAGCAGATGGGGTGTTATTTCCAATTATAAATTGGTTAGAATGGATACACACTCCAGATCAGTGGGAAGTCACCAGCTTTTGCTAGTGCTGTGATTGTCCACAATGTGAATTTTATATCTGGAGTTTGGGAGATGCTTTTCATTCAATTCCAACTCTGAGACTTTCATTTGTATGTCCTTTACTTCTCTGAATTTTGGTTTGGACGAATTTTACTCACAAGTTGGGGAGAATTGGCCAACATCACTTGACTGTATTGTTGGAGACAGAAGTGATACACCATTTTGTAAAATTCATATTTAATTCATCTTTTGGAGTTAGAAGGACTTCTTTATAGTTCTGGAATCCTGAGCAATCATAGTTTCCTATAAAATTTAGTTAAAGCTATGTTTCTGTTTTAGATTTTGGAGTAAATCCGTTTTGAACAGCAGGTCTGTTTTAGAGACCTTGCTGTGATTACTCTTTTCTCAACTCATAGCTTCATTACTTCTCCTTTCTAACCTTTAGTCCTTCTTAGGTGAGATTTTGAAGTTTGCTCAAGCTTGGTAGCATTATTTGATTGTTAGCTATCCTTACTACTCACTCAAGGTGAGTTCTCTCACACCGTTGTATTGATGATTGTGTTTTCTAGTTAGCTCGTGTGTGATTATTTGAATTTATTATAAAAGCATGCTATATAAGTATTGTTTTAATTCGTACATGTGCATTGTATGTAACTAATCATGGATATGGGGACACCACCAAAGGATACGGATTTACCGGTGCGGTGGGTAGGTAAGATCACCAACGTAATACTCCTCGTGAGGTGCGGTGATTAGGGCCAAGTGATACGGGATCTTCCCGGTGCGGTTCAAACCTACAAGTCCTTCTTGTATTATTGGCGTTGATTCGTTCTTTGCCCTTATTATACAACTATAATTGGAAAATGGATTAGGGTTAGTAAATATGAATGTTAGTACAATGTCTGTGTTTGAATTCACTAAGCTTTGCGCTTACGGTTACCCTTATAACTTTTCAGGTGTTAAGATTAAAGAGGCTAAGGCTTGACATGGAGCACCGGGACATCGCTACTAGTTATTTTTGTTGGGACCTTATTATTGTTATTTCTTCCGCACTTATTTTATATGATTGTTAAGTTTGATGGATTGTGTTATGACTTTTTCAGTTGTTTGATTTAATTTAAGATGAGTTTTAAAAGTTTAAAATTTTTGCAAAAAAAAAATTTTGGTGTCACATCAGTCAACACGTGCTCCTGGTAGAATATGGCCCTCTTATTAAACATCCTGGTGATCTCA
This sequence comes from Lactuca virosa, assembly GCF_052849685.1. Taxonomy (NCBI): domain Eukaryota; kingdom Viridiplantae; phylum Streptophyta; class Magnoliopsida; order Asterales; family Asteraceae; genus Lactuca; species Lactuca virosa. The sequence goes on from NC_136430.1 coordinate 337,885,356, forward strand.
GTCACCATCTCTATCTTCTGCTTTAGAGACAGGAACTCCTAGGCCAACCTCTCTCTCTCTCTCTCTCTCTCTCACAAACAGTGGTACAAACTCATCTCTGAACATCTCAGTAAATCTCTTCCAGGTCACCGCAGAAGACTCTGCTAGAGTATAGTCAGTTGTCACAACTTCCACTAATCCTTCACCCCCAAGCGAAGCAGATTCAGTGCAAAACGAACCTTCAGATTCTCCAGATAAGAGAAAGTGTAAACAAAATAGTCAACATCAAAAATCCATCTCATCGCAGCAATTAGATAGTGGGTCCCATCAAACATGGGTGGCTTCGTGTTGTTGAACTCCCGATACCACAACGAATCACCCCCCCCCCCTCCGGTCTCGTAGCAGCAACAACTATGGTGGCTACGACAACGGAAACCTCAGTGACGGCAGCTTAGCGTTCATCAAAAGTCTCAATCAGCGTGCTCTTGATAGACCCAAACATCTATGGTATAGCCACTCTGATCGATGTGGCAACCTCAGCGGCAACAATCCTACGGATCTCATCATCGCTGACACTCGGCCTCTCGGGGTCGCTGGAGCCTGAACATCAGGTAACCACCTACTGAAACACACACAATAAAACCATCATAATCAAGCTAAAGCGTATACACAAACATCCACACACCCCTACAAGTTCCTTATTTCCTTTAGATTCCTCCTTGAGCCGCATATGAATTCGGTGCTTTCAGTAGTACATACCCAATACTACCTTACACACTACCCCGTATTTTTCTCAAGTCATCCTCTCAAGACCCTAAGTCATAAGGACTCTATTTCTGAAGTTCAGCTGTACACTTACCCCCCGGTTCCTCATAAACACTACTAAGCATCTCGACACTCATTCTAGACTGCTCCCCAGCACTGCTCCGCCTCATAAGATCTCCGTTGTCCTCACCATTTTCTTTGCGCATGCCTATCGTACACAATACGAGACTCGATAGACATTAGAATAAATGATTCTACCTCAAATCCACAACCAAACAAGGAATAGGAAGAAAGGCTAAATTAGGCATTCTAATGCTATAAAATCTTAACTATGTACAATTATACAACATACACTAAGCAAATAGTAATGACATATTCAATCTCATAAGAACTAACTCCTAGGATAAAGGCATCACAACTCAGGCAACCCTATCACACCATTACAATAGAGTTCATCCAAATCCCTCAAACCAAGGGTGATACCATTACAACACCTCAAATTTCAAACCAAAATTTTGATTTTTAAATTACCCAAAATATTGTTCATAAACCAAGTCATCGCAAAAACACAAATATAAAATACAATTCATCATCACAAAATATCAGAGTGCCATAAAATGCCCAGTAAGAAATCTCCCAGTGAGTGTGTACAATCATCAAGGTTGTAGAACTCGTTACTCGGTACCTGTTCAGCCGACTATCGAGTAGCGAGTACTCGGGAGTACTCAGGAGTACTCGGGGAGTACTCGGATTCGGTAATTCATGTAGAAATATTTTAAAGGAAATTATATATGTCAAAATTCTAAGTTAAAATCATAAGTTGATTGAAATATATAACAAAATTAGATACATGTGGATACACAAAAACTGAAAAACACATAATGGTCTCACTTTGTGAATAATTACTACAAATTTAAGATATATATGTAGTAATAATCACATGTGTGTGTGTTAAATAATAAATCATTAAGTATATTATACATATAAATCACCGAGTTGACCGAGTTTTACAACATTGCTCAGTTCAGTAAGGGGCCGATCGGGGAGTACTCGGGATTCTATATGTCGCCTCGGTAAGGGGCCGAGTAGCAAGTACTCGGAGGAGTAATCGGCCAACTCGGCGAGTTTTACAACACTGACAATCAGACATCGCCTTCCCGCGATCCTCAGAAGTACCTGAAACACATATAATCTATAACTGTAAGCACAAAGCTTAGTGAGTTCTCCAAAATACCACATATAACACAACATAAATAAACAACTATGGAACCCTAGGGACTATCAGCAGTCCCAGTAGGCAAACAGCACGCCCTGTGGGTTATCAGCGAACTTGGAGAATACCCAAAGTCTCAATCACATAAACAACATAACACAGTAATAATAGTTAGACGCAGTTGGTCATCACAGATATAACTATTCTACCAAACAGGTAAGAATAAGTGAGGAGACTTACCTGATACTGATGAAAAAAATCTCACACCTGAACTGCCGGAACTAGACTCCACCTAATAAACACAACAAGTAACCCTATTCAATTAAGGTCATTTTCCCGACTCATAAGTCCAAATCCCACAACTACGCTCCTTGAGGGCAAAAAGACCATTTTCCCCTTCCGTGGTCCAAAACCCTAAATCCTTGACCAAAGTCAAAAGTCAGCAAAACGTCAACCGCCCAGCACGTACACTGGGTGTAAACTTCCTATGCTCTGCATACTCATATAATCAGATGGGTTGGGGTCGAGCTTGGATACGTTGGGCGTACGTCACCTGATCCCAAAATAACCTCCAAATGTCTTAATCCCTAAAGACTTGCAATCTAAACATAGATCTAACCTCCATAGACTGTCTTAATCCATAAAGTCCATAACTTTAATCCTTTGCATGGCTAAAATAAGCTTAAATATCAACGCCCTAACTTAAATCACACCCAAAACCATTACACTCTTGCATGGGAAGAAAGGGACCTTGAAGCAAAAAAATTTCTGAATCTACAAGACCTAAAACACATGAAAGGACAGCTAATGTGCTCTAGAGTGCACCATGCTCACAAAGATCCAAGCTTGGGACAAAAAAAGCTGATAATAACCCATTCAAGAGATCTAGAAAGAAACACATCAAGGTATAAACTTTATACCTTCAAAAGATGCACAAGGTGAGGTAGTTTCTGGATCCACAAGCTTTCAAGAAACACCACCTTCTTTAATACTCTTCTTCTTCAACAAGTGAGCACCAAAATCACTAACAAGCTTCAAAATCTTCATATACATGGCTTAGGCTCGAGATTAGGGTTTGTAACGAGTGGATTTTGATGAGAAATGTCCAAGGGAGGCATAAGTTGGATTAAATAGGGAGCAAACCCCTAAATTTAGGGTTTAGGAGCTGAGCTAGTAAGCCCCACGTACCATATGTATGCCCAACGTACTAGCATGCATCTCGCGATTCCATGGTTTGATCATGTACGATGCGCGTACCTCACGTACGCCCAACGTACGGGCTGAATGCGAGGCTTTTTGTCATAAAGGGCCAAATATGAAAATGTTAATTAATCCAAGGACTAAAATGAAAATACTTGAAAACCAAATGTTACATCAATCCACCAAGGCATCGTGCTAATCAGGACATCCATCTCTCGAAGGGGAGGTGCCACCCTGATAGATTCCTTTAGATCCCATTACGCAGTGGTGAGATGGGAGTAGACTCTGTGCTAATGGAAATATCAAAATCCCTTACCCCGGTATCAGATATGTTGGTAGTGATTGGTGGCGTACTTGTGGCTGTTGTTGTGGTTGTTGTGGAGACCGTGAACAGTGGAGCCGTGACAGAAGTGGTAATCTGTGGTTGCGAGACCCCAACAGATACAGGTGGGTAAGGAGCGACGGTGATTGGTTTTGTTGTAGCAGTGGGTGATGGTGGAGTAAAATCTTGAAAGAAATCATCAGAAATATGAACTGAAGTTGGCATAGTGAAGGTTACCTTAGGATTCATAGTTGTAGCCGCCGAAACCATAGGATGCGGAGTCGCAGCTGTATCATCGTGGTCGTGCTGGACTCGCTCTGCACTGCGAATGTCCGAGATGGTGTTGGCCTGCGAATCCTCCTCATCGCTTGGTGAGGGAGTTTGTGGTCTGCGAGCAGCTCGCTTCACTTTCTTCTTTGGGGTCTGGGCAGGTTCGGAGGGACTAGCCTTCAGTTTTCTTTTACCTCCCTTCTTTGGCTTATCAGCCTCCTCAAGAACCTTTCGTACTTTAGAGCTCATTGGACGTGGACCAGAATCCAGTAGACTGCGATAGGCTTGAATAACTTCACTCACAGCTGGGACGTTACGAAGCATCGTGTCTAGGATTTATCCGATGAACGTAAATCGTGAAGTATCTGATAAAATAATGTTTGTGGTGTGGAAAACCTGAATGTTAGCCATACTCGAAGCCTCTATCACCGGAATGCGGAGGCGATTGATAGCCCTCTGAACAATGATTTTCCAAAAACATGCACAGGAGATCTCATTGTGCCGTGTTGAAGAAAGTGTACTCTGGACAATTTGAGCCCAAAGCATTGTCCCGTAGTCGAGATTAACTCCGGAGTAAACACCATACATGGTTGTCATGAACAATTTACTGGCACAGTCGGATCCAGTTACCCTTTTAGAAAAGCTTTTGAAAATAAGGGTAAACAGCCCATTCCACACTGGCTGTAGGTTAGGCTTCTTGAATTTGGAGACAGAGGCAAGGTATTCACGATATCCAATATTGTAGAACATCTCCGGAATTGCAGAATTGGAGATGGATTCTAGATCAACCAAGTTACGACCTTGAGGAAGCCCCAACAGGCTACAAAATCTGTACTTAGTGATGTGGGTTTTCTGGTTACTAATTTCAAAGGTAATCTTCTCTTCCCCCGATTGGTAGCTAGCAGTCGAATACGCCTTGTACAGATGAACCAAGGGTACGTTCTCAGTTTTCGTCAAAGCGATAACCAATGGAGAATAGCGCAGACATTGAATGAGAGGTTGAAGAAAGGCATCGTACTTGGATGGATCAAGGTCCAGAATGAGATTATGGTTAACCTTGACCTTGATCAATGTTGATTGTGCCCTTTGTTCAACGATTTAGGGGTTTCAGATGAGGCTGCCATTGTTGTTTGGTGAAGAAGAAGATGAACAGTAGAGAGAGAAATCGTCGGGAGAATTTCGAGTACTTTTGAAATTGGTAAAGAATAATGAAGCGTTGAAATCCTTTTATACCATTTGATAAGTGAGAGAAATCCATCGGTTGGTTATATCAAATCACTGAAAAGTCTCCTAAATAGACGTGAGTGACAGCTCTGACGTCAGGTGGCGTGTGTCAGGTGGTGTGACATCAGGCGTCAGTTTCAAACTTCACGCGCCTAAATTCACATCTTATCCCTTTAACAACGTCATTTCAGTTGCTAAATTTTGTGGTTGCTCACTTTCGCAATTGATCACCATTTACTTATACTCCGAACCTGAAAGTAATCATTAGGACAACGAACTAGATTTTTGAAAATCACAAGGATCTTCGTGCAAGAGTGTGCCAAATATAAAGAAATAAAACAAGTTTTCTAAGGGATTCCAGTGATGTCAATAAAGACATAAATCAGATGGATCCCGGGCAATGATCTCTTCCTTCGCATTCAAGAGAGACTTTGAAGTGCTTGTGTGGTGTCCCGTTGAATTACGATCATTTGTTTATGGAGAAACAGTGAAAGGCTTATTTTAATAAGGCAAAAGGGGTGTCTTCCTCTTCAACTAAGTCTGAAACTCAATATAAGTTCGAACTTTCGTATGAAGTACTTGTCTGACCAGTGTAGCCATAAGAACAAGTATGCTTTCAAAAAATACTGAGTGTTTGGATAATTTAGAAATCTCAAGAAAAATAAAAAAACTGTATCTTATGGGAAGAAACGTCTTAGGTCTAGAACATTTCATTAAGATCTCGCAAAAATAAAAAGAGATTTCAAGGTACGAACCACAAAAGTGGAGTTTCGTCAATTCCATGGTGATTAATCCAGAACAGTCAAATTGTTCACCGTCAATTCGTAAATATGTGTTGAATTTTGGGTTTCACTCAATTCGTGGTGATAACAAATTTGAGGTCATAAACACAGAAACTGTGCAACCGTAAACCTCGGTGGTAATTTATGAGAGTCTCAAGGGTTACAAGTGTGGAAAAGAATGTGATGGAGAAAAATTAGATATGGTTCCAAAGAGAAATGTACGTCTGCTATACGAAAGTGACCAAGCAGTCAACTCTTAACTCAATATGAGAAGAGTAAGGTAGCTCAATGACTTATGTGAATATCAACCTGATTGGGAAGAAATGTTTGGTATGATCAATTCATTAAGGCTTCAAACATAGAGTCTCAGAGGCTTCGGACTACATGCAGCAACATGCTTCTAGGGACACTTAACTAGTGTAAGGATTAGAAATTCAATACCTGCCCCATCTTTCGTATTTGAGAATATGTTTTGACAGTTCTGCTCAATTATCTATTATTTTTGATGTTATATAAAAGAAAATAAAAATAAAAATAAAAATAAAAATAGAAAATATTTTTGGATTTTTGAGTTTTCTGAAAAAAGAACTAAAAATAGAAATAAAATATTTTGGATTTTGGATTTTCTGAAAAAGAAATAAAAAAATAGAGATAAAATATTTTTAGAATTTGAATTTTCTGAAAAAGAAATAAAAACAAAAATAAATAAGTAGAAACAAACGAAATACACAAAAGTATACAAGAAGCTCCAAACCTCCGAATGAACAGTGGACTGCGAGCCACTACGAGCGTTCGCGGATGAACAGTAAACTACGAATGACTACGAACTTTCGCGGATGAACAGTAGACTACGAATCACTACGAATTTTCGCGGATGAACAGTAGACTACGAATTACTACGAGCGTTTGCACCCATTCACAGTTTAATCAAGACTTTCCTAGAGCGAAGGTGATTTCGAAACTGATCCAGCTTCAATCATTCCTAAGCCTTGAAGAATGTGATTAAAGGTTTGTTTTGGTAAGGCTTTAGTAAAGATGTCGCCTAGTTGATCAGCGAATCTAACAAAATGAATCTCGACATTTCCATCTTCCATGTGATGTTTAATAAAATGATACCTCAGTGTGATGTGTTTCGTCTTGGAGTGCTGCACTGGGTTGTGACATATGCGAATGGCGCTTTCGGAATCGCAGTATAAGGGTATTATTTTCATGTTTATGCCATAGTCCCTTAACTGACTTTGAATCCATATCACATGCGAGGTACATGATGCAGCTGCAATATATTCAGCTTCGGCAGTTGATAGGGAGATACAGGTCTGTTTCTTTGATTGCCAATTGACGAGTTTGCCGTCAAGAAATTGACATCCTCCAGTTGTACTTTTACGATCAAGACCGCAAACTCCGAGATCAGCATCATAGAATTCTTGCACAAAGAACCCTGAACTAGATGGGTACCAAATTCCGAGCGAGGTTGTTCGTTTTAGATATCTGAAGATGTTCTTCACAGCGATCATGTGGGGATCGTGAGGACTTTCTTGAAACCTAGCATAATAGCAAACAGAGAACATAATGTCTGGAAGACTAGCAGTTAGATACATCAATGGCCCTATCATTTGATGATAGAGTGTCATATTCGCAGTTGGTTTGTCCAAAGACGGTGTTACCTTTGTTCCGAATGTCGTTGGAACCTTCACCTTCGAATCTCCCACCATTCCAATCTTTGCAAGTAAGGTTTGTTGGGTTTTAGGTACTATAACACTCCTATGGTGCACATACAACCCTAAATGCTTTGGATCTAAGTTTTCACTAGTTATACATGTAATAAAATTTCCAAAGCTTGAAACCTACAACTAGCATACAATATTGGTAATTGAAACATAAAAGTAAATTAGAAAAATACCTCTTAATTGTAGCTTGTAGGAATTGCTCTTTCAAGAGCCTAGCACCTCAAGTGTGATGCCTCAAATGTCTTATAACAAACCACGAACAAGAGGAGGAACTTGAGAGAGAGGTTTTGAGACACAAAAATCGTCTAGAGCTTCTTAGAATCACTAGTGCGCGATTTTTGGCTTAGGAGTTACACATATATATATATATATATATATATATATATATATATATATATATATATATATATATATATATATATATATATATATATATATATATATATATATATATATATATATATAGTGTAGAATCCAAGAGTTAAACCCTAATCCACTTCCTTGGGCCTTAATCTAATAATCCATATGATAAGCCCTTTGGACTAACTCTTCATGGAGTCTTACATGAACTTAGTACATCACTAATCAATATGGATCATCAGCCCAAACTATATATATATATATATATATATATATATATATATATATATATATATATATATATATATATATCACTGATTTATACAATCAGTCCCCGTTAATTTAATTAGTCTCTTTTGATCACTAAATTAATTCTTGATCAATATTAATTAAAAAATATGATGTCTCAATTAGTATATTATACTTATAATATATTAATAAAGCACATTAACCTCTTTCTTAAATATCCATCCTATCAAATTGTTCCAAAGTGTTACAACCCAAATGGATCATGCATGTATCGGGTCAAGTACATACCAATTATAGTTATGGGCTTAGACACCTAATCCAAAAGTCTCCCACTTGGATAAGTCTAATAACTATTATTGCAAGTACGACTTCAAAATCCGATTAGCAATCGTAGCTCTCAAAAAGACCGTTGTCGAACTCTGATCTTATTAGTAAGGCGTCCATTAGATAAGGGATCATATATTCCTCCATTCTAGATATCTTATGGACATGAGACATGGATTATAATCATTCTCTCTGTCCATGTGTTGTTTCCCGATTTCCGATTTATGACGACCGACTAATTGAACAAATCAAATCAGTCCAGGCTTGGCCAAGCGCTTAGGGTTGTCATCACTAATCATCGAGGGACCCACATATATCGCTTTTATCCCTCATTGGGTAAAAGGAACGGATAAACTTTGACTCAAATGCTTGTTCTAGTTACTCATCAAATCACACACAACAATACATTTTATAACACCAAGTTACGGGTGCGTTTACATATGTCAATGTGCAACCGACTTGTAAACTACAACTCACATGTCTTGGTTTCAAGAATATAAGATATTATCTTCTCATGATCACTCGTGATAAAATCCATGAAGTGATTCAAATGAGTGTGGGTTTAGTCCAATACTCAAATCTTATTATAGGAGTACTCATGAATATTACAGCAAACTTGTGTTATGTCTAAACACCTTTAGACAAGCTATAGACCCATTCATGATAGTCTAGCCTCAATACCTACTTCCAAAGTATGATCGACTGTGGATAGTTTGAATAATCTAGTTATTCGGGAAGTCAAAACATGCAAAGTGAAACACAAGAATAATCGAATCCAATATGGTCTCAAAGCTTTTGAATATAAATAAAACACCTTTTATTTAATCACCATATTGATTACACATTATTCATTCTATAATGTTTCGATTTATCAACTTTATACTTGAATTAAAACAATAGTTATCCCATGCTCCAAGCATGCACACTATGTTTACCTATGGTCCTTTCTTTGTGAAATAGATCAATTGAATACATCTTCAATGAAACTCATTTCACAACTCCAAATCTTTATCACAAGTGTAAGAATGCCAAAATTTTGCCACTATTAGAATGTGTTAGGTTCTAACCTTTATGCAATTTACCCTTTTGTAATGTCGAGGTACCAAAGTCATAGAGACTTTGCCAACGATATTACAAAGTATTCTTTTGGAGATTGTTACAAGACAATTCCCCGGAAATGAAGTCTCAATTTCAAAGTGCATTCCTTTGAACATTCTTCATGCATAAAAGTTTCTAACTTCCACATAGATTCCTAATATCCAACTCCCAATATGGAAACATTTCCATATTTTCCATATGACAGCTCATTATTAATAGAATCTTGTCTATTCATAATAATGTCAATATGGTCCATCTGTTACAATACTTCCAATTGCCCACAATCAACCAATCTTTGGCGAAGCTTAGATTGTTCTTAGCAATTGTTTAGCAACTTTAATCATATCCGGTTCTGGTCCTTTTTCCTTCTTAATGCCCTAGGCATTTGGAAAATTCAGAACACATAAATATTGTAGCATATACAATCGATCCTATACCCGAAGCATATGGGATACGATTCATAATGTCTTACATAAAGACATAATGCTTTACCATTCTCTTCCTATAATATTTCCATATATAGAATTTCCTTATGTTGAACTATTCCAACATAACATTCATATATATCCTTGACTAAAATGGATTAAAATCTCACAATCTAAGCTTTTAGATTTGAAATGAATTATGAGTTCCTCTCTCTTAATTATAGCAAAACAACTTTTCAAACTCTGCAACTTGGCGAATTGAAACTTTTGTTTTCTATAATTAACATTGCTAACTTGCAACACTTACCATAATGATTATGCTCCCACTAACATAACAATTATTTCTTTAATATCATAACACTTATGCTCCCACTAGCTTTGACATGTACTAAGAAATCAGCTGGACTTCTAGAAATCAATACTTGTTGATTTTCTTACCAAAGTTCAGATTTCTGATACAAGATGCTTCGATAAGCCTTTATCTAAGCTTCTCAAACTCATAAACCTTTCCTTAGATAGCTCACATGTATGCCTAACCAATTTCAGAACTTACAGCAATAAGTGTCAAATGCTTAGACCTTTTTCCATTTCTCACAATTCGAACTATGAAGAGGGATGCCGTAATCATAATCGAATTTGAGAATGCAAATATCACAAATGCTATCTCCTTAAAATCTACTTAGTGAAAATATTTCCTCACAATCATTTTCATGAAGGGAAGCGAAACCTTTGTCACTTAGATTAATGATGTATGTGTTCCTATCCATGTGAATTTGTCATAACCATAATCACAAGACAAGGTTAGTGACAAATCCAAACTCATATGGACTGAACTTGTTCAATCTTAATTTCTTGCCACCTGGAAGCACAAGGGCCTACCATTGCTTCCAAGTTGTTATGCAAACAATTGAGAACTCATAGAACTCACATGCGTAGTCAGCTGGAATGGGCACAGAAACAAGAATATGCCAAGTCGTGTGCTAGTGATAAATAGTAGGTTTATTCTTGATTAGTTCTTGAAACTTTTCAAGGTCTTTAAGACTCCCACTGACTTCTTGACATATAAGATTCTCTTGTCAAGAAACATTCCTTGACAAACAAATATTCATGAGTTAGTGTGGATTCTTATCAAGAATGACACTTCATATAATCGGTCTTAGTTGGTCTTTGTCTTATCCAAGACATCACAACTACAAATTACAAATGTGTTATAAACTTACTTAAGATATGTCACTCAAGTTATAATCTTAGAGAATGACTCTAAGACTCGATTTTAGAACGAAGTATGACTCATCTTCTTGGTTTAACCATTTCAACAATTCACGACTCCTCTTCTTAGCCATACAAATGCACTAAGATGTCCTTAGAGGATCAATTGTGATATAGTTCCGTAATCACTAAGATGATCATAAAACACGATACTCAATTACTATCCTTTCCATTCAGATTGGAGAAACTTTTAATCTTTCTGCCTGTTTAATTCTTTTTATTCGTTCTGCTATACATTGAAACTTTTTCAATGATTTAGAATCACAGTTAATCTTGTAAGCATAACCATATTTACCAAACTTTTAGTAAATCATAACGAATAAGATTATTGTTCTTTGTGCTGGACCTGACCAGTGCACAATGATGTGTACTAGATCCCTTATTCCTTCACTTGACTCACATATACATGTGAATAAAGAATTAGTCTTAATTTCCCAAAGATGAAGGTTCTCATTCATCATACAATACAAGTTGCATGATTCCAAATTTCTGTCCGATTGAAACTTGGTTGATGAGAATCTTTCCTTATTTGGTAAATTTAAACACTACTACAAACGAAAGAATCAAATCCATATTGCTAAAAATAGAAACATACAAACATCAATTTTCACAAATTCCATTGCAAGGAAATATAAAACAAGATAAAATCAAAATTTTCTTTATTTATAAAATTGCGGAAAATCTTGTCCTTACAATGCAATTACAAATGAAAACTATGTCACTACATATTTCTAAGCAATCTATCATAAATCTTAAGTAGCAGCCTAAAAATCCGATCAACGAATCATGCGATCAAAATCCATCTCTTCGCGATCAGACTCAGCATACTCTTCCTTTAAGCTTCCTTTGATTCTACAAAACATCAAAATGTAATATCATCACATCATGTATTAAGAATCTACAAATAGGAACTTAATAGAGTTAAATAGTGGACTTACCTGAAGCAGAGTCAAACACTTTGACTTTCCCATGCTTGTGGTCCTTCAGGTAGATACGGCAGCTTCGCAACCAAGGGCCCATCTCTTGGAAATAGAAGCAAACAGACTCTTTCAGAATGGCACGCGGGGCAATCTCAGACTTAACCTTTCCCTTGGGAAGAGAAATCTTTTCTGGACTTCCAATGTTTCCATTGTCAATGTCCATGGAAGTTTGGGAAGTAGATCTTCCAATCATATTTGCTTTACCAGTGTGCCAAATCATTTCTGATTCAGTAGCAATTAGTAAATAGGTAAGATCGATAAGGGTCACGTCGCGGTCTGTCATTTAGTAATCTTTAATGAACTCACTATATGACTTAGGAAGTGATTGAAGAACCAAGTCAACAGCCAACTTCCTTGACACAACGAATCCTAACATTCCCAACCTGTCAATGTGTGACTTCATCTCCAAGACATGTGCACACACAGACCTTCCATCTTCATGTTTGCTTGCCAATAGGCTTGAGTGACCTTGAACTTTTCAAGTCGACGAACATGTGGGTTAGGGAGAACCATTGTAGGAGGTGGAGGAAGTGAAGTATGATTTCTGGGAACATCAATTTCATGAGGAAAGCTTTTTCCAAAAGGTTCGGGAAGACCATAGTTGTCAGAACTAGACATCTACAAGGGAGAAATTCAAGTTTATTTTAAGTCCTTAATATAACACCCGATTGAAATATTAAGGCTAGGACCCAACACAATATTTACAATTCGGAAGAGGGATGCCGTATTCCAATTGAAAAATATTTGAAGGTAGGTAAATGACGATTTACCAATTTCCACCATGAAAAACGAAAAATGAATGTTAGGTTTAAATGAATTGAAATTCCTAGATTTTTTTGAGATTCATTGAACTTTTCAATGTCATGTTTATTCTCGATTATGCCCTTCAAGTTTGTGACTGGGATGCCGAGGATCACAAACAAGGTGTGAATAGCCATGCAAATTAGCTTGGTACACTTAATGTTACAAATCACCTAATCAATGTGCCGGTTAGCCACACACGCTCCATTGATCCATGATTAACATCAAGCTACCCTTTGCCACACATTGTTAGACCCAAATTAGTGTGCCAGTTAACCACACATGCTCCACTAACGACTTAGCAAGGTGCAAAGTGCAATTTCATGGGTTAGCACCAAATTCACATTTTTCCTAAGTAACTAAGATTGTGAATTTGTAAGTGTTTAGTTACTTAGTATTTTCGTTATACTTTTAATGGAAGTTTGTGTCCTATCCTACCCGTTCGGCTAACGACCCTCCACCAATCAAGGAAGCAGTGGGTGAGAGTGGACACCCATTAAACCACCATTTTATAGGCAATAACCTTATACCCCCTTATAGACTGGCTTCATGAATGAGGCCTACTAACGATAAGACTGACATTTTACTTATACATATATAATATATTAGACTTTTAATTTTATATAGTATAAGGGTGTATTTTAAACTTTTAAAATACTTGATGGTTTAATCTATTAATAAATTATACTCTTAATTTAATTAAACTTAAACCATATGATTATGGATTTAATAATACTCTTTTAATTAAAAATTTAATTAACTATTAATAAAGTCCATAAGAATTAACTGAACTATTCAAAAACAAAAATCAAGATGCTAAATAAAATTAAAACTATTTAATTAATTTTAAGTTATGAACCCATGAGTTACATTTTTTTGAAAACTTTTCAAATTACTAGGGTGTCTATGAATTCAATGTTTCTTAATTGAGACTTTTCAACTTTTAAAACTTGAGGGCAAGTTTTGTAATTCTTGAAAAACTTTTGAACTTCATAACTTAAGGAGTTAATTTGTTTTATGAAAATGAGACTTTTCAAGTTCCATAACTTATGGAACTCTTCAAAAACATTAAGATCAATTTATTTGTAACTCCTTTAAAAAAACTTTTGAGTTCCAAATTTGATGACAAAATTTGTAACTCTTGAAAAACCTTTGAGTTCCAAACTTGATGACAAGTTTTGTAACTCCAAAAACATTTAGATCAAATTATAAACTTATAAAATAAACATTTTTTATCTTTTACCAATTTGATCATAATACAATTCTTGTAGTAAGATAATTTCAAATAAAAAGTTACAAATAATTAGCTTTATCATATAAACTAGTAATTATCTTTAAATTTTGACAATTTATCTTTTAATTGGATGAGAATAATCACTACCATATCAGAAAAACAGATTTTATGATACAAAATAGTTTGTGGTAATGATTGTAATCCAATTGAGGCCAAAAAACCCGAAAAACTGCCAACAAATGATCCAACTCGTCGATTCGGATAATGGACTCGACGAGTTCATCACTTATGAGCATGGAATCGATGAGTTCATGTATGGACTCGTCGAGTCCTCCTATCAGAGTGCAGTTTTTCGACTTTTCCAACTTTGAACAATTAGCTATGCATGAATATAACAAAAAACTACCCATGGCTCTGATATCACTGTTGGGTTTTAGGTACTATAACACTCCTATGATGCACATACAACCCTAAATGCTTTGGATCTAAGTTTTGTCTAGTTATACATGCAATAAAATTTCCAAAGCTTGAAACCTACAACTAGCATACAATATTGGTAATTGAAACATAAAAGTAAGTTAGAAGAATACCTCTTAATTGTATCTTGTAGGAATTGGTCTTTTAAGAGCCTAGCACCTCAAGTGTGATACCTCAAATGTATTATAACAAACCAAGAACAAGAGGAGGAACTAGAGAGAGAGAGGTTTGGAGACACAAAAATCGTCTAGAGCTTCTTGGAATTACTAGCGCACGATTTTTAGCTTAGGGTTACATTTATATAGTGTAGAATCCATGAGTTAAACCCTAATCCACTTCCTTGGGCCTTAATCCAATAATCCATATGATAAGCCCTTTGGACTAAATCTTCATGGAGTCTTACATGAACTTAGTCCATTACTAATCAATATGGATCATCATCCCAAACTATATATATCACTGATTTACACAATCAGTCCCTGTTAATTTAATTAGTCTCTTTTGATCACTAAATTAATTCCAGATTAATTATTGATCAATACTAATTAAATAATATGATTTCTCAATTAATATATTGTACTTATAATATATTAAAGCACATTAACCTCTTTATCAAATATCCATCCTATCAAATTGTTCCAGAGTGTTACAACCCAAATGGACCATGCTTGTATCGGGTCAAGTACATACCAATTATAGTTATGGGCTTAGACACCTAAGCCAACAAGGTCTTCATATAAGCCTCTTGGTTGATAAAGACTCCATCCTGTCTATGTCTTATATTCAAACCAAGGAAAAATTTAATCGGACCCATTGAGCTCATCTTAAACTTAGTTGCCATCAACTTTCAGAACTCAGCAGTTAATCTAGGATTAGTAGATCCGAAAATGATGCCATCAACATAGATTTGGACGATCATCAAATGGTCACCATCTTTCTTGTGAAAGAAGGTTGGGTCGACCGAGCCTTGTTTAAATTTAGACTATTTTAGAAATCTAGTTAGAGTTTCATACCAGGCTCGTGGAGCTTGCTTCAGACCATAGACTGCTTTTTCAAGAATGTAACAATGGTTTAGATATTTTTCGTTTATGAATCCAGGTGGTTGTTCCACATACACTGTTTCTTCTAATTCCACATTCAGAAAGGCACACTTAACATCCATTTGATAGACTTCAAAGTTCTTGTATGCTGCATATGCCAAAAAGATGCGAACTGACTCCAGCCTTGCTACTGGTGTGAAAGTTTCCTCGTAGTCAATCCCTTCTTCTTGGCAATACCCTTTTACGAATAACCGTGCCTTGTTTCGGATCACATTTCCCTCTTTGTCACGCTTATTTCTGAACACCCATTTAAGATCAACAACAGAAGCATCCTTAGGAGTTGGAATTAACCTCCAAACCTAGTTTCGTTCAAACTCATTGAGCTCCTCCTGCATTGCTTGCACCCAATCTGAATGATCAAGAGCAATCTTAACATTTTTAGGCTCAATTTTGGAGATAAACGAATTGAACATGCAAAATTCCATTTTGGAGAATAATGCAGTCTGATTCGCCTTTTGTTGTGCTCTCGTAAGAACTCCTGCAGAGGCTTCTCCGATTACTTGTGTTTTGGGATGATACCTGGTCCATTTGATTAGAGGATTATAGTTTGGATCATAAGATGGATCCATCAGCATTTATTTCTTCAAATTCAGATTGAGCATCCGAATCATCATTCGTATTCTCATTCTCCCCCTCGAATGATGGATTTGGGTCTTCATTCGGAGTTGTGTCCTCCCCCTGGAATGGTGGTTCTAATCTGATTTCAGGGGCTTTATTCTCCCCCTGAACAGGTGTATGAGAGGAAGAGGTTGAAGTGAAACCCTCCCCCTACGATGGAGCATTCGCAGCTTGTGGTCGATATGGAATTTCAGAGTCTTTCGGAGTGGGAGGATCGTGTTCAATATCTTTCGCAGCGTCATCAATAATCTTTTTCAGTTCATCCTCCTTGTTATTTGCTACTTTGGATTCTGAGGAGATTGCTTTGTTTGGTTCGTCAAAGAGGTTCATGAATTCCTCATAAAGGCCAGAGAGAGGAATTGTCATTGGATTTATCACAGGAAAATTTTCCTCTGATTGAGCGTCAATCTTTTGATAATTCTTGAGATAAGTGTCATCAAAGGTGACATAGTAAGTCTCTTCGATTCTTCTTGATCTCTTGTTTAGAACCCGATATGCCTTTGACGTTAAAGAATACCCTAAGAAAATTCCTTCGTTAGCTTTCTCATCAAATTAGTTCCTTTGTTCTTTAGAATTAAAGTAGAAGCATCTGGAACCAAAGACATGGAAAAACTTAACATTGGGTTTTCTTTTATTAAGATTTTCATAAGGAGTAATGGAAAATATTTTGTTCAGGAAAGATCTGTTTTGTGTGAAACAGGTTGTGCCGATAGCTTCTACCCAAAAATAGAGTGGCAGGTTCGCAAATGGTAGCATGGTTTTCGCAGCTTCGCACAAAGATCGATTTCGCCTTTCAACAAACCCGTTCTGTTGAGGAGCGTAAGGAGCTGAAAAGTTGTGAGCTATTCCTTTTTTAGTTAGGAACTATTCAGACGCATGGTTTTTGAACTCCGAACCATTGTCACAGCAAATGGTACAAACCAGCTTTCGTAGTTGAAGCTCGATCTGCTTTATAAAGTCCTTGAGCTTAGGAGTGGCTTCTGATTTATGCTTAAGAAAGAAAAATCGTCAACAATAACTAAAATGTATTTGTTGCCACCAATGCTCTCGATGGCAGATGTGCCACAGATATAAACATGTAAGAGCTCAAGTGGCTCAATCACTTCAGTGTTTATGATTGTTGGATGACTCTTCCTGCTTTGCTTCCCAAGTTCGTAGGCCGCATAGAGATGATCCTTCTCAAACTTCAGCAATGGTAGCCCTCGCACATGATCACCAAGTACGAGTTTATTGATGTCTTTGAAGTTGATATGTGAGAGCCTTCGGTGCCAAAGCCAACTATCATCCGAAGGTGCTTTCGTAAGAAGGCATATGGTTGGCTTTCCTTTAATGGGATTCAGATTAAGTGGATACATCTCGCTTTTGCTTTTGGACTTTAACAGCACTGTTTTGGATTTCTTCTCGATTATCTCACTCGAACGACACTTTTAAACATGTGCCTACAACCAATTGTGATACACTAATTGGGTTGTGTTGTAGGCCTTCCACATAGGCTACCTTTCGAAAAGAGAATTCTTCATTCGTAATCATTCCATAGCCTTTAATTTCCCCAAGAGAGTTATTTCCGTATTTGACTCTCCCTCCATCCTTCAGTGGTCTGAACTCTCTCAGTTCTTCCTTCCTTCCTGTCATGTGACGCAAGCAGCCACTATCAATGTACCATTCGGAGTCAAACTGCTCTTCATCTATCACCTACAAAAATCAAAGAGATTTAGGAAACCAAAGTTGTTTGGGTCCACGTGAGGTTTTCACAGACACAGGAAATGTTATTGCTTCATCAACCAAGTAAGATCGTTTATTCAGAGTGGAATTATCTTTCTTAGTGACTTTAAAAACAACGATCCTTTCATCTTTAGGATTCTTTTGAAAAGAGGTTTTTCTTTTATTATCTTTAATTCGTTGCTTGACAATCCTTTTCTCAACCATCTTTTCCTTTTTCAAGTTTGATTTGGAGTTTTTGGAATGAATTTTTGACTCTGAACCAATATTTCCTTTTCCTTTTGTATCTTTCGATAATTTGGTAGATTGTAAAACATTAGGTTTTGTTTGATCAAAAGATTTTGCTTGTTTTGAAAACTGGGGTTTTTGAGAAACTTTTGATTTTGAAATCGGAGAAGATGATGATTGAGTTTATGAAACACTTTTAGGATTCGGATTTGAAGATGCTTTGACACTCAAATTTGCTGATTTTTCTTGATGAACAAAGTTAGGATTTTTAGATTGCCAGAAATGCTTTATTTCTTTTAGATTTTTATTATGTCTAGCATTTCTTTGACGTTTCTAAGCAGCGAATTGGTCAGCAGACTTATGAAGATTAACACTAGGTTTTGGCTTTCTAATAGGGCTTTCAGACTTTTCAGATGACACATTACTTGGAACATTTTTGGTTCCACTCGACTTCCTGTTTCGTAGCTAGAATTGACCTTGTTTAAAGGTTTTGCCACATATCTTCCCTTCGTCTTCCAAGAGGTCATTTCTGAAAGACCTTTGGTTTCACCTGATTGTCAATAGGGGCAGACTAGAAAAATTCATCGCACCCATCAGCGTTGTCTTCTTCTACAAAGGATGATAGTTCTTTGGTTTGATTTTTATTAAGTCCTGAAGTTGCAAAGACCTGGTTTGGAACAGTTTGAACCTTTGGGAAAACAATTGCCTTTTCTTTTAGAATTTTTGAACCATTTTCAGAAATGCGAACATACTCAACCGATTTTTCAGAAATTAAATTTTTCACAGGTTTAGGTTCGCTTTTAACAAATTCGGAACAATCAACCTCATATCCACAGAGATCTCACTCATGTCACTATCATCATGAAATTCAGATACATTTTCAATATCAAGTGTATTATCTGAACTCAATTTAGTGCATAAAGAGTCAAATTTCTATAGAGTATCAAAATTAATTTGCTCTTTATCTTTTTCGCTCAAAATCTGTTTTAGCATGTTCTTATGCTCTTTGGATTGTATATAAGATTCAATTTTGTCCAGTCCGATTTTATAAGCATCAGAGACTTCGTCAGATGATACGATGGATTCACATTTAAAACAGTCTGCATCGATTTCGTCCTCTTTCATTTCTAGAAAGGGCAAAATCATTTTATGGATTTTCTTCCCTATTTCACAATCAATGTGCAGCTGAGTGATATTAGAATAAAAACGTTTAGCAACAAAACAAATAATATTCCGTTGTTTCAAAATCCCTAGATTGTCTCGTTGTGAATAAATTAAATCATCCCTAGACCTAGATAACTCCAACTCTAACTTCTCAATCCACATCCGCCTTTCCTCACTTTTTGATATTACCCTGCTAATTTGATCAGTTAAGTTGGTATTACTTAAACGGGTTCTCTTTAAACTATCACTTAAACTAGAAACTGTAAATTTTAAGTCTTCTAATTCAGTTTCATACTGAGAGACAGGAATATTTAAAGATTCGAGAATAGAATTTACCTTGCTTATCATTTTCTCACATTCGTTGATCTGCTCTGTGACGGGTTTCGCAGCGAAGCAACTGTCAGAAGTATATCCCCTTTGCTCTGAAACATCATTTTTGACCATGAAGCATTTTCCCTCGTACTCCGAAACTCCAGCCTTTGCAACGAAGCACTTGCCATGTGTCGGTCTGCGAGCCTCGTCATCCTACGAGTCAGTTGACCAAACTTCAACTCTTCCAAACTCGTCGTCATTTTCCTACACAATCAAAGCAGGTTAAGCATTATCAGCATTCTTCCTTTTCTTGAGCTCCTCTATTTTCCAAAGATAGTAGGCTTCGTCTTTTTCTTCTCCTTCATCCTTCTTCTCATTGAGCCTTTTTAACATACATTCTTTAGCCAAATGATTCTTTCCATGACAGTAATTACAGTCATATCCAGAATCTCCCATCAGCTTGCTGTCTTTCTTCACTTCTTCCTTTTGAGAGTTGTTAACACTCTCACCCTTCGTCTTCTTTGAACTATAACTTCCTTGCCAGTTCTGTTTTTGTTATGTCCAAAGTTCTTTTTTGCGAACTTCCTAGGGTTTGACACCATCAGTGCATATTTCTCTTTTGAGAGTTCACAATCTGAGAGGTCCGACTCTGAACCTTCCTCTTCTACAACCTGCTTGTTCTTTGCGACTAATGCCAAAGAACCCATCCCATAAACAATCTTCGCTTCTTTTGTAACCTCGCCCTCGTGAGACCTAAGAATTCCAACAAGATTCGCTAAAGAGTAGGACTTAAACTGCTCATGCACTTTAACCGTTGACACCACAACTTTCCATTCTGGCTTCAATCTTGTTTTTCACCATTTTGCTTAAAAGATGATTGTACCGGTTGAACGTTTGATTGAAATTCTCCTCAGGCTTCTGGAAAAAGGCTCCGAACTCCGAGAGAAGCAGCGTCTGAATGGAATGCTCAAGATCAGCATCACTAGAATAGAGTTCTTTTAGCTTGTCCCAAATCTCTTTTGCTGTCTCACAGGCACTTAGCAGACGAAAGGTGTCTGGAGGCAAATTGAATCTGATTATCCTCATCGCCTTTACATTGCTTATCAGCTTGTATTTTTCATCCTGTGGGACATCTTTAACTTCGAGAAGAAGTTTGTTATAATCGCCTTGAGTTTTAATAACTCTTCTTGTACCAGAATGAACAAACGTCTGAACAGTCATGGCTTCCCATATCAAGTAACCATGATCTTCAAGTCCTTGAACGTAATCCTCGAAGTTTAGCACCCAGACCTCATATTCATGTGGAAAAAGAATCGGGATTCTTGTTGTAGAACCAATACTGCTGGATAGGTTGAATGAAAGAGAATGAGAATCTTATGAATGCATGATTTCGATTCAATAAAAACCTGTAATGAACCAGATGTGTAAACTAAAATCGAGTTTATGGTAGAATCAAGATCTAGATTCAACATCAGCAGTCATTAAAAACGATGAAGACGGCAAAGAATAGATCCAATAAAATCTGAAACCCTAATAGCTCTTTAACAGAAGAGATGCGTATAGCTTACACAATCTCCTGCTCTGATACCAACTGATGAGAATTAAAATAGTATGATCGATAGATTCAAACAGGTAAAGAAATGAAACACCAAGTATGGAGAACAAAGTTGTGTCGAATGATTATAAGCACTACCTTAGAAGAGCTCGATTAAGAACTGCTATTGTAAAGGCAGATTAGGGTTACTAGATCATTAACAAAACATGGTGCATGCATGCACTATAAATAGCTAAACCCTAATCATTAAAGACACCAGGTGGAGAGGCCCAACCCGTTACATAAAATGGACTTATACACAAAATACACAATTGACTCAATCCATTAAACCCAACAGAAGTTACTGTCAATGTATCTTGTACGGGGTCACTTGTCCATTTTGGTGTTACTATGGGTCCAGGCACATCTACAGCTTCACCTTTTCAAGATGACAATCCATACATAGTTTTTGGTGATGATCAGGAAGCTTTTCAAGATTATACTTTCATCCCCTTTACCATCCATCAAACCAGTGATGATGATGAAGACCCGATGACCCAAGGGAAATTTAAACAGCTCAGTGTTAAGTTGGATTCTATTTTGGAGTCATCTGTAACCTCATCCAACTATGAGTTTATGTTGAAGTCCCACGGAGCAACGGTTGAGATGCTCACAGAGGAGAATGCAAAATTCCTTGCTGAATCTACAAAGATTATCCAAGCATCAAAGAAAACCATTTAAGACATGACCGAAAAAGTCGAAAAACTACATGATGAAGTAACGAAGTTCATGGCTGATTTCCGAAGATCTTCTAATGAAAATACCGAAGTTGTCAATAAATTCATTGCAGGTCTTGGCTCTACACTATAGATTGACAAGGAAGCACTTTCTCGTGTTCGCTCCGAAATCAAGGTTAATAATTCCGAACTCAATACCTGTGTCGTGTCCAAGATTGAACAACTTCAGAAAGATCTTCCAGTAGAAATCAACCTTATGAACAAATTGGTTCAAAAGACTGAGAAAGCCAAACTTCTTTCAGTCAAGATGAAGTACACGAACAAGCATTTAGATGACTTGGAGTCTGAGAATACCGTGGTTAGAAGCTGTGTTTCGAATATTAATCAATATCTGCAAAGTCTTGTAGAAACTCGTGATTCCTTGCTTATAGTTTCGGTACGACAACATCTTACAAACAAACTCAAACCAGTATTTTCAATGCTCAATAAACTTAAAGGTGTTTCGGAACGTGATGCTCTTCCGAAACAAGGGGGAGATATTAAAGAAAAACCCAAGCAAAATTCTGGTGAACCTGCTAGTGAAACTGAACAGAAACCAAAATTGAATCCTAATGATCAGAAGGTTAATGAAGCTTCTGGATCTAAAGGAAAAGAGAATGTCGTTGATGAAGAACAAGAAGAGTTATCTGAAGGTGAAAAGCTATTCAGAAAGAAGCGTGATAAAGAGCTTGATGACATTTTGCGCATTAGAAAAGAATTAGAAAATCAAGAAATGGAAGCCAAGATTGCAAAGGTCACCCTTGAAACTTAGAAATCGCTCTTTCCTCCATGGACATTGGAAAGAATTCAGAAGGAAGCAGTTGATGATCCGAGAACTCATTGGTTGGAGCCTTCGGTATCATTTGAGTTGGATAATACTGCTAACTCTCAACTTGATTTTCCGATCACTCTTAGGGCTTTTCTGTTCAGATGCTTCGAGAAGATTGAGAAGGCACCACTCTCGGATTATGATGTTAATCATATGCTCTTCTCCTTCTATCTTAAGTATGGAAAGCCTCAATTCAAAACATGGATTTTGTAGAAGATTGTTGCTATGAAGGTTTATGCTCCTTTTCCGACTGAAAACTTCAAAAACATCAAGTTCAAAGGATTCAGGAGAGAAAGTCGTGTTGAAGATGATTTTACACTTGTTGATTTACCATGCATGAATCCATACAATTGGATTTCTTTGTTCCTTATTTTGTCAAAAGATGAACAGAAGTATGAGCCAATCATAGCCCATCTGAAGAGGATGCTTATTTGTTACATTTATGAGATCGCAAAGATGGATGTAGAAATAGCATATGTTCTGAAGAAGAAGCCGGTTCTGAAATTTAAGGAGGAATCGAAGGATCTCCACAAGATGAAGTTGGGCAAAATCCGAAAAGACAATTGGAGTGTGGTGTACAAACGGAAGAATGATCAAACGGTTTAGAGGGGTATGTTCTTCTTGCTGGACAAAAACTTACACTCAATTTCCGCTCTGAACAATATCATGGGATTGACTGAAGCTTGTAAAGCGAACAATGCTGCTGATCAGAAATGCTTTTCAGATATGATCAAGTGGTATATAGTTGTCAGAAACACTCTTCTGAATTTAATGTCGAAATTATTCAAGGTGCAGAAAAGACGACAACAATAGAAGAACTCCTTCCTTATTTGACACAAAGGGGGATATTGTTGGGTTTTAAATGTATTGATTCAAATATATGTACTAGAATAGTCTTATTTACCGATTTGGGCCTGTCCATTCACGGCTTTGTGTTCTAGGATTAGACTATTTAATGTGCATACATGTAACAATTAGGGTTGATCGTTTTGTCGCCCTACCTAGCTCTTACAGAGAAGTTCTCATTGAACTCTTATAGAGCTTTTATAATCAAAGCATTTGGCACTATTTTGATCATTATTCTTGTCATTTAATTCATGTTATACACTATAGAATCTATCGATCTTAGTAATTATTGTTTCAACAGAAATGTTATGAGACTGCGGGGTGGCCCGTAGCATTCACTAGCTGGCAATTAGTGTGGGAGTTTTGTAAGACTGCGGGGTGGCCCGTAGCATTCACTGGTCCCTGTGCAGCAATGGGGGGAGTGGTAAATCCTTGATTTGTCGCGGATTCATCAGATGGATTGGACCAGGATGAGTCCGTTCCTAAGATTGTGGGAGGGCCACAACATGCATGGAATCAGGAAATGGTAGGTCGTTGGAGACCAGGTATGATATGAGACTATAGTGGGTCACATAACATTTATTTTAGTAGTGGATTTGGTGGCAAGGTGGTTTCTGTAATTATTACCAGTCGATATTTTCTTTCGGAGAGTCGCGTGGGGCGACTGTGTGTATATGTGTGTTTTGGCTCAGTAATCGGGTAGGAACCCAGTGTTTCAGGTAGTTGGCAGACAGGTTCGGACCAGGGAGGTCTCGACTACTTTTGGAAAGCAGCTAAGGGGCAGCAAGATGAGTCAGAATGGTTTCAGTGGTTTGGGATTCATGTGTGGAGTCACTTGTTCTTCAGGGAATATGCTATTTTGCTCGCAGTTGGATTAAATAATCTCAGAGTGTTTGATTGGACCCTGTTGCGCAGTTCTCGTTTGAGTCTAACCATTGCAGGGATGAATCTTCTACCTGAAGTATTATCTGAGCCTTCTGTCAAGTATAAGTGTTCTGCAGCTGTTTATGGTTAGTGATTTTGTTCCTTTGGAAGCATCAAGATAATCAATGTTGGAAGTGTCTTGTTCAGTCTGGTATTCACTGAGGATTTGGCATGATAAAGGTTTAGTGTGGGTGGTTTGTTGGGAAGTCAGACCAATTCGAGATATCGGGTTTTGGGAAAGGTAGAGGTGGTTTCTGCAAGGGTTTAAGGTTTCTTCTTCTTTAGATTTGATGAGTTCTGCTAAGGTTGGTTTCGGTGGTCTTGGGAAGGTTGTGGTATTCTCAGGATTGTGGTTGTGTTGCTCAGGATGTTGTCATAATGGGAAAGGTAA
Source organism: Lactuca virosa (assembly GCF_052849685.1). Classification (NCBI taxonomy): domain Eukaryota; kingdom Viridiplantae; phylum Streptophyta; class Magnoliopsida; order Asterales; family Asteraceae; genus Lactuca; species Lactuca virosa. The sequence goes on from NC_136430.1 coordinate 337,910,496, forward strand.
GGATGGATTTCGAGGAGGAAATCTAATTTAATTGAGGGAGAGTTGTAACGCCCAGTTTCGAATCATTACTCATTAGGGCGGGGGTGATGAAATGTAGATGGTTCGGGCATTCGGAATTGGTTTTGGTGTCAAGGGGCATTTTGGTAAATTGGCAGCGGGCCTTTATGGAAATTGGATTTTGTGTTTGGGGAACTTTACGTCAAGTATGATTTGATAATTTTGTAGGGCTTCTCGATACCTTTTCATTGATATAAGGATGGTCAGAATCGGAGCTGTATGGAGAAAGTTATGGCCTTCGGAATGAATTAGGGTTTAAGGGCAAACCTTAGTATGCGGGGCGTACCAAGGTAATACGTGGGGTGATTTGATGTGTTGTGGGTTACACCATGTGTAATGGAGTGTACGCTTAGCGTACTTCGGAGATGGGATCGGACCTCGTACGTTGGGCGTACGAGGGTTAGTGAGAAACCCTAATTTTCGTATTTGTACCCTATAAAAGCTTTATATTAGCTCCTTTCCCTCATTTCTAAGTCAGCATCCACACTCAAAAAACCCTAAATCAACCTTGTAGCCTCTTGGAGGTGTTCTTGAGCTATTGTGAGGCTTTGATGCTCATTTTTTCCCTTGGGAAGGAAAGAAGAGAAGCTTGAAGTTGTTTTGCTTGGTGGGAAAGCTTTGGATCCAGAATCATCACCTTGTGGGGTAGCTTTTGAGGTATTAAGTTTGCATCTTGGTTTGTGTATGATTAGATCTCTTGATGGCTAGTTTATTAAGATTTTGCCCTTCTTTTTAAGATCATAGACGAGTTACGTTGTTTAAGGGTTCATCCTTTCAGATCTGAGTTTGTTTTTGATAGGTTTTCAGCATTCTAACACTCCTATGGTGTACATGCAACCCTAGAAACCTTGGATCTATGTTTGACTAAGATACATGCAAATAATTATTTTTCCAAGATTCTTATCCTAACTAGCATGGCATGGGGTACTTGAATCAAATAAAACTAGTAGAATTACTTACCTTGTAGTAGTAGTTGATTGTTTGGAGTTTGAGAGCCTAGCACCAATAATGTGGATGCCTCAAATGGAAGTCACAAATCACCACAAACTTGGAAACTTGAGAGAATAGTCACAAACTTCTTGAAATCGGCCCTCTTAGTTTACACACACCAACTAGTGCAATTTCAAGAACCAAAGCCTCCTTTATATAGTGTGGTGGATTAGGGTTACATCCATGTAAACCCTAATACCCATGTCTTTTCATTTCCATGAGATCCATGGGTTAAAGCTCCATGGAGTATCCATGGACTTTCCATGCAAGCCTAGCCCATTCCAAATAAGCATTAGCCCACACTATATAAATACAAGAGCCCATATTTAATTAGTCATACTTTTGATCTCTAAATTAATTCTAAATTAATTATAGATCAATACTAATTAAATAATATGATTTTATATTAATATATTAGGACTTATAATATATTAATAAATCATAACTTATACTATTCTCAAACGATTATCCATAAATTGTTCGGGTGAAGTGCAACCCAAATGGACCATGCCGGGTCGGGTCAAGTACATACCAAATATAGTTATGGACTTAGACACTATATCCAACAGTCTCCCACTTGGATAAGTCTAATAACTATAGTTGCAAGTATGACTTCAGGAACCGATCAGCAATCGTAGCTCTTTAAACTCTGTTGAACTATGAAGCGCCATTTTAGATAAGTGATCATATAATCCTCTGTTCTAGATATCAGCCGGACAAATACATGGAACATGGTCTTGCTTATTGTCCATCATTTGTTTCCCGATTTCCGATTTGTTTGACATAGAACTTAACTGAACGCATCAATTTAGTTCTGACCGGGCCCGGTACATAGGTCAAAACAAAATCATCGAGGGGCCCAGATATCGCTTCTAATCCTAGAAGGAACAGATAAACTTCGACTCATATGTTTGCTCTACTACTTGTTGAATTACACACAAAAGCACGGTTTATAACATCGAGTTACCAATGCGTTTTCGTGCAATCAATGCATAACCAACTCATAGGCAACAAATCATATCTCTAGGTTTGAAGACTTCTATGATATTACCGTCTCACGATCACTCGAGATAAATTCCATGAAGTGATACAAGTGAGTGTGGGTTGAATCCAATACTCAGAACTTATGAGCACTCATGAGTGATGTAGCCCCGCTTTGTCTAACATCTTAGACCTCTACAAGCCAACCCATGACAGTCTTGATTCATATCTACTTCCAACATATGACCGACTGTGGAGAGTTTGAATAATATGATATAAACCATAACATAATTATTCTGGAAGTCAAAACATGCAAAAATAAATAATAGTAAACGATTGACAAGAGATAGCAACACTTTACTCATAAATAACAGCTTTTATTTATCATCAAATGTCAATTACATTTTACAAATTTCAATATTATCTAACTACTAAAACTAATATCATCCTTCAGCCCTATGCTCCGAGCATGCTGGAGATGCTTAGCCCGAGTCAGTCCCTTTGTGAGGGGATCTGCTGGGTTCTCATCCGATGATACCCTCTTTGCCACGAGGATTCCTTCTTCTATTCGATGTCTGATGAAGTGATATTTTATGTCAATGTGTCTGGATCTCCCATGATCTCTTGGTTCCTTGGCTACGGCAACCGCACTATTGCTGTCACAGAAAATCTCCATTGGCTCCTTTATAGCTGGTACAACTCCAAGGTCTCCGATGAAGTTCTTCAGCCATATAGCCTCCTTTGCTGCCTCGCTTGCTACTATATACTCTGATTCACAAGTGGAATCAGCCACTGTCTCCTGCTTGGAACTTTTCCAAGTAATTGCCCCTCCGTTTAGAGTAAAGACCCAGCCCGACTGAGAGCGGAAATTATCCCTGTCAGTCTGAAAGCTAGCATCACTGTACCCTACAACTCTCAATTCCTCACTGCCACCAAGGGTAAGGACCCAGTCCTTAGTCCTCCGTAGGTACTTGAGGATATTCTTTACCGCAGTCCAGTGTGCCTTGCCAGGGTTCCCCTGATACCTGCTAACCATGCTCAAAGCAAAGGCTACATCAGGTCGAGTACACGTCATAGCATACATGATCGATCCTACAGCTGAAGCATAAGGTATTCGACTCATTTCTGCTATCTCAGCCTCAGTACTAGGGCTTTGTGTCTTACTCAATCTGGCGTTACTCTGGATGGGTAACTCTCCTTTCTTGGAGTTATGCATGTTGAACCTTTTCAACACTTTGTCCACATAGGTGCTTTGACTAAGTCCAATTAGTCTTTTACTCCTGTTTCTCAAAATCCTTATCCCTAGGATATAGGCAGCTTCTCCAAGGTCCTTCATAGCGAAACACTTCCCAAGCCAGGACTTTACTTCCTACAGGGTTGGGATGTCATTTCCTATGAGTAGTATGTCATCCACATACAGTACCAAAAAGCTGACTATACTCCCACTAGCCTTGATATAGACACAAGATTCATCTTCACTCCTTGAAAAGCCAAATTCTTTGATTTTCTCATCAAAGCAAAGATTCCATCTGCGAGGTGCCTGTTTTAATCCATAAATGGATTTCTCGAGCTTACACACTCTACTGGGGTACTCTGTACTGACAAAACCCTCTGGCTGAACCATGTAAACATCTTCAGCCAACTTTCCATTAAGGAAAGCGGTTTTAACATCCATTTGCCATATTTCATAATCATGAAATGCAGCAATGGCTAATAGAACCCTAACAGACTTAATCTTGGCCACTGGTGAAAAGGTCTCATCATAATCAACTCCCGGAGTTTGAGAATAACCCTTTGCAACTAGTCGTGCCTTATAAGTGTGTACATTACCATCCATGTCGGTCTTCTTCTTGAAGATCCATTTGCACCCAACTATCTTACGATCAGGTACATTGTCAACCAAATTCCAAACTTGATTGTCATACATGGACTGTATCTCGCTATCCATAGCCTCTTTCCATTTAGCAGCCTCAGGGCCTGCCATGGCTTCCGTGTAGCTGTTAGGCTCATCCAGTGTGTTATCACTGATAAGTGTCTCACCTTCTGCAGTAATATGAAAACCATAATAATGCTCAGGTGCATTCCTAACTCTGGTGGAACGCCTCAGAGGTATAGATTCTTTAGTCGGCTCAACAGGAGTTTCCTCCTCAGGTTGAGGGCTAGGGTTTGAGGTTCCTTCACCACTTGACTCTTGAATTTCCTCAAGGTCAATTTGCCTCCCACTGTCTCCTTGGCTCATGAATTCTCTCTCTCGAAAGAATCCTCTTCTTGCTACAAAGACCACATTATCACTGGGTCTGTAGAAGATGTAACCAAAGGATTTCTGTGGGTAGCCGATGAAAATACACCTTTCGCTTCGGGGTTCGAGATTATCGTGAGTCTCGCGTCTCACGAAAGCCTCGCAACCCCAAATCTTGATGTGGTCTAGATTGGGAACTTTTCCAGTCCACACCTCGTGAGGTGTTTTGACAACCTTCTTTGTAGGGACTAGATTAAGGATATGGGCGGCAGTCTCTAAGGAATACCCCCAAAATGAGATTGGTAGTGAAGCTCGACTCATCATGGAACGAACCATGTCCAACAAGGTCCGATTGCGCCTCTCAGCTACACCATTCAACTGTGGTGTCCTAGGAGGTGTCAATTGTGAGACAATCCCACATTCCTTAAGATAGTCAAGGAACTCAGTACTAAGATACTCACTACCACGATCGGATCGAAGCATCTTAATGTTCCTGCCCAACTGATTCTCCACTTCTTGCTTAAACTCTTTGAATTTCTCAAAGGTATCTGACTTATGCTTGATTAGGTAGACATATCCATATCTACTAAAATCATCAGTAAAAGTCACATAGAACCGATTAGCATCTCTTGTGGCGGTTCTGAAGGGTCCACACACGTCCGTGTGTATGAGGTCCAACAAACCTTCACCCCTAGCACAAGTGCCAGTAAAAGGTGACTTTGTCATTTTACCAAGCAAACAAGATTCACAACTATCATCTGACTTTAGGTCAAATGACTCCAAGACTCCATCCTTTTGGAGTTGGCCTATGCGTTTCTTGCTTACATGTCCAAGACGACAATGCCATAAGGATGCTTTATCTAAGCTAGTGGAAGAGTTAATACACAATACATTATTTCCTAGATTATCTACAACAGATATAGTTTCATACACGCCATCACAAGGTAATGCTTTAAAATAAAGATCTTTATTAAAGAAAGCATCAATACTACCATTATTATTATCAAAATAAAAGGTAAAACCTTGTTTATACAATGCATGAAAGGAAATAACATTTCTTGCCATTTCTGGCGAATAATAACATTTATTCAAATCTAATGTAAACCCACTATTTAGCACTAAGGAACAAACTCCTATCTTGGTGACAGGTGAAGCTTTCCTGTTTCCCATGATCAAGTTTATCTTTCCCTGCTCCACATTCTCACTTCTTTTTAGTCCCTGCAAATCACAACATATGTGAATACCACAACCTGTATCAAGGACCCAAGACTTAGAATGAGGTGAGTTATTAGACAATATAGTGTATATACCTGCATGGTTGGGTTTTACTTTCCCATCCTTCAAATCTTGCTGGTACTTTGGGCAGTTTCGCTTCTAGTGCGACTTTTCATGGCAATAGAAGCATTCAGCCTCATTAGGGTTAGCAGAAGGAGTGACAAAACCTTTCTTGGTTTTGCTTGAAGAGGAGCCTTCAAGGGTCTTACCCTTGGTACCCTTAGAAGGGTTCTTTCTCTTCTTCCCTTTGCCATGCCCGATTGCCAAGACATTGGCCGCAGTTGGAGTAGGAGTAGGAGTAGTAACAACCGACTTACCCTTTAGACCACTTTCGGCGGTCTTCAAGAGTCCTTGAAGTTTGCTGAGGGTGACTTCTTCCTTGTTCATGTGATATGTCATGTGGAATTGATCATAACATGATGGCAAGGACTGCAAAATGATGTCTATTGCTAACTCCTCAGGGAAGTTCACATTCAGTAAACGGTCCACATACCTTTGCATTTTCTGCATGTGGCCCGTGATGGGTTCACCATCCTTCATTCGGGTTGTTATCATGGAGGAGATTATTTCATATCGCTCTTGACGAGCACTTTGATGGTAGCGGTCCATCAAGTCCTGGTGTATCTCAAAAGGATAATAGTCCTCATAGGACTTTTGGAGCTCGGTTGTCATGGTGGCCATCATGATGCATGCCACTTTTGTAGCATCTCTTTCATGTACCTCATATTCAGCAAGCTCTTCAGGAGTAGCAGTTGGCTCGGGTACCTTCAGCTCCTTGTCGAGAACATATTCTTTGTTCTCATACCGAGTGACCATCCAGATGTTTCTGATCCAATCTGTAAAGTTGTACCCATCAAAGATGACTCTCCCACAAAGATTCATGAGAGAGAAGGAGCTAGTAGGGTTTGAGCCAGAAGCATTGTTATTGGAAGACATCTAAAAAGAAGAGGGAATAGATTAGATTAGATATAGAGATAGTCTTTAACAAAACACCCAAATGTAATATTAAGGCTAGGACCCAACACAATATTTTATAACTTAGAAGAGGGATGCCGTAATCTAAGCTATAAGATATTTGAAGGTAGGTGAATGACGATTCACCAATTTCCACCATGAAAAATGAAATATTTAATTAGGTTTTAATTGGTTTAGAAACTCCTAGATTCTTTGAGATTCATTGAACTTTCTTCAATGGCATGTTTCAATCTCGAGTGTGCCCTTCAAGTTTTGTGACTGGGATGCCGAGGATCACAAAACAAGGTGTGAAGTAACCATGCAAATTACTTGGTACCCTTAATTTATTACCCCTCAATCGATGTGCCGGTTAACCACACACGCTCCATCGATACTATGATAAACATTAAGTCACCCTTTACCTACCTTGTTAAGTTCAAGTTAGTGTGCCGGTTAACCACACACGCTCCACTAACGACTTAAACAAAGTGTAAAGTGTAATTTCATGGATTAGCACCTTATTCACATTTTCCTAAAATAACTAAGATTGGGAATTCAATAAAGTTTAGTTACTTTAGTATTATCATTATACTTTTAATGAGAATTTATAAGTCTTTGTCCTACCCGTTCGGCTAACGACCCTCCACTGATCAAGGAAGCGGTGGGTGAGAGTGGACACCCATTAAGTTGCCATTTTATAGGTAACAACCTTATACCCCCCTTATAGGTCGGCTTCGTGAATGAGGCGTACTAGCGGTAAGACGACTTGATCTTATACATATATAAATATTATTAAACTTATAATATTATAAAGTATAAGGGTTGAATTTTAACTTTTAAAATTCTAGGGGTTGGAACTAAAGTTTTTAATATGACTTTACATGTTCCAAAACTTGAGGGAAAGTTTTGTAAACTTTCAAAACTTTTCATTTCTCATAACTTATGAGTTAATGGTTATTAAAAATGAAGACTCTTCATTTTTTGTAACCTATGTGCTCTTTTAATGGTTATTTATAAATGTGACTTTTGGTTATCCATAACTTAAGAACTAGTTATGAACTCCATTAAAACACATAAAGATCAAGAATTAATCTAAGCAATTATTAGCACATAATTTCTATGATCTTCTAAACTCATATGTTTATGAATGTTCATATCAAAAATTTCAAGAATCGTAAGTACATATACAAAACTTGAAATTTTGATACGAGCTTTTGAACAAAACTTCGATTTTCAAGGTTTTTTTTTTTTGCATCAAGTATCAAATAAACAAACCAGTCTCTGATACCACTGATAGGTTTTCAGCATTCTAACACTCCTATGGTGTACATGCAACCCTAGAAACCTTGGATCTATGTTTGACTAAGATACATGCAAATAATTATTTTTCCAAGATTCTTATCCTAACTAGCATGGCATGGGGTACTTGAATCAAATAAAACTAGTAGAATTACTTACCTTGTAGTAGTAGTTGATTGCTTGGAGTTTGAGAGCCTAGCACCAATAATGTGGATGCCTCAAATGGAAGTCACAAATCACCACAAACTTGGAAACTTGAGAGAATAGTCATAAACTTCTTGAAATCGGCCCTCTTAGTTTACACACACCAACTAGTGCAATTTCAAGAACCAAAGCCTCCTTTATATAGTGTGGTGGATTAGGGTTACATCCATGTAAAACCTAATACCCATGTCTTTTCATTTCCATGAGATCCATGGGTTAAAGCTCCATGGAGTATCCATGGACTTTCCATGCAAGCCTAGCCCATTCCAAATAAGCATTAGCCCACACTATATAAATACAAGAGCCCATATTTAATTAGTCATACTTTTGATCTCTAAATTAATTCTAAATTAATTATAGATCAATACTAATTAAATAATATGATTTTATATTAATATATTAGGACTTATAATATATTAATAAATCATAACTTATACTATTCTCAAACGATTATCCATAAATTGTTCGGGTGAAGTGCAACCCAAATGGACCATGCCGGGTCGGGTCAAGTACATACCAAATATAGTTATGGACTTAGACACTATATCCAACAGTTTTGGTATCCTTGAGCATAAAGGTGCAAGCTTTATGGGTATTATGGAGTCATGCATGCATTAAGTCAACCAATAAGTCTCTTTTAAGCTTAAGAACTTCTTTTAGTCATGCATGAATGTAAAGTTAGTAACTTTACGTGGTATTCGAGCTCAAGGAGGTCATCTCTGTGGTTTGAAAAGCTTTGTCTTAATGGATTAAGTGAAAATCAGGTTTGGGCTGAATAAGGTGAGTATGATGGGCGTATAAGCAGGTACACGCAGCGTACAAGCCTCCAAGCGAGTACATTGCACGTACTTTCTTGTACGCCCCCCGTACTCGGTCTATTGGGCATTGAGTGTTTGAGCTTCGGTTTGGGCTACCTTTTTGGGTTTGGCTGTTTGGGGATTTTTTGGGCCAACTGAGAATATGTTTTTTCGATTAGGAAAAGTTAATGGGATATAGGGTAACACCCATGTAAGGGTTTGGGCCCAATTTGGAAAATAGGGCCATTATTGGGCTTTGGATGATCATTGGTTTGTGGGACTTTATGATTATGAGTCTGGGCCTTAGTCTTGGACCCAACTAGGAGAGGGGTAAAATGGTCTTTTTACCCCATATATGGATTATTGGATTTGGTTTGGAACCCAATTGTTAATTCGGTGTTATTTGTTTGATAGCGCGGTGATTCTAGTGGATCAATGGTCAGAGATTTATTCGTGCGTTCAACTCTCGAGGTGAGTCTCCACACGTTCTATAGGTCGAAGGCACCAATGCCGGCCCATTTGGTTAATGTATTATAGGAAGACCAGGGGGTGGCCCTTGAAATTTTGTATGAAAGACCAGGAGGCGGCTCCTGGAAATCTGTAGGCAAGACCAGAGTCTAAACTCCGGCAGTTAATTAGTTAAGTAGTTGGAGATTGTATGCTAGTTGTCTTTGTGATGCTTACATGGAAGAGCAGGAGGTGGCTCCTGGAACTTGTCTGTAAGACACATGGTTTTGGCCCCCGGCCTGGTAAGGAAGACCATGATACAGCTCGTGGCATAATGACAAGACTATGGTTGGCACGTAGTACTTTCTATTGAATGTTGGATATGTATGATATGTATGGTATGTGGTATTTAGGGAAATCACTAAACTTTGTGCTTACATTTTGTGGTTTATGGTTTCAGGTACTTCTAGTTCGAAAGGGAAGGGTCTGGCTTGATCGCAGCGCGTACACCCGAGTTTTTCCGCAATTCGTGATTTTGGGATTTTGCTCTGATAATTGTTTTACTCTGGAATAATTTTAAATGTTTGAATAAATATAAATGCATGTTTGAATATATATTAAAAATAAAATCTTTACCCTATGATTTTCGGGATGTTACAAGTTGTTTCCACTGAAAATAGAATCACTGACTGATCCTTGTTGCTGAAACGATACGCTACTGCTACAATTCTGAAATCCCATGACTTGCCAGACCTACACACAGGCAAAACCATTCCAAAGAACAATCACAAGGGCCTTTTCTACCATCCGAACTGAAAACATCCCTTTTGACCATGAACCCTCCAATTGATGTCCTTGGCATACAGATTCCTTAATTCCTATATTGTTGTAATAAATATCTTGCATAGCCTCACTAACGATTCCCAATGCGAGTCTCGACCAATAGCCACCTTGGTACCTAACTCGAAACCCGAGATCCAATGATTACACTAGCATTCACCCGAAATATTCTAATTCACTGCATCCATTCAATAAACTTGGATATAAAAATCCCCAATCCACCACTGAGACTACCAGCCTCATACCTGGTTCAGCCACTAGGTTCTTGAGAGTCTAACTGATAAGGCTACCCTAGCCTATGCATCACCCCTTGCCACTCACTGACCACATAACATCCCACTAAAACCATGATCCATTACCTTGACCCAACTGGTCTCTACCAGGTCTCACCTGTACTACCATAATCATGTGGGCCTTGCCCATGGGTCTCACCCAGTCTATACCAACTTACGGGCCACGCCCACGAGTCTCACCCCATCGAGTGCTACACATGCCTAACCTTGCCTCGGACCCCAATGGTCCTCTTCCTATAACAGAGAGATGCTCTCTGACAATCATGTCCGCCTTGCCCAAGGCACGAACTGGTCCTCCTCCATTCCAACGATGATCTATCTCAATCTAGTGAATACCACCATCCCATCGCAGACTTACGACACTTCCATACTATCTGGCAATCCAGTGAACGCTACGGCCACCCCACAGTCTTATGACACGTCAAACCCGCCATGGTTACCACCCACGGTCTTACCACACATATACCATATGAACCCCAATCATCATGAGTCGAACCCGCATCCAACTAAATTCCAATCAGGTGTTCAGGTCATGCTTCGAATCCCAAAGCCTTCATCAAACAAGAAAAGGGAGCGAGGCTCTAACACAACCCTCAACCTGGATCCATCCACATGCATGCTATACATCACAAATAAGACGCCAACCAGCTGTTGGAAGTTTCCTGGACTCCCAACTTACACAACTTCAATCTAGACGGCCACTTGAGTCGTCTCCCCTCCCGACTGGGATGTGGAACTTACCCTAGTTTCACAACTGATCCAACTCCCGAAATTTTGAACGATACTCCCCCACTTGGATTCATCGAAGCTCTTTCAACTCCTAAAATTTGACGGATCCTCAACTCATCTTACCTCCTTATAATTCGAACCACCGACGACCTGCACTTACCAATAATAGCGTTCCATAACTAGCCAATCTCAGTGATCGCACAACTCTTGAAATCCAAATAAATACGCTTTGAACTCTCAACAAGCCTGATAACCCCAATCGATTCCCATGATACAACACCAAATCCTTAAGTCCTTTACGTTGGTGACAAAGGCCATAACCCTTGCTCTGATTTGGCAAATCTTCATTCCAACTTCTTATCCTCAGAAGGATCTCTGAATTCTAACCATCTTCAACCCTTGCGATAATAAAATTCCCCTGGCACCTCCAATGACCAAACAAACTCATGTGGTTGCCATCTTCATCTCCCTATTGCCGCTCCTTCCTTAGCAACGGTAGCAATTGGACCCAAAGGTCCTGCCATCGGTAACTGTCGATCCTACCTGAACAAATGTTTTCCCATCCGAACTTCGACATCATTGAAGAACTAACTATCTGATCCGAACATAGACCTTCCAAATGATACCCCTGAATTGATCCCATCAAAGAACCGGAACGACACCCGAACAAACTAAATTCCGCCCAGCATGATGCGACACACTAATGACTCTTGGCATGCAAAATGGCATATAAAAATTCTTGATGATATAACCCAGGAAAAACAGAGAACTAACCTGGAGATAATAATTACCCATACCCAAAAAGATATCAAAGCACTATAAATACAAATAATAATCAAGAGGAAATCAAAGATAATATACCTAAGATAGCATCTGATGAAATCCTGACATCCCCTTCCTGCCGAGACACCTGCGATGGGACCTGAGTTGCCCCAATCACTACATGTGCGCAATTCGCCCTGATATGGTCAGGCTGATGACAACGATGACACAATTCTACCTCTAGGGTGCACTCTTGGTGGAGGTGGCCATTCCTTCCGCACCTTCTGCATTAGACTTTCCACGCACACGCTCATTTTCCCCTTCATCCTTCGTGCAAACATTGCAACCCCTCGGGTCCTTCACACTAGCCATGGCATCATCCAACTGTTCAGATTGATGAGTCGGACCATGAGTCCGCTTCTTCTTCCCCAGTCGCCTACCTCGACCATCACATCAACCGCCTGAGCAGCCAAGATCCGACCCTCGAACATGGTGATCAATCTATCAGTGACATGACCAATAATGTTGGGTAACTCCTCGTGTAAATCTCGCGAAACCACTGTGGCAATCCAATCATGGGATCGGTCCTCCTGAAAACATGATGCATACCCCACCTCCGATCCCATATTACAAGTGCTAGCAGTAGGATCCTCCTTCCCGAAGGATTCTAGAGCTCCACAAGCTTTGAGCCCCAGATGGGCCCCCAACTGCCCTGCTACAATCTCGGTCTGAAAAGCCCAAGACAACCATCCAAGAGTTCCGAAATCCTCTCCTTGACCGAACCCAAGATCACAGGAGTCCAGTCCAAAATACCGTGGGTAATATCCGACGAGATGAACTCCTGCATGAGCTCATCCATCGGCCCAATACCTGCACCTGAGCTTGAATCCGACCCCGAACCTCCTTCCTGAGTGCTCATCACGATTCTGAAAATGACCATACAAATTATTAGAACATATCCAAGAATCCTCATCCTACAGGCTTCCTAGATTCTCCAAGACTCTCCCCGATTCGAGTATGGATCCTGTGCTTTCAGCAGTACGGGCCCAATACTAGCTTCCACACCTATCCATACTTTTTGCAAGAATCATCCCGAATCCTCTAAGTCACCTTCTCAAATCGATACTCCAAATACTCGCTAAACAGCGTCACCAACCCACTGAAGCACTTCCTAGGCTTGCCTAGGTTTCCGACCTCACCCTGCCATCAGTTGCTGAAGAACTCCCCATAATCTCAGTTACCCACCACATGAATACAATCACATGTAACAAAGCTTAGATAATCCTTCGAGTAAAAGACTCATCCCTACAATGGTTGGACTCAAACGAAAGTTGCGGAATAGGGTTAAATTCGTCACTCTGAGATTTTCCAACCTTTGTCATATGTGACTTGACATATTCACTTAATAGCTAACTCACATCACTTAAGAGTTCCACAAAGCACAAAGAACAAAGCAAGAAACATTCATGCAATAACACTCTAATCCATATAATAACCAAAGAACATTCAAACTTCCATTCTACAACTCATGCTAGGAACTTCCACTCTCGCTGTCGGTTGCCTTATGCATGCAAATTAAACACAATATATGATTAAATAGACTGTCAAATAAAAGACTCTACCTTAGGACCACAACCAAACGAGGAATGGGAAATAAGGCCAAATCAATCATTCTAGGGCTATATGACCCTAACCGTATATAATTCTTAAAGCATACACTTAGCAATCCCCGATACCAATACATTTTTCCCAATCTAGCATCCCATGCTTCCTAGGCTACAAGGCCTCACATATCAGGCCAATCTATCATGCAATTCCTTAAAGTATCCCTAGCCTTATCCTAGCATGCAAACATTCAAATCATATAACATATCAACATGTATGGTATTCTCGAAATCACTTACTTGAGCTCGGCCGATTGCACGCATACCACCCCTTTCTTTTATTAGAAAATTTAATAAAACATTTATTTTATGAAAATTTCACCAAACCCTCGGTTTGAGTTCAGACACACCCGAGAGTATGTTTGAATCCCTCAAACCAAGGCTCTGATACCAACTTGTAACGATCCAAAATTGTGAGGTAAAAATTTCATTTTTAATTCAACCAAAACATTAATTATATTTTAAGTCAACAATAAACATCCTTTTTATAAATATTCAAAAGTACTTTATGAGAAAACAATTATTAAAGTACAATCCCAAAATCATCACAATGCGGAAACATGGGTGGATGCGTTGCGATCAAGCCGTGGCCTTCCCTTTCGAACTGAAAGTACCTGAAACCATAACCATAAAACCGTAAGCACAAAGCTTAGTGAGTTGCCCAAAATACCACATACCATACATATCAAACACATAATGGGCCCCAACCGTCATCGGGCCCCGCCCGACATACAGATATGTCAATCAACGGGCCCTGCCCAATGAGTGTAACGGGCCCCTCCTAACTCGCATAATGGGCCCTGCCCACTGAGTATAACAGGCCTCTCCCTAACTCGCATAACGGGCCTGGCTAGCATACACCCATGCAAGTATAATAAGTAATAGCATACATAATAACCTTTAGGCCCCGCCCACTAAGCATACGAACACATACACATGCAAGAGTCACGCAGACATGTAGTACTCTAACATAATAAACCCGGGGTCGACATTGCTGCCTTCGACTCGTTAAACATGGTGAGGAAGACTCACCTCAAGCTGCCAAATTTCTCAGATAAAAGCATGGAATGTCGATCCGGAAAATCCTCACGCGCTAGCACCAAAAAATACTACCAAATTAATAATTGGTCCACAACCTATAGCTGGGATCCAAGTCCGATTGTTCAACACTCAGGGTAAAAGTCCATTTTATACTTTCCTCACTTGGCCCAAAATCTGAGGCCCACCAATAGCATAAGAAGCCCATTATGGCCCAACTTCCTAATTGTCCCGAAACCCATCTTGGGCCTAAACTAAGGAGGCCCAAATTCCTAAAAGATACCTAAAGCTCCAAATGGACCCAAGCACCAAAAAAGACCACACATAGAAAAATAGGACCCAACAAGGCCCAAAAGCTCAAAAACCACATCTCACATCGTAACCAACCTTGGTCACGTCGTAAGAGCTCACTCAATCAGATCCCAACTCATCACGACTCAACCTAGCCAACTCAGTCAAAGGAAAGCCAACGGGACTGCCCTCACGTTGTGAGCCCCAGGCAGATGACCAGAAACGGGACCAAACGCTTCTCACGTCATGAGACCTTGTGTCTCACGTCGTGAGAACAGTCTGAGGCTATAAACCCAACTTTTAAGTCCTTAATCCATTAAGCCTTCAATCCTACTTCTTTGAGAAGCTAACAAGGACTCCAAAGGCCAATAAAAACGATTACTTGATGGACATGCATGCCCCAAGCATGTCCTAAATTCATCATAGGTCAAAATGACAATCAATGGCCCTAAACTCAAACAAGATTCATAAATTTTAACCACACTTCAAATCCATAAGACTAAATAATAGAGAATGACTCATTAATCCATAAAGTTGCCTAACTTTATGGATCCCAAGCATGCAATCCCACATAAATATGCAAATAGGAGCTTAGAACTTAGATATATCAATTTGAGCTCATAAAGATTGGATCTTGGACACTTACAATGGTCTAAAATGTGCACAAGATGATGATGATAAAGCCTCTTTGTTGAACCAGCACTCTAGAACCTCTTATCCTTTTCTTCTAGCCACCAAAACACTAAAATGGATCTAAAATCACCAAGATGGATTAGGGTTAGGGTTTTTCTGAGTTAAGGGAAGGTGGAGGCTGAGAAATGAACCCTAAAACCGAGTTAAATGGGCTTAAATACGTGGGAAACCATAAATCTTTGTGGGATTGGGCTGCAGCGATCCTCACGTCGTGAGCTCTTATTGCTCACGTTGTGAGCTCAGTCCCGAAAGGAATCTTCATGCGGCCCTCCTCACGTCGTGAGCCTCCATGCCTCACGTCGTGAGGACCCATTTTTCTCCAAAATCTAACCTTTTGACCCTCTGAAATCCTAATTCGATTCATCCAAGAAAACGGATGTTACATTTTAGAATACCAACAACTTGAGCCAAGGAGTAGTTCTTAAATTGTTCATGTGCTTTCACAATTGAAGTGATCATCTTCCATTTTGATCGCAAGTTATTCATGAATGCCACTTTTTCTCCTATTATTTATCTTTTCAATCCATACTTCAACATTCTACTTAACAGATGATCGAACATGCGTGCTACTTGTTCAATTATTTCAGCAAATTTTTGTCTAAATGATCCAAACTCTAAGAGTAAAGTTGTTTGTACGGAATGAGTTTGATCAGCATTGCCATAGTACAGTTCCTTCAGTTTTTAACAGATATCATGAGCGTTGGCAAAGAGCTTGCAAGTCTAAAAGTATCTGATCGAATTGTAAATCGTAGATCTCCTTTGGTTCTCAAATCGCCTTTAATCTTCTCATTTTATTTAGTAGTGAGATCCTTGTACTTCTCGTAGAGATCAACATAATCAACAATATTAAGGACATGCTCCTTCGTCTTTGTGCATTTGTGAGCTCCTTTGATAATTAACTTCCAAATGTATTGTCCTTGTCTTTAAATTCTAGAAACATAATCTTTGAAGTGTGAAACCCAAACGTCATGGTCTTTAGGAAACGGAGTTGAAATACGAGTTGATGATCCAATGCTACTTGATAAATTGAATGAAATTGAGTGAATATCGTCCTTAGACATGATTTCAAATGAAAATGCGAGTAAGAATGAAATCAGTGAGCAAAAACAGATTTCGAATCGAATAAAGCAATTTGAACAAATAATTTTAGATCAAATTGCAATTAAATTGCAAAATATGATATAGATCTTAGAAAAATCGATGAACATTCAATGAGCACAAACATATTTTGAGATTTGAAAACGAGCTCGTAGAAATTCCTACTTTGATAGCACTTGTGGGATCGTAAGATTCTCTAAGAATGAAATCATGGTACAAATTTGATATTGAAAGAACACAAGATCTAAAGAAGATGTGAATTTCATTAGAGGGTAAAAGCGCTCAATTACAATGACGTAAGAACAATTTCCAAAATGATACCCTCTATCTCTAACTAACGACCCTTATATAGGACATACAAGGAAGTCGGTTAGGGCATGACCAAAGAGATCACGAAACCTAAGCTAAGATAACCTGCAAAATAACTAACTGACCAAAGCTGTGAAGCCTAAGTACAAAAACTACGAGAACAGACAAAGTGTCTCACATATACAAGTGAAGACTAAAATATAAAAACTACGAAACCCTTTCACATACTAACTCAAACATAACTATATAATTTATGATACCCAACAACAACAGCAACAACAACAACAGCAACAGCAACAGCAACATCAACAACAACAATTAAAAGTATAATAAATTTATAATTTACATTACGTTACCATACAAACAATGGTTGACATTTTGAAAATTTATCATAATCGAAATCAAAAACATCAAAATAAATAAATTATAAACTAATTAATCTTAACATTAAAAATAGGGATATTGACATAAAAATTGTTAATTTTTTTTAAAATATCGTTTACAGCTAACATTATTTTGTATGCATTAAAACTATAACTCTGTAAGTTTTTTTTTCTACATTTACCAATGTTACATGCTATCACTAGTTTCCACTTTACCATGATATAAAATTTGCAAGAAAATCCTTGATTTTATGTTTTTTTTTTACGTTTTTATCATATTTTTTTCATATTACATATATTCGTAAAAATATTTTAGAAGTATAAATACGCATTTATAAGTTTTATATATTTTTTAGAAGTATAAATAAAATTTTAAAAATATCAATATGCTTTTTAGAAGTATATATATATATATATATATATATATATATATATATATATATATATATATATATATATATATAGACACACACGTTTTTAGAAGTATATTTGTTTTTCATATAAACTTATTTTTTATTGATATACGTAAATACATATTTATACTTCTAGAAACATATTATATTTCTAAAAATGTATTTATATTCTAAAAAACAATAAAAATATGTCTATATATACTTATGAAAATGTATCTATACCTCTAAATATCTAAAATATGTATTTATACTTTTGAAAAAATATTTTATGTTTTAAACCATATAATCAAAGAAAAAAATTGTATATCAAAATAACAAATAGATGCCATATTTTTGCATTTTTAATATACTTAAGGGTTTTTATGCCAATATTTTTTAAAAACAATATTAAATCGAGAACCACATTTAGTTTTATTCATACATAAATACTAGTAAATAAGTACTAATAAAGGTCATTGAATGATATTATTATAATAAATATTTATCTTATAATATGGTTCAAAATCGTTACGCTTTTATACGTCAACTCAATTTAGAAATCATTATTTCATAGGTACTTAAATAAATTAATTATTTCTAACATGTATTTGATAAAATTTACTAATATAATTTTAGTCTACGTATAAATATTCGTCTAGTTATATGATATTTGTGGGCAATGTGTCCATGTTTGCCAAAGTGAGGGGGTGTTGTGTTATTAGTAAAATGATCAATCTCTATTATTTATTACAAAATATCATAAATTACATTTAATTTTATAGCTTATGTAATTGTTTTATTAATAATTCCCATTATAAATAATTAAGACTTTTTTTAACGAAATAACCACATCATTGAGCATAATATGATCCTATATGGCAAAATATGATAGCATTTTGCATGAACAAATAATTTTGAAAGTCAATTTTTATTGAGATTAATAAATATTCGATTTAAAAATGTTACAAACCGTGCTCACAACGTCCTCTAAGTTTGGTCATGTTTGTAAACATGTACAATCTTTATACACATTTCTCAAATCTACTCTAATAAATGAAGGTTTTTTGCCACATGTCTCATTCTCCTTCATTTGGACACATGACATTTTCTAGAATTTTCAAATTTTCTATTTTCCACTTGTTATTTTATTGTAATTTTCATTTTATTAAATTAAAATTCCACATTTAATATGTAAGGTAATATATATGTAAGGTATTTATTAGAAAGGGTTTGTATATGTAATGTATTCAATACATTAAATCCTTACTAATTTTAATAATTTAAAATTTTTCTCATTTTTCTTATAAATTCAAACTTTTTCAAATTGTTAAAATTTCATATTTAATTTTTCTTAATTAAACTCATATAATACATGAGTCTCACACCTAGTTTTAAATATATAACTTAGTAGCAAATACATACCCAATACTTAGAACACGACACTAGTAACAGAAACCCGTAATATGAGGGAAGCTAAAACTATAAATAATATGTCACATGTTATTTAAGAATGAGCTGTTAATAAATAACATGTGTGCAGTAGAAATGATAAAGAGGGAAAAAGACAATGGTTAAGGGCATGGGCCTCGCGAATCTTTCATGTAACTATGTTAGGTACAAAACGCTCCATCGCGACATTGTGTCCAAAATTCAGTACAACGAATAGACCAAATTAGAACCGTAAATGTTAGGGGGCCCGTATAATTTATAATTATAGCAAAAAAAAAAAAAAAAAAAAAACTGGTTCTTGCGTTGATATGATTTTAAATGTAATGTTTGTTTTTATCATAATTTTTGTAAACTGAGGCGGTTTAGGTAAAATTGAATATTTTAATAAATTACCTAAGGTTTGATCTTGATAAAAAAACAATAATTTTGTGATAAAATTTAGTTATTTTTATTTGAGAAATCATGCATGGAAAATCAACACGTTTTCATACCATTTGCATTTAATACGTTCGTTTTTTTTGCGGTGGAGCTTCTTAGTAGTGTACAACAGATCATGCATAACAATGTTATATCCCTAGATGTATGGATGCAGTCTTTAAAAAAATTGGTTTTACCATACAAAACGGTTTAGCGGCGCAATTTGTCGCCCGTTTGCCTTCCCATTCGTTTTACAATGATAACTAAGATGTATTAACTTGTTATGAACACCAAAAATTTCAAATATTTTTGGTTATTCATATTTGATAATGTTATATCTTTGGTGTTCGTAAAAAGCTAATATGTATTTATTAACGGATTTTTTTAAAGTTTTTATAGGAACTTGAATGTAAATTTTAATAAAAATTATGTTTAATTAACGAAATCAAATGAACCGTAATTCATTAGACTCCGTTAAATTTTGTGTATGAAGGAATCGGTTATGTTTTGGCTAAAGACAGATTTTATATTACATTTCTTATGCTTCCTCGCAATTCACAAAGACAAAAATGTCATTAGACCTTTTATTTATTTTAACCATCATTAATCAATTTAAAACATATTATCATCATCTCTACCACACCCAACCCATCCACCCTCTCCTCCTCAAGAAAATCATAATATAATTTATCATCTTTTGAAATTATCAGCGTTTTTTAGATAAATTCTTGGGAAATTGAGTAAACCTAACTATTTTTTTTGTGTGTGTGTGTGTTTTTTATTTTTTTAAAATAACCCATTTAAATTTTCTTTTGCAAAATAACAATTTTTTTGGAATGAGTTGTTCCAAAAATAATTCCGGACTCTTTTTCTGGTGGGCCGACCCATTGCATTTCCTCCAGAATGGTTTGTTCCAGAACAATTCCGGACTATCCGCACATATTCCAGATCTCGGATTCAAAATTCAAATTCCAAAATATATTACAAAAAAATCGGACCTCGACTTCTTTCCGGATCCCGCTCCGACTTTCCGAATCCGATCTCCGACACGCGCTTTCGCTTCCGATTCCGACTCTCCGATTCTGATTCCGATCTCTACCATGCCACTCTGACTCACTGATACTAATTCTGATCTCCGACACGCCACTCTGGTATGGAAGTCGATTGCTATGACCGGGTTGTTTTACCGCTAAATTCTTTACTCCAACATAAGATTTATGTTTATCCTTCAGAATTAATTGACAACGTTCCGGAGTTGCAATAGAAGATGTCATTGCATTAGGACGAACCCAAACCTAGTTTAGTTGTTTGTATAATGTGATTATTCACCGAAAAATACTGTTTCGGAACAAATATTGAATTCCAAAATTCGAAGAACACCTCCGAAATGAACTGAAAACATTCCGGAGTTGCAATATAAGATGTCATTGCATTACGACCAACCCAAAACTAGTGTACTTGAATATGTTATGTCACTATAAATCGAAATCCGGTGTTTTGGAACATAAAATTGGGGTAAATGTCACTGTCACACAATGAACTTATGTGTTTTGTCAGATTTGATCAATTATGTTTTATTTTTTATTTTTTATTTTTTATTTTTTATTTTTTTTGCGCAATAGGTCATCTAACTTTTACAATACATGTCAATTAAGACATTAACGTTAGTTTTTAACCATTCTTTCGTTAACCAATTATCTAAATTACATAAATGGCCCCTAGTATTTAAATTTCTTTTGTAGTTGGTCCCTTACCGACTATGGTTTCAATTACACAACGGAAACTGCAACATTTATGAAACTCTAGGGACCAAAGTGTAAATTTCTTATCTTCTTCCCCAAAACTGGTGAATAATTACTAGTCACCAAGCATCCAGGTGATAACATCTACTCTGGTTCAACCTGCAAACAGGTTGAGATTGAAGCCGTTGTTATTGTCACCAGAGTTCACACGTTCTTCGGAAAAGTCGCTCACTTAGTTGATAGTAAAAATCAAGTCGGCCATTTCCAAAAGGTAAAACTTCTCAACCCTAATTTTGATAGAAATATCCATTTTCTCAATTAGCATATATTTTCTTATCATTTTTTGGGGATCGTTTATTAGATTTTTACCGCCATTGGTAACTTCTACATCTTGTCGATTGCGATTGGACTGGTCATCGAAAAAGTGGTGATGTACCCAATCCAGAAACGAACTTAGAGAAATGGAATCGACAACTTGTTGGTCCTTCTCATTAATGGAGTCCTAATTGCGATGCCAATTGTTTTGTTAGTCCCCTTAGCCATCAGACCGCACAAGTCATCGGAGCAATGCGCTATTACCAAGAGAATGACTACCATTGAAGAAATGGCAGGGATGGATGTTATCTGCAGTGAAAAAAAACCAGAACTCTCACTTTGAATAAACTTACAGTGGACAAAACCCTATTTGAGATCTTTGTAAAGGACTGTGACAAGGATACAATGATTCTAATGGGTGCAAGAGCTTCAAGAGTCGAGAATCAAGATGAAATCGATGATTGTATTGTAAACATGCTTGGAGATGTTAAGGAAGCACGTGCAGGGATCGATGAGATTTATTTCCTTCCATTCATTCCTGTTAATAAACGATGAGAAAATGGAATTCGATTCGAACAGTCCCAGAAGGCGATATAATGGGGAATATAGAAGGCGATTTAATGGGGAAGAAGATAAGAAATTTACAATTTGGTCCCCAGAGTGTCTTAAATGTGGCAGTTTTGGACGTGTAATTGAAGCCATAGATGGTAAGGGACCAACTACAAAAGAAATTTAAATCATAGGGGTCATTCATGTAATTTAGATAACTGGTTAACGAATGAATGGTTAAAAACTAACGATAATGACTTAATTAACATGTACAGTAAAAGTTAGATGACCTATTGCGCAAAAAAACATAATTGGTCAAATCGGACAAAACACATAAGTTCATTGTACTACAGTGACATTTTCCCCCATAAACTTACATTCCAAAATGCGATGAACACGCCTGGAAGACAAAGAACAGGTCCGAAACACTACAAACAAGTGCGGAATATTGGTCAGTTTTTGTTCTGGGGTTGGTTTGTAACATCTTTTTCATTGCAGCACGACAAGGTTTTTGATGCATCCATTACATTGTCTTGTAACCCAAAATCAGCGAGGAAATTCTTGCGGCATTGAGAGACAGACCGACATGTGAGACTATGTTCCAGAATTCATGTTTTGAAAGGTGGTAAGACATTCTTAATATAGATGGGGATCCTTTGCTTCTACATTATGTATTTTGCCACGAAGTTATCACAGACCCCCGATGCGAAGTAGAGGAAATGGTTTTTGAGATTGGGGGTTACAAGTTGTCTTTCGGGAAGAAAGAAATTTTTTTGTCACCAAATTTCTTTTTGGAGATTATTTTCCTGTGTCCGGCTTCGGCGTCGCCTTTCGTTCCCGTATGTTTCATATGGTCGCGAAGAATGTTATCGTCAAATTAGATGATGTGAAGAATGTGTTTGAGCATTCTCTTAATCACTTATCGGACGAGGATGCGGTCTATGTCTGTCTCTTATATCTGTTAAAGAATGGGTTCAATAGGCGGTTGGGTAAACAACCTGTTTTAGAGGAGTATTTAACTTTGTATCCGACTTTGATGAATTCAGCAGGTATCACGTCGTTAGTTTATTATGGATTATAATTAGGGATAATTAGTTATCATCACTATTATTTTTAGAAATTTAATTGGGAATTTTTTAGGTCACAGATATCCATGAGGGAGGGTAATTTGGGATCTACTTTACTCACAACTAATTACTGTATTCAATAAGGTTAACACGCATATACATCTAGTGGAACCGAAAGAGAAACAACCTTAAAAAATGACCTACACCCTAAACGGATTTTTATACGCTTTCAAGGTAAGTACATGATTAACAATTTATTTATTTTTGTTTGCTAGCATTCTAATAAATTATTTTTCATATATGGATTCTTGAAACTTTTCCCGTAAGCAGTTTGTTTGGTACCCGATAAGAGAATGTGATCCCTCGGGCTGTTGCATGGTCGAAATGGAGGCCTTTACAGAAGACTCAGTGCAACCAGTTTATAAAAATTGACGATGTATGGTTACTTATATATTTTAAGATTTTCTTTTATATGTATAATTTATGTTCATTTATAGTTTTGTAATATTGTTAGCAGGATGGCAGACTTGTACAAAAGTTGGAGTCAACAGAAGCTAAGTGCCGAGCTGAATGGTGGATAGTTAGCTGAGCATGGATTAATTGCCCTGATTTTCCCGACATAGAAGTTCACAGGGCACATTCCCTAACACCATCACTCAAACGCTCCCCTACCTATGAGCCTCAACATAAGAAGGCACAGATAGATTTTCCATCTCACCTGCCACCACCACCACTGTCGTTCGCCGAACCATCAACAAATAGAGAACAAATTATTACTGGTTTGTAAAACATGGTATGTCAATTAGAAAACGAGATCAGTGAATGTCGCGAGCACATGAGGTCACATGATAAGCATTTAGCAAAGCATGACGCTACTTTAGCCATGCTTCTAAAACTTATTAATAAGACTCCCGAAGACGATGTTGGTACCTCGAAGGGGGTGGAGGTACATTGCTAATTATTTCACTCTCATATAGTTTTTATTTAACTTTATGGTCCTTATGTTTTTGCATCGTTTATAAATAAACACTATTGAACAACACAACCACTTATCATGCAAGATGTTCGTACCACATAGTATAATGATATGTGGGAGCATGATTATGGGTCAAACACACCCAAACAACCGTTTATCACGCCCTTGAGCAACCATCTCCACGTATTCAATCGTCGGGTTTAAAAAGAGATTCCGCGGGATGAATACAAAACGCCGCCGACAACACCTCTTAGGCGTTCTATGTCCCAAAAAGTTATGTTCATATGGTATAAGTCCCCATGGATACAAATGAAGAGGAAAGGTGGTGCACGCCAACAACCAGCACCGTAGGACAATCTTTTAGAGTCTACCGTATACAATCTATATAAAGTGGGATGGTTCGATGTTATTTGCTCACCATTTTTTGACCGGTATTGCGACGATTGAATTTTGGACGTGCTCATACTCAGATAGTCACTCTGGCTGGTTGGAATGCGATGTAAGTTACATAATTATATGCTCACTACATATGATGCTTATAATAACAATACTTACTTTACTGCAACTTTTTTTTATTTTCGGCACATCATGATGTGGATCTCATTGCTGATAGAGCGTAGAGAGGATGATGCTCGGTGGACGTTGGTGTCGTCAGCTTTTAACACTGATGCATTTGATAGGAGTGATATGGATGACAGATCCGTTTATCCAGTTTGGACAGACTGTGATACGGTAAAATTGTGTTTGGATTACATTACCTAAGTAACAATTCCCTAATTTATAATATTATGTTATTTTATGATTAATTATTTCTATCCTTTTGTGTAGCTTTATATCCTAATCAATATCTCATGTGCTCATTGGTTTTTAGGTACTTTAGATTGTTTCAAAATCACAATATACGATAGTCACTGGAAGAGCAGCTACTTTTCAGAAGAAGAGTAATGGTATGTAGGTATGAGAGTCCGCATCCACGGACTGCTAGTGGGTATCAACTACTGGGCTGCTGAACCAACTGATGCAATCCCACTTGAGAGTTTCAACATGACCCTCGAAAAATCCCCAGACGTACCACAACAGATTGACAGTATAGGGCATTGTGGGGTGTTTTTGTGTTGGTTCCTCGAGATGTTGATCGCCGGGAAATCGTATTTTATAGAGGGTAAAAGCGGTCCATGGGCTATATTGTAACGTAAACGACTAGCGGAAATTTTTTGGGGTAAAAGGACAAAGAACATTTAAACATTGTAATATTACTTTAAATAAATCCATTAAGTTTATGTATTTATTAGTTTTATGTTGATTTTTAAGATTACATTTGCATTTTAGATTTTATAAAAATAAAACTTATACAAAAAGAACAAAACACATTTTACACATACACATACACACACATACACACACACATTATATATATATATATATATATATATATATATATATATATATATATATATATATATATATATATATATTCCTAATCGACTGTCCGGAATCCTACTCCAGTGTTCCGGAGACCTCTCCGGAATGTTATATACTGGACAAAGTGATTATTTACAGAAAAATGGTCCTTTTTTTTCAAATAGTTCATTTATAAGAGTTAGTTTACTCAATTTTCCTAAATTCTTTTACATGTACTTATATTGTAGTTAATTAAATTAAGAATTTTATTACAAACTTAGTGAAAAACGTCTATACACGTGTTTGACAAGTTACCTTTACGGGTTATGTATCAAATGTTATACAAAACTCGAGTGATTCTAATACATGCATCAGAAGTCCAATCCCAACAATAAATTTAAAATATATTGCTTTTAGCATAATAATTTCTTTGAAATCTAAGTATCGGACCATCTAAATCTAGGGTTGAGTATGGGTCGGGTTTGGGATAAAACCGAACCTAAACCGTGAAGTTAGGTTTTTCAAAACCATTGGGATTGGTTTTGAAAGGGTTCAACGTTTTTTTTGTGTTTTCGATTTTTCAGTTTCAACTCTTAGGTCGGTGGGTTTTCGGTTTGCGATGATTGTTGTGTTATTGTGTGAAGACTTGTGTAAATGTACTCTTAGTGTGTAAATATGCCTTTGGTATGACAAAGATGGGACAAAAAATGACCGTAAAATTACCAAAATATCCTTAAATCAACCAAGTCATAATTATAAATGAGATGTGATATAATTTTTAATAACCATACTAGATAAACCTTACATAAATATTATATATATATATATATATATATATATATATATATATATATATATATAGTCTAAAGTTCTAATGAGATCAATATCTATTTTGAGATCTGTTAGGGTGCAAAGTCATGCTTGGATGTATTTTGTGCTTACCCTCTTGTATTGTGTAATGAGTTGTATTTCCTATAAATAGGAAGTGAGTAACACTCATTTATGTAATGATCATTTTGGAGAGATTAGTTTTAGAGAGAGAAATAGCAAGACCCATTTGTACTCTTTCTATCAAAAACTAATAAGAGCTTGAACCATATTTATTTACTCCATGTGTTCATGATTTGTATGATGGTTCACTAGATCTAATCAATTCTGCATTTTGTCATCATAATCAACACCACTACATTTATGCCTAAGAAACTCATAAGATGACCAGATCTAAACGAATAAGCCCCACAAACGACTTAACCCATCAAGCTAACCCAAAAAGGACCAAAAGCATGAAAAAACCAAGACATGAAGAGATCTAAGCAAGGAGAATACAAGGTATGAACTTTATACCTCAAAAGACTTGCAAAAAGAGTGATGATTCTTGATCTCTACGCTTCCCACTAAATAATGCACCTTCAATCTTCTTCGATCCCTTCAAAATGAGAAAAAATAAGCACCTACTTCTTCTCAAAAGCTCAAAGACACAACAATAGAGGCTAAGGGTCGAGATTGTAACGCCCGTAGATCCGGGCTAGTCAATTTAGAGACAATGAGCATCAAAAAATGAGTTTTGATGGAAGATTATTTAGAAGGATTAATCTTAACCATTTTATAGTATATGTTACAAGGGTTCCGTACATATAAAGAACGCTGAAATCTGAGTTATAACGAAGAAGTTATGGTCCGTCGAAGTTTTTCGGCAAAACCGACACGACACAACGCAACGTAAATAGTGAATTTACGATAGAAGACTTTTTAGCCTTAGCAATCTAAACAAAAGTCGTAGTATATGTTAAACCGAGAGTGTACATAAAAAGAACACCCAAATATGAATTTGTATGAGGAAGTTATGATTTTTCTAAGATTTGGCATAACAGTGCACAACCCGGAATTCGAATTTTAGATCGAGCGGTTTTTGGCCAACGTAACCTAAATGAGAATTGAAGATCTCATTAATAGGAACTCAACGAAAAAAAGACAGACGAAAACGGAGTCCGTATGTAAAAGTTATGAATTTTACGCGGACATTTAACAACGTAATCACCTCCTACTGTTAAATTTAAGATCGGTCGAGAATTAGCCGACGGAGTAAAAAGGAAAGTTGTAGATTTTATTTTTACCTACGCGTGGATATAAATAACGTCAAAAACGAAGCTCGTATGCAAAAGTTATGGACGAAGCTTAGTCCCTACTTTTCGAGCGCGATAAATTCGATACAGTTTTGTAAATCTGAGATACAATGAGAATTAGCCGACGGCGTCCAAATGAAAGTTGTAGTACTCGTAAATACCAACGCGTGGATATAAAGAACGTCAAAAATGGAGTTCGTATGAACGAGTTACAAATTATAATAGCATATTTACGTATTAAAATAAAGTATAAATCATATATACGTACACATATATATACAAATGTATATATCATTAGAAAGGTATCGACGATGCGGTTATTATAAGACTAGTGTTGAGTACTTTCGACATTAGTTTAGTACAAATATCGTTAAATCTATTTAAAATAGTATTATGAAGGGGTGTTTAGTCGTTTATATAACTATAAAGTCATTAAGTAATTATGGAGGGTAGTTTTTGTAAATTCAATTACTATAAATAAGAGGCTTGGGCTCTCATATTTCTTGCACCATTCTCTTGATTCAAGAGTCTTTCTCTTCTTATCCCCCGAGCATTTCGGTCCCTCGTGATTCGACTTCTCTTTCTGTAGTTTTAGTATAGTAAGGTGAGCGCTGAAGCGCTGCACGAATCTTTCTTAGAAAGATTCAGCGACGAAGTTCTGCCCCTACAGAGCCCGACTCCTAGCTAAAACTCCCTTGTAAGTAAGTTATGCTTACCTATTTTAATATAGTTTATATTTAATATTGGTATTGTTATTATGAACTTATAATAAATATTTGAGCTATTATTATGACTTATATAAGTGTCGTTATAATATCTTTTTAACTACTCGCGGTACGGGGAATCTGCTTTAAAGGGCCGCATAGGGTTGTTGGATTTCAGAAGTGCTATATGCCAAAATGGTCCTGCCCTCCGGTGTTTTATGTCTGGCCCCTGTCTGTACATAGTGGTTGGAAAGTATTGTTTAAACGCTTATATAATAATAATAATAATAATAATAATAATAATAATAATAATAATAAGACTAATAATTAGTCACGGTAAATATTAGACTGAAATCTAGTGGTAATAATAGTAGGTTTCGTCGAAGGAAATTATTTTAAAGTAAACGAAGCGCTGTCCGA
This sequence comes from Lactuca virosa, assembly GCF_052849685.1. Taxonomy (NCBI): domain Eukaryota; kingdom Viridiplantae; phylum Streptophyta; class Magnoliopsida; order Asterales; family Asteraceae; genus Lactuca; species Lactuca virosa. The sequence goes on from NC_136430.1 coordinate 337,939,394, forward strand.
GTACCGAGTCACCACCTTATCAAGTGAGTGCATAGTTACTTTCATCTTACACATAGATATGATGATTTTATATAAACTACGTGCTATGTGTGCATATTATCTGTATACTTGCTATTTATGCTGGATGAACGATTTTATACAAGTTTTATATGATTTAAACTGTATATGTATTTATATCTACATAATATGTTCGGTAAAACATGGGTAGATGAAATATGAGTTGGATGATGAGTTGAGAGGTGATATAGACCATGAGGTAAGGGTGAGAGGTGGACGATGTGAGAAGCCTTGTTCCCAAATGCTGGCCTCGTCATCTAGCAGAGTATGGATGACAACCACGGACTATTCTAGACAGTCCAGTGGAACACTAGCAGGCTCGCAACTTGTAGGTGTTGTGAACGATGTGTTCACCCCGGTGTACTCTAAACCCTGGCGATCATGCAGACTTGGTGCCTAAACCTTGGCGATCATGCAGACTTGGTGCCAAAACCCTGGCGACTATGCGGACTTAGTGCATGTTGTATAAACCCTGGCGACTATGCAGACTTAGTGCAGTGCTAAAACCATAGCGACTATGCAGACTTAGTGCCTAAAACCCTGGCGACTATGCAGACTTAGAGCCTGTTGTATAAATCATGGCGACTATGCAGACTTAGTGCCTAGACCCCGGTGATGATCGACTTTGTGCCGATTCCTTAGGATGATCCTTAGGAATGAATGAACAAGAGATAACTGATTCTTAGGGTAGATCCTTAAGAGTAAATAAGATAATGGGGATGGGTAATTGGGTTAATTGTTTGATAATTAAACATAATAATTATATTATTGTGGGTTGAAAACCCTATGTACTCACCAGGTTTCCCAACCTAACCCACTCAGTTTATTTGTATCACAGGTGTCGATATGAAGTTACTTTACACTGAGAGATTTAAAAGAGATGTAGATCACTAGTGTAAATGAATGTAAGTTCTGTTTATGCTTATGTTTCTGTATTGACGATGACATCCCAAATGTTTTAAAATGAATAAAAATACATTTCTTCGGAAATGCTTTGATAACGTATTTATCATGTTTTTCTGGGAACAAATTCCGCAAGATTTTTATTAAAAGAAGTACTCTGATTTTATAAAGCATAAAAAAAATAGGTCTTTTCTGGCCGTGAAAATTAGGGATGTCACAGTTGAGGGTTTTAGGTCAATGGAGGCTGATAAAGAGGCCAGCCCGAGGACTTAAGGACCTTAAATATGGTGCAACACCCTAAAATTACGGTTTCATTAACCTCCATGTACGGTAAGCGTAATCATCGTACGCCCAGCGTACAAGGCCTCGGTCCCGCGATCCATCCAACCCAGTACGCTAAGCGTACCATGTGGTACGCCCCGCGTACTGGCTTTGCAGCTAGTACGCCCCGCGTACTTCTCCAAGGACCAAAAAGCAATAAATAAATACAAAGGGGCTAAAAGGAACATACCCAAATCCAAGTGTTACAATTCTCTCCCACTTGAATCAGACTTCGTCCTCGAAGTCCGCTGCCCCGAATAACTCCAGATAGTGCTCCCTCTTCTCATCTTTCGGCTCCCAAGTCCACTCTGAACCCTTTTGGTGCTGCCGTTGCACCTTCACCAACTCCACAACCTTGTTCCTAAAGGTTTTCGTCTTCCGATCCATAATCGCCACCGGTCTCTCAATATAATTCAGGCGGCCATCCACCTGAATATCCTCCAATGGTACTACTGTGGAATCATTCACTAAGCACTTCCACAGCTGAGAGACATGGAACGTGCTATGAATTTGACTGAGCTCATTTGGAAGATCCAAGTGATAAGCAACCCGACCCACCTGAGCCAAAACCCTGAAATAACCAATACACTTGGGGCCCAGCTTGCCCCACTTCCTGAACCGGATGATACCTTTCCAAGGTGACACCTTCAGGAGAACCATATCTTCGACATGTAACTCTAAATCTGACCGGCGCCTGTCAGCATAACTCTTCTGCCGACTTTGATCTGTCTGGAGCCTACTCCGAACCTGTTGAATCAGCTCAATGGTCTTGAGTACCACTTCGGTACTCCCCATAACCCGCTGAGCAACCTCCCCCCCAGAAATCGGGGTCCTACACTTCCTCCCATAGAGCATCTCGAAAGGAGGTCGATCAATGTTGGCATGATAACTGTTGTTATACGAAAATTCCGCTAACGGAAGATACTTATCCCAACTCCCACCGAAATCCAGAACACACGCCCGCAACATATCTTCTAGGGTCTGAATAGTCTGCTCACTCTGACCATCGGTCTGCGGATGGAATGTTGTGCTAAAGTGGAGACGAGTGCCCAACTTGTCATGAAACCTCTTCCAAAATGTGGAAGTAAACCGGACATCTCTTTCAGAAACCACCGATACCAGAACCCCATGACGTGCCACAACCTCCCTGATATAAATCTTAGCTAAATTTTTTATAGAAATACTCTCCTAAATCGGAATGAAATGCACACTCTTGGTCAAACGATCCACGATAACCCAAATTGAATCCACTTCGCGCACAGTCGGGGTAGCTTCGTGATGAAATCCATGGTAATATCTTCCCATTTCCATACGGGAATCTCCAACGGTTGCATCTTGTCGTGAGGTCGCTGATGCTCGGCCTTGACTTTCCTGCAAGTCAAGAACTGCTCCACATACCAAGCCATATCCCACTTCATACAGGGCCACCAATAATCAGGACGAAGATTCCTATACATCTTCGTCGCCTAGGATGAATGGAGAATCTATACTTGTGCGCCTACTCCATCAGAACTTGATGCACACCGCCCCAATACGGAACCCAAACCCGCCGATGCAGAGTCAACAATCTACGGCTATCATAATCGAAAGAAGCCACTTAACCCACAATACGCTCACACTTTCGGTGCTCTTCCTTCATAGCCTTAACCTGAGCCTCATAAATCCGCTCCAACAACAGATTAATCATGGTCATCCTCAAATATATGTCTTTGATCGGAGCCGTGACCGCCTTGCGGCTAAGAGCATCAGCCACCACATTGGCCCTCCCCGGGTGATAAAGGATTTCACAATCATAATCCTTCACCACATCCAACCACTGGTGCTGCCTCATATTCAGGTTCGGCTGATCCATCAAATACCTCAGGCTCTTGTGATCCGTGTAAATAGTACAAAGGACCCCATAGAGGTAATGCCGCCAAATATTGGGGGTGAAAACCACGGCCCCCAACTCCAAATCATGTGTCGGATAGTTCTCCTCATGAGACTTCAGCTTCCTCAAAGCGTAAGCGATCACGCGACCCCTATGCATCAACACTGCCCCCAATCCTGTGATCGACACATCACAATATACAATAAAATCCTCGACACCCTCTGGCAGGGTCAAAATCAGTGCCTCACACAACCGTTGTCTCAAGGTCTCAGAAGTTTCCTGCTGTTCAGGCCCTAATGAAATGTAACCGTCTTCTTTGTCAATCGGGTCAATGGAAAAACTATCTTGGACAAGTCCTGGATGAATCTCTGATAATAACCCGCCAAACCAAGAAAACTCTGAATCTCAGATGGAGACCTCAGAACCTCCCACTGTATCACGGCCTCAACCTTGGCCGGATCGACCAAAATACCATTCTTGTTGACAAGGTGCCCTAGAAACTACACTTCGCGCAACCATAATTCACACTTGGAGAACTTTGCGAAAAGTCTCTCCCTCCTCAACATCTCCAGCACTTCCCTCAAGTGCTCCTTGTGTTGCTACTGATTCTTGGAATAAACCAAGATATCATCAATGAATACAATCATAGACTGATCCAGCATCGGTCTGCACACGCGGTTCATGAGATCCATGAACGCGGCTGGAGCATCGGTGAGCCCAAAAGGCATCACCACGAACTCGTAATGACCATAACGAGTCCTGAAAGTTGTCTTCTGCACATCCTCATCCCTAACCTTGATCTGATGATAACCCGATCGCAAATCGATCTTGGATAACCAAGATGCACCCTGAAGCTGGTCAAAAAGATCATCAATCCTCAGGAGCGGATAACAGTTCTTCACCTTTACCTTATTCAGCTCCCGGTAATCAATGCGCATACGATGAGACCCAACCTTCTTCTTCACGAATAAGATCGGTGCTCCCCAAGGCGAACAACTCAGTCTAATGAATCCCTTGTATAACAGATTCTACAGCTATGTAGACAACTCCTGAATCTCGGGAGGACCCAACTAATGCGGTGCTTTGGCTATCGGAGCTGCACCAGGAACCAGATCAATCTTGAACTCAACCTGCCTCTCTGGGGGCACCCCAGGCAAATCCTCCGGAAACACATCCGGGTAATCCCGCACAATCGGCAGATCATCCACGCTCGTCTTACCCTTATCCCGGGTATCCATAACATAGGCGACATAACCGGAACAACCATGCTGAAAAGAGCATATGGCCCTACTGTTGAACACAAAATCGACCCACGCTGAGATCTCTCCTCATGAACCACTAACTCTCCCCCACTTGGGGTATGAACCCGAACTAACTGCTACTCACAGTCGATCACTGCCCTATTAGGGATCAACCAATCCATACCCACAATAAGCTTGTTCCCACGCAAAGGGATGGGAACCAAATTAACTGGATACTGCTCGCTGAATAACTGAAGACTACAATCCCGATGAACCCTCGCAACCTGAACAGACCTATCATCAGTGATCTCGACATCTAGAGGACAATCCAGCTCCCCCTGGAGCTTCAGCAAACCTCTTGCTAAGCGCAAGCGATACAAAAGATCAGGTAGCCCCCGAATCAAACAATACTAATGCAGAAATATCATTCACAAGGAACGATCCAAAAATAAAACACATAAATATAAGCAAGCAAATCAATATAAATAAGGAGAAGATACATACCTGTCGCCAAGGTTGTAGAACTCGTTACTCGGTACCTGTTCGGCCGACTACCGAGCAGCGAGTACTCGGGAGTACTCAGGAGTACTCGGGGTGTACTCAGATTTGGTAATTCATGTATAAATATTTTTAAGGAAATTATATATGTCAAAATCATAAGTTAAAATCATAAGTTAATTGAAATATATAACAAAATTAGATACATGTGAATACACAAAAACTAAAAAAACACATAATGGTCTCACTTCGTGAATAAATACTGAAAATTTAATATATATATGTAGTAATAATCACATGTGTGTGTGTGTTCAATAATAAATCATTAAATATATTATACATATTAATTACTGAGTTGACCGAGTTTTATAACACTACTCAGTTCAGTAAGGGGCCGATCGGGGAGTACTCGGGATTTTGTAACTCGCCTCAGTAAGGGGCCGAGTAGCGAGTACTCGGAGGAGTAATCGGCCAACTCGGCGAGTTTTACAACACTGCCTGTCACCACATCCGGTGTCGCGCGAGCCTCCTCGGCTGTCAACTGAAAGGCCCTGCTATTCACCCAGGTGCATCTGCCCAACCCTGACAGCCATTAGTAATCCGAAGAGTTGCAAGAGCTGGTGCTGACACCGGTCCTGCTGCAGCCAAACTCGGACAATGGGCCTTCTTGTGGCCCCTATAATTGCAATGAAAGAAAATCAGATCAGATATCGGGGTGGTGATGGTGGTAGCAATTCAATCTCTGCTAATATGACCTGTCCGGCTGCACTTGAAGTAGCCAGAACCACCCACCCTGCACCCTTCCTCGTGCATCTTGCCGCACTTGTCACAACGGCTATGGCCCTGATGGCCTCTCGATCTAGAATCATATACCTTGGGCCTCTTTCCCGAACCCTCAGCACCATAATCTGGCGTCCTCTTCTTCTCCATCTCCAGATCAATCTCCCTCTCCCTAGCTCTCATTATCATATCCTCCGGCGTCTTGCAGTTGGATCGGCTCACAAACTGCCGAATATCATTCCTCAACATCTCATGATACCTAGCCTTGTTCATCTCCTCATCCGCTACATACTGTGGAACCAAAAGTACCCTCTCCCAAAACATCACGGTGATCTCAACAACCGTCTCAGTAGTCTGGCGGAGATCCTGAAACTCTCACGCCAACTGCTGCACCTCAATCACCGGTGCGAATTCAGCCCTAAACTTGGTCACAAAATCATCCTAGCTCATCGAATCAACAACCTCATTACCCACTGTGCGACCGACCTCCTTCGACCAATTTTGTGCCCTATCCTTCCGAAGACATGAGGCAAGTCTGACCTTTTCCCCCTCGGGGCAACTGCTGGTGCGGAAGGCTTTAGCAACATTCACTAACCACCTCCTGCTCGCTATTAGGTCCTTCGCCTCGTGATAATCCGGAGCTCCGCATGCCCGAAACTACTTGAAGGTCAATGAACATGCCCCAACCAATGCCACCATCTCAGAACAAAAGGCACTCAACCGCTCATCCAAAATCTCCAGAATACCCTCCTTGGTCGTGCCAAAGATCACAAGAGTCTGCTCAAGAATGCAATGCGTAATATCAGACAAGATGAACAACCTAGTTTGATCATCTAGCTACCCGGCTCCAGAACCTGAACCCGAGCCCTCTCTAACACCAGAACTCTGGCAACCTAAAATTTTTAACCTTGTAAAAGTCAACTTGTGTCAACGAAAGTCCAACATATCAATTAAAGGTCAAATTTATTTCTTTAATTACCTTAAAATACTTAGAGTAATAAGTTATAGATGTATGGACTTTGTATTCAAAGTGTAGTGTGTTAAGGAGGAAAATCACTTAGGAACCGAGAAGTCCTTGTCCGAACTGCAAACCTCGTAGAACCGAACACACCCTCGCAGCCGTAAACACCCTTCGGTTTGCGGCCGTGAACTCATCTTCGGCCGTGAACAATCCTCGGGCCGTGAACAGTCCTCGGGTCGTGAACCCTTCATACCCCACACTCTTCCCTATATATAGAAGTTTGACTGACTTTTACCTCACTTCTTCATCTTGGGCCGTAAACACACCCTTTTCTCTCTAGATCTCCAACTGAAAACTCCCATTTACCTCTCAAATATCATCCTTTTTCCCTTAATCTTCAAGGGAACTTGCTTAGGATCTTCAAGTATTCTTCTTCCATCAAGAATATTGGGCCGTGAACACCCAGATTGGCCCGTGAACTCAAGAACACCAAGTGTTCTTGGGCCGTGAACAGCAGGCAACCTTCCATCTTTTCTTCTAACACCCTTATTTGTAAGTTAAACTTGCAAATTAGTTCATTTTCCTAGCATTCTTACGAGTACATTCATTAATAGTATACCTATATATTGTATGAATCGTGTTTAGGACTCGTTTTGTTAGCAAGACTTCACTTGTGGAGCTAACGTCCTATAACCAAATCTTCAATCGAAACTCCAACATAAGGTGAGTTCATACCCCTATAATCTACCTTTTTAAATGGTTTTAAATGCTTTTTAGGGGGGGGAATACAAGTTGAACACAATTAAATTGTGTTAATATTTACCTGTGATAACAATCACACAAAAGGTTTTCTTATGCTTTTAAATATTCTGTTAACAATAAAAGATCGCCAAGTACTTCCAAAATAACTTAAAATCATGTAAACTCTTTAAAGTCATGTAAACTCGTTTTAAACACTGTTAAACTCTTTTAAAAATGTTTTATAAACTCTTTAAACTTATATTTGTCAAAATCATGTTTATATATGTATAGGTATATAAATAAGACTTAAAGGGCTTAGGACTAATGAATTGCCTTATTTCCTTTTCCTTGTTTGGATGTGGGCTTAAGGTGGAGTTATTTGTCCGAATGTCATTTCCTTCTTAATTATATATATTATACATATAGGAATATAAAAGGTTACTTCTAGCAATATTGTTACCTTTGTATCACGCTGAGCAAAGGGGTACATTCATGAGAGATCATGCTAACCAGATAGAACATATAAATTATAATAGGTATAATTTATGAAACAGACGATAAATCTATTTTTACTAGATAAGTATACCAGGTTTAAACTACTTTGTTAAGAAAAGATATAATTCAATCTTTACTTAAAACTACATAAACCAAAAACGTGAGGTTCTACTTCACGACATAACAATATACTTGTTATGTCGCGTTTTGTAACCAGAGTCTTCTGGAGGGAGATTGGGCATTGTGTGTATATACGGGACTGACAATCCCACACCTCGCTGCTAGCTACAGTGGGACTGGTCGGTCTACGGGTGACAAATATCACATCAGTTTCAACGCCAAAAGGTCGTCGTGTTTTATACTAGTCAATCAGCATGGTTATAACCTAATCACATTTTAACCCTAATTAACTAGTTTAATTATAGGGTAGTTATTACACCAGTAGTGTATTTTTAAGAAATACTACTACATCAATCATTTTCCATAAACAAAACAGAAAAATTCTTCTTATAGTTTTATGGTGAGTTAAAATTATGTTATACTATGTTATAAGTACAATAACACATATACGAAACGGTTTTATGGTATTAAAACTACTTTTCAGTTGTAATAGAAAATAAGGGGATTTTATGGAACTCATTCTATCATTTTCTTAAAACTAAGGCAACCATAAATGAAACTAATACTTATGATCTCACCAAATTAAATGTTGATACTCTCTTTCAAAATAACTTGTATTCTCAGGGAATCCAGTAGACGGGTACACTTCCAGAGCTTTTGAGTAGACAGCCTAGTACCGTGCTGCGTCTTTTGTCTTTTACTTTATCTACTTTTGATGTCAAATGTTCAATGTTTGAACTCCTATGTAAAAACTTATACATTATTAATGCAATGGTTGTTGTACTTTGATTACTATAATGCATGTGTTGTGATACTTGACATGAAGTCACCCACCCCCGGACGTTTCCGCCGTTCTGGTTTGGGGGTGTGATAGATTGGTATCAGAGCATTGTTTATAGTGAACTCAGTATATCAATTCATAAAAGATATACAACTATAAACACAAAGGGATAAAAACACTCTGACCAAGAGTTATACTTTAAAATATAACAATATTTTATAAAAGTATAAGTACATGCAGAATATATATACTAGAACGAGTATCACAAGAAGAACAAAACAAAAGTATTTGGAGGTTGTACATTACAGTTAAACCTGGACAGTTATGTAGTCATATCTGGGATAAATATAGCCTGATCAACTATATTTATTTGAGATACGACCAACATGTGTTTGGGAGTGATATTGGTGTTGCAACGAGTCTAAAACTTACCACCCATATACATAAAGGAATACTAGAACCAAACATAAAGTTTAAAATACTATATGAGTATTTTATGATGCTATAGCAACAAAACTGAAAACTTATCAACTTCTTATATCAAGAAGTTCTAGAATCAAACATATAATTAAAATACTATAGGAGTATTTTAGGTACCATAAATAACTTATGTGAAAATGAAAAGACCCTTTCTGATAGGTCTATAATTACTAAGTGTATACGTTAAAGTTATATATAGTTGAGATTATATATAATCAGTACACACTATGTGATTATAGAAAGACCGGAATGGATCATCCTCGTAAAAATGTATTTGTAACGAAAATGTTTTATTAATCTCATAGATTCTTTAGACATTCCCATTCTCGTATAAACCACTTAGATAGATGTAACCACTCCACCACAACAACCAACGAAGGAATCAACGAAGATACAACAGTGATTCGTTAGGAGGATTCTGAGAAAGAAATAGTTAAGGAGTAAAGAAACTATAGAAACCACCAAGTTCCTTTACCTTATTAAGGGCACCGATGGGAAGTTCGCATGAACTTCCGAGATTCAAAGTCTCCATTATGAAGTAATGAGGGATCAGTGCCAAAACCTGAAGTATGACGGCACGGGAATTTAATATACCTACGAAGGAGAATGACACCATATAGATACCAGGAGAGAACAAATCTTTACCGCCAGGAGTAGAACAAAGAACAGAGGGAAGCCACACATGAAACATGTGAAGTGTTTGAGTACCTTTTGCGTCACTTTAATAACTAATAAATTGATACAACCTACTGAGTTCATGATTATACTACTCACGTTAAGTATTAAGCTTATCGCCCTTTTCCGTCACAACTAATAACAGTAAATCGGATCACGAAATCTCAATTGAGAGTGATTATTTATAAAAATTCATAAGTCTGTTTTATGCAGACTCTGTTATGAATTGTTTTCAAATCTTTTTGAAAGTTGGAACATGATATCCACCAATCAAAGATAACTTAGTTCGGACGACACTCGGTTTATAACCATTCTAAAAACTTACTTCTGCTCTTTATCAGGAAGGCATCATAGGGATGTAGTTCGAAACATTAAGAACCATATAACAAAAAAAATTATATGTATATATAAATAATTAGAATGAAACTAGAAACAACCATCGTTGCTCACGAGCCCGTTTTCTCATCTTGTAATAGAGTCATGCCTCCAAAGAAACGTAACCAACCCACCGGCAAAACACCAATCCTACAGATAGATTCGGCTACCTTTCAAGCTGCGGTCACAACCGCCGTAGCAGCTGTCATGGCTCACCTTAATGCTAACAACGCAAATGTTAGTGGAAATGTTATCGGCAATCCCAATCACGGTGATAACCAAGTACAGCAACGAGTGCCTGTTTGTAAAGACACTCCAAACCTCAAACCTAATATCCTGAAACGAAAATTCGAGAACGAGAAAGGGAGTTGTTCAACTCAAGGACCTACCGAAGGGCAACAAACTGGGACAGTCAATATCCCCATCATCCCTGCTATCCCAACACCGACCACACCGTACTTAGGAAACCTCCCACACTGCAGCAAGTGCAACTACCATCATTATGGAGTCTGCCGAGTGCCGCATTGCAATAGATGCAACATGAAGGGGCATACTTCCCGCTTCTGTAGGACTCCGGTCGAGTTCATCACTTCAACCACCAATGTTGGGATCAGTCCAATATGCCATCTATGTGGTGAAATAGGATATTTCAAGAGGGACTGTCCAACAGAGAAGAATAACGGGGGAGCAGGAGGAGTTTAACCCCAGAACAGGAGGAAGCATCAAGGAACCCTACTAGAATTTTGGGTACGCTTCCAAACCTCAATAATTAATCATAATTATAATTACTCTCTCGTTCGAACAAAATCACAGCAATTATATAGAACTAAGAACCCTAACAGGTAAGCTATGATGACTTAGTGTATACAGTAGGGTCATTTATAATTAAGATTTGTAGACTTAGAGTGAGTGATTTCGCCTCATTTCCTATTCCTTGTTTGGTTGTGGATTTAAGGCAAGGTCACTCAGTCAAATGTATTACCAATCTTAATTATACATGACTTGCGTACACCAAGCGGTTATAGAGAGACCTACTAGGCATCATTTCATGAAAGTTCATTATTTCAATTTATCAGGACCCTCGGTTAGTTAGTATTTGTTAATTTCGGTATAAAAGGGTTTGCAGTAGTAATAACAAGGATAAAACCGAAGGCACTGAAAACATATGTACGTAGGATAGCTCATCGTCCTAGTAATCACTTCTTCCAAATCAACTTAATATCTATTACGTCGAGGGGTTTCGACATCGTCAGTCGACATGGTTTGGTTTGGTCGTCACCATACCAATTTCCTATGTTGTGTAAAGAACTTTTCCCTCGATCAACCGTCCAATGAAATTCTTTCAATCCATAACGCAAAACCTTATATCGTCTCTCGCTTCAAAACTTCAGAAGTACCCATGCGAGGGGTACCACGCCCTTCTAGCCTACTCAGTAGATAGGAAACTTGAAGCGAAAAGCACCAAAGAAGTCTCAGAAGTCAGTAACCACCCGAGGTATCCCCAATAGATGTCATAGGAAGATCACTTGTGCCGCAAGTCAAGTTCGAGAATAGAGACTAAGAACTCATTAGGTTAACCTATCACTACTAAGTGTATACGCGAGGGTGGTATATAATTTAGACTCAACAAGATTTAGGATGTGTGATTCCACTCTATCTCCTGTTCCTTGTCTGGTTGTGGAATTAGGGCAGAGCCACCCATCCGAACGTCTTGTCAATCTTAATTATATACGACTTGTATACACGAGGTGATGATGGACGAGCCAAGTATGAGTCTTACCATGAACTTCAAAGCAAAATCCTTCATCATATATTCAACCAGAAGGAGCTCAACATGAGACAACGACGGAGGGCCGAGATACTAAATGACAACGAATGTGAAACTCGTTATCATCCCGTTAAAGACAATGTAGTAGCTGACGCCCTTAGTCGGAAAGGGTACTCAGGTCGTAAGGTCAAATCATTGACTATGAAAATCCATCCACATCTGTCTACACAAATTAAGGTGGCTCAGTAGGAAGCCTTGAAACCTGAAAATGTGACAGGTGAAACCAGAAGAGGGATGGACAAGAACTTAGAATTCAAGGGTGACGGAGTCTTATACCTCATGGATCGGATCTGGGCACCGAAGTTCAGTGGCTTCGGAGACATTGTTGTGAACGAACCACACAATACTCGATACTCCGTTCATCCAAGTTCAGACAAGATAGAGAAGCCAACTAGAACGTATGTCTGAGAGTTAGCTAGACTGCAAGGTGTCCCAATGTCTGTTATCTCCGTTCGAGATAGTAGAATCACCTCACGATTCTGGTAGTCACTACAAGAATCCCTGGGAATTAGGCTAGACATGAGTATAACCTACCATCCACAAACCGACAGACAGAATGAGAAAACGATTCAAACATTAGAAGTCATGCTGAGAGCATATGTGATCGACTTTGGTAAAGCATGGGATACCTATTTGCCAACTAGTCGATTTCCTTATCATACTAGCATTAAAGTTGCTCCATTTGAAGCCCTCTTTGGTCACAAGTGAAGATCCCCTCTACGCTGGACTAAAGTAGGGGACACGCAACTAGCTAGAGGTCAACTTCCAGACAGCACCTTCGCTGGTCCGGAAATCATCCAAGAAACTACCGAGAAGAGAGTACGAATCTGGGAGCGACGTAAAGCTTCCAGTGTCAGATAGAAAAGCTACGACTTCAATAGGATAAAACCCTTGGAATTCCAGGTTGGTGACCACGTCATGTGAAGGTCTCACCATGGAAGGGCATGATACGCTTCCGAAAGCGTGGAATACTAAATCCAAGGTACATAGTACCATTCGAGATTCTTACTAGATTGATCCAGTAGCTTATAGACCCCGACTACCTCGAGAATTCAATAAAATACACCCTACCTTCCATGTCTTTAACTTGAAAAGTGTTTGTACGACTAGACTTTTGCTATCCCACTCGATTAGATCGAGGTAAACGAGAACCTCAACTTTGTAGAAGAACCCGTAGAAATCCTAGCTAGGGAAGTTGATAGGACTAATCACATCCCTATCCCGATAGTAAGGGTCCGCTTAAGTGCATAGCGAGGACCCAAATTTACTTGGGAGCGTGGGGATCATCAGAAACATAAGTATCCACCTCTTTTCCTTTAGTCCATGTGTATACCTTAGACTTAATTTCGGGACGAAATTCCCCTTAACGGGGGGATGATGTGACAACCCGAAATTTTTAACCTTGTAAAAGTCAACTTGGGTCAACGAAAGTCCAACATATCAGTTAAAGGTCAAATTTATTTCTTTAATTACCTTAAAATACTTAGAGTAATAAGTTATAGATGTATGGACTTTTGTATTCAAAGTGTAGTGTGTTAAGGAGGAAAATCACTTAGGAACTGAGAAGTCCTTGTCCGAACCGCAAACCGCGTAGAACCGAACACACCCCTTGCAGCCGTAAACACCCTTCGGTTTGCGGCCGTGAACTCATCTTCAGCCGTGAACAGTCCTCGGGCCGTGAACCCTTCGGACCCCACACTCCTCCCTATATATAGAAGTTTGACTGACTTTTACCACACTTCTTCATCTTCGGAGGTAAACACACTATTTTCTCTCTAGATCTCCAACCGAAAACTCCCATTTACCTCTCAAATATCATCCTTTTTCCCTTAATCTTTAAGGGAACTTGCTTAGGATTTTCAAGTATTCGTCTTACATCAAGAATATTGGGCCGTAAACACAAGAACACCAAGTGTTCTTGGGTCGTGAACACACAGCCTGGCCGTGAACAGCAGGCAGCCTTCCATGGGCTCTAATTGGACCCAATTTCATGAAACTAACATTTTGGGCCATAATGGATCCAAAATGAATTGGTTTATCTTAATAAGCCTTATTGGGCTATAACTAACCTAATTAGCCTTAACGGGCCATAAATCCATTCCTTTATACAATTTGGGCCCAATGGGCCGAAAACTTTCTCTATGGGCCTTAAAAATCTCGAACCAAGATTTGAAGTGGGCCAAGTTAATCCATTTCTTCTTCCTTTAGCCCATTCTCGGCCATATATATATATATATATATATATATATATATATATATATATATATATATAAAAGAAAAGAGAAAGATATGGATTAAGGAGAAGTAGACACCTAATTTTTATCTCTTGGATTTCCATGAAAGTTCTCATATCTCCAAGAAACTATCACTTCAAGCTTCTCTCTTCTTCCCTCTTCTTCTTGTTTCGGCCGAGAATCACACACACACACACACAACTCACTTGAAGTTTCTCTCAAGAACTCACAACAACAACCTCTTATTTCCTCTCAAAAATTTCGAGAATCATAAGAGCTTCAAGGAGGATTTCATCCAAAAATCACTTCAAGTTATATACTAGTGGTAAGATCTTACAAACATACTTTCTTTATACACTCATTCACCCCTCTTACAACCTTAATCTCTTGATCATACTCCATAGAACTCATCAAAGTTTGAAGGTCCCTTCAAGAAGCTTGCTAAGGCCGAAAACCACACCATCTTCTTCCATTTCTTCTTCAAAACCGAAACCACAAACCCAAGGTGAGTTCATACCCCCTTGTTTTCGGTTTTTACTTGTTTTTGGGGGAGAATACAAGTGTTATGTGTTGATCTATGTGTGTTTGCATGTTATATGTGATTTCTTTGGTTTATGTTGTGATAATGTGTTAATACTTATTTTATTTCGAGATCTATAGCTAAAATGTGAAAGATTCATAAACAAAAACATAATAAACAATATGCATCATAGATCTAAGAGTCCTTAAGTTTAAGAAGTGAAAAACAAAGCCAAAGATCTTTACAAGTGTCATTTTTGCAAAAATAACAAAGATTTGGTTGAAAGATGATAATTTTCGGTTTTATGAGGGTTATATAGTATTTATTTATATAAAAGCTGATTTTTATGAAAATAATACTTTTCAAAGGGCCAAAAATATAAATTTTTTGCTTAATGGGCTTATATTTGGGCCTCACGGATTTTTGGATCCAAATTTGCGAAAATGAAGAATTTTAGGGAATGAAATTGTAAATGCATAAAAGTATGAGTCTAAAACATAATTAAACTATTTCAGGGGCTGAAAATGACCCTTTTTGCTAAATTGGACTAAAAATGCAAAGTTTTTAGATTTTGGGCCAAAAGTGTAAAACTTACGGCAAATGGGCCAAAAATGTATATTTTTAACAAATAAAGGCTGAAAATGTCAAAAGATGTATTTTGGGCTGAAGTTATAATTTAAGATTTTATTTGGGCCGAAAATGCCAAGTTAGATAATTTAATGGACTAAAATGTCATTTTTCATCAAAAGGGACTAAAAGTGTCATTTAGCACCATTAAGGGCTGAAAATGTAAATTTTGTATGAAAAAGGGACTGAAATGGTCAAATAAACATTTTGGGCCAAATATGTAAATTTCTAAACAATTTGACCAAAGATATAAATTTTTACAACATGAAGGTTTAAAAATGGTATTTTTATAAAAACTAAGAATATCGTTATAAACCAACATTGAGTATTTTAACATCGAAAGTAAACACTAAGTATGAACCAAATCCCATACTACAACTTATATCGATAAACCTATAAATGATACGACGGTTGGGCCCAATGTTTCCTATTCGTGCTTATTGGGCTTCCGGTGACCCAGTTACACGATTATTGGGCCCAATATAATCAACACATGTTTATTGGGCTTCCGGTGACCCAATTACATGCCTAATGGACCCTCATTAACTTTTACATGCTATTGGGCCTTCGTGGCCCATTTGCATTGCTAATATGGCCCTAAACATTCATCATATGCTTAATGGTCTATAACGTGTCCGTAGCATACTCGACAGCCTATAATAACATACATGATTAGTGGGCCACCGTTGTCCTCTTCCGTGTCTGTTAGGCTTACTTCATATTCATGTAAACATCAATCGGGTTGTAAAACAATGTTATTCAATTTCAATGGGATTTAGTGAGAAATATCAGGTGGCACCAATAAGTGTCGGCCGTAGCCTGCAGTTATAATCAGAATCTCCTGGAGGGAGAGCGAGAGTTTGTGTATAGATCTATACGGGGGTGACTCCCCCACACCTGAGTTGTTCGCTACAGTTAGACTCGGCCAGTCTAGGGTGACAAAATCTTTATCAAAACCGGCGTTTGTAAAAATACCAAGACAGGCGAAATAGTCATTATCATGCATGGTTATAACGACTCACATAGAGATCCATTACCATATCATCATTCATGGAAAATCAAATTCATATATGGTGGCTATACAAAGTGAATTATGCGATAATACAAACCATTATACTATATTAAATCGGAAAATATCAGATTTTCCGGGAAATAACATCATTTCATTTAACATACATCAAATGCTATACAAGGAACGTTTTTGAAAGTCATTCATTTATACATGTTTTGAAATCACGCATACACATACATATATTGGATCATCACACCGTATCGTGAACAGTTTTTAATATAGAAAATATCGGATTTTCTGGGTTTTACAAACAATACAAACCACTTTATATCAAACATGCTTATGAACTCACCAACATTATATATGTTGACCGTTTTCAAATTAACTTGTATTCTCAGGTAATCGATAAGTCGAAGAATTATCAAGTGTTATTTTGGGAATCTCTTTTGTGAAATGTTAATTCTCATACAATGTAGGTTCTGAATATGTAATAATTAAACAATGTACTTGATGTGAACAATACCAGTTGTATTATGTAATGCTTGGTGATGTTTATGTTGTGTTTCATTTATATTCATTGTGATGATATACAATTGATAGTCACACGAGCCCTCGGACGTTTCCGCCATCTGGTACGAGGGTGTGACAGGTTGGTATCAGAGCTTTGTTTATAGTGAACTAGCATATCTAACCATACATGATATGCAACTATAAACACAATGGGGCTAAATAACTCTGAACAGAGTAAATAAAATACTTACCTATGTGCGAGTTTTAGAATAACAACATAATACTAAACAATAAAAGTATTTTGGGGGATTTGAACGCTGCGATTTAACCTGGGCAGTTATGTAATCGTATTGGGGATCAGTGTAGCCTGATCAACTACATTCATTCAAAGTACGATCAACATATTTTTAGGAATAATCGTGATGGTCAATAAACCGAAAACTTACCATCTAACTATCCAAATAGGTTAGAGGAACTAAACTTAAGAAAAATAAACAATGTAGGAGTATTTTAAGAATACTATCCTTATACACCCCAATGCACACACTTTTCACACCTACACTTCCCACGCATGCGATATGGCAGGAATGCAGCAAGACAGCCCCTACTATCTAGCTCTAGTAGTCTATGGGAAGATTGAGGTGGGTCTAGATGACAATCCTGAAGAAAACCCTGAAGGAGGCCCTGCAATGGGTCAGGAGGTGGGACCCGGAGTGGAACCGGAAGAGTACGTGGTAACTGATTACGAATATGACAAATCTGAACAGGAGTCAGATGAAGGAAAGGACGTTAAGGAGACACCTAGTAAGCCCCACCCATCGGAAGCCCTATCAGACCCACACACGATTCAGGAAAGTGATACAGACTACATACGCTCTCTTGAGAAAGAAATAGCCAATCTCAAGCGTCAACTCTTTGCGGCCGAAGCTAGAGCCGTTCGAGCCGAGAAAAGGGAAGAAGTAATCACCCAGGAGGTGAATGAACTGGCTGAACTCCTGATACGCCAGCTTGACGATTGAGTGTCATCTTCATCATAACTGATAGAACGTACTCTACTACTTACTATTATAGGTTCTACAGTATGTAGAACCAGCCGTATCTCCTACTAGTACTGTGTTTCTATGGATATTATGTCGTAATACTGTCGGATCGTACATTTTCCTATGGAATGTATGACCTTCAGGCAAATTTTCCTATATTAAAAATGGCTATTTCTAGTAGAAATGCTATGTGTTTTAATATGGGGTTTCACTTATGTGCACAAACAAACCATCGAAACCGTTAGATACTCAAGAACCTTGAAACCAAAATAACCTATGAACTTTATGAATAAGACTTAATATTCATGACAAGTTTAAAAATTACCTACTATCATAAACACACCATAGGGATATAGATCGAAACATTGTGAACCATACGACAAAACGCGAAAGTTACAGAGTACCACCGGAAATGACCGTCGTTACTTACGATCCTGCTTATCATCCTGCAGCAGAAGATGTCATTCCACAACAACCGGTCATTTCAGACACAACTGCTCTAATGCTAACAACCAAGGACCGGGAGGATCAGGAAGGGTTTCGAACCTGGGTTAAGGCGAAGCAGTTCAAGACCCGACTATTGTCACCGGTACGTTCCTACTCAACAACACATACACATGCATTTCGTTTGATAGTGGGGCAGAGCAAAGTCTCGTTAGTCATAAATTCAAAAACTTACTAAATCAACAACCCCAGAAGCTCAACGAAGCCTTTACGGTGGAAATGGCTAATGGGAAAACAGAATCAACTAAAGATATCTATATAGGATGCACGTTAACATTAAACAACCACACATTCCAAATAAATTTGATGCCTGTAAATATTAGGAGTTTTGATGTGATTGTCGGCATGGATTGGTTGAGCCCCCATCATGCTGAAATTATGTGTCACGAGAAGGTCGTTCGCCTTCATCTCCCTAACCACGAAACCCTAATCATGTACGGAGACAAACCCGATACGAACCTTCGTCTTATCTCATGTATTAAGGCACAAAAGTGTCTACAAAAGAAGGACTCTGCGTTTCTGGCTCACATTGTGGATAAATCCAAGGAAGAGGTTAATATTCAAGACATCCCAGTGGCTTGCGATTTCCCTGACATCTTTCCTGAAGATCTTCCGGGGATACCCCCAGAAAGACAGGTCGCGTTCCGAATCGACCTTGTGCTAGGACCTACTCCCATCGCCAAATCGCCCTATAGGTTGGCTGCTACGGAAATGCAGGAATTGTCAAGCCAACTCAGCGAACTCTTGAATAAAGGATTCATCAGACCCAGCTTCTCGCCTTGGGGAGCTCCGGTCCTTTTTGTTAAGAAGAAGGATGGATCCTTTAGAATGTGCATCGACTATAGAGAGCTGAATAAGCTCACTATCAAAAATCGCTATCCACTTCCACGAATCGACGATCTATTCGACCAACTTCAAGGAGCAAATTACTTCTCTAAGATAGATCTGCGATCCGGCTATCATCAACTCAAGGTCCGAGAGGAGGATATTTCCAAGACCGCTTTCCGAACTCGCTATGGACATTATGAATTTGTTGTAATGCCCTTTGGTCTAATGAATGCCCCTGCCACATTTATGGACCTGATGAATCGAGTTTATCGTCCATTCCTTGACAACTTTGTAATCGTTTTTATCGATGATATCCTGGTCTATTCTCGAAGTGAAGAAGAACATAGTCGACATCTCCGACAAATTTTGGAAACCCTGCGAGCCGAAAAGTTGTATGCGAAACTCTCTAAGTGTGAGTTCTGGCTCCGTAGCGTAAACTTTTTAGGTCATGTTGTCAGCCAAGAAGGGATACATGTGGACCCTTCCAAGGTTAAAGCCATTGAAGGATGGGCAGTCCCAACAACACCCACATAAAATTTTCAATTTTTGGGTCTCGCATGCTATTACAGAAGATTCATCCAGAACTTCTCCAGGACAGCCAAGCCTCTTACCATGCTTACACAAAAAGGCGTACCATTCGAATGGACAGAGAAGCAGGAAGTTGCCTTCCAAACCCTGAAGAAAGCCCTCTGTAGTGCACCTGTGCTATCCTTACCAGAAGGAACCGAAGACTTTATAGTCTACAGCGACGCTTCAAATCAAGGTTTGGGATGTGTACTTATGCAGCGAGGAAAGGTGATAGTCTATGCATCCAGACAACTGAAAACGCACGAAGTGAATTACACCACTCATGATCTCGAATTGGGGGCAGTGGTATTCACATTAAAAAGAATTAAATATGAGGCAGCGGAGATGGGTCGAGCTGCTAAACGATTATGAGTGCGAAATCAAGTATCATCCGAGCAAGGCTAACGTGGTGGCTGATGCCCTGAGCCGAAAAGAATATTCAAGTCGTCGTGTGAAAACTCTCTCGATAACCATTCGATCCCACCTAATCTCGCAGATAAAAGGATCCCAGTTTAATGCCATGAAGACAAAAAACATAGCAGGCGAAGCGTTACGTGGAATGGAAAAGAACTTCGAAGTCAAGGAGAATGGAACATATTATTTCATGAATCGAATTTGGGTCCCTAAACTTGGGGGATTCCGAAAGGTAGTCATGAATGAAGCTCACAAGACACGATACTTCATCCATCCGGGATCATAGATATCAAACAACATTATTGGTGGCCAAATATGAAAGCAGAAATTGCCACTTACGTGGGCAAGTGCCTCACTTGCGCTAAAGTGAAAATGGAATATCAAAAGCCCTCGGGACTATTACAACAGCCCGTAATACCCGAGTGGAAATGGGAAAGGATTACCATGGACTTTGTGACCAAATTACCTAAGACAACTGATGGGTTGGATGCCATATGGGTAATAGTCGATAGGTTGACAAAATCCGTCCATTTCCTGCCGATAAAGGAATCATACAAGATGGAACGATTGACTAGAATCTACATCAAGGAGATTGTGAGACTCCATGGAGTACCAATATCTATCATCTCAGATCGAGATAGTAGATTCACTTCATGCTTTTGGCAATCACTTCAAAAGGCTATGGGGACACAACTCGACATGAGCACTGCTTACCATCCCCAGAAAAACGACCAAAGTGAACGAACCATTCAAACGCTTGAAGATATGCTCCGACCTTGTGTGATTGACTTCGGCAGATCATGGGAAACCCATCTGCCTTTAATTGAATTCTCTTACAACAACAGTTATCACACGAGCATCAAAGTTGCTCCTTTTGAAGCGTTATATGGTCGTAAATGTAGATCACCATTATGCTGGGCTGAGGTGGGTCACACTCAGCTAGCAAGAGGGCAGTCACCAAACAGTGCTTTAACATGGCCGGAAATCATCCGTGAGACGACGGAGAAGATAATTCAAATAAAAGCTAGACTTCAAGCATCACGGGACCGGCAGAAGAGCTATGCTGATAAACGGCGGAAGCCCTTGGAATTCTAAGTCGGGGATCGGGTGTTATTAAAAGTCTCTCCCTGGAAAGGGGTGATTCGTTTTGGGAGACGGGGGAAACTAAACCCGCGATACATTGGGCCATTCGAGATTCTTTCCCGAATCGGTCCAGTGGCCTATAGACTGCAGCTACCTGCCGAGCTTAGCAGCGTACACCCCGTGTTCCATGTTTCCAATTTGAAAAAGTGCTTATCCGACGAAACTCTTGTCATTCCATTGGAAGAAATCGAAATCAACGAGAATCTCCTGTTCATCGAGGAACCAGTTGAAATGATGGACAGGGAAGTGAAGCGTACTAAACAAAGTCGCATCCCGATTGTAAAGGTTCGATGGAATGCTAGGAGTGGACCGGAATTTACATGGGAACGCGAAGACCAAATGAAGCAGAAGTACCCTCGCTTATTCTCGCATTCTCAGACCTAGCTTCAAAAGAATTTCGGGACGAAATTCCCTCTAACGGGGGGATGATGTCACAACTAGGAAATTCTATATCCTTGTAACTATAACAATCATAGCAATTGTAACTAAAATTTTGAAATCATGCTTGGTGTTTATTCAATGACAACAAATTTCATCAAAAAACTATATAAACACTTCAGTTGGTCAACGAAAGATTGGAAACCCTAAAATTTCCGGTTTAAGTCCAATGTGGACTAGGATTTCCTTATTGGGCCTAATGGACCAATAAGTTTCCAATTTGACTATTTTGGGGCTTAGAACCCTTAAATGGGCTCTAATTGGACCCAATTTCATGAAACTAACATTTTGGGCCATAATGGATCCAAAATGAATTGGTTTATCTTAATAAGCCTTATTGGGCTATAACTAACCTAATTAGCCTTAACGGGCCATAAATCCATTCCTTTATACAATTTGGGCCCAATGGGCCGAAAACTTTCTCTATGGGCCTTAAAAATCTCGAACCAAGATTTGAAGTGGGCCAAGTTAATCCATTTCTTCTTCCTTTAGCCCATTCTCGGCCATATATATATATATATATATATATATATATATATATATATATATATATATATATATATATAAAAGAAAAGAGAAAGATATGGATTAAGGAGAAGTAGACACCTAATTTTTATCTCTTGGATTTCCATGCAAGTTCTCATATTTCCAAGAAACTATCACTTCAAGCTTCTCTCTTCTTCCCTCTTCTTCTTGTTTCGGCCGAGAATCACATACACACACACAACTCACTTGAAGTTTCTCTCAAGAACTCACAACAACAACCTCTTATTTCCTCACAAAAATTTCGAGAATCATAAGAGCTTCAAGGAGGATTTCATCCAAAAATCACTTCAAGTTATATACTAGTGGTAAGATCTTACAAACATACTTTCTTTATACACTCATTCACCCCTCTTACAACCTTAATCTCTTGATCATACTCCATAGAACTCATCAAAGTTTGAAGGTCCCTTCAAGAAGCTTGCTAAGGCCGAAAACCACACCATCTTCTTCCATTTCTTCTTCAAAACCGAAACCACAAACCCAAGGTGAGTTCATACCCCCTTGTTTTCAGTTTTTACTTGTTTTTTGGGGGAGAATACAAGTGTTATGTGTTGATCTATGTGTGTTTGCAAGTTATATGTGATTTCTTTGGTTTATGTTGTGATAATGTGTTAATACTTATTTTATTTCGAGATCTATAGCTAAAATGTGAAAGATTCATAAACAAAAACATAATAAACAATATGCATCATAGATCTAAGAGTCCTTAAGTTTAAGAAGTGAAAAACAAAGCCAAAGATCTTTACAAGTGTCATTTTTGCAAAAATAACAAAGATTTGGTTGAAAGATGATAATTTTCGGTTTTATGAGGGTTATAAAGTATTTATTTATATAAAAGCTGATTTTTATGAAAATAATACTTTTCAAAGGGCGAAAAATATAAATTTTTTGCTTAATGGGCTTATATTTGGGCCTCACGGATTTTTGGGTCCAAATTTGCGAAAATGAAGAATTTTAGGGACTAAATGCATAAAAGTATGAGTCTAAAACATAATTAAACTATTTCAGGGGCTGAAAATGACCCTTTTTGCTAAATTGGACTAAAAATGCAAAGTTTTTAGATTTTGGGCCAAAAGTGTAAAACTTACGGCAAATGGGCCAAAAATGTAAATTTTTAACAAATAAGGGCTGAAAATGTCAAAAGATGTATTTTGGGCTGAAGTTATAATTTAAGATTTTATTTGGGCCGAAAATGCCAAGTTAGATAATTTAATGGACTAAAATGTCATTTTTCATCAAAAGGGACTAAAAGTGACATTTAGCACCATTAAGGGCTGAAAATGTAAATTTTGTATGAAAAAGGGACTGAAATGGTCAAATAAACATTTTGGGCCAAATATGTAAATTTCTAAAAAAATTGACCAAAGATATAAATTTTTACAACATGAAGGTTTAAAAATGATATTTTTATAAAAACTAAGAATATCGTTATAAACCAACATTGAGTATTTTAACATCGAAAGTAAACATAAGTGTGAACCAAATCTCATACTACAACTTATATCGATAAACCTATAAATGATACGACGGTTGGGCCCAATGTTTCCTATTCGTGCTTATTGGGCTTCCGGTGACCCAGTTTCACGATTATTGGGCCCAATATAATCAACACATGTTTATTGGGCTTCCGGTGACCCAATTACATGCCGAATGGACCCTCATTAACTTTTACATGCTATTGGGCCTTCGTGGCCCATTTGCATTGCTAATATGGCCCTAAACATTCATCATATGCTTAATGGTCTATAACGTGTCCGTAGCATACTCGACAGCCTATAATAACATACATGATTAGTGGGCCACCGTTGTCCTCTTCCGTGTCTGTTAGGCTTACTTCATATTCACGTAAACATCAATCGGGGTGTAAAACAATGTTATTCAATTTCAATGGGATTTAGTGAGAAATATCGGGTGGCACCAATAAGTGTCGGCCGTAGCATGTAGTTATAATCAGAATCTCCTGGAGGGAGAGCGAGAGTTTGTGTATAGATCTATATGGGGGTGAGTCCCCCACACCTGAGTTGTTCGCTACAGTTAGACTCGGCCAGTCTAGGGTGACAAAATCTTTATCAAAACCGGCGTTTGTAAAAATGTCAAGACAGACGAAATAGTCATTATCATGCATGGTTATAATGACTCACATAGAGATCCATTACCATATCATCATTCATGGGAAATCAAATTCATATATGGTGGCTATACAAAGTGAATTATGCGATAATACAAACCATTATACTATATTAAATCGGAAAATATCAGATTTTCCGGGAAATAACATCATTTCATTTAACATACATCAAATGCTATACAAGGAACGTTTTTGAAAGTCATTCATTTATACATGTTTTGAAATCACGCATACACATACATATATTGGATCATCACACCGTATCGTGAACAGTTTTTAATATAGAAAATATCGGATTTTCTGGGTTTTACAAACAATACAAACCATTTTATATCAAACATGCTTATGAACTCACCAACATTATATATGTTGACCGTTTTCAAATTAACTTGTATTCTCAGGTAATCGATAAGTCGAAGAATTATCAAGTGTTATTTTGGGAATCTCTTTTGTGAAATGTTAATTCTCATACAATGTAGGTTCTGAATATGTAATAATTAAACAATGTACTTGATGTGAACAATACCAGTTGTATTATGTACTGCTTGGTGATGTTTATGTTGTGTTTCATTTATATTCATTGTGATGATATACAATTGATAGTCACACGAGCCCTCGGACGTTTCCGCCATCTGGTACGAGGGTGTGACAGTAGTTATTACACCAGTAGTGTATTTTTAAGAAATACTACTGCATCAATCATTTTCCATAAACAAAACAGAAAACATTCTTCTTATAGTTTTATGGTGAGTTAAAATTATGTTATACTATGTTATAAGTACAATAACACATATACGAAACGGTTTTATGGTATTAAAACTATTGTTCAGTTGTAATAGAAAATAAGGGGATTTTCTGGAACTCATTCTATCATTTTCTTAAAAGTAAGGCAACCATAAATGAAACTAATACTTATGATCTCACCAACTTAAATGTTGATACTCTCTTTCAAAATAACTTGTATTCTCAGGGAATCCAGTAGACAGGTACATTTCCATAGCTTTTGAGAAGACAGCCTAGTACCGTGCTGGGTCTTTTGTCTTTTACTTTATCTACTTTTGATGTCAAATGTTCAATGTTTGAACTCCTATGTAAAAACTTATACATTATTAATGTAATGGTTGTTGTACTTTGATTACTATAATGCATGTGTTGTGATACTTGACATGAAGTCACCCACCCCCGGACGTTTCCGCCGTTCTGGTTTGGGGGTGTGACAAGAACTGCTAACAGGTTAGCTTCGCAATGTCACCATATTGAAAATAGACCATATAAACCATCAGAATTAGCATCAAAATACATCGAGGGGTCACAATCTCTACAAGCTTCCCAGTTTCATCGCAGCCCTCCTTGACTCGAGTATGGATCCTTTGCTTCCAGTAGTACGGGCCCATACTACCTTCCACATCTATCCATACTTTCCTCAAGGATTGCCTTGAATCCGCCAAGTCACCCTATATCCATACAAATAACCCTCAACAAAATAAGGCTCCCAGCACTAGATCTCATCCTAGTTTTTCCTAAGGCAAACTCCACACCACTCTCCGCCATCAGCTGCAGAAGGAACTCCCGCTAACTCCCTTTAACTAGCTCACGAATACAATTACATATCACTAAAACCAGATAATTCTTAAAATGAAAGGTCTCACAATACAACAATTGGACTCAAACAAGAGTTGCACAATAGAGTTAAAACCTAACCTTCTAAAATTATTTAGTTCCCATAATATGTAACTTAGCATATTCACTTACTAGTTAGCTGAAGCTAGTAAGAACTCCTAAAGGCACAAAGCAAACAACATTTCGGGCATCAAGTAACCAGAATCAAGCGTCACCTAATCATGTCATCCTATCACTGACTGATCAATACTAGCATGCAAGTCTACAAGCTCATACAATAGGCATACAAAGGCATCTCTTCTAGCATTCTGTCATGCAAAAACTGAGTAGATCCTTAGCCCTAACTAGCATGCGATTCACAGATTCACAGATCAAATCATATCGGATAGCATGTATGGGTAATTTGGGAAACCTTACTTGAGATTGGCTGATTGCATGCACCACACCCTTTCTTGTCTTAGAAAAACTCTTTTCTTAAAAATACATTTCTTTTTTGAAACACTTTACCAAATCCTCAGTTTGAGTTCAAACACACCCGCGAGTATGTCTGAATCCCTCAAATCAAGGCTTTGATACCAACTTGTAACGTCCCAAAAATAAGACCCAAAAATTTCATTTTTAAATTAATCAAACCAGTATCCAAAGAACATCATCATAAAAATACAGATAAAACAAATGTATCAATCAACGTATCACATCAGAGTAAATCAAGAAAATGCGGAACGAGGTGGTAAGTGCCCTGCAATCATCCCGATCTCTTCCCCTTGGAACTGGAAGTACCTGAAACATAAACTGAAACCGTAAGCACAAAGCTGAGTAAGTTCCCCAAAATACCACATACCATACATAATAAACACATAATAGGCCCCGCCCAGCATCGAGCCCCGCTTGGTATACAGATCGGGCCCCGCCCAACATACATATAAACATATATCATATAAACACATAAACATGAAATAATCACATAGATACATAGCATACAAAATGGTCATCAGGCCCCGCCCGGCATCGGGCCCCGCCTGGTAAGCATACAAGTACATAACACATGCAAGACTCACACAAAAATCTAGCACCCTAACATAACATAATCATGGGCTGACATTGGTGCCTTCGACCCGCTAAACCCAGTGAGGAAACTCACCTCGAACTGCTGAATCACACAAATAAATATTTGGCTACTGGTCCGACAAATCCCCGGGCTATAAATACCAAATAACATCTAAATAATAATTGGATTCCAATCCATAACCATTAGTCCAAAGCTAGGGTAAAAAGACCATTTTACCCCTTACCTAGTTTGGTCCAAGACTAAGGCCCAAACCTACAATGCAATAGGCCCAAGTACTAAAGTAATTATCCAAGGCCCAAACATGGCCCAATTTTCCAAATTGGTCCCAAACCACTTTCATGGACCTTAATCCAAGGTCCAAAATATTCCTTGCCCAAAACACCTGAATTCAAATGGCCCAAAAAATCCCTAAACATCCAAGCCCAAAATATGGTCCAAATCGAAGACCCAATAATCTGAGGCCAACTCTGTAGAGTACACGGGGTGTACTCAGCTCGTACGCACAGAGTACTTGCCTTAGGTCTTGTACGTTAAGCATACCTGCTTGTATGCCCAGCGTACCATGTGGTACGGCCCGCGTACTGGCTTTTCAACTCCTACGCTAATCGTACCTAATGGTACACCCCGCGTACTTCTCCAAGGACCAAAAAGCGATAAATAATTACAAATGGGCTAAAAGGAACATACCCAAATCCAAGTGTTACACCATTTAGCCCCTATGTTCATAGAAATGCAAACTTTATGGAGGATATTGGTCCATGCATGTATTTGTTGGATTAGTGTCTAAGCCCGTAACTATATTTGGTATGTACTTAACCCGGTTGTGCATGGTCCTTTTGGGTTGCCTTCACCAAAGCAACTTGACTGGTTGAATAATAGAGAAAGATGTTATTATGGTTTATAAATATATTATAAGAATAATATATTAAAAGAGAAATCATATTTATTTAATTAACATTGGTCAATAATTAATTAAGAATTAATTTTGTGGTCAAAAGAGGTTAATTGAATTAAGGGGACTGAACTTGTAATTATGTGATAGTTGCAAAGTTGGGTAAGGAAACCCTAGAGTATAGGGTGGACGAATTCTAAGGATAAGGCCTTAGGAATTCGTCCTAGGGGCTTCTAGAATTATCCTTGGGCTACTTGGTGGCTAAGTAACCAGATAAGGATAATCACCGAAACCCTAATTCCCACACCTATATAAGGAACCCTTGGGCATGAGATTTCGGCTACACTGAAACCCTAGGAGTCTTGGAGCCGATTTTTCCCTCCCCCTCTCTCTCTCTTGCTTCATCCAATTGCTTTTGGTGTTTATGATTCATTAGAGGCACAACATTTGGGGTGCTAAGGTTCTCAAAGCTTCAAGATCTACAATCAACAATTAAGGTATTCATCTAACTAGTTTATTTGATATTTAATTAGTTTTGTTGTATGCTAGATTAGGGTTTACAAGCTTTGGATAAATTTGCATGTACAATAGAGAAACCTAGATCCAAATGTTTAGGGTTTTGCATGTGCACGTAGGATATTCTTTTGCTCAAAACCCATCAGTATTAATATCTTTATTAAGCTTCTTTTTGAGTACTGGGTCCCATTAAGCCATGCATGTGTGTAAAGTTGCCAACTTTACATGATAAGTCACCCTTAGGGAGCGGATCTGAGAGTATAGCAAAAGGTCTTAACTGATTAAGTGCCTAATGAAGAGAACTAGTAATTAGGGGAGTACGTTGGGCGTATGAGCTGAGTATGCCCCGCATACTCAACAATTGGGCGTTTGGGCTTGGCCTTCTCGACTTGGGCCATAGTTTGGGCTTTCTAAGTTGTGGACTTGTTGTTCCATTAGACTTCTCATTTGGGCTTTTGACTAGTATGTTGGGCTTCCTTGGATTTAGGCCCATGATGGGTATTGGGCCCAATTTGGAAGATTTGGCCATAATTCGGCTTTGGGTTGTCATTTAGGAATTGGGCCTTTTGAGTAGTTGAGTTGGGCCTTGGGCTAAGTTAGAAAAGGGATAAAATGGTCTGTTACCCTAGTTGTGGACTAAGTAGCTTAGATTCTTGGTTATGGGTCAAGATCCAATTAATAATTGGATGTTATTTTGATGATGATAGCGTGGCGATTTTCCGGACTAACACACAGAGATTCATTTGAGTGTTTCAGCAGCTAGAGGTGAGTTTCCTCACTGTGTTTTAGAGGGTTGAAGGCACTAATGTCGGCCCATGGTTTGTTATGATTAGGATGCTATATGTCTGCGTGACTCTTGCATGTTTTATCTTTGTGATTATTGCATGTGTTATGTGTTTATCTGTTATATGTTTATACGTATACCGGGATGGGCCCGATGACGGGCGAGGCCTATTATATGTTTATTATGGATGGTATGTGGTATTTTGGGGAACTCATTAAGCTTTGTGCTTATGGTTTTAAGTTTATGTTTTCAGGTACTTTTGGTTCGAAGGGGAAGAGCCCGGAATGATTGTGTTGCACACACCACCTCGTTCTGGATTTTATGTTACTCTGATGTTTTGTGTGTAGCTGATACACTTTGTTTCACCATGGTTTTATGATGATATTTTGGATAATAGTTTTATTAATCTAAAAAAAAAATTGGTCTTAATTTTTGGGACGTTTCATATATTTTCACTTAGTAGAGAAAATAATTACTAAGGAACTATATACTATGGTGTATGTCTTCCTTTCGAATGAATGTATAAGATTTAGCACAACATACCAAATCAACTTTATTGACAACTATAGTAGTTATAAATTATATTTTACAAGTTAAAACATAATTATGAAATTGTAACATCTAATTTCCCGATATTCATTTTGACCATTGAGTTAAGATTTATTTGCAAGATTGGTCCCTAATGGCATTTTCTTAATTTTCGGATGCAGCGTGGTACGCTGGGTGTACACCTTGTGTAACATCCAGAAAATTATGAGGTAAATATTTCATTTTTTATTCAACCAAAACATTAGTTATCTTTAAATCTACATTCAATATCTGATTATCCAAATATTCAAAAGTACTTTTATAAGAAAACAGTTATCAGAGTACAATCCCAAAATCATCATGGTGCAGAAACATGGGTGGATGCGCTGCGATCAAGCCGGGCCCTTCCCTTTCGAACCGGAAGTACCTGAAACCACAACCATAAAAACCGTAAGCACAAAGCTTAGTGAGTTCCCCAAAATACCACATACCATACATAAATAAACATATAATGGGCCCCGCCCAATGAGTGTAACGGGCCCCGCCCACACTCACATAACTGGCCACGCCCACTAAATATAACGGGCCCCTCCCACTGAGTATAACGGGCCCCGCCCACACTCACATAATGGGCCCTGCCCACTAAGTATAACGAGCCCCGCCCAAAATCGCATAACGGGCCCCGCCTACATACAAATCATATAAGCATAACAAGATAATAGCATACAGAATAACCATCGGGCCCCCGCCCAGTAAGCATAGAAGCACAACACATACAAGAGTCACATAGACATCTAGTATTCTAGCATAAAAGATCATGGGCCGGCGTTGGTGCCTTAGACCCGCTAAACCCAGTGACGAAACTCACCTCAATCCGCTGATAACCAAATAACTGCTCGGATCGCTGCACCGGATAACCTCGCGCCAACTAACAAAAATACAATCTTAATCAATAATTAACCCCATCACCCAAAATCTAAGGCCCACTCCATAAACCAACTTCCTAAAACCATTTTACCCTTTTCTTACTTGTTCCATAACCCAGGTCCAACCCAAATCCCCAAAAGCCCAAAATGGCAACCCAAAGCCCAAATCAAAAGCAACAAAAGCCCATTATGGCCCAATAACCTGATTGGACCCCAAAACCATCGTGGACCTACTTCCAAGAAAACCCTAAGTCCATCCATGGCCCAAAGTCAGAATTCCAATGGCCCAACAAGGCCCAAACCTTAAAAAGGACCAAAATGATATACTGGTGAGTACGCCCCGCGTACTCGCCACTGAATCACAAAGTACAAGTCCCCGATTCACAAAATCAACATTACGCTAAGCGTACAGTTGCGTACGCCCAACGTACTCCTCCATGGTCCAAAATCTAAAATAAGATCTTAATGGTTAAAACAATGACTTTCAAACTTTGATATGACCCTAATGAGATGTCTTAACACATAAAGTTGGAAACTTTACTCCTTTGCAAGGCTTAATGGGACCAAACCTTAATACAATCCATAATAATCACCCAAACTCAAGAATGCACCACAATAACTCATCAAGATGATATTTTTATGAACAATGGACCTCCCAAAGGCCAAGATCCAATATTCTAAGCTCTTGGAGTAGCTCATACTCACAAGGATGACTCTATGGACCAAAATGAACCCAAAATACTCCTTAAACTAGAGCTAACACCTAGAGTCATCAAGATAGAAACTTTATACCTCCAACTGTACGCTAAGCGTACAGTTGCGTACGCCCAGCGTACTCCTCCACGGTCCAAAAATCTAAAATAAGCTATTAATGGTTAAGACAATGACTTCCAAACTTTGATATGACCCTAATGAGATGTCTTAACACGTAAAGTTGGCAATTTTACTCCCTTTCAAGGCTTAATGGGACCAAAACCTGAATACAATCCATAATAACCACCCAAACTCAAGAATGCACCAGAATAACTCGTCAAGATGACATTTTTATGAACAAGGGACCTCCCAAAGGCGAAGATCCAACTTACTAAGCTCTTGGAGTAGCTCATACTCACAAGGATGACTCTAAGGACCAAAATGAACCCAAAATACTCCTTAAACTAGATCTAACATTGTAAGGGTCGAAGTCTTGTAAAGATTCGAATTGTGTTTAGTCTATTTCGTATGTAATGTATTTACTAAGTTACTTTTGTACAAAGCGTAATGGTTCCAGACTTAGTATTTTTTGTACTCTCATGTTTCCTATAAATAGGGACTAAGCTTTGGTTTAGACTAAGAGTTTTCCAGATTTCATAGTCTACTTTTGTATTCAAGCTTATTGAGAGTAATAGAAACTTCAAAGTCTTATTTACTTTCAGAGTTCATTACATTGACTGATCTTGTTCTTAATCGATTTCTCATATACAATTCAACTACAATTGGTATCAGAGCAGGAATCAAACTGCATTGATCTAATTTTCTTTATGAATCATCTGATTTTGAGTCATTTTTTTGTCTCAAAAGTTTCCGCACTTTTCGTTCTGAAAATCACATCTGATCTACAGATTTGATTAGATCCTGCATTCAAATTGTATAATCGAGTGATCGATTATAAGTTTCTGATCAATTCGTTTGATCAAATATCAAATTCATCAAGTTTTCTGTGATCTCTGAATTTTTTTTCTCGTGTGTTCATCAATGGCAAACTTCAACATGAACACAATGACTTCTTATTCTCATCTGCTCGGATCATCAACCAAAATTCCAATGCTGATTCCAGAATACTATGATCAGTGGGCTGATCGTATGGAAGACTACTTGAATGGTCGGGATGAAGAGTTGTGGAATTGCATCAATGGAACAGTTCAACCTCCACCGAATGTTCAAAATATCGGTTCATCTGGAACTACTTCTGCTGTTGAAGAACAACAAACAAGACTGGAGAATCATGAAAAGCGTTGTATGAGAGAATTAAGAGGTGCTTTGCCACCTGTTGTTTATAACTATATTCGTGGTTGTAAAACCGCTAAGGATATCTGGAATACTCTCAAGGAAAAGTATCAAGGAAGCGAGAAGACTAAGATCAATTCTGTTAAGCAATGTTTAGTTGAGCTGAAAGAGTTCAAACAGAAGGAAACTGAAACAATTGAAGCTTACTATGATCGTCTAAATGAGTTGATCTACAGATACAATCGCTATGGAATCACAAGGTCTCTAATGGAGTATAATCTTACTTTTGTTATGGGACTTAGGAAGGAGTGGAGGAGTGTTAGTATGATGATCAAAAATCAACAGAGCTTTGATACTTCTTCTTTGAATGATGTTTACAATCAGCTGAAGACACACGAAAGTGAAGTGTCTAAGATAATGGAAGAAGCGAAACAGAGTTTAGGAGGACCACTACCTCTGGTTTCGAAAGTATCCAAGTTGGAATCTGCTGAAAAAGAGAATTCAGATGAAGAAGGTTTTCTCTTGAATTCGGATGATGAAGCTATAGCTTTTTATTTGAATAATCAAGTTAAGAAGTTTTTCAAAAGGCCTTTTAATTCTAAGGGAAAGCAGAGTGAGTTGAAAGAAAATCTTACGAAGTCTGGTGTAGAAGAGAAAAAGAAATTTGAAAAGTCTGAGAAGGATGATGACAAGGTGAAAGAGTTTAAGGCAGAAAAGAAATTGAAAGGAGATTCTGGTGTAGATTGTCATTACTGCAAAGGTGCGAATCATTTTGCAATTGATTGTATGCTTCGTAAGAAAGAGGAAAAGAAGAATAGAGTGAAGGACGAAGCATACTATGCTGAAAAACTGGAGGAAGTTCGTGAGAAGGCCAAGGGATTGTCTCTTGTGGCAAGAGGAGAGAATGAAGATGAAGAAAGCGGTACTTATCAGATTTGGTCATCCGGGTCTGATGATGAGGAAATGAGACATCCTACTCATGGTGCCATGTATGCAGAATTCGAGGATGGAGAAGAAGAAGAGATATCTGGACATTGCTTTGTTTCGAAGTCAAGTGACAAATCTCCAATGACAACAAAGGTACGCTCTATACTCGAATCTTTCAATATTCCTTTACATGCATATGATTCTGAAATAATTGCTTTTGATGATATTGTTGCTTACTTTGATGCTATTGTTGTGTCTGCTAGTAATGAGGCAAAGAAACTTAATAATCAATTGCTTGAGACTCAAAAGATGCTAGACACAAAACGTTGCAGGGTAGAGTATCTAGAGTTGCAATTAGAAAATGTCAATTGTGATCGAGAGAATCTAGATAAAGATGTAAGAATGTTGTTGGCTCAACGTAACATCTATTGTAATTCTGCAAAACGGTTATATGCAAAATTAACAGCATTACATCATTCTACTGATATTAGCAAAGAACAACATCGAAAACTATTGCCTTTTCTTGCATTCGAAAGAGAAAAAGTTGATGTCATGTCATATGATTGTGAAAACACAATAGCTGATTTTAACACAGTACCAGACGATAGGTTTGCATATGGCGTTGTTAAGATAGATGAGTTTTTAAATGCAGATGAATTGGTTAATATTGTTAATGAAAGTTTGACAAAAGATGAACAAGTGAAAATTTTGAAAAGAACTGAACATTCGAAACTTGATTCACAACTCAATTTTGCTGATGTCGATGAGAATTCGGATAATCTTAGCGAAATCAGTGAAATTGAAGAAGAAGAACGTATTGATTGTTCTCAGTTGTCTATCATTAACATCACATCTAAGTCCAAAGGTAAAGAAATTGTTAATGATTCGATGATTAAGGATGACATTGGAAAACCCTCTACTTCGAAATTATTTGACTTTGATGAAGTGGAAGTTCGAGACAGTCAGACATATAGTAGTGATGATGAGGAGGATGAAATCAAAGCTTCGAATGTTTGTAAAACAGAAAAGAAATTTTCAACTGTAACGTCAATTCCAAGAGTTGTTGTTGAACAAGTTTATGGAGAAACTAAAAAATTTGACAAGGTGATGAATGACAAAGGTGCTCACTATTTGGAAACTCATACTATCGTGTATCCGAAATTTACATGCACAGATGATGTAGTTTTTCCAAATCAAGTATTTATCACAACTGGGAATGCTGAGAACGTCAAGCCCGAATTCAACAAATTGGTCGAAGAAGACAATAAGCGTTCCATTGATGAAGGATTCTTTGCAAATCAAAACACTATTGAAAACAATCTCACTAAGAATTCGTATGTTTTTCAAAAACAAAACTCAAAACAAAAATGGGTTGATAAATCAGAAAAAGAAAAAGATGTTGTTACAAAAGAAGTTGTTTATTCAACTCCAATTGTGAAACTCAATTCAAACGAATTCAAAGTGCTTGTTAACAATTTTTCAAAAGAACTCAAAGTTTCAAAAAGAAAGGCACGAAAAGTAATTTTTTAGCAAGTAGTGTCTAACGAAAAACCCGCTCTAACTAAATCCAAAGTTTCATATGAGACAGTTAGTGTTTCAAAATCTAAATTCTCAAATTCTTCAAAAACCAAGAGTTCTCAAAAACCAATTGTCACAGAAAAACAAAAAGACACGTCTTTTCATCATCCAATGAGTGTAATAGACAAATTTCCAATAAATCAAAAGGTTGCACATATTCGAAAATTTGATAACATTCGAAAGTATGAGAAATCACACCAAGTTGTGAATGATCAAAAACTTAATAATGTTCGAAAATCAACGAATAGTCAACAAGTTCCAAACAAAACATTCAAATCAAAAGTTACATTTACTCCACAAAAGCCAAATTTTCCAAATCCTTCAATCACAAAACCATCAAGAGTTTCGTGTTCAAATGAAAAATCAGAAATTCATTCTATCAACAATTGGCTTGAAGGACAAGGCAAAAGGTATCAGTCTGGGAGGTTTTCTCAAGTTCAGATCAAAACAGCTTATGAGAAGTATTTGAATGAGTCAACAACTACAAGTTTATCTTCTCAAGATTCAGAAATTCCGAAACAGAGATGGAAACCAATCAACAAATTAACAAGAATTGAGAAGCCTGAGGAGCAATCTAATGAAAGTCCAAAACTATCGAAAAATTATATTTCAATATCTTTAGATAATGATGTTGATTTAATTGATAGTATAACTGCAAAAATTCGAACTTGGGCTTTTAATTCTAAAATTCACTCCTTGTTTCAAACTAATAACCAAGGACCCAAAAAGCCTTGGGTACCTAAATTCTTTAATTAAATGCAGGTACTTTGTGACGAGCAATATGATACGAAGTGGTATATTGATAGTGGTTGCTCACGTCACATGACTGGAAGGAAGGAGAACTTAAGAGATTTTCGAAGTCTTGAAAATGTTGGGATGGTAAAATTTGGTAATAATCAAAAATGTCAAGTGAAAGGATATGGCAAAGTAACGAATGGGCAATTCACAGTAAATCGCGTTGCATATGTGGAAGGTCTTCAACATAACTTGATTAGTGTTTCACAATTAGTTGTGGGCAGTGGAAATCAAGTGGTGTTTAACGAATAAGGGAGTACAATCTCAAAAGTCAAGACGAATGAAGTATTGCTAAAATCGAAACGATATGGCGATATGTTCACACTCGATATTAAACCAATAATGGGCAAACCATCTGTTTGTCTACTTTTGAAAGCTTCAAGTGATGTCAGTTGGTTATGGCATGGACGTTTATCACATTTAAACTTTCGAAATCTAAACAAGCTGGTTACAGAAGATTTAGTCCGTGGTCTTCCTGTGTTAAAATTTGATAATAATACTCTTTGTGCAGCTTGTGAACAAGGAAAACAACATCACAAAGGACATCCTATCGTGATAGACTCAAAAATTGTTGAACCATTGGAACTTCTTCATATTGACATTTGTGGACCTTCGACTGTTGAAACAATTAACAAGAAACGGTACATTTTGGTTATAGTTGATGATTTTTCATGGTTCACATGGGTATTTTTTCTCAGGTTAAAATCTGAATTCGCTCAAACAATGATTGATTTTATCAAAAAGATAGAGATGAGTCTGAAAAAGAATGTTCGTCGAATAAAGAGTGATAATGGCACTGAGTTTAAGAATAAGATGTTGGATTCGTTCTTAACTGAAAAAGGAATTTTGCATAATTTCTCATCACCATATACACCACAACACAATGGTGTTGTTGAAAGAAGAAACAGATCATTGTGTGAGGCAGCAAGAACAATGTTGACATATGCGAATCTTCCTCAATATCTATGGGCTGAAGCCGTTTCAACAACATGTGTTACTCAGAATCGTTCTTTTATTCATAAAAGATTTAATATCACTCCTTATGAAATACTAAATAATCGGAAACCTAATGTCAAATTTTTTCATGTTTTTGGTTGCAGATGTTTCATCATGAATCTTAAAGATAATCTTTCAAAGTTTCAAGCTAAAGCTGATGAGGGCATATTTTTGGGATATTCGCATACTTCTGTTGCATATCGAGTGTTGAACAAACGAACTCGCAAAGTTGAAGAAACTTTTAATCTCACCTTTGATGATTACTATGTTAAACAAGTCGAAAGAAAGTTTGACCAAAAACCAATTCTTGCTGAATCAAACAATCAAACTGAGAATAATAATACAATTGATTTTGATTATGATCTCATTTTTGGTGTTCCAGATAGAGCAGTTGATGCTGAAGTTCATGCTGATGATAATCAAACACCCGAATCATCAAAACATACTGATGATTCAACACTCACTTCGGATACTACTGAAAATGGCGAAAGTATGCTAAATGTTCGTATGGATGGGGAGCATACGTCTATTCCTCTAAATGTTGAGGGGGAGCATCCTTTCGAGGGGGAGAAGAGTAGTATGAATCATGAATTTGAGGGGGAGCATCAAAACGATAATCATGTTGAGGAGGAGCATGATGATACAGATGCAATTAATATTGATCAAAATGATGAATTTCATGAATTTGATGATAATATTTCTGTGGCAGGTACTGAAAATGAAGAAATGTACGAAGATGCACCATTGGAATTTGATCCAGCATATCCACCACTTGATAAATGGACAAAGATTCATCCAAAAGAGCAAGTTATAGGAAATCCACAAGATGGAGTTTTAACAAGAGCTCAAATTCGTGCGAAAAATGAGGTACTGAATACGAATCAAGAATTTTGCATGTTTAATGTTTTTATTTCGAAAATAGAGCCAAAAACAGTTAAGAATGATATGGAACACTCAGATTGGGTTGTTGCTATCCAATCTGAACTTGCTGAATTCGAACGAAACAAGGTTTGGAGACTTGTTCCAAAACCTGATGATGTTTCGATTGTCGGGCTAAAATGGATTTTCAAAAATAAAACCGACAAAGATGACAATATTATTCGAAACAAAGCCAGACTTGTTGTTAAAGGATATTCACAACAAGAAGGAATCGACTATGAAGAAACTTTTTCCCCTATCGCAAGACTCGAGGCTGTTCATATATTTCTGGCTTATGCAGCTCACAAAGACTTTG
Organism: Lactuca virosa; assembly: GCF_052849685.1. Lineage (NCBI taxonomy): Eukaryota > Viridiplantae > Streptophyta > Magnoliopsida > Asterales > Asteraceae > Lactuca > Lactuca virosa. The sequence goes on from NC_136430.1 coordinate 337,977,882, forward strand.
ATGTTTATCAAATGGACGTGAAGTGGGCATTTTTAAATGGAGAGCTTGAAGAAACAGTTTATGTGGAACAACCCCCAGGTTTTATTAAAGAAGAATATCCTGATCATGTTTATATTTTAGATAAGGCAGTTTATGGGTTAAAACAAGCACCACGAGCATGGTATGCAACTCTTACTTCATTTTTGAAACAATCTAAATTTAAACAAGGATCTGTTGATCCCAAATTATTTCGAAAGAAAGTTGGGGATAATCTAATGCTTGTTCAAATTTATGTTGATGATATTATTTTTGGATCAACTGACCCTGCCTTATCTAGAGAATTCGAAAATTTGATGAAGAGTAAATTCGAAATGAGCATGATGGGTAAAATCAACAATTTTCTTGGGTTAAATATACGTCAAAGCAGAGAAGGAATTTTCATTAACCAAGAAAAATACACGAAGAATTTGCTTGAAAAGTTTGGAATGACTAATAGCACTAAGCTAAGAGTACCAATGGCAGTAGGAACGAAATTAACACCTTCGTTAGACACACCTGCTGTTGATCTTACTTTGTTTCGAAGCATGATAGGTTCTTTACTTTATTTAACTGCAAGTAGACCTGATATCATGTTTTCTGTGTGCAATTGTGCAAGGTATCAAGCAAATCCAAGAGAAACACATTTAACAGCTGTAAAGAATATTTTTCGTTATCTTAAAGGAACAATTTCGTTGGGATTATGGTATCCTTCAAAATCTAGATTTTTCATTCAAGCCTTTTCGGATTCAGACCTTGGTGGATGTACTCTCGACAGAAAAAGTACAAGTGGCGGATGTCAATTTCTCGATGGCAAGTTGGTGAGCTGGCAGTCGAAAAAGCAAACATGTGTATCCATTTCAACAGCTGAAGCAGAATATGTAGCTGCTGCTGCTTGCACATCAAAAATTATATGGATTCAAAGTCAATTGCGTGATTATGCAATTAATATGAAAAAGATTCCTTTGTACTGTGATTCATAAAGTGCTATTCGAATTTGTCATAATCCAGTACAACATTCGAAAACGAAATACATTGCTCTTCGTTATCATTTTATAAAAGATCATGTGGAAGATGGTAACATTAAAGTTCATTTTGTCAAAACTACTAATCAACTTGCTGATATTTTCACTAAACCACTTGATGAAAAATCTTTTGTGAGAATTTTAGCAGGTTTGGGAATGATAGATGCGAATTCGGTACCAGGATCAAGTACTCAAAATTAACGAAATGTTGTTGATGAAAAAGGTGTCGATTCAGAGGCTTGTTGTCCTAAACATTCAGAGGTTACTTGTAACGCCCGTAGATCCGGGCTAGTCAATTTAGAGACGATAAGCATCAAAAATGACTTTTTGATGGAAGATTATTTAGAAGGATTAATCTTAACCAAGTTGTAGTATATGTCTCAAGGTTTCCGGATATATAAAGAATGCCGAAATCCGAGTTATAACGAAGAAGTTATGACCTGTCGAAGTTTCGCCACAAACCGGCACGGTGCCAAATGTCGTAAAAAGTGAGTTTTTGATAAACTACTTTTTAGCCTTAGTGATCTAAACGAAACTTGTAGTGTTCGTTAAACCGAGAGTAGGTATAAAAAGAACACCTAAATCTGACTTCGTATGAGGAAGTTATGATTTTTCGAAGTTTCGGCTTAGCAGTAGACAGCTAAAAACTCGAATTTTAGATCGAGTGATTTTTAGCCGACACGACCTAAACGAGAATCGAAGGTCTCATCATTAGCAGTACAACGGCAAAAAGTCTGACGAAAACGGACGTCGGATGAAGAAGTTATGAATTTTTAACGAATTTACCAGTCTCGGTCTGTTAAAAATAATAATATAAAAATAAAGTCAAAATTTTCCGACGAAGTCTAAACAAAAGTTGTAGAGCATAAGTTTCTCTACGCGTGCATATAAAGAACGTCAAAAACGGAGCTCGTATGAGAAAATTATGGATTTTAGAAGATTAGGCACATTTTTCGAGAAATTTCGCATGAATAGTGCTGCCACGTCACCCTCGCTCTGAGTTGGCCACGTGTCCGAAGCTGCTGCGTGGCGCGTCCGAGAAGCGACGCGTGTCGCACAGGTGTCCGAATCGATGATGTGTCTGATGCGCTGGAAGCTTGCATGCGCGCCCCGTGTCGCTTCTGATCCATCCGAGCCTCGCATGAGCCACGAGCCCCCCCCCCCCCCCCACCTCGGACCCGGACTTCGGTCCAATCAGAGCCCTCCAGCGAGGCCCTCGCATGCGCAACCCACGTGCGAGCAGGTGCTGCCTCCTTCGGATCTGCTTCCGCGTGGCTTCTCTCTTGGCCGTCCGATCAGCAGCTCGCATGCTATAAATAGGAGGGTGCGAACCCTCCCGGCTAGAATTTAGAAATTGGCAATTTTGGCCCCTTTTTCAATATTTTGGCTATTTTCACGTCCCCCGAAGCCCCGGTATCGATTATAACCCCCGGAATACGCCCCAAAGTGCCCGAAGACCCGAAAAATTTATCTTTTCGGTTTCGAAGCCCGACCTTTCGCAGAGCCCGGTTTCTCAATAAAACTCTCAGTTTTATTAGAAACGATCGTTTTAGGAAACGAATTGTTGCCCGATTTTCATTAAATCAGGTGAGTGTGTAGTCACTTTCATCTTACACATAGATATGAAGTATTTTATATAAAATACGTGATATGTGTATATATTATTTTATATAAAATACATGTTTAAAATGATTTAAAATGTATATATATTTTATCTTCAAATATGTTGGGTAAAACATGGGTAGATAAAGTATGAGGGATAGAAGTACAGTATAGATGTACGTTGGTAGCTATGAATTTAGTACAGTATAGATGTACGTTGGTAGCTACGGATTTAGTATGTTGGCAGCTATGGACTTAGTGCCTGTTGTATAAACCTTGGCGACGATGTGACTTCGTGCCTATTAGATAAACCTTGGCGACGATGTGACTTCGTGCCTATTAGATAAACCTTGGCGACGATGTGACTTCGTGCCTATTAGATAAACTCTGGCGACTATGAGATGTAGTGCCTATTAGATAAACCCTGGTGACGATGTGACTTCGTGCCTATTAGATAAACCCTGGCGACTATGAGACGTAGTGCCTGTTGTATAAACCCTGGCGACTATGTGACGTAGTGCCTGTTGTATAAACCTTGGCGACGATGTGACTTCGTGCCTATTTGACATAAATTGCTGAGGAAAAGCAATGTTGTCACCCCGGTGTTTGTTTTATTTGACATAAATTGCTGAGGAAAAGCTATGTTGTCACCCTTTTGACATAAATTGCTGAGAGAAAAGCAATGTTGTCACATCGATGTTTGTTTGACATATATTGTTGAGGAAAGCAATGTTGTCACCATTTTGGTTGTTTATTTGACATAAATTGCTGAAGGAAAGCAATGTTGTCACCTTATTGGTTGTTTTATGTTAGGTTGTTTTGTTTGACATAAATTGCTGAGGGAAAGCAATGTTGTCACCCTGATGTTTGTCATGTTTGACATAATTTGCTGAGGAAAGCAAAGTTGTCACCTTATTGGTTGTCTTGTTTGACATAAATTGTTGAGGAAAACAATGTTGTCACCCCTAATGAAAATCCTTAGGCTAGGTCCCTTGTGATAGTTGTTTTAGGGACATAAGGTGAGGATAACGGGAACGGGTAATTAGGGTTGTTTTTGGTTGATGAAATTAATAAATTATTTGTTGATTGATAAACTTAAAGAGTTTATTATTTATTGTGGGTTGAAAACCCTATATGCTCACCAGGCTTCCAAGCCTGACCCACTCAGCTTTTTATATTACAGGTAGTGGACCCCGAGCATAGTTGGATGATGACAATGAGTGATTTTTGGATTATGGGCCAGTAGTTGTAAATAACTGATGTAAGGCTTATAATGTCTTGTTTATGCTTTTGATCTGTATCGGAACATGACATCCCGAGGTTTTGATATAAAAGGAAATTATATATTTCTTAAAGAAAGGTTTTGACAAACTTTTATCATGTTTTGTTTTGGGGACCAATTCCGCAACACTTTTAATCAAATGATTACTCTGAAATTATTTTAAAAGCATAAATTAAATCGGTCTTTTCTGGCCATGAAATTGGGGATGTCACAGTTGGTATCAGAGCATTAGTTTAAGCGAACTAGGGAATTTGTAGGATTTGTAGACTTAAACTTAGAATACTAAGCGATGATTGTGAGATGAGTGTCTACCATCTTTTAGACACGAGCACTAGTTTATTTTAGGAAGGATGCCTAAAATGCTTTTATGTGCTAAATGTTTTGTGTTATAGCTATAATGATGCTATTATTTGTTCGGATCTATGGTCTGTTGCCGACCGGATCTGGAAACCTTATGTGTGTAGGATTCTAAGCGTATGATTACGAGATTAGAACTAACATGTAAACGTTTCGAAGTGATAAGGAGATTTATACGTCTATCGTAAATAAAGCTTTCCTATCTTAAATTCTCGCCCGGTACACCGAACGCCTGATTGTGTGTACAAAACATTATGGTGAAGACTCGTAGAGAATTGAGTAGATGGAGGAAATGAAAAGCTTATGATAGTGAATGATACCTATCAGAAGATATCATAAGAGTGGTATCTTGCCTTTAGAATATGTCTAATAAAATAACGGAACGTTTAGAGGGATACGGTACGTCTGAAGTACACCTCCGATTGGCAGGATGATGAATGGTTGGTGTAATTCTTGAAGTTGTCCCATCGTCTGGAATTTCCATCACCAACCAAGTTGAAGTAGAATTGATGATTGAAGATATGCGTGGAAGAAGTCCTAGTAGAGTCTAGGAAAATTCTATGATTAATTGGACACATTCGTATGTGTTAAATTGTTTTGTGATTTTAGGACTTGGGGACTGCGAGACAGTACTTGGGACGAGTATGAGTAAGTGTGAATAGTAGTAGAGATCTATACTACTGGAAGCACAGGACTCACGCTTGGATCAGGGAAAGTCACAAGGTTACCAAGAAACTAGTGATTGATTCCGTTTTATTTGGATATGTCATTACCCTTGTTTCGGTAATGACTAGTAAGTTGGTTGTTATTCCGACCCTAGTGGTCATATCAATTGAGTTCGACTACGATGAGTTTGTTACATGGTTCGGAGGACCAAGTTCGATGTAGCATCTGACTAAAGTCAAAAGGTTGAAATTAATGTGATCGATAGCATCGCGCTCGTTGTTAATGAAGCTTGTAGCTGGAAATGCTATATGCTAAAATGTGATTATATCACATTAAGATACGAACAAAGGTATATTCCATTCTGGAATTTGACTCAAAGAGACTTGAGTCTAGACGTTGCATCATCCGATGAAGGTCATTAGAACATGACCCGTCGATCGGTTACAATAGATAAGGGGAAGTACTTATCCTAAGAAGAAGAAGGAGTCCTCAGTAAGGATTTATTTTGTAACTTGTAGGTTACGATTGAAAGTCCAACCTAGTACGAAGAGCAGGTGTAAGATTTAGCATTATGGTTAGTACTTAGGATGGAAAGATAACGTATGGAATCATTATACAAGTCCTATTTTCGTTGATGATTCCGGGACGTAATCATCCTAAGGGGGAGATAATTGTAACGCCCGTAGATCCGGGCTAGTCAATTTAGAGACGATAAGCATCAAAAATGACTTTTTGATGGAAGATTATTTAGAAGGATTAATATTAACCAAGTTGTAGTATGTCTCAAGGTTTCCGGATATATAAAGAATGCCGAAATCCGAGTTATAACGAAGAAGTTATGACCTGTCGAAGTTTCGCGACAAACCGACACGGTGCCGAATGTCGTAAAAAGTGAGTTTTTGATAAACTACTTTTTAGCCTTAGTGATCTAAACGAAACTTGTAGTGTTCGTTAAACCGAGATAGGTATAAAAAGAACACCCAAATCTGACTTCGTATGAGGAAGTTATGATTTTTCGAAGTTTCGGCTTAGTAGTAGACAACTAAAAACTCGAATTTTAGATCGAGTGATTTTTAGCCGACACGACCTAAACGAGAATCGAAGGTCTCGTCATTAGCAGTACAACGGCAAAAAGTCTGACGAAAACGGACGTCGGATGAAGAAGTTATGAATTTTTAATGGATTTACCAGTCCCGGTCTGTTAAAAATAATAATATAAAAATAAAGTCAAAATTTTCCGACGAAGTCTAAACAAAATTTGTAGAGCATAATTTTCTCTACGCGTGCATATAAAGAACGTCAAAAACGGAGCCCGTATGAGAAAGTTATGGATTTTACAAGATTGGGCACATTTTTCGAGAAATTTCGCATGAATAGTGCTGCCACGTCACCCTCGCTCTGAGTTGGCCACGTGTCCGAAGCTGCTGCGTGGCGCGTTTCGAGAAGCGACGCGTGTCGCACAGGTGTCCGAATCGATGATGTGTCCGATGCGCTGGAAGCTTGCATGCGCGCCCCGTGTCGCTTCTGATCCATCCGAGCCTCGCATGAGCCACGAGCCCCCCCACCTCGGACCCGGACTTCGGTCCAATCAGAGCCCTCCAACGAGGCCCTCGCATGCGCAACCCACGTGCGAGCAGGTGCTGCCTCCTTCGGATCTGCTGCCGCGTGGCTTCTCTCCTGGCCGTCCGATCAGCAGCTCGCATGCTATAAATAGGAGGGTGTGAACCCTCCCGGCTAGAATTTAGAAATTGGCAATTTTGGCCCCTTTTTCAATATTTTGGCTATTTTCACGTCCCCCGAAGCCCCGGTATCGATTATAACCCCCGGAATACGCCCCGAAGTGCCCGAAGACCCGAAATATTTATCTTTTCGGTTTCGAAGCCCGACCCTTCGTAGAGCCCGGTTTCTCAATAAAACTCCCGGTTTTATTAGAAACGATCGTTTTAGGAAACGAATTGCTGCCCGATTTTCATTAAATCAGGTGAGTGTGTAGTCACTTTCATCTTACACATAGATATGAAGTATTTTATATGAAATACGTGATATGTGTATATATTATTTTATATAAAATACGTGATATGTGTATATATGTTGTTTGTTTATTTGAGATGGATGTTGAATGAATGTTTTATACATGTTTAAAATGATTTAAAACGTATATATATTTTATCTTCAAATATGTTGGGTAAAACATGGGTAGATAAAGTATGAGGGATAGAAGTACAGTATAGATGTACGTTGGTAGCTATGAATTTAGTGCAGTATAGATGTACGTTGGTAGCTATGAATTTAGTACAGTATAGATGTACGTTGGTAGCTACGGATTTAGTATGTTGGCAGCTATGGACTTAGTGCCTGTTGTATAAACCTTGGCGACGATGTGACTTCGTGCCTATTAGATAAACCTTGGCGACGATGTGACTTCGTGCCTATTAGATAAACCTTGGCGACGATGTGACTTCGTGCCTATTAGATAAACTCTGGCGACTATGAGACGTAGTGCCTATTAGATAAACCCTGGTGACGATGTGACTTCGTGCCTATTAGATAAACCCTGGCGACTATGAGACCTAGTGCCTGTTGTATAAACCCTGGCGACTATGTGACGTAGTGCCTGTTGTATAAACCTTGGCGACGATGTGACTTCGTGCCTATTTGACATAAATTGCTGAGGAAAAGCAATGTTGTCACCCCGGTGTTTGTTTTATTTGACATAAATTGCTGAGGAAAAGCAATGTTGTCACCCTTTTGACATAAATTGCTGAGAGAAAAGCAATGTTGTCACATCGATGTTTGTTTGACATATATTGTTGAGGAAAGCAATGTTGTCACCATTTTGGTTGTTTATTTGACATAAATTGCTGAAGGAAAGCAATGTTGTCACCTTATTGGTTGTTTTATGTTAGGTTGTTTTGTTTGACATAAATTGCTGAGGGAAAGCAATGTTGTCACCCTGATGTTTGTCATGCTTGACATAATTTGCTGAGGAAAGCAAAGTTGTCACCTTATTGGTTGTCTTGTTTGACATAAATTGTTGAGGAAAACAATGTTGTCACCCCTAATGAAAATCCTTAGGCTAGGTCCCTTGTGATAGTTGTTTTAGGGACATAAGGTGAGGATAACGGGAACGGGTAATTAGGGTTGTTTTTGGTTGATGAAATTAATAAATTATTTGTTGATTGATAAACTTAAAGAGTTTATTATTTATTGTGGGTTGAAAACCCTATATGCTCACCAGGCTTCCAAGCCTGACCCACTCAGCTTTTTATATTACAGGTAGTGGACCCCGAGCATAGTCGGATGATGACGATGAGTGATTTTTGGATTATGGGCCAGTAGTTGTAAATAACTGATGTAAGGCTTATAATGTCTTGTTTATGCTTTTGATCTGTATCGGAACATGACATCCCGAGGTTTTGATATAAAAGGAACTTATATATTTCTTAAAGAAAGGTTTTGAAAAACTTTTATCATGTTTTGTTTTGGGGACCAATTCCGCAACACTTTTAATCAAATGATTACTCTGAAATTATTTTAAAAGCATAAATTAAATCGGTCTTTTCTGGCCGTGAAATTAGGGATGTCACGCTACTGTGCGTTAAGAGGCTTCGACACGCTTCGTTTTCGTATATTGAAACTAAAACTTTTCGCGTGTTTGATACTATCATTTCTTTTCATTTGTTTAAAATTTTGTTCAGCTGAAAAACCAAAAATATTTTTATTTCTTTGCATTAATTTTCGAAAAATCAAAAATATCAAAAAGATTTTCTTTTATTGCTTGTTTTATTTTTCGAAAAATTCAAAATCACAAAAACATTTTTTTTAAATAGAAAATTCAAAAAGATTTTTGGTTACTTTGTTATTTTTTCAGGTCTTCAAGAACAATTTTCACGACAATTCTTCAAAGGGTCATGCTTGTGTTTCTATAGGAAGGTAATTCTCTTAAATCTTTGTACTAGTTAAAATGTCCCTAGAAGCATACTGCTGCATGTCGACCCAAGCCTCACTTGACTCTATGTGTCTTACGAAAGCCTTAATGAAATTTTTCATATGAAAGTTTCTTCCAAATTAGGCTTACATTCGCATTAGTCCAATGAGCTACCTTACTCTTCTCAAATGAGTTAAGAGTTATCTGTTTGGTCCATATATAACAGAGGTACATTCGAATCTTAACCAATCTTTTTCATCACAAAATTTCTTAACACTTTTCACACACAAAGACACATGTTCAAGAGGTCATTGATCAAACCAATTGTGACTTAAACATGTCAAAAATATGTGTTAATGATCTTAAATCATGAGACCGTGATGCAAGTGAAACCCAAATATCCGAACTTAATAAGGAATTGACGGGGAACTTTGTTCCAGATTCTTACGAAACACTTGAGTCTGTACCCAAGTTTCGTATACTCCATATCACATTCTTTCGTATGAGTGGTTTTTATCAAATGTTCGAAACCCACGACATTTGTTTCCCAACGAAATCCAGCTTAACTATTTTTCTTTGAATGTGATTTCAGTGTGAGTAACAATTCTTTTCTCTAGTCACTTTCACAAATTTTACAAAGCCACTTGTCACTGACTACACTGGTCAAACAAGTAATTTCGTTTACAATTTCTCACCTTATGTTTAGGATGATATGTAACGAAATTCATAAGCCACCCATTGAAGCCTTGAAAAAGAAGCCCTTTGATACTTCTTTAAAAGTATTCGATTCTAATTCATGGGAAAATGCACAAGCTGTTAGTTATCTCTCTTGATAATTAACGAAGCAACCTTTGCCTGGGGTTTAACTTCTTTTGTGTCAACATATTTGACATCACAGATCCAAATTTTTTTTTAATTTGCTTCTTATCCTTTTTCATTGAATCACTACACTCACGAAATCCTTGAGGTTCTAAGTAATACCAACTTAGGCTGATGATTTCACAAGACTGGCAAATGACTTTGTTTCGAATCCCAAAAACGAATGAGCCCAACCTCAAATCCGAAACGTTTGATCTTATCCATAAGTACTCATGAACAGTCTCAAAGTAACCGTTTGGTACCTTGGCCCTAGTTTCAAGGAACTTTATCTGACATAGCTACAATAACAGCTACTGGTGCACGTTTCAAGGGATGATGTGATCTACTTCTTAATGACAAACGGTTCACATTACTTTGGGCTTACTTATAAAAGTAAAATCTTCTTTCTTTTCGAAATCACGCGTTCAAGAATTCACAGAAGATCAAAAAGCCCTAATATCTTTTTGAAAGCTTCCAATCAACATTCAAATGGCTGCTGTTCAGAATTCCACTAACGACGAAATTGCATCCCAACCTCTGATGACGATACAAAGCACAAACTATCAAGTTGAATCAAATGTCTCGTTGTATCCAGAAGAGCTCAAGATGCTGATAGTTGCATTGAAAAGATCAGTTCTTGCCACCGCTATGTTGAAATCTTTCGCAGTTCCACTAACTTGGTTGTCTATGGCTGCATCTACTACTTCATTCAATAAAAGAACTGATGTAATCACTTTCAACTTAGTAAATGAGAAACGCATTCGTCTCACCAAGAAGATGTTCTCACAGTTCTTGGAGCTTCCTAATTCACCACCGTTTTTCAAACCTTCTAACCCACAGATTGTGCATATGTTCAACAAGATGGGTCACCAGCCACCACTCGAAAAGATAAGTGATTTCAAAAAGTCTGGGTTCCCTGTATCTGGAATTTCTTCTTTGGGATTTTTCTACGATGTTTAACAGGAAGAAAAGTGGGTCTTGACAAGGGAAGACAAGAAGTTTATGCTATGGTCATGGGTTTATATTACGACTTGAGTGTGGATTATTCCACTCAGTTATGGATCGAATTCACGAAAATCTTAGAACGTACAAGTGTGGCTAAGGGAATTTCTTGTGCTAGATACTGGAGTTTAATTTTGGAGAAGGTATATGAGAAAGAAGGAATTCAAGTTCCTTAGGGTGAAGAAATTCCTGAGTTTACGAAGTTTCAATTTCCAAAGAATGTTCAAGATGATGAGCAAATTTTTACAAGTGTTGCAAGAATTCCAGATGCAATGCTCAAGAAGATGAATCCTACGAACAAGATTCTTGTAAAGTATTTGCAGACGGTGAACCCTGATGTTGAAACTGGGGTGTTACTTGAACTCGAAGCTGGCTCTTCCAAGCCATCAAAGAAAATGAAGTCTAATAAATCTTCGCCCAAGAAAGTTGAGGGTGATGAGAAGAAGAAAGTAGAAGAGAATGAAGCTCAGCCTTCGAAAGAAGTTGTTCCATCAAAATCAGGAATTCTTAAATGGATTTGTATGAAATCATCTAAATGAACTTCGTCTGATGACTCTCCGATGGTTCGTAAGACTCAGGTTAGCAGTAAAGGAGTGGTAGTTCGTGAAATACCTTCTCCTGTTTCACCGTTATCCAAAAAGAGACGTGCTCATGATGTTGCGAAGCACATCACACAAAAACGGTACAAGCGAAAGCTTGTAATAAGAGATGATTCCTCAGACAACGAAGTTGTTCCTGATACTCCTATTGCTTCGACTTCTATGGTAACCTCAACACCTATAATCTCTTCAATTTCGAATGTTTCTATCATTTCTCCTACTCCAACCATTCCACTCGAAAAATTGGTAACCAAGTCTTCACAACCTATTATTCTCTCTTCTTCATTACCACCTATTACTTCAACTTCGTTTGTTTCCTTACCACCACCCATCTCAACTTCTACTTCATCTCCACTGTTTGAAACTATTCTTCAACAACCAATTACTACTCGTTTTCCATCACAATCCACAGACACACCCAAACATCATTCTGATGATGAAACCGAAGGAGGAGGTTTTGGAGGAACGTTCGACGAATTGCATTTTGATTCGGAAGAGGAGGAGATTCCTGATCATATGTTAATGTCAGGAAAACAGTTCAAAATCTTGAACAGGAAGTTAAACTCACTTCTTCAGTCTCAAGCTGATTCAGGTGCAACACATTCGGTTTCGGGTCTTGAAGTTGAATTAATGATAAAGGCAGCTGAACGAAGACTTCATGAGAAGATAGATCTTTCTGATCAAAATAATGAGCTTCGTATCAAGACTCAGACAGGAAATTTTGAAGGGGCCTTAAAGGATTTGAAGGTTGTTGCAAAGGAACGTCATATTCTCTTCGTACAAGATGTAAAAAAGGTTCGTGAAGATGTCAATTTGAAACTCGAAGAGTTGAAGAAGGAAGTCTCTCAGGAACTCATGAATATGAATTCTCAGTACAATTCACTTCAAGAGAAGGTTGATATAATTGCTGGGGCAGTTACAAATTTTGTCAAAACTTTTCAAGACGCAATGCCGAAGTTTGAATCTAAAGCAACTGAAGACAAAGATCAGCTTGCGAAATTGTAGTCTCTTCTTGAAGAGTTAAAAGAAGTTGTTTCGAAGCCTACTCCAACTTCGTTTTTAACTCCTGAGTTCCTTACTCAGAAGTTGAATTTACTTGATCAAGTTATTCAGAAGGCGGTTGCTCCCATTTCCAAGTTTGCTCAAATGTTTCCACAGAATGCCCCACCTGTTAACACAGGGGTGCAAGGGGGAGAAACGAAAGTGAGCAAAGGAGTAAATGTGAATAGAAAGGGAGAAGGAGAGAAGATAACAACTGGAGATTCGAAAGTTGTTGGAAAGGTGTTCTCTACACAAATTCCTGTTTCAATTCCAGTGAAGTCTGATACTATTTCAACAACAATTGTTACCACAAAACCTTTTACAAAACCAAAAGGAATTGTGATTGATTCAGCTACAGAAGGGGGTAGTTCAAGTTCCTTAAAACCAAATTCAGATTCGAAAGACAAAGGGAAAGGTGTGCTAGTCGAAAAGTCTAAAGAAGAAAAGAAAGCAGAGGTGGAGGCTGAAATCGAACTTCAAAGGCATATTCAAAGTATTCTGAGGTTGAGAGAAAATGATCCACCTGTAATGGACAAAGGTGATCCCAAAAATTTGTATTCATATGAATCAATCGAATCGAGAGTTGCATTCAATCATATGTATGCTTTCGAAAAGAAACCAAGGAAAAGCTATTCGATTGCTAACACTGATTTTTGTCAGTTGGACTTTCTGATAAATGAAATGATGTTTATCACTGCTCAATACAAGATTAGTGAGAAATTCAAAAACCCAGATGATTATACACACATGAAAATTCGTTTTCATGCTGTACTTGGAAAAGAGCAAGATGAAGTATGGTCTCTGATCAAGATCAAGAAAGTTGTTGCTATTAAGAAAGATGTCTTGTTCGAAGACATGATACAAAATTTCAGGTATCATGTGATTCATGCAAACAATCAAGAAATCGATTTCAGTATTGCAGACTTCCCTCTAATGAACTTAAATGATCTTATTCAAGTTGCATTACTTTTAAAAGAAATGGAGGCATCACAACTCAAGGGTACAGACAAAGAAGTGTTCAGACTAGGTCTTGCTCACATTAAAATCTTCATTGACAATTATTATGATTGTCTTGACCTGACTGACAAAGAGTTGGCTTCGAGTATGGATAAGAAAGTCTCTGTTGCAATGGAACTTTCAAAGACACAGGCTGAGTTGAAAAAGTATGCTGATGGAGAGATATGTTTAAAACCGTTTGGTTTAGTGTTTGCTGGGAAGGACACTAAAGGAAAGGCTAAGAGATTTCTCTTTCAAGTTGCTGAGATCGAAAGATATACAACGTCACAATATACGAACTTTATTGTTCGTATGAATAATTGTTCGAAAAAAAAATGATTGTGACAAGAAGGAGTTAAAGAAGGTAATAACATGGTATTCTGAGATACGAAGGATGATGCACTTAGCTGCTCAGATTCTCACGAATTGAGTAGCTCGACTCGTTTACAAAAGGGGAGATTGTAAGAGTCGAAGTCTTGTAAAGAGTCGAATTGTGTTTAGTCTATTTCGTATGTAGTGTATTTACTAAGTCACTTTTGTACGAAGCGTAATGGTTCCAGACTCAGTATTTTTTGTACTCTCATGTTTCCTATAAATAGGGACTGAACTTTGGTTTAGACTAAGAGTTTTCCAGATTTCATAGTCTACTTTTGTATTCAAGCTTATTGAGAGTAATAGAAACTTCAAAGTCTTATTTAGTTTCTGAGTTCATTACATTGATTGATCTTGTTCTTAATCGATTTCTCATATACAATTCAACTACAAACACCTAGAGTCATCAAGATAGAAACTTTATACCTCCAACATGTAGATCAAGATGTAACGAGCCTGGATCCAAAAGCTTCAATTAATCCCACACTTCTCCAAGAGGTTCCTTCTTCTTCTATGAACACCAAAAAGCATGAAATATCACCAAAATGTAACATCCCCCTCTGGCACGTATCACAATATTGTCCGCTTTGGGATCCCGACACAAAAACTTCCCAGGGGGTCACCCATCCCTGGATTGCTCTTGTCTGGGCACGCTTAACTGTAGAGTTCTTATGTGATCTGCTGCCCTTGCAGCTTTAAAACACGTTGTGTTAGGGAAGGTATACACACCCCTTATAAGGAATGCTTAGTTCTCATTCTCAACCGATGTGGGATCAGGTGCAACCCACCTTTACCCCCATTATAGGGTTCTCGCCCGATCACACTTAACTGCAGAGTTCTTATGGGATCTGCTACCCTCACGACTTTAAAACGCGTTGTGTTAAGGAAGGTATCCACACCCCTTATAAATGAATGTTTCGTTCTCCTTCCAAGCCGATGTGGGATCAGGTGCAACCCACCTATGCCCTAGCGCTTACACCATTTGTAACATCCCCATATGGCATGTATGACAATATTATCCGCTTTGGGCTCCCGGCGCAAAAACTTCCCATGGGTCACCCATCCCTGGATTGCTCGCGCCCGAGCACACTTAACTGCAGAGTTTTTATGGGATATGCTGCCCTCACGGCTTTAAAACGCGTTGTGTTAGGGAAGTTATCCACACCCCTTATAAGGAATGTTCCGTTCTCCTTCCCAGCCGATGTGGGATCCGGTGCAACCTACCTTCACCCCCCCCCCATTATAGGGTTAGAGGTCCCCTTCGAACACATCGACCCGTTCCCTAGCTCTGATACATTTTCTAACACCCTCCCTCTAGCACGTATCACAATATTGTTCGCTTTGGGCTCCCAACACGAAAACTTCCCAGGGGGTCACCCATCCCTAAATTTCTCTCGCCCGGGCACGCTTAATTGTAGAGTTCTTATGGGATCCACTGCCCTCACGGCTTTAAAACGCGTTGTGTTAGGAAAGGTATCCACACCCCTTATAAGGAATGCTTCGTTCTCCTTCCAAGTCAATGTGGGATTAGGTGTAACCCGCCTTCACCCACCCCCCCCCCATTATAGGGTTTGACGTCCACATCGAACACATCGACCAATGCCCTAGCTCTGATACCGTTTGTAACATCCCCCTCTGGCATGTATGACAATATTGTCCGCTTTGGGCTCCCGACATGAAAACTTCCCAGGGGGTCAACTATCCCTGGATTGCTCTGGCCCGGGCACGCTTAACTACAGAATTCTTATGGGATTTGTTGTCGTCATGGCTTTAAAATGTGTTGTGTTAGGGAAGGTATTCACACCCCTTATAAGGAATGCTTCGTTCTCCTTCCAAGCCGATGTGGGATTAGGTGCAACCCACCTTCACCCCCCATTATAGGTTCCGACGTCCCCGTCGAACACATCGACCCGTACCCTAGCTCTGATACCATTTGTAACATCCCTATCTGGAACATATCACAATATTGTCCGTTTTGGGATCCTGGCGCGAAAACTTCCCAATGGGTCACCCATCCCTGGATTGCTCTCGTCCGAGCATGCTTAACTGTAGAGTTCTTATGGGATCTGCTGTCCTTACGGATTTAAAATGCGTTGTGCTAGGGAAGGTATCCACACCGCGTTTTAAAACCATGAGGCAGCAGATCCCATAAGAACTCTGCAGTTAAGCGTGCTCGGGAGAGAGTACTATCGGGATGGGTGACCCCCAAGGAAGTCCTCGTGTCGAGTAGCCCAAAGCAGACAATATTGTGATACGTGTTAGAGGGGGATGTTACACAAAAGCTCAAAAACAACACAAATGGGGGCTACGGTTTTGTTTCTAGGGTTTACAGGGATGGAGGCGGAAGATAATAGTATTTGGTGGTGAGTTAAGGAGCATAAATACGGTCCAAGACCCGAAATTAGTGTTTGGGTCTGACTAGAGTACGCCGAACGTACTTCTGGTATGCCCAACGTACACAAATGTATGCCCCGCGTACTGGCATTCTCACTAGTACGCCATGTGTACACTTGTGTACGCACTCGTGTACCCGGTTAAACCATAAAATCACCAAACTTCCGAAGGTCATAAGTTCTTTGATATAAGTCTGTTTCCGAAAATCCTTATATCCAAAAAAAGGTAACGAGAAGCTCTATACTTCTATAAAATCATACTTGCCTTCAAACTTCCCGAACAAATATCCAGTTTCCATAAAAGCCGAACTAACACTTTACCGAAATACCCCTTGGTTCCAAAACACAAATCGAACCCCCAGATCATCCATATTACCTTACCCAAACCCAAATCGGTCTAAATGTCTTTTCCTCAAAGGCCCTGAGGTTGATGATACTCGGTCTTTGGGTCACCACCCCATATTAGGAAATGATTCGGAACAGGGCATCACACCTTGGCATGCAGGCAATACCTGGTTCCGTGCTAGTACGCTGAGTGTATGATGGTACGCAGTGCATACGTAGCTAGGGTGAAAACCCTAATTTTTAAGGTTTAGACCCTATATAAGCACCTTTATGGCCTTATGCACCCTCTTATCTTCAACCCCCTTCCTCATTTCGAAACCCTGAAGTGTGTGAGTGGATTGTGAAACTTGAAGATCCCTTTTTGGTGTCATTTTGAAGCCTTTGGCGCAGAAGGAAGAACCTTGAAGTTGTGGTGTTTCACTCAAGAGTTTGGATCCAACATTTTCTCTTCATTGTGCATCTTGTGGAGGTGAAAACTTTCAATATTGGTGTGTGACATCCTCAAATTCACGGTCATTTTAAAATTTTTATTTATGCTTATTTAAAAATCATAGTATCAATTTTAAATAAATATGTTGCAGAATTTGTTCCTAGAAAACATGATAAATATATTATCAAAGCATTTCCGAAGAAATGTATTTTGTTTATATTAAAACTTTGGGATGTCATTGTCAATACAGAAACATAAGCATAAACAGACCTTACATTCATTTACACTAATGATTTACATCTCCTTTAATCTCTCAGTGTAATGTGTCATCGTATTGGTACATGTGATACAAATAAACTGAGTGAGTCAGGTTGGGAAACCTGGTGAGTACATAGGGATTTCAATCCCACAATGTTATATATATATATATATATATATATATATATATATATATATATATATATATATATATATATATATATATATATGTGTGTGTGTGTGTGTGTGTGTTTTAGAACTCACAATATATACAAATGTCACCTCATATAAGCCATTTTACCCCACCCTGTCGATCCTCACAACGACACGATCTATACTATCAGATCTAAAATTAACCTCTTTTCCTAATCCATACTCCCGGATCAGGTATGTCTAATCCATGCTCTCGGATCAATGACAAATAACTATTGCCCATTCCATACTCTCGGACTAGGGACAATTGACTTTGTCTAATCCATGCTCCCGGATTAATGACAAATAACTATGTCGTCTCCATACTCTCAGACTAAGCACACATGACTATGTCTAATCCATGCTCTCCGATCAATGACAAATCTTAAAGTTCGACCCTCCGTGTATATCTCACCCACACTCATAAGGAGATACTACCCGATATCCATCTCAATTAATTTAGGTTTGTTATGTATCCTAAATCATCATATATTATCAGATATGCTCTTAACACGTATTTCAGGAAATAACAAATATTTCACACACAAACATATATTTAATACTTTAATCAATACTTGTATTAAAATCATGTTCATGAAAGGGACTATGCACTCACTTATTAAAGTGATGACTCCAAACTCGGGCAGCGGTTCACTTCTAACAATTTTATTTTCCTTCGACGGAACCTAGTATCATTAACACTAGATTTAAGTCTAATATTTATTGTGACTAATTATTAGTCTAGATTTACGAGCGATATTGTTATATAAGTGTTAAAAAATATTTTTCAACTACTATATACAGACAGGGGCCAGACATGAAACACCGGAGAGCAGGACCATTTTGGCATTTAAGTTGTTCTAAAATCCAACAACCCTATGCGGTCCTTCAAACTAGATTCCCCGTACCGCGAGCAGTTAAAAGGTATTATAATAACACTTTTTATTTTATAATACTTAGCTCATATATTTCTTATAGGTTCATAATAACGATAATAAACTTAAACATAAGTTATACTTAAAATAGGGTAAGCATAACTCACTTACACTGGAGTTTAGCGAAGCACCGAGCTCTGCGCGGGCAGAACTTCTGAGCCGAAGGCTCTTCTTCGCGGAGCCTTTTGCCACTCCTGGACTCTCCTCTAACACTTGGGAAGTGCTAGGGAATAGGAGGGATTAAGATAAGTAATTGAGAGAGAAAGAATGGGAAAGGTGTAAGAAATATGGAGAATCCTCGCATCTATTTATAGGGGCAAAAATGCGAGTGCGCGGGGCGTACCTTCAGAGTACGTTGGGCGTACTCAGTACACGGGCTGTCTGAAGTGCTACGCTACGCGTACGAGGGCCAGATGTCAGCTTCGCATGCGAGGCCGTGGGGAGAAAGCAAGGGCCAGGATTCGGCCACATGTCAGTCTTCGCATCAGCCTATTCTCAATTTCTAAATTCTGTAACTTTCGCATACGAGCTCCGTTTTTGACGTTATTTATATCCACATGTTGGTGGCGATGTAATCTACAACTTTCGTTTAGACTCTGTCGGCTAATTTTGACTTTATTTTAAAGTTATATTTTAACAGGCTTAAACAGATAAAGTCCGTTAAAATTTTGTAACTTTGTCATCCGACGTCTGTTTTTGGCTATCTTTATATCGTTGAGCTCCTATTAACGAGATCTTCGATTCTCATTTAGATTGTGTTGGCTAAAAATCAATCGATCTAAAATTCGATTTTCGGGTTGTGCACTGCTATGCTAAATCTTAGAAAAATCATAACTTCCTCATACGAAGTCAGATTTGGACGTTCTTTTTGTGTACTTTCTCGGTTTAAAGTACTACGACTCTCATTTAGATCCCTAAGGCTAAAAAGTAATTTATCAAAAATTCACTTTTTACATTACGCGGTGTCGTGCCGGTTTAGTCGTAAAACTTCGACCGGTCATAACTTCTTCGTTATAACTCGGATTTCAGCATTCTTTATATGTACGGAACCCTTGTGACATATACTATAACTTAGTTAAGATTATTTATTCTAAATAATCTTCTATAAAAAAGTTATTTTTGACACTTATTGTCTCTAAATTGACTAGCCCGAATCAGCGGGCGGTACAATTATCTCCCCCTTAAGATGATTACGTCTCGTAATCATCAATGAGACAGGGATTGTATAATGACTCCATACGTTATCTTCTCATCCTAGGTAATAACCGTAACTCCTATGTACCTTCGAATGAGTATCTAACTCTTGGACTTCTTGACTGCAGACAGTGCTAAATCTTGCACCCGCTCTTCGTACTATGTTGGACCTTCAATTGTAACCTTCGAGTTACAAAATCAATCCGTATTAGAGACTCCTGCTCCTTCTTAAATAGACTTAACTTAAGATAAGTTCTTTACTTCAATTATCGTAACAGACCGATGGGTCATGTTCTAATGACCTCTCATCGTATGATGCAACGCGTTAGACTTAGGTATTTTTGAGTCAGATTCTAGAATGGAAGATACTTTCCTTCATGTTCTAATGTGATATAATCACATTATAGCTTGTAGCACTTCTAACTATAAGCTTCTTATTTTAACGAAGATCGCGACACTTCTATTGATCGCTTCGATTATCTTTTACTTCAATCTTCTAGCTTAAGTCGGATGCTACATCGAACTTGGTTCTATGAACCACGTGCAATTCTTATCTTATCCAGACTTGATTTGATATGACCCTTAGGTTCAGAATAGCAATCATCTTATTGGTCATTACCGAAACGATGGTAACGACATACATGAACAAAATGGAATCAATTACCAGCGCCTTGGTAACCTTGTGACTTTCCCTGATCCAACTGTGAGTCCTGTGCTTCCGGTAGTATAGGCCTCTACTACCTTTCACACCTACTCATACTCGTCCCAAGTATTGTCTCGCAGTTTTCCAAGTCACCACACAATAAAATCATATAGCAAATTAACACACCAGATAACAAAACCAAGGTTTATATTATTTCTTGAAATGATTACATAGATGTTCAAGCTCACCCTACACTATGCCTCTTATATTAGGCTACACCGCATGATACTATCTATATGGCTACTTCATATCCCGATCTTCGGATATATAGATCCTCACTCCTGATACCTTGTATTATCACCTATCTCATTAAGGATCATCTGGAATGCTCTTGCCTTTGGCTTCGGTGGTACGTTTGGCTTTGTAGCTCCTTCCCTATTTGGGCAGTCTTGCTTGAAGTGTCCTTCTTCACCACACTTAAAGCAGACTTCTCTCTTGGCCGAGCATTCGCCGGCATAGTGACCAGTTTTCCAGCATTTAAAGCAGGTCACCTCTTTAGAGCATCTCCCAATGTGTTTCCTTCTACACTTGTCACACCATTTTTCTTCATTGTTATCCCCATACCTCTTGTTGTTGGGATCAGACTTCGGGAACCTATTTTTCTTGTCGGATCTTGAAGACCCCTTAAACCTACTCTTCTTGCCAACTTCAGCTCTCTCAAGACCCTTTTCCCTTATCTGGGTCTCAATATTCCTGGCTGCCCAGACGACGACTTTCAAAGTGGTCGCTTGCTTGACCATCGGACCAATGTCTGCTGGCAATCCATTAGTAAACTTGTTGACATTGGAGAGTTCATTCGGAACCAAATAAGTAACAAGCTTCATTTTCTCCATAAAATTTGCAGCATACTCGGTAACGCTCATCCTTCCTTTCTTCATATTCTGAAACTCGTTGTTGATCTCCAGAAGATCCTGCTTAGAGCAGTACTGCATTCCCAATTGCACCAAAAAGTCTTCCCAAGACATCTTACTAGCATCTCCTTTGGTCATGGTATAAACTAGTAGCTTCCACCAGCTTAATACCCCAATGTTCAACAATATTACTGCGAGGGCGGTCTTCTGTTTGTTACTGCAGTCGCAACTTTCAAGCATCATCTCCATCTCGGAGATCCAATCCATGACTTCCACCGGTGTTGGGCTTCCAAAAAGACTCGGTGGTTTGGATGCCATGAAATCCTTGTACTTACATCCACGTCCATCATTTCCTTCATTGGGTTGGTTTCTTCTAACCACTCGTGGCTCAGCTTGACTGACAGTCTGACTATCTGATTGTTCAATGTTCAGTTCAAGTTATACAATGGGTACAGTAGGTTCATCCCTATTAAGCAACATTTGCGTCATCTCCTCCCTTTGTTTGGCCATCATAGCGCGTATCATTGCTTGGACTCCTGCCATCGTGATTGGCTCGGGTGCAGCTACTACCTCTGGTGCACGCTCAATCACAGACCGCTGATTAGCATTAACATTTCCATTAGCGTTTCTGAATCCACTTTGAGTTCCCACCATGTCGATCTATATACCGAATCAGATGTTTGGTGTTTAGTGACAAGAATTAATATAGAAAAGCTTTATTTACGATAGACGTATAAATCTCCTTATCATTTCAAAAAGTTACATGTCAGTTCTAATACCTTAATGAAACGTTTAGAAATTTGGACAGATAAAGTTTCCAGATCCGGTAGGCAACATACCATAGATTCGATCAAACGATAGCATCATAAAACATCACAAATCATTTGGCACATAAAAGCAATTTAGGCATCTTCCTTAAATAAGCTAGTGCTTGTGTCTATTCAGGTGTACTACCTAAAATATATTAGACACACTCCTCACGATCATCGCTTAGCATTCTAAGTTTAAGTCTAGAAATTTCATACAAATTCCTAGTTCGCTTAAACTAATGCTCTGATACCAACTGTGACACCCCCAAATTCACGGTCATTTCAAAAAATTTATTTATGCTTATTTAAAAATCAGAGTATCCATTTTAAAGAAATATGTTGCAGAATTTGTTCCTAGAACACATGATAAATATATTATCAAAGCATTTCCGAAGAAATTTATGTTGTTTATATTAAAACTTTGGGAAGTAATTGTCAATACAGAAACATAAGCATAAACAGACCTTACATTCATTTACACTAATAAGTTACATCTCCTTTAATCTCTCAGTGTAATGTGCCCTCGTATTGATATATGTGATACAAATAAACTGAGTGGGTCAGGTTGGGAAACTTGGTGAGTACATAGGGATTTCAATCCTACAATGTTATATTATATATATATATATATATATATATATATATATATATATATATGTTTTAGAACTCACAATATATACAATTTCACCTCATATAAGCAATTTTACCCCACCCTGTCGATCCTCACAACGACACGATCTATACTCTTGGATCTAAAATTAACCTCTTTGCCTAATCCATACTCCCGGATCAAGTATGTCTAATCCATGCTCTCGGATCAATGACAAATAACTATGCCCATTACATACTCTCGGACTAGGGACAATTGACTATGTCTAATACATGCTCCCGGATTAATGACAAATAACTATGTCATCTCCATACTCTCAGACTAAGGACAAATGAATATGTCTAATATATGCTCTCCGATCAATGAAAAATCTTAAAGTTCGACCCTCCGTGTATATCTCACCCACACTCATAAGGAGATACTACCCGATATCCATCTCAATTAATTTAGGTTTGTTATGTATCCTAAATCATCATATATTATCAGATATGCTCTTAACACGTATTTCAGGCAATAACAAATATTTCACACAGAAACATATATTTAATACTTTAATAAATACTTGTATTAAAATCATGTTTATGAAAGGGAATATGAACTCACTTGTTAAAGTGATGACTCCAAACTCGGGCAGCGGTTCGCTTCTAACAATTTTATTTTCCTTCGATGGAACCTAGTATCATTATCACTAGATTTTAGTCTAATATTTATTGTGACTAATTATTAATCTAGATTTACGAGCGATATTGTTTTATAAGTGTTAAAAAATACTTTTCAACTACAATATACAGACAGGGTCCAGACATGAAACACCGGAGGCCAGGACCATTTTGGCATTTAAGCTGTTCTGAAATCCAACAACCCTATGCGACCCTTCAAACCAGATTCCCCGTACCGCAAGTAGTTAAAAGTTATTATAATAATAGGTTTATTGCTACTGTTCACCCATGTGCTTTTCATTTTGGGTTTAAAATGTCCTTATTCTATTTTTAAGCTTTATGGATTCCTACACTTTCAAATAATGGGTTAAAAGAGGGAATATGACAATTTTGACTGGGTTAACCGGTTGCTTATGAGTACGTGGATGTCCACGTGTGCAAGCATAACTGATTCCCTCTTATTTACAGACATTGGTCTAGGGTTCCATTGGAACCATCGATTCACTTACCCTCATTCAAACCGATTTCTGTGTCATTTTTCCTCAAAGATGGCAGGTGATGAAATGGGTATCTTAAACTTGAGCTAAACTACCGGAGGGGGGGAGTATTTTACTCAATGTCCATTCTAGTATGCTGAAGGTAAGAAATTCTTATTTACAGACCACTGCTTTGTTAGTATGAATTTTAGTGATTGTGTTACATTTCTTGAACGTTTCTTGGGTGACCGTTGTGCAAAAATGTACTTTTTGTACCCAAACAAACCCTTGCGTAATGGTATTAGAAAAATTGAATGTGATACAGAGTATGCCGAGTTCATACATGTTTCATACGCTATAAGAGGAGGTAAAGCTTCATTATTCATTGACCACTTTGGTGATGAATTAAAGGGTTGGTTTGTGTCAAGTGAAATTGAAGTAATTAGTGGTGATGAGATGGAATAAGTTATTCAGGGTCAAAAAGAAAAGGAGGTAGACATAGAAAATTTCTCAGTGGACTTGGATGAATTAGTTGAGAAATATCAAATGAACAAAACTAGGAATGATGTTTTTTTGAGTAAGTTGTGCATGGATGATGAAGATGAAGTAGGCCAGGAACACAACCAAGAACACAACCAAGAACACAACCAAGTAGCTGATGACATTGCTTTTGATGAGGAATGTGAGAATAACCCTGAATATGAGGAACATTGCATATTTAATAAGGAAATCCCATGGAAAAAACAGAAACCAATATTGGGAATGAGATTTGAGAATCCAAAATAGTTGATGCATATGTTATGTAACTATGCAGTTGCTGGTGGATATCAGTTATGCTTCAAGAAAAATGATACCAAAAGAGTGTTAGTATTATGTTGTGATGGAGCTTGTTCATTTAGACTTTGGGCATCATGGATGGGTGATGAACAATCTTTCCAGATTAAATCATTAAAGACTGATCACAATTGTGCTAGGAATTTGAAGATGGTGTCAACTGTAACTTATGTCTGGATTGGAAGTCATTTCACTAAGAAAATTATGCATAGGCAGAAACTAAGTCATATACCACTTAGACTTGAGGTTATGACAAAATGTAGAATAGATGTTAGTGTTAGGCAATGTAGGAGGGCAAAGAAATATGCTTTGAGCATAATTGAAGGTGATATTAAGGAACACTATGCAATATTGTGGTCCTATGGTGAGGAAATAAGAGGATTAAACCCTGGTTCCACTATGAAAATGGATACTAATCCAATGCCGTATGGTACAAACTACTTCAGTTAATTTTATGTTTGTTTTGCTGGACTGAAAAAAAGGTTGGATGGATGGTTGCAGAAGAGTAATAGGTTTAGATGGATGCTTCCTCAAAGGAATTTGTAAAGGAGAATTGCTTGATGTTGTAGGGAGGGATGTCAACAACCATATTTTTCCTATTGCATGGTGTGTTGTAAATGTAGAAAACAAAGAGAACTGGAAGTGGTTTTTGGACTTACTTATTGATGATCTTGACCTAGTCAGAGGAAATGGCTTGACACTGATGTCTGACCAACACAAGGTACTTTGTTTGTTTTCATGTTATTAACTTGTTGTGTGTCATGATGTTAATTTATTATTTGTATTGTAGGGACTAATAGAGGTTGTCAAGGATCTACTGCCTTATGCTGAGCACAGGTAGTGTGCAAGACACATCTTTTCCAACTTCAAGAAAAGGTTTCCTGGAGCCCACTTTGAGAACATGTTCTGGGCTGCAAGTAAAGCAACAACAGAAGCCGCATTTCAATCAGATATGAAAGAAATTCAACTGTTAAGCCCAGAAGGATATACATATTTGATGGATAAGGATCCTAAAACTTGGTCGAGTTCACATTATGAATTAGGTTGTGACTCAGTAGAGAATGGGCAGTCTGAAAGTTTCAATTCTATAATAGTAGATGCTAGGAAAAAGCCTATCATAACAATGCTGGAAGAAATAAGGATTTACATGATGGAGAGGATGTACAGAATGAGAGCAAAGGGGATGGCATGGGAAGACAACCAAGTGTGTCCTGCTATAAGGTTGTTGTTAAATGACTTGAAGAAATATCAAAGGTATTGGCAAGTGTATGCAAGTGGTCTTAATCAATTTGAAGTAAGAAGTGGTGTAGAGGGTTTTGCAGTAGACCTTGAAAGCAAAATTTGTTCTTGTAGATTATGGCAATTGAATGGATATGGTTGTGTACATTCAGTAGCTGCCATATGTTACCTAAACACGAATGTAGAGTCATATGTAGACCACATGTTTAGTGGTGCAATGTACAAGAAGGCATATAACTACAACATAGCAGGCATGAATGGAGTTCCATGTGGCCTGAGACAACATACATTCCACCTTTCCCACCCAAAGATAGAAGGATGTCTGGTAGACCAACTGAAAAAAGAAGAAGGGATGCATCAAAAAGGCTTTCTCAAACACATACAGTGTCTAGAGCTAGAAAGAGAATCAAGTGTAGTGTATGCAAAGACAGTGGGCATAACAAGGCCACATGTAAGAAAGTGAGTGAGGGTACATCTGGAAGAAGCAAACTTAATGTTAGAAGGAGTAAAAAGGTAAATGGCCAAATCTAGCATTGAAACTTGTTTATTTACCCTTCTATTATGAATCGGGTTACATTACTACATTTTTGTAGGCTAGAGTTCAAACTAGGATCCAAGAAGAGGTTCAAGCTGAAGTGCAAACTGAGATCCAAGATGGGGTGCAGGGTGAAGGGCAGGGGCAAGAAGAAATGACCCAAAACCAGGAAGAACATGAAGTGCAAGCAGAGGCTACACCTGTAACCACATCTGCAAGACCACCTGGTAGACCATCTCGAAGACCACCTGCAAGACCAAATGCAAGACCATCTTATAGGGCAAGAAAGCAATCTGAGAGGATAATCTTGATGAAACTGGGCAAGAATTTTAGTGGAGCAGGGAGCACATCTGGGAAACCTTTGGATTTAGAATGATGTGGTTTTTGTCTTATTTAATGTAGGTTATGTAAAACTTAAGTCTTTTGGCTGTTTCCTTTGTGGTCCATGACCACCAACACAACTATGGGTACTTTTTGAACAATTTAAGTATTTTGTATGTATTCTTTGTTAAGACCAATGCACCTTTTTTAATGGAATCAATTAAGTATGTGGTCCAGTTATGTGTCTGTGTTTCCATATGCTTCTGTTTGTGCTCCATTCATTTGTTTATTATGATTGGAATCTTGGTATTGATAATTGAACCAATTTTGTATTCAAAGTACATAAAGTAAGGGTAAAGTAATGACAATACGTGTATGCACATCTGTTAAAAGTACTTAAACTCGGAAAGACTTCCATTGATAACTTAACCCATGTGTTGTTACATAAGATACATACAAAAGTGTCAACTGTTATGACCCTACCCATAGTGCATGTTATATGCAAAAGATTCCCATACACTACCCATATTTATCTATGATATCCACACTATCCAAAAGCTTATACAAACCAGCCCATACACTTCCTAAAAGATTATACAAAAGCATCCAAAAAGATATGCATACCCTTATCCTACCAACACTGCAACAGTTTCTACATGAAACTATTAACCATCATCATTAACCCACATCCACAAACAAACCCAAAGAGTATTGCTAGTTTGATCTTCAGGTAAACTTTCTCTCTTTGTTTAGTCAGTTTCAACACATGTGTAGCAAAGAGTTGTTGTTCCTCCATCATCATAATCTGTATATCCTTCATTTTTGCCTCCATTCTTGCAGAACAACAGTGTGTGTCTCCATTCGCATCCCTTCTCATTTCATTGAGTATGGTCTTGCAGTGTGCATACGGTCCTTCAAGCTCAGGATCAATCCAATCAAAGTAGTTACATTTTACCTCATTCAGCTGTAACAAATATACGATCATTCAATTCACATTCGTATGAAGAGTGTTACAATCAACTAAAGTGAGATGTCTTACCATCAAAAATGGACAGTTGAAGAACCTCCGAGGTGGATTGGGTAACGTCTACGACATTATCTTCTTCGCAGGGTAACGATAACCACAATTGGGTATGGGTTCAGTTGGGTTACTCCAAAGCGTGACTACTCCAGCGTTGACATCGATTGGATCAACCATCATCGAAGGATCTAGGTTTTATGCTTCTTGCGATAAATTAGGGGAACGAATTTATGTGAAGTGGCCGATGGAAACCCTCGTTCTTAATGTCGGTCCACATGCCAACCTGGAGGTTACGTGGAACTTACGTGGATCTTACATGGGCGATGGAAACTCTCATAACCGGTTACAACCGGATATAAAGGGTCATATTCCCTCTTTTAACCCACTATTTGAAATTGTAAGGATCCATAACCCTCAAAAAGTAGAATAAGAACCTTTTAGACCCAAAATGAAAAGTATGTGGGTGAACAGTAGCAATAAACCTATAATAACACTTTGTATTTTATAATACTTAGCTCATATATTGCTTATAGGTTCATAATAACGATAATGAACTTAAACATAAGTTATACTTAAAGTAGGGTAAGCATAACTCACTTACAATGGAGTTTAGCGAAGAATTGGGCTCTGTGCGGGCAGAACTTCTGAGCCGAAAGCTCTTCTTCTCAGAGCCTTCTGGCGCTACGGGACTCGCCTGTAACACTTGGGAAGTTCTAGGGAAGGGGAGAGATTAAGAGAAGTAACTGAGAGAGAAAGAATAGGAATGGTGTGAGAAATATGGAGAATCCGCGCATCTATTTATAGGGGCGGAATGCGAGTGCGCGGGGTGTACCTTTGGAGAATGTTGGGCATCTGAAGTGCTACGCTGCGCGTACGAGGGCCAGATGTCAGCTCCGCATGTGACGTCGTGGGAAGAAACCAAGGGCTAGGATTCGGCCACGTGTCAGTCTTCGCATCAACCTATTCTCAACTTCTAAATTCTGTAACTTTCGCATACGAGCTCCATTTTTGACATTCTTTATATCCACGCGTAGGTGGCAATGTAATCTACAACTTTTGTTTAGACTCTGTCGGCTAATTTTGACTTTATTTTTAAAGTTATATTTTAACAAGCTTAGACAGATAAAGTCCATTAAAATTTCATAACTTTGTCATCCGACGTCCGTTTTCAGCTGTATTTATATCGTTGATCTCCTATTAACGATATCTTCGATTCTCGTTTAGATTGTGTCAGCTAAAAATCGATCGATCTAAAATTCGATTTCCGGGCTGTGCACTGCTATGCTAAATCATAGAAAAGTCATAACTTCCTCATACGAAGTCAGATTTGGACGTTCTTTTTGTGTACGTTCTTGGTTTAATGTATTCTACGACTCTCGTTTAGATCCCTAAGGCTAAAATTAATTTATCAAAAAATCACTTTTTACGTTACGCGGTGTCGTGCCGGTTTAGCCGTAAAACTTCGACGGGTCATAGCTTCTTCGTTATAACTCGAATTTCAGCGTTCTTTATATGTACGGAACCCTTCTGACATATACTATAACTTGGTTAAGATTATTTATTCTAAATAATCTTCTATCAAAAAGTATTTTTTGACGCTTATTGTCTCTAAATTGACTAGCACGAATCTGCAGGCGTTACATGGTGTAATTTTCTTATGGATCTAGTTTTAGCTCAAAGTTATCACCTTTTTGTACCAAACTTAGTCTTTGTGAGTAGGAGATACTCCAAGACATTTTGAGTTATCCTTTTAGGGGTTTTAGGGTGTGTTAAGTCATAAAAATGTGTGATTGGTCATTAGTTTCTTCCCATGCAATAGCTAGTTTTTCTTAATGGGTAGATAAGTTATGGTTTGTGGAGCTAAGGTGTTAATAACCATGCTAGACCATAAAGTTGGAAAATTTATGGTTAAGGAAATCTTTTTGAGCCTGGATCTGGATTTTGGACATAAGTGCTTAAGGATTAAGCACTTAATGTGTAACGTCCCAAAATTCATGACCAAAAATTTCATTTTAAAACCTTAATAAAAACCATAATTGTCAAACCATTCATTCAAAACATATTTAATCATAGTATCTTGTCTAAACATATCGAATCAGAGTAAAACATCTCAGGATAAAACATCATGGTGTGTGCGATGCAGTCATCCCGAGCTCTTCCCTCCGCTACCGGAAGTACCTGAAACCAAAACTGAAAACCGTAAGCATGAAGCTTAGTGAGTTCCCCATACTACCACATACCATACACATAACCACGTATTGGGCCCCCGCCCACTGCATCGGGTTGCCCAGCATCGGACTCACTCCGGCATCGGGCCCCGCCCGGCATCAGGCCTCGCCTGGCATCGAGCCCCGCTCGGTATACATATATATCTCTCTTAGGCCCCGCCTGTCTCTGGGCCTTGCCCGCCATACACATACAATCATATAAACATGCTAACACATAACCAAACATACGCTATTGTATTCCTGTTCTAAGGCCTCGCCTATCTTGGGCCCCGCCCCTGTCCTGCTACTGAAGAGTCATGGAACCCCGTCCACGATCCTGCTAATGGTGAGATACGGTCCCCCGCCCACACTCACCTCTCTCCTATCCCGGGCCCCGCCCCTGCTCTGCAAATAATGAGATACGGAACCCCGTCTGTACTCAGCTAGTGGTGAGATACGGGACCTTGCCCACACTCACCTCCCTACCAAGCACATACATGTATCACAAAGACAACAAGTATAAACTACTATGCAACACATAACATTCATCGGGCTTACCCCGGCATCGGACCCTAGTCCGGAAACATACTACCGACACATGCAAGAATCACAAAGACCTCTAGCATACTAACATACCTCGGGCCTAGCCCGACATCGGATCGTAATACGGAACACATATCATAAAATGTCTAGGGCTAACCCCCGGGTCTTCCTACTATACACAAACATAATGGGTCGGCATTGTGGCCGTAGACCCATGCACACAGTGAGGAGACTCACCTCGCACTGCTGAAGACCTGCTGACACTCCTCTGGCTGCTAGCTGGCAATCCCCGAACTGCTGCTCCTTCGGCTCCCCGAGCTACCAATACTGAAATATCACTTAGTCCAAATCGATAATCCTCATTAGGGTAAAATGACCATTTTAACCCCTAGTCCAACTTGCTCCATATCTAAGCCCAAAACCATAACATAAAAAGGCCCAACACTAGGTAGGCTTCTCAAGCCCACTAGTGGCCCACTAATGGCCCAATTTGCTAAATTTGGCCCAATCCCTCTAATGGGCCTTACCCTATACCCAAAAATATACTTGGCCCAAATTATCTGACTTCTGATGGCCCACTAAGGCCCAAAGACCCAAAATCCACTACATGGCCCAAACTCGTCAAGCCCAATCTGATGAGTACGCTGGGCATACTCCTATGTACGCTAAGCGTACAAGCTAAATGGTGCGTATGTTGGGCGTACCTGCATGTACGCTCAGCATACTCCCCTGTTAAGTCACCTTCCCATTAAGTGCTTAATACTCTAACCCAGAAGCTACAAACACAGATCCAAGTCCTTTTCAACGTTTTAAACCATAAAGTCCCTCACTTGGTGGCTTACAACCCACCAATAGAGCCCAAACTTGAAATATGATAACTAACTTCCATGGAAATGGTCTTAACTCATGCATGAACCCATTAGGACATCCAAGATGGCAACTTTCTGCCTTAGGGACTCATTTAGAACTGAGAGTAGCAACTCCAAGTCCTAGAAATCGAATTGAACCACAAAGCTTCAACCTTTGGACCAAAATGGTCCAAAAACTCAATCTAAGAGATCTAAGGAGGTAATCACCAAGTTTAGATATTTATTCTTTGAAATGGTTAGAAATGCAGCAATAATCCCAGATCTATATCTTCTCCTCTAGTCCTCCACCTTGCTTTGCTCTTCACTTCTTTGGAAATTGGATCCACGACACCAAAAAGATCTCTAATGGCCTTCCAAGCTCCAAAAACACTCAAATATGGATTAGGGTTTCGTGGTGGCTGTCTAAGGATTAGAGGGAGGCTGACCCTTGAAGCATTATGTTCTTTATATAGTGGCATACCCTAAAAATTAGGGTTTAGGAACTCTGAGCGTACGTTGGGCGTACGCCTCTCTGCACCCGCGACCATTTATCCTTATACACTGGGCGTAACCCAGCTTACACTGTACTTACTCATTCATTCCTTGCATGCATGGGATGCCTTGTTACAAAACTCCATTAGGGGCTAAAATTGACAATAACTTCAAAGTACTATATCTTCTTCGTTCTAAGTCTGTTTCCGACGAACTTTATATCCACGGAAAGGTGGAGAGAATCCCTACGCTTCTAGCTCCATACACAAGCATTTCATCCTTCCGAATAAACCTGAGACCCATAGAAGTCCGAATCGCTCCTACCCTTGGCCTCCGAGACCAAAATCGAATACTTCCAAAACTGGGTGTTACATAATGGCTTAATGGAGAGCAGGCACGTACGTTGGGAGTACCAAGGGGTACGCTGCGCGTACGTGGTCAGCTCCCCGACTCCGGTCAACCATGCAGTACGCCCCACGTACGTAAGGAGTACGTCCATCATACTCACTAAGTCAACTCAGTTAACTTTGACCTGGATTTTTACTAGGGTTTAACCTAGGGGTATTTTAGGTATTTTGACCTATATGCTGAGATTGTGTCCTTGAATTTATTAAGGTGAGTGGTAGAGTTGATCTCGGAGTGGCATGCTATTCAGTTTGCTTATTTGTTTGTGAGGTGAATTTTCTCACTATATCCATGGGTCAAAGGCACCAATGTCGGCCCATTACTTGTTATGTGGAATGCTAGTTGTCTCTGCGATGTTTCCATGAAAGATAACGATCCGGCCCCTAGCAATTGTATGAAAGACCAGTATTTGGGCCATGACACTTGTATGTAAGACTGGGATTTGGCCATCGGCATTGCGAGGAAAGACCATGGGGGTAGCCCATGACACTTGTATGTAAGACCGGGATTTGGCCCTCGACATTGCAAGGAAAGACCATGGGGGTAGCCCATGGCACTTATATGTTTTGGATATGTGTTATTTTGAGGAATTCACTAAACTTTGTGCTTACAATTTATGTTTATGGTTTCAGGTACTTCCGGTTCAAAAGGGAAGGGCCCGATGTTGGCACAACATCCCCCCTCATGATATCTGCATTTGAAATAATTGTACTCTGATGTTTTGAATATTATGACTTGATGTTGGTTTTGAACAATTAATGAATGATTTGATAGACTTATAAATGAAAATTTTCACCACTATTTTGGGTTGTTACAGAAATCATTGTTGAAGGTTTCAAATATAAAGTTGAAATACAAACCGGTAAGAACTATCTATAGCTTTAATGATAATAAAGGATGAATTAAATCTTACTTGGTATGATTTACTTCTAATCGGTAGAAATGTCCTACTTTTTATTTCCTTGGGATAACACATATAACACTATCAATTCTACCTTGAGTACAAATACCAACTAATAAGTAGATATAACATTTTCTTTATAAGATTTTGCATGGAAAGGTTTCATCCCTATCTTATTAAATGTTTTGTGGATTTGAAGCCTATGTTGGACTAAAGCTTCTAAACGCAATATCTACTGAATACATATTTGTATATAATACTCTAAATGTGGCTTAGATATTTATATGAAAACGTTGAGTTAGTAGAAAGCAAGCTTCTTATGGCAAATCAAGTGGGAGGTACATGGAACTTGAAGCAATCTCAAGAACCATAATATGATTAGTTACAGTTGGCACTAGTTTTAACAAGGATTGTTAAATTTGAATAATAGCTATTCACAAACACAACTTTTTCGATTTAGTGGTAGAAATCATCTATGACTTGAGAAATGTGGAATCTCTCATTGGTGAGCCTTTCTTGAAGATTTTTGGCAAATCCATCAAATACCAAGATGCTATGTTAGATCTCGAATCTGATTAATGAATTAGAGTCATGAACATGAGATGTGATCTATGTATCATAATCAAGTATGGTCTTGATTGAACTTTTTCTCTATAGAAAGGCTAGGTTTAAGTGATTCTTCTAGAAAGAATACATTACATGGATAACCATACACATTTAAAGCAAGACTTGTTATAAAAGGATTTTCTCATACTCATGTCATTGACTATGGTCTTTATCATACTCATGACATTGACTACGATCAAACCTTTTCCACAAGTAGCTATGATTAGATCAATAAGGATATTGTTTACTATAAATTCATATTCTCAATATGAGATATAGCGAATAGATTTCAAGAAAGACCGCTTTTGTTAATAGACATCTATTAGAAGATATCTATATAGATTAGCATTGAGGTTTTCTTAACCCATGTTATCCTAACAAAATGTGTAGAGCTTGAGATCCACTTGTGGATATAAAGCAAACAACTTAATGTTGCAAACATTATTTTAATATGAAACCACAAGGTATGATTTTATATGAAAATGAATAGAACATGTGTGTTTACTAACAACTCATGGAAGTATAGTGACATTCCTAATCTTGTATGAGTAAGACATACTTAATCATAAGAAATTACATTCTAACCATGCTAGGCCTTTTCACCTTGACTCGGAATGTGTTTCTAAAATGAAAGAGTTAGGAAGGACAAGATACATTCTTGGAATGTAAAATCTATAGAGATAGATAAAATGAATGCTAAAAGTTTTATATCCTTATGCATATATTGACAATATCTTGAAAGAGATCAAGATAGAAGATTCCTTTGGAGGAACATTAACATTATCACATGGCATTGATTTTGAGTCGGCCTCAAAAGGACCAAGCTCATAGGTTTGAACTAGATGAAATGATTTATATTTGATTTTCTTGGAAAACGAATCCATCATTTATGTTATATTATGCATAAGACCTGGTATATGATCATGCTATGAGCATATCATAATATACCAATTGAATACATGGTTAAGTCATCGGATGACTATAGGAACATTCTAAGAGTACTTTAGAAGAATTAAGAGAATGTATAAGAGATAATTAGTTTAGAATATATTCTTAATGTAAAAAGCTACATAAGATTCTGATTTCTAAACAAATATAAATAATTATGAATTATAATTGGATTATGAATTTATTATAGGATGAAGAGTAAGTTTAGTTGGAATGAGGTCCAAGAAGAACAAAATGACACAATCTGCTACAAAATAAAAATACACTACTTTAAAAGTTGAAATCTAATATGATTGGATGAATGAGTTCGTTGAAAAACTATGTTGATCTCTGTCATTCAAGGATCACATAGAAATCTTTGTGACTTCGAGAGTATACTTAATCGAGCTAAGAGACTCTATGTCATGAAAGAACACCAATCATATACTCCAAGATATTTAACTATACATTGAGTAAAGTCAAATATGGAGATGATAGTATTCGTAGAATTCACACAAATTAATTTTAGCTGAACCCATTAATAAAGTCCTTCTTTTGAGCTAAGTATGAATGGTCACACTTCAGCTGTAAGACTTAATTATTCTAGAAATGGGATTTTGATTCAGATTTAGTATTTGGATATTGGAACATTGTGACAACAACTATTATAAAATGCTTTTGATAGACTGGGATATGATCATAACATCAATACTTGTTGTGTTCTATATTAACATGTTTAATCCATGAATAACCTTATTATTATAAAAGTTCATAGTCGGCTATAGTTATGGGAGCATTTATGAAGTAAGACTGATATGAATTGGATCGGTTGACTTTCACTAGATGAAGGTAGGCAATGGGTTGTTACCAAGTTTCATAAATGGGTTGTAACCAAGTTTCATAGGTATTTGTCAGAGAACTATTATTGAACTGACCTGCATCAAGATCATCTCATGGATCGCTATCATGAATGATACTTGATTAAAAGGTACTATATATGTATCCTTAACACCTGAGGTACATAGTGGGAGTTAAGTATAAGGAGTATTGTGCTTAGATATGGTCATACGTTGGTCCTTAACTGGGAAGTTATAAAAGTCATTTTCAGGTATGGTATGAACTATGCAAGAGGATTATGTAGTCAAGATGGGATTTTTTTTTCCTCTTATGTGTTGATAGTTAGACATCTAAGGCGCCTTACCAAAAGTTGAACACCATATGAGATTGATTACGATCTGTATCTCATGTTTAACATGATGTATGTGACAAAGGGATAACTGAGAAAATTACCATATACACCAATTGTAGCTTTGAGCTTTTTGGGAATTGGGCGTTGATAGAATGGCACAAAGTCTTATGTTGATGGGGGTAGATAAATGTTGCTAGACGTTCACCACTGTCTATATCAATCTAATATGAATCTTGCACAAGTGGGAGATTGAAAGATCTAGTACGTTCAAGAATCATATTAAAGTGATATTGACAATTAACATATGATACTAATGAGTCACACTAACAACAAGTTGATATAAATGATTATTTATTAGAAATTGATTTTAATAAGTATTCAACAAACTCTTATAATTAAATTGGAAATTATTTATTTATAGGAAATAATAATTTTCATTAGCAAGTAACATTCTATAATTCATATGGTATGAATTAATAAGTCATGCACAACATTCTGGACTTGATAAATTCTTTTTTCTTTACCAAAAAGTTAAAGTTTATATTTTATAAACATGGTTTATAAAATATAAAAGCTTTTTGTCTTCTTTTACCTTCATATTTTCGAAATTTGGCAAGACAAAAGAGAGTATGGGCTTTTCTAGTTGTTTAATCAAAAGGAATGGCTTCGTGAATTGTTTATTCAAAACCCTTAAGCCTAAGCATGCATGCATTAATACATAGGTACATGGTTGTCTAAAGTGTAAGTAACTATTAGATAATGTCTTCACTTTATGCATTAAGAGAGATGAGGCTTTCATTCCTTGTCTCTTTACTACTCCTAAAAACCGTAACATGGAGAGAGTGTACATACTCTCTCCATTTGTTCATTCCTTTGGAAATTACTTGCATCATCATGCTCTCTTTATGTTCTTATTTTGATAAGAACATAAAGCTTAAGAGTCTTAAGAGTTTTTTAAAGAACTAGCATTCTACATCAAGTTGAATCATTGTTGGTGTCTCTTAAGTTCATCATTCTTCATCAACTTCCAAGCCTCCCAAGAGGATCTAAAGAACTACAAAGTTTGTGATTTATCCATCTTCTTATTTATTTGGTGTTTAATCTTTCTACAACTTGCAATATGATCCTTGGTGGGTTTAACTTGTTTATGTTATTCAAAATTTATAAGTCTTCTGTTACCCAAAATCTTGTTTTTAAAACTTGTTTTTGAATAAAACCCCAACAAATTGGGGATATTGAAATTTAAGATGAAATTGAAGTGGATTATATAACCTATATGAGATTTGATATAAGTAAATCCAATTAGAATGCTCAAATTCATCCATGATGGTAGAATTATGTATATGCTAGAATTTGAATGGAATTAGGAGAAATGTGATGAAAACAATGGAATCTTTTGTTTTTGATCATTTGATGAGTATATGATACTCATAAACATGAGTTGATACTAATAACATGATTTGAATGCAAAAGACATGAATACTTGAATGATATTTAGTTGAATTTCTGCAATATTTGGCCAAAAGGGCATTTTGGGAAATCTATGGATAACTACATGATGATTGACATATTAGAAGTGAATGGAATTATGAACATGAATTGACTCTCTACATATAATATTGGAACATAAGCATGAATGAATTCTAGTAAAGTTCTACTCTATAGATGATATTGGAACATAAACATGAAGGAATGCTAGTAAAGTTCTAGCTTTAGTGATTGTTTTGGCCCCAAAATGCAATTTGTGGAAACATGGAATGGAATTGAGGACTCCATAGTTATTTTATATACTTACAATGAGATTAATGGTGGTTTTATAATTTGACAACATTTATATGAGTATTCAATGACTTAGGACCAAACTATGCGAGTTTTGGAATGTGAAATTCAAAACTAGACTAGTTAACCCTCTATTTAAAGCTTAAGGATCATAATGATATTAAAGGTTTCAATGAGCACTTAATGGATTAATTAGGGTGTATTTAGATGATAAAACAACTCCTAATCATGTGTGAGAATCTATACAAGTGGTACAAAATGAATTGGAAACAATCTTCAAGAACTATACAAAGTACACGGCTTTAATGAGAAAAAATTGCACATTTGGGAGTGCAGCAGGTTTCACCGTTGGGTTACAGTAAAACCTTTCACAATTACGGTAAATTTTACTATCATTACGGTGAAACTTGTTCCAAAAAGCCTTGTTCTTCACCTATATGTTCTAAAACCTTCCCGAAACCTTTTAAACATATATCTTTATCATATTAAAGCTTAGAAAAAGTTGAGAACCCTTGTATGGGTATTTTGGTCCTTTATTGACTTTTATACATGTTGTATAGTTGGTATTTGAGAGTGTCACTCTAAGGAAAGGAACTAGAAGAGGACTAGCTAACCTTCTTGTGATTGAGATGAGTACGTGTTGGCATTTTGCCACTTTGGGGTACATGACAAAATGATTCTATGATAATGAAATACTAATGCTTTGATATACGAAATGTTTTAAAATGAGAGTGTTAAATGCTTTTCGAAAGGATGTTTTGAAAGAATGCCTTGAAGGCGAGAACGTTTTTGAAAGAAAATAATGTTTTGGAAAAATGAATGTTTGATATGTGAAATGTGTCTTTTCAAAGTATATATTACTAGTAACATATGCTATTATAAATGATGATATAAGTATTGATAATGTGGGAAGTAAGAGTTAAAAAGAAAGTAAAAAAAGAAAGAAATTAAAGAAATAATGAAAACTGCCCGGGCCATGATACCTCATAAGAGGCACCGGAGGAATCTATTGGGGTGGTACTTTCCCGTCACGAAGTAGATGCCCTATTATGATACCTTGGTGGACTGATTTGGTTATGTTTACCTTGGACAACTATGATACCTTGGTGGACTAATTTGGTTATGTCCACCTTGGCCAGTTATGATACCTTGGTGGATTGATGTAGTTATGTTCACCTTGGTCAGTTATGATACCTTGATGGATTGATTTGTTCTTTCTACCTCGTGCTTGGAAATGGAAAAAGAAATCTAATGATATGATATAATATGATCTGACATGATATGATATGATATGACATGATATGATATGATATATGATATGATATGATATGATATGATATGATATGATATGTATGAGATAAGATGATATGATATGCTATGTTGCGTATGAAATGATTTTCATGAAAATGCTTTGAAAGGTTTTTGATAAAAATGTGATAAAGGTTTTGGGTCACAAACCCGCGTATCTCATGAGACACTATTGTCTTATGTATCTCTTTTTAATGACATGTATCTCAGGTTGTACTTAAGGAGAAAATATGATAGATAGAAGTTAGAAGTTAACAGATAGAGAATGGAGTGGTGCATTTCAAGTTCCTTATGCATGGTATTGATGTAATTCTCATTTGCTTGCTATGGTTGTATTGATGCTTAATGGTAACACTAAATGTTTTTATTCTAAATATTTTTGTGGGACCGAGCTTTTCTTAAATGTGGGATAAACCCTAAAAAGGTTTTATAACCACAACATTTAAAAAGTTTTGAAAATTTAAGTCGCTCCGCCATAAACAGTTGACTCGCAACATTTTGTCGTTCTGTCAACCCCTTGCGTATCTTTGACTCACATCCCTTCGTCGTTTCATCATCAACCCTCCCAATCATGATAAATTGTTGGCTTACAACATTTTGCCATTCTGTCAACCCCTCACGTATCTTTGACTAACAACCCTTCGTCATTTTGTCATCAACCATCCCAATCATGATACCATCCAAACAAGCAAACAACAAACATATAGAAGACTAATCTAGCCAATCAGTTTAAGCATATACTAAAATGTTTTATATCCTACCATGCAAGAATATTCACTGTCATGCGAGGTATAGTGAG
Source organism: Lactuca virosa (assembly GCF_052849685.1). Classification (NCBI taxonomy): domain Eukaryota; kingdom Viridiplantae; phylum Streptophyta; class Magnoliopsida; order Asterales; family Asteraceae; genus Lactuca; species Lactuca virosa. Next base: position 338,017,434 of record NC_136430.1, read on the forward strand.
GAAAATCATAGCGAGTAGGCATGCCAAACACGAAACGACCTATAATACTATAACTGATAAGAAACTAAGGAAATCTGATAACAATTAAGTAGATCCTTCACTAATCTCAATAATACTGAAATTATTATCAAATAAGGATTAACCAGTCGAGACGGTCGGGAGGCAAGATCAGTTCGGCATATAACTTTTCTAAAATCCAACACCATGCCAACGTGTCTATCCTAGACATTGTTCTCGTAAGTAGATTAATCATTAATAACTGAGATTAATGATTAATCTAATACACATGTTCATAATAACGACAATGGTTATATTTCATATCAAGTTATACTTAAGCGAAAGTGTAACTTACACGATTGATGAAATCTGAATAGCCATGCGCAAAACTTTGATGCCTACTTCCTTATATCCTTCTGAAACCTCTAGAGCTCTGCTATCGATACTACAGAACGAGAAGTCGAATCACGAGGGACGGAAATGCTTGAGGGTGTGTGTGTGTGTGTGTGTGTGTGTGTGTGTGTGTGTGTGAGAGACCCTAGACGAAAGAATGGTGCAAAGAAATGAGGAGGCTTTAGCCTCCTTTTATAGGCTGAATTTTGAAAAAGCGGCACATGATTTGAGAAGGCACGTCGCGCCCTCTGACACAACAGACTTGTCTTCGGCTTTCTTACATGCAAACGCTGGTCGGTGGAGTCAGTGCATTAAATGTGCTGTGTCGCGGTTTCTCGAGACTGCGTCGTGGTGATTTTTATAAAATTCACTAAAACTTATAAAAATCATAATTTATTCATAAGAACTACATTTTCGACGTTCTTTATATCCACACGTTCGTCTTGACGACTACTACAACTTTCATGTTGATCATTTTGGCTAAATGCAAAGGATTTTTACTTTCATTTTTATAAACAACGGTTTATATCTTTTTATCTCGAAAAATGAAAACGGGGCGTTACAGCTTGACCCATCTTCAATCCTTCTTCCCTTCCTGAAAACTTATAGTGTCGTAGATGCATGACTCGGATTTGATTATTAGTTGACAATTCACCCATTCTTGGTGTTTGGTGAGGGTTGCTACTAATATCCGTTGGGATCGGATACCTCGATATATAAGAAATCAACACAACAATAGCCAAACAAACAATAAAAATGACCACCAACCTTTCAACACACTTAGATTCCCTCGTAGCTTTTCATTGACCCTTTTATCTTAATCTCATTTATTCTATTATAAAAAAATCCTAACTAAGAATCTTTTTGTTATGGCATATAGATAACTACTTTTATGATATGGAATTCGAGTGAATCAGTTCTGCAAGATCAACAATTAACCTTATAGTGGTTTAAAAATAACTGTCATAACCGAAACGTTAATAACCGCATATCAAGATGTTTCAAGTACCAACATATGTTTCCCTTGGTTGTCTCTCATGTAATAAATAACAATTTTGATCATTAAAAGTTACTTGTTTTGTTATTTTGTATAGATTTTGTTTATTTTTCTGTTTTGTCATTTCATAAAAATGTTGGTTATTTAAAAATAAACATTTAAGCATAACAGCTTAAAACATCAATAATAATAATAAATTAATAAATAAATAAAAACTAGTATTATTTAATTTTTTTGCTATAAGCATAAAAAGGATACACACATAATATGTAATAATAGTGTCTTTTGAAAGACATTTTTTAAAACTATTATTTATATTTGCTACCGGAAATATCTTTGTCCACTTTTTTGATAAGCAGTTATCATATTAATACAATTACAATACAAAATTACTTTTTCTACATATACCATTTCAGAAGGTCTTTTATAACATAAAAAAAAAAAAAAAAAAAAAAAAAGCATAACACTTTCGCCATTTCGTCTTAAGCTAAATTCAAAAGTAAAACATATGCATAATCAAACGGATCAACATGCATTTATCATCATCTGGGCCTGTTGGGCTTGATGAACCCTCGTAGATAATTAGATATACAAATTCCTAACTATATTCATAAAAGAAAAATACAAAGCCCATCATAATCCTACGAAACTAGATACAATTAACCATTTACAAAAAGAGTATGAAGACAATAATCATGCTTTTTTAGTTTCCTCATCATTCATTTTCACTTAACAATCAACTCTTTTCCACTATATAAAGTACATATTATAAAACACAAAATAAATAACTGCTGTTAAAATGGTTTATATACACAACAAATTGATCAACCCAACAAGGGCAATATCGTCATTCTACCCTTTTAATATCAATAACAAACAACCGCTTTACATTCACTGAAATCATCTCCCACGAGCTTCAGACAATGAAACAGCCATAGCTAACATCATTTGTTCTTCAAAACTCTCATCTTGTAAGCCATATGCACCAATCTCCGATCCTTCTTCCCTTGCTACTGTACATGCTAGACCACCATAAGGTGATGCGGATGCGGTTGTTGCCACTGGTGGGGCCACGGCGGCAGAAACACGAAGCTCCGCCGCATATCTTGCTAACTGAGCAGCATCACCGTAATTACGTTGCCGCCTTCCGTCCTCCTAATCACCATCAATATTACAGAAATAGCAATGTACTTTTATCAGGTTTAAATGTCATTCAAATACAAAACAATTTTTACTGTTATAATTGGGTAGATACGAAAAAAAAATTGAAATTAAAATGTTGTAACGGAAATAAATAAAATTCGAATACTATTTTAATTAAGAAAAAATAAATGAAAGTGGGTTGATATTTCTTGTATTTAGCATTAATCAATATTAATGCAATAGTGGTACCTGAAATGAGAGCCATATGGCTTCCATAAGCATTATATTGTCAAGATCGAATTCATCATTTCTGCATTCACAACACCAATTAAGCTTTGCGAATAAAAATAATAACAAAAAAAAAAACATAAATTCATACCTGTTATGCATAGATCCTGAAGGATTTGTAATTCCAGAATCACCAATAGAAACAATTTCATCATCATCACCTTCAATTATTCTGCTTGAAGAGCTCATATCTTGCCTTCTATGCATCCTTTCTTCTTCATCTTGAATTTCTCGTCTTCTCATTCTTATTTGTGCATCTATCACCCGTTGCTCTTCCTGAACATAATCAAATACCAGAATTGAGCTCAAGCACAATTTAAAAAAAAAAAAAAAAAAACAATCATAAATTAGTGCTTACAATTTGCTCCAACCCCTTTTCTTCTTTAGTCTTTACCCCTCTATACTCCACTGCATAGTTAAACGTTTTACAAAAGGGACACCTTAAGATTGTTAAGGATCAAAAATCAAAATCTTGGAGCACAAAATATGTTACAGGGTATTTTATAATCTTGGTTTAAAAAACTCAAAAAGGATACTGTGTGGGACGTGTTGAATTGGGCATCTTCATCTGTAGAAAACACTCTGAAGCAGAAGAAATAAACATTAGAACATAATCAGATTGTTTGTAAACAGAAAAATTTAAACGATAGAAGTAAATGAACTTTACCTGTACAAATGCCTTTCATGCAACATCTTGAACGATTTAGACTTGGATAATACTGAAATAGAAATACAAAATTAAACCACAATTGGATGACAACATAACATGCTAATAGAAAAATCAATCAGGTGATGTAAACAAGATTCAGTAATTGTAAAGCAATTTGAATAGAAACAGGAACACAGACCAAGAAGCAAATTGGGCATTCTTCAAGATCGCAGTTACAGTCATCGTCACCAGGATAACAAGGAGCAAGTTTAGAATCAAGTATGAGTTTACGAAGCTTTTTGTGATCTACATCCTTGTGTTGATACAACCCTTGAGGCCTTGTGTACTTCTCGTCCACTTGATGCCTCTTTCTAACAAGCTTATTCCCCATCGAAGACCAATCAGCAACTACAATTATTCGCTTAAATATCTTACAAAACCCTAATTTTAATCTCCGCCTGATACGACGGAATATCAAGAAACAAGAAAACACCTTCTTGAAAGAAGTAAATCGATGGCATTAACATCCTGCAATCAAGAAAAGCTCAAAAGAAAAGCAATCCTGTTATACCCATGAAAGTCAACGAACAATTTAACTTCGGATAAAATGAAATTTTAGATTACTTCGATCTGGGAATGTTATTTACAAAGAACCCATGTGATAAAACGAGACCTTGAATTTGTTGAAGCTATGAAAAAGATGGTTGCGACTGAAATCAAAAACTATGGGTGCAGGTAGAGTACAGAGGAAGGGTTACGAGAGATTGACAAAAGAATGAAAGATAGACAAATAGGGAACACAATCAGAACTTTCTCTGATGATTTACGTGAGAAAGAGAGATGCCAGGAGTGTTTGTACGTATGTCTGTTCTGGTTAATATTTCTTGATTGATGATATAATGAAAAATGGAATAATACTCTTAAGATCTCATCCAAACTGGTATATATAATCCGTTCCTGTTAGGTGATTGATACAAAACAATCCACATAGATTGTTTAATAAATAATCAGTTTTTTAATATATCTTATACCTTCTTCTTTTGTTCTTATATATCTTTCTAACCATTTGGAATGATAAAAAGTTTCTTAAAATATTATCAATCTTATTTAAATATTTTGTTCCTATATATCTTTCTAACCATTTGGAATGATAACAAGTTTCTTAAAATATTATCAATCTTATTTAAATACGAGAGATGTCATCATTTCACATGAGTAGGAAAATATATAGGAACAAAAAGTAGAAGGATATTTAATTTTTCTAAATACAATTAGGTTGTGTTTAGTTATAGAAAAATGGTTTTCGTTTTTCATTTTCAGTTTTCAGAGAAAAAAAAATACTATGTTTTCATTTTTAGTTTTCATTAGAAAATTCAGAAAACACGTTTATTAAAAATTTATTTATTTTTTATTTTAGTAAATAAAAAAACGTGTTTATATGTGTATTTTTTTATCAGTTTTCATTTTTAGAAAACAGTAGTGGTGATAAAATGGGGGTGGGGATGGGTGGGGTGGCGGTGGTAGTGGCAGCGGCGATGGTGGGGTGGATGGGTAGGGGTAGGGTAGTGGTGGCAACGTTGGTAGTGGTGGCGACGACGGAGACGGTGGTGGTGGTAGTGATGGTGATGGTGGTGTTGGGGGTAGGGTAGGGTGGGTTAACGGTGGCGATGGTCGCGGTGCTGATCAGGGTAGTGGTGGTCACGGCGACGACAATGCTAGTGGTGAGGTGATGGTGGGTCGGTGATTGCGGTAGTAGTGGTGGTGGATGTGTGTGTGTGGGTGTGTGTGTTTGTGGAGGTGGGTGTGGGTGTGGGTGTAAGGTTGTAGGGGTGGGGTGGAGGTAGGGTTAGTGGTGGGGTAATGGTGGTGGCGATGGTGGGTCAGTGATTGCAGTAATGGTATTGGTAGGTGGGAGGGGGTCTGAGGTGTGAGGTGTGGGTGGGGGTAGTGGTTGGGTAATGGTGGTGGTGATGGTGATGGTGGTGGTGGTGGGTGGGTGGGTGTGTGCGTGTTGGTGTTTGTAGGGGTGGGTGTGGGGTTATAGGGGTGGGGATGTTGGGAGTGGGTGTTTGCTTTTATTTTAGAAAAAAAAATTAGAATTAGAAAAATGTAGAAAACAATAATTATCAGTTTTCATGAAAAGTTTAGAAAAATTGTTAAATTAAACGTGTTTTCAAAATTTTCATATTTTTTGGAATTTTTTTCCGAAAAACAGCTAACTTTTCCGTAACTAAACGCACCCTTATATTTTTTTTATTGATTTCCAAAACCATACCCAAATATTTGCCATCATTGAATTTTTAACTAAATCATTTTTATATCTTTGTATAGAAATCTATTTTGGATTTTGGTATGTATATTATATTTTTTAAGCTTTCTGCCAATATGTGTTTTGAAATCCGTAATGTTAGCATTTAAAATATTTTATACAAGAAAGCATTATTATATGTTTGTATTCTTTGTATTTTTGTTATATTTCATGGGTGTGGACCGTTATACTGATTTGAACATTTTTTATAAGTTCAAAATATCTATTTTGGAATCGGTCTTCGAGTTTTAAATTTCAGACATTTTCTTCATGTTCCCGATTTACTTAAATTTATTACGTGGATGTTTGTATCAATATGCCAGTAAAGACGTGTATTTTGGGTGTTTTAGCATAATTTTATAACATATTCATAAAAAGTTTCAGAATTGATCATTGATATTTCAAAGTCCTCAAAGCATAAGGAATTTAACTTGCTTTATCTTTCTTCTTGTCACATGATGATAATAGTGGAAGCATAAAGCATCTAAAATAGTTGTTGCTTATTAGAAATGGATCTGAAAATGTCATTATATATACGGTTGTAACGTCATGTTTATTTAATAAATAAATAAACAAATTAATGAATGGATAGTAGTCCTAAAATCAATAATTATATTGTAGGGTGTTGGTTTCGAGGAGTTAATTGGCATAATTTAGAAGTTCAGGGTTAAAGGTGTAAGTTTCGGATTGATTTTGTAAGTATTTATAAAGGCAGGGACTAAATGATAACTCTTGGGACTTTATTTGAAAAGATTTTGGAAGCTGGGGGGGCGGAGGGGTAAATGTCGGATTTAATTTGAAGGAGATTCCCAAAGCCAGGGTAGGAAGGGTAAATATTGGAGTACTTTTGAAAGGATCCTTTGGGAAGGGACCATTTATGTAATTATGCAAAAGATTTAAAGTGGTCGGGGTTATAACCCGCCACCCTCGCCATGTCAAAATCCTAAACCTAATATTCTATGCACCCGCCACTCTCACCTCACCCATCTCCCGACGCCGCTGCCACCTCTGACCACCCAGCACCGTCAAACAGCTCCTGTCGCTGGCAATAACGGACACCGATGGAAACCGGGATCGGGCGCTGCATCCGTCAAAGACTGGAGAAGGAGTTTGCGTCGTGGGTGTCGCCGATTCGTTGCCTCCAACCGCCACCATTGCCGGGAACAAGAACCGAGAGGTGAACCACCGAGATTTGCTGCCCTGTTGCGCTGAGACAGTGAAGATATAGCCGCTGCTGTCCGCCATCTCACGCCACCTCTCTTCTCTATTTCTTGTTGTTGGCGTGGCTTCGTGCACGGTGGTCTCCGTTTCTCAGTCACGACCACCGCCGCTGCATGGCTCGATTCTGTTACTCGAGTCGCTGCTTCAGCCATTGCAGACTGCCGTCATGGAGCCGCTGTCGTCGCAAATCACCACCGCATGACGCCAGTCCTTCTACCTTCTGTCGTCGCCGCCCACCATAGGTGGGTGTTGGGTTTATTTTTCCGAAGGAGTGTATTATGAAGTGAGTGTGTGTGAGTTTTGTGTGGCTGGAAAACCTAGGAGGCTACCACCACCTCCACCGTGAGGTGGTGGCTGCCACCGTGTACCACCACAATGGTGGCTGTGTATGTTTATATTAGTGTGTGTGTGTGTGCTTTATTGAGTTGTATATTGTAAATGGTGCCCAAAATAATAATATAAATCTCAAAACCACCACCGTAGGGTGGTGGCTGCCGCCTCCTGCCGCCACCAGCCGTCGTGTTGGGTGGCGGTGTGCTTGGTTTGTTTGATTAGTTGGGATGTTTGGACAAAGGGACTGAAACCCTAATGGGCCCAATGAAGCCCTAATTGCCCTAAAAGCCCAAACATGTGACTGATGGGCCTAATGAACCCTAATTGATCAAAAGACCTAGCTATTGGGCCTATTGGGCTAAGATGGGGTTGGAAACCCTAATTAGGGTTTAGAAAACCCTAATATTGGATTTATGGGCCTTGGACTTATTGGGACCCACTTTTGGGCCATTGGAATTGGACTATGTATTAAGCTCGATTACACCATATGATTTGTCTAGTAGAGTGATGGACTTAATGGATTAAGTCCTTAATGGGTTAAGTGAGAAACACTTAACCCTGATCGTCATTTTATGTGAAACCCTAATTTCACTTGGCTTTATGTTGGGCCTTTCTATTGGGCTTTGGTGTTCGGGCTAATAATGGGCCATCCAAGATCAATCAATGGACTAGAATATTTAGATGGGATTTAGGGTAAGGCCCATATTGTAACATCCTGTTTCGGGTCGTCAGTGGTTAGGGTTCGTGGGCTGCAACCCGGACATGAGGAAGTCTCGCGGTTGCGACGAGTTGCTAGAAGTGTAAGGCATCTCGTCACCTTTCCGTGGGTATGAGGTTCTTTGGAAATGGAGTCATAACGAGGAAGCGTTGGAAGTTTGAAGTGTTGGCAGAATAAGTCCCTTAATTTGATAAAGGCGGCAGCTGAGTACGTTGGGCGTACGTGTGTGTACGCTTAGCGTACTCATGTGCATGGTTTTTAAGCGGAGCCACCTAGTACGCTGGGCGTACCAGTGGGTACGCTGGGCGTACTAGGCACAGAGTGAAAACCCTAATTTTAGGTGTGTCCCTATATAAAGAATGAGATGGCCTCATTCCTGGCCACCACCCTCAGATTTCAAACCCTCCTAAACCCTAAACCTTAATTCATGGAGTTTGTGGATGCATTTGAGAGCCTTTGAGTGTTGTAAGTGTTCTTGTGAGATTTTGGAATGGAGAAGGAGCATGGAAGAGAATAGAGTTGGAGTCCAGGTTTTGGATCTGAGCTTTGTTGTGGATGGAGCATCATTTGAAGGTATAAAGCTCAAATCTTTCCCATCCTTTTGATTTGTGCATGTTATGGTCCATTTTAGGGTTTTTGGTCCCAAAGCTTGAAGCTTTATGAGTTGTTGCACTCCAGAGCCTAATGTTTGTCCTTTAGAGTATTTCTAGTGGAGAGGATCCATAAAAATGAGGTCTTGGACGTTGGTATCAAGCCATGTATGAGTTATGAGCTTTTTGAGATAAGAAAGTGGGTGTTTTGTGTGTTAGTGACCATATCAGGCATGCAAAGGCTTAAAGTCACTGACTTTATGGAGTAAGAGCTTTTAGGGAGTCCGGATCTGAGAAATGAGCTAAGGTCTTAACAGGTTAAGACCAAGAGAATGGACTACGCAAAGCTGGGCGTACGCCCAACGTAATTCCAGTACGCCCCACGTACTGGGTTGGTGTCCCCGATCAGATTCGTGCATGCTAGTGTACGCTGAGCGTACCAAGGGAGGTACGCCCCGCGTAACCTCTCTGTGAACTTTTGGGCTGAATTTATTATTGGGCCTTAAGGGTTGGGCCTGGATTTTTGGGCTTGTGTATTAGTGATTTTGAGCAGAGAAATATTATATTGTGCTTTGGGCCCTTGAGTTGGGCTTGCCCTTTAGATTGAGAGTTGGGCCTTGGGAGAGCCCATTTATTATTAGGCCTTGGTGGGCCCAATGGGTTTTAGGTTATTAATGGGTTGGTTAATGGTCTACCCTTAGACATAATGAGTGAGAGTTTGGACTTAGTTCCTAATTGGGTTAATTGTGGGTTTGGCTCAGAGTTAGAGGCCGGTGCGCAGTAGCAGCGTTTTTTAGGGGCTATTCTTCATCCGAGGTGAGTCTTCTCACTATACTTACCATGAGTGGTATCCTTGTGTGACTAAGATGTCTTATGTGCTTATTTGTATGTTGTGATATTCTGCATTATGTCTCTGTGATTTATCCTGAGTATTGTATTTATGAGCTTGTTGAGTTAGGACCAGAGGGTCCACCTGAGTTCTGGGGCTGGAGGGTTCTACTGAGACACATTGACCGGAGGGTCTTATCTGAGTATAGCCATGAGAGGCTACTGAGATGTGTGTGGTATTTTGGGGAACTCACTAAGCTTCGTGCTTACCGTGTTATGTGTTATGTGTTTCAGGTTTTTCTCAGAATCGCGGGAAGGCACCAACTCGATTGTACACACGAGAGAAAGAGTTATGTTTTGAGGATCCTGGATTATTAATCAAACAATGATGGAGATGGGTTTTGTAAACTAAATAAATGAGATTTTGTGAAATTCATTATGAGAATTATATGATTTTAAAATGAAAATTTTGTTTGGAAATTTACGGTATTACACATATAAGGGTGTGGCCCAATTTGGAAAATTGGGCCATAGATGGGCCATAGTTTGGGCCTTAATGATTATATAATATTGGGCCATTAGAATGTCGAATGTTGGACTGGACTAAATGGTTGGGCCTTATGGTAAGACCTTGGAAAGGTTTGGGGCCAATTTGGAAAATTGGGCCATATATTGGGCTTTGACTCATAGTTGACTTTTGGGCCTTTGAATTGGGCCTTGGGCTTGGCCAAAGCTAAGTTAAGGGTAAAGTAGTATTTACCCCAAGTATGTACTTATGGTTATGAGTTGGAACCCAATTATTAATTAGGTGATGTTTGATATTGACAGTTCGAGAATCTGTCATCCAGCAGCTGGGATTGTGTCTACGAGACTTCAGCAGTGTGAGGTGAGTTACCTTCCAGTAGAAGTGGGTCTAAGGCCACAATGTCGGCCCACTAGTAGGAGTTGTTTGTTAGATGATTGTCTTTGTGATAATTATCTAGTATGCTCTTATTTGTTATGTTTGTGTGCTAGGATGCAATGTGATACATGTTAGTAGTAGTAGGGGTGAAATAGTCCCCGGATACCGGTTGAAAAATACCGAAGGGGTCGTCAGAACCCATGCATGCCTAGCAGTATGTTTATGTTATGTATTATGTGGTAGTGGTAGGGGTGAAATAGTCCTCGTTATCCGGTTGAAACAGACAGAAGGGGTGGCCAGCACCCATATATGCTAGGCAGTTATCTTGTTGAAAGAGACCGAAGGGGAGGCCAGCACCCAGATATGCTAGGCAGTTATCCGTTTGAAAGAGACCGAAGGGGAGGCCAACACCCAGATATGCTAGGAAGTTATCCGGTTGAAAGAGACCGAATGGGAGGCCAACACCCAGATATGCTAGGCAGCTATCCGGTTGAAATAGACCGAAGGGGACGCCGGCATCCAGATATGCTTGGAAATGTATGTTATTGTATGGTATGTGGTATGATGGGGGAACTCACTAAGCTTTGTGCTTACGGTTTTCAGTTTTGATTTCAGGTACTTCGTTTTCAAAGGAAAGGAGTCGGCTCGATCGCAACGCATCACACTATATTTCTGCACATGAGATCTTGGGGATTACACTCTGATATTGTTTTATGATAACATGTTTTGATTATTTCTACTTTGGTTTTGACATGAGATGTTATTATGGATGTTTCTATACTAATTGGTTTTATAATAACTTAATTAAAAATGAAATTTTTGGTCTTGAGTTTTTGGATGTTACAAGTTGGTATCAGAGCCTTGGTTTGAGGGATTTGGGCACACTCCCGGGTGTATCTGAACTCAAACTAAGGACTTGGTATGAAAATTTTCAAAAGTAAAAACCCTTTTATAAAAAGAAGTTTGAATAGAATTTGAAAAGAGAACAGAACTTTAAAAAGAACAAAGTGTGTGATGCGTGCAATCAGCCGAGCTCAAGTAAGTTTTCCCCAAGATACCCATACATGTTATGTTATGATATGATATGATATGGTTATGAGAACTGCATGCTAGATTAGGGTTGAGGATCTAGGAGGATGCCTTATATGCCTATTGTATGTGCTTGTAGACTTGCATGCTAGTACTGATCAGTCAGTGATAGGATAGCCTGTTTAGGTTATGCCTGATTGTATGAGCCTTTGAATTGCACGTACAGATTCCTGATTAGAGGATAGAACGGTTTGATTGGATTATGATGGTTAGATTTTCCATTGTCTGAATGTTGTTTGCTTTGTGCTTTGTGGGACTCTTTGTGATGTGAGTTAGCTACTAAGTGAATATACTAAGTCACATGGGACACAGGCCGGATAATCTCAGAGTGATGGACTTGACCCTATTGCGCAACTCTTGTCTGAGTCGAACCGTTCTAAGGATAGGTCTCTTACTCGAAGGATTATCTGATCTTTGTTGCATATGGCTATATTCATAAGGTAGCTAGTTGACATTACTCGGAATCTTTCAGCAGCTGAGGATTGGGTGAGTTCGGGAACCTAGGAAAGCCTAGGATACGTTTCAGTGGGTTAGTAGTGAGGTTCAGTGAGACTTGGGTGTACCAGTTTGAGGAAGTGACTTGGAGGATTCGGGAAGATTGTCGAGGAAAGTATGGATAGGTGTGGAAGGTAGTATTGGGCCCGTACTACTGAAAGCACAGGATCCATACTCGAATCGGTGAGAGTCTTGGAGAATCTGAGAAGCTTCAGGGAAGAGTTTGTGACCCAGTTTGGGGACAGAGGATGTTCCAGTTGTTGTAGCTTAGCCATTGGCAAGCGAGTTAGTAGGCGTGACAGGGTGTCAAACCCTGAAGGATATGATTTCCAAGAAATTGCAGATGCGTGGTCGATTTGGAGCACTTTGAGAAGAGAGGTTCGTGTCAGGTGCGTATAGTAGAGGGTCCCGGGAAGAGACTCGTGACCTCCGATCATCGGATAAAAGGCCAGCAGGGCCGAAGTCAGTGCAGCACGTACTAGAAAGTACACAAGGGAGTTTGTCACTCCAAGGGTTTAGGTTGCTACAGGTGTGGCAGGGTTGATCATGTCAGCTGAAGGTGATCAGTATTCCTCCAGATGTTGCGGGTATGTCATCTTCTACTGCTAATAGATGGATGATGGTAATATGTATCGCTTTGGAATTGTGAGTGAGTTTAGATAGGTCAGATCTCGGGTCAGTCTTCTACTAGTGGATGGGTTATCAAGGATCATATATGCCATCCTGCATGCCGAAAAGTCCTTGATGAACCCACAGAGGGACGCATCTTGCGGAGTCGGTTCCGCGTGTACCGTTATCATTCCGGATCTTTATCGGGATCTGTGCGGGGTATTATTTAGAGGATATTCGGTCAGGGTTAGAGCGATAGTTCTTCAGTGAAGTCAGCGTTCAGTGGTTCTATCATGGTTCAGATATGGTCGACAATTGTCTATGGATGAACTTTGGAGTTCAAGGCACTCTCGTTGCTACGACAGGACTGGTAACATGAAGAGGGTAGTGTCAGTTGCGGGTGTTAGGTGCATAAGTGGTTGGTCATCGGATGTAGAAGAGAATTGTATTTTCGCATGGGTTGTGTTCGGTTAGAGTTCAGTGGTGCTGCGAGATTGGAAGTGGGAACGAGGATTCGTTAGCCAGAGTGAAGAATTAAGGCCTCTAGTTGTCAGCATGGGAGGTGAATTGAGGTGTCAGACTGGACCAGATTTCAAGAGTACTCATCAAGAGATTTATACGGGACTTCTCCCTTGACCCGACTGACCAAGAAGGTGGTGGCCTTTCGCTGGGGGCCTGAGCAGCATGCAGCCTTTGAGACTCTCAGACAGCAGGTTTCGGGAACCAAGTTAGAGCTCCAGTTAGGACTCGAATTCAGTTATGTGTTAGGTCGAGTGCGTGTTCGACCGGTATGGAAAGTGTTGTAAGACTACGGGGGTAGCCGTAGCATTCACTAGCGATCAGGTAGTATGGAAAGTGTTGTAAGACTGCGGGGGTAGCCGTAGCATTCACTAGAGGTCAGGTAGTATGGAAAGTGTTGTAAGACTGCCGGGGGGGGGAGGGGTAGCCATAGCATTCACTAGCGATCAGATAGTATGGAGAGTGTTGTAAGACTGCAGATGTAGTCGTAGCATTCACTAGCGTCAGGTGGTGTGGGAAGTGTTATAAGTATGTGGGTGTAGTCGTAGCATTCACATGGGTTGGTAGTTAGTGCTAGAGTGTTGTAAGTCTGCGGGTGTAGCCGTAGCATTCACTAGGTTGGTAGATAGCATGAGCGCGTTGTTAGGTCACGGAAGGAACATGATTACCCACCAGTTCGGGTGCATCAGTGAGGATATGGAAATCCACAGATTGGGTTATGGATTTCCCCAGAGGGATTAGATCTAGTTAAGCCAGTGATAAGACGGTAGGAACGTCACTACAATTATGAGATCAGGGAAGCAATGGATTGCTTAAGGACGTGTGAGATAAGGCTTCCATTGATCATGTAGCAATCACTTTTAGTCTTGGATTTGATGATGACAGGATTCGACGCATGGACCCGATTGGTTAGATCAGAAAGTTGTTAGAGTCGCAGTGGCATGATAACTAGTGGCAACTAGTTCCAGAGAAGGATTTCGTTCAGAAGTCGTGGGAGGCGACTAAGTGGGGAGCCCTTTGGCTCCGCAGCCGGGACGGAACCCGGTATTTCAGATGGTTGGTGAACGAATTGAGACCAGACAGGTCTCGGTAGATTTAGAAGCAGCCATGTGGCAACATACTACCTCAAGCAGTCCAGTGTTCGGGCAGTTTCAGCGTTTGGACAGTATTAGTATTTGTGTTCTAGGTTGCAAGTTCGGACGGAATAACAGGTTACTTGGGTTATGCTAAATGACCTGCATGGATAATTGGGTCTGTGATTTCAGTTTTCTAGTAGGAACCACATGTTATCAGAAGTTGAGTAGTCAGTTGAGGGATAAACAGACTAGATTCAACGATAATGATTCAGTATGAGTGGTCTGTCAGGGATTCAGACCATCTCGAGACAACAAATTTCAGACCGAGTAGATGTTATCTTGTTGCGAAGAATTCGTTCACCTGCGGATTTTAGGGCCTTTGCGAACATTGGCCATGGATACCCTGGGAAGGCTAGGGTGTGCTTAGGATGGTGACCATGTTACTTGAGTGGTTTGGCGCATAAGAAATGGTAAGGAATGATTTCGAGGACGAAATCTAACTTAAGTGGGGGAGAGTTGTAACACCCTGTTTGTTTAATAAATAAATAAACAAATTAATGAATGGATAGTAGCCCTAAAATCAATAATTATATAGTAGGGTGTTGGTTTCGAGGAGGTAATTGGCATAATTTAGAAGTTGAGTGTTAAAGGTGTAAGTTTCGGATTGATTTTGTAAGTATTTATAAAGGCAGGGACTAAATGATAACTCTTGGGACTTTATTTGAAAAGATTTTGGAAGCTGGGGGGTGGAGGGGTAAATGTCGGATTTAATTTGAAGGAGATTCCCAAAGCCAGGGTGGGAAGGGTAAATATTGGATTACTTTTGAAAGGATCCTTTGGGAAGGGACCATTTATGTAAATATGGAAAAGATTTAAAGTGGTCGGGGTTATAACCTGCCACCCTCGCCATGTCAAAACCCTTAACCTAATATTCTATGCACCCGCCACTCTCACCTCACCCATCTCCCGACGCCGCTGCCACCTCCGACCACCCATCACCGTCAAACAGTTCCTGTCACTGGCAATAACGGACAACGATGGAAACCGGGATCGGGCGCTGCATCCGTCAAAGACTGGAGAAGGAGTTTGCGTCGTGGGTGTCGCCGATTCGTTGCCTCCAACCGCCACCATTGCCGGGAACAAGAACCGAGAGGTGAACCACCGAGATTTGCTGCCCTGTTGCGCTGAGACAGTGAAGATATAGCCGCTGCTGTCCGGCATCTCACGCCACCTCTCTTCTCTATTTCTTGTTGTCGGCGTGGCTTCGTGCACGGTGGTCTCCGTTTCTCAGTCACGACCACCGCCGCTGCATGGCTCGATTCTGTTACTCGAGTCGCTGCTTCAGCCATTGCAGACTGCCGCCATGGAGCCGCTGTCGTCGCAAATCACCACCGCATGACGCCAGTCCTTCTACCTTCTGTCGTCGCCGCCCACCATAGGTGGGTGTTGGGTTTATTTTTCCGAAGGAGTGTATTATGAAGTGAGTGTGTGTGAGTTTTGTGTGGCTGGAAAACCTAGGAGGCTACCACCACCTCCACCGTGAGGTGGTGGCTGCCACCGTGTACCACCACAATGGTGGCTGTGTATGTTTATATTAGTGTGTGTGTGTGTGCTTTATTGAGTTGTATATTGTAAATGGTGCCCAAAATAATAATATAAATCTCAAACCCACCACCGTAGGGTGGTGGCTGCCGCCTCCTGCCGCCACCAGCCGTCGTGTTGGGTGGCGGTGTGCTTGGTTTGTTTGATTAGTTGGGATGTTTGGACAAAGGGACTGAAACCCTAATGGGCCCAATGAAGCCCTAATTGACCTAAAAGCCCAAACATGTGACTGATGGGCCTAATGAACCCAAATTGATCAAAAGACCTAGCTATTTGTGACAACCCGAAATTTCTAGCTTGTACAACCGTTCAAATCAATCAAAGTCAGACTCGTTTCTGCTATCTTATAGCCTTGTTTAGAGTCCGTTTGAGTGTTCCAAGTCTTATACATTCAAGGATCGAGTATAGGAATGAGTTCTAAAAGTCCATAGTATCAAAATCGGGCCAAACACTCCAACTTCAGGAGTGTGCGGCATACACATGGGTGTACGGCCGTACACCCATCCTTGGTCGTACACCCCCTCCTGGCCGTACACTCTCACATATATATGTGGGACGTAGCCATTTTTAATCCCTTTTCACTCCTTCAAGCCAAGAAATCAATTCTCTCTCAACTATCATCGGGTTTTTCATCTAGATCTTCAAGATGTAAGTATTACTTCCTTTGATTAGTTGATTCATTACACTATCTAGTGAACATCCATGATTTCATCCATGAAATTACTTCTTTTGGTTAGATCTTCAAGTGTTCTTCATTTTCACCAAGAACACCTACTAAGTTCTTGATCTTGTTACTTACTAGATGTTCACCTTAAAAATGGTCCAAAGCAAGAACTTCAAAGAGTTTACGGCCGTACCCCCTTTGTTATGGCCGTACACCCCTTGTTTAGTGCATAATTGGCCTAAAACTCATGTTATACACCAACACAAGATCAGGAACTCTTAGAGGATGCTAGATAGAGACTTAGACAACACTTTTTGGCATGTTCTTCAAGGAGTGTACGGCCGTACACTCCATGTCCGTACACACCTGACCGTACACCCAAGTGGTCGTACACCTAGTGGTCGTACACACACTTGTGTGGCCATACACCCATTATATGCAATCCTTTGTACTTCTAACACTTCAATCTAAGTGTTTCCTAGTCCCTAGGGTGGTTTCCTTTAATAATTAGTTGTGTAAACACTAATTATATACATATATGTGTCATTATATGCTTATTAGGATCCATTTGTGCTCGAGGCTTCACTTGACACTCATCATCCTTTTATCGATCTTTCATTCGTATCACTCACTGCAGGTGAGTTCATACCCCTTAACTTATCTTTTAAATTACTTTTAAATGCTTTTATGGGGGGGGGGGGGGAATACAAGTAGAAACATTATAGTTATTATATCAATCACATGTGATTAATAACTATCAAACAAGTGGATTTCTTATATTTCAAAACTGTGTTATCAAACAAACCGCTTCAAATCGTTTTACAAACTCTTTTATATGCAAAACCCTTTATCAAACTCTTTTAAACTTACACTTTGTCAAATCATGTCTATATGGATATAGTTATATAAGTAGGATTGAAAGGACTTAGGACTGATAACTCGCCTTATTTCCTGTTCCTTGTTTGGTTGTGGACTTAGGGTATCGGTTGTTTGTCCGAAGGTCGATTGAATCTTAGTTATATATTATGTATATGTATATAGATATAAAAGTTCTTCGTTCAGTTCAATACCTTTGGGTAGCAAAGGTGTATAAACATGTTCATCTATACAAATAACATTGCTAGTAAACTATAATAGGTATAGTTTAGGAAGTCACTACTTACTATTCCTAGAACAATGAAACATACAAAGAGTCAGTTCATACATGAGCCAGTACAAAACATACTATAACGAGAGACAATACTCACTATAAAGAGAAACAGTACATACTATAACGAGAAACAATACATACTACACACTATACACTAGAGAACATACTATATACTAGACAGAGAGAACATACTACACACTAGATAGAGAGAACATACTATACAAATAAAAGAATATTATAACATTAATGTGAGATACTACTTCATGGTGCGGCAAGATACTGTTGTGTCACGTTTTGTACCCAGAGTCTCATGGAAGGAGAGCGTGAATTTGTGTATAGATCTATACGGGACTGACCATCCTACACCTTGTTGCTAGCTACAGTGGCACCTGCAGGTCTACGAGTGACGAATGTCATATCATTTCGACGTCTCGAACGTCGTGTTATACTAGTCGATCAAGTATGGTTACAATCTTATCACATTTTACCTTAATTAAACAAACAAGTTTAAGGTAGTTAGTACGTTGGTAGTTACTTAGATAAAACTACAGTACATCTTTATTTTTCCCATTTCATTCACATTGTGATCTTCTCACATAAACGGTAATGAAAACTATATTTTGGTAATGATAGTCATACTTTGGGAAAATACTCACTTTTTACAAAAGAACAAACATAAAGAACAGTTGGGTCTTGGTAGAAGACTACTTTAGTAGAATATATAGGATTTTCTAGGAACTTTACAAACACATACATCAAACACTTAGAAACATTTGCATCAAACATTTACAAACACTTTCTTCAAACTTATACAAAAAATGACACTAAAATACTTATGAAGTCACCAGCTTTAATGATGATCTATGCCTTCAAAATAACTTGTATTCTCAGGTCACCAGTAGACAGGTACCGATGACCAGGTTTTGAGAAGACGGAGCTTTCAAGTCTCGTCTTTATTTTGATTATTCATTTTTGGTGTCTTATAAACTACAGAACACACTTGTGTAAATTATATTATTAATGCAATGGATGATGTTGTTGCTTGTTTACATGACGTCCTCTGCCCCCGAACGTTTCCACCGTTCTGGTTTTGGGGTGTGACAGATTGGTATCAGAGCATTGTTTATAGTGAATTGAGTATATCAACCCATAAAAGATATACAACTATAAACACAACGGGATTAAAATACTCTGACCAAGAGTTTATACTTTTAAATAATAAAATATTTAACCAAAGTATACATACCTGCATTCATACTAAAATCAGTGTCACTAGGACAGAACAAAAGTATTGTGATTGTTGGACAACACAAGCAGGCTTGGGGACATATACTCAGATCTGGGAGTGATATAGCCTGATCAACTATATCTTTCCGAGAAGTGATTGCATGTGCCTAGGAATGGTTGTGGTGTTGCAGCAAGTCTAAAAACTTACCAACACTACTACAATGACAACATTAGAACAGAACATAAACTTAAAATACTATAGGAGTATTTTGTGTTACTATAATTACTTATGTGCAAACTAAAAAGGTCTTTACTAGTATGTCAATAGTTGCTGAGTGGATACGCTAAGGTTATATGTGACTAAGGTGTCATAGACTTAGAATCTGTGATCTTTGCTTTACTTCCTGTTCCTTGTTTGGTTGTGGACTTAGAGTTAGGATCACTTATTCGAAGGTCTATCCTGTTTTGGTTACATATGACTGGTATGCACTACGTGAATGTTGGAGTAACTGGTAAGGATCATCTTATAATTATCTTAATTAGTACGTCTATTAACTATTTCTTTTACCCCTATTCTCGCGTAGATAACATGGCTGGATTTCATATCCCCGGAGACCCGTACTTTCCCAACCAAGGCAATGGTGGATGACTCGATGACGAGCCAGAAGAGAATCATGCGATTCCGTTAGACGATGACTTCGCAGAGAACTTCCCGGAGGATTCTGACTCCGAGCCAGAAGTCAACGATCAACCCCTGGTAGCTCCAAACCCAAATCCTAACCCTCGTCCGGCTTTTCAAGGCCCGACGCCTCTGTGGGTGGAAAGTTTGGAGACATGGAGTCAGGAACATGGTCAACCCATGCCATACAACGGAGACAGAAGTTTCTACAATGTGAGCGAAGGAGGCTCGGCGGACCGAGTCCTGCCTATTCTGGTCCGCAGGGTTGCTCGTAATGAAATATAGGGTAGGACAGCCCTCAACCGAATTGCGGAAGTTGATGCCAATGCGAGGGTCAATACTATCTGCATTCGTTGTCTGGAGATGCTTGTGAGAGAACTGCGAGAGACCATCAGTCTCTACTGCAAGAACTAGTTGTAACTCGAGCCGAAGTCATAGAACATTGTGTGCGTCAGCGAGTGTACGAGCGACGCCTTCTTGACTTGGAGCGTCAGCTGGCTGATTTAAGGGTTCGCCCAAGGGGTTCCCATCGCTAGTAGGAGATGCTCTGCTCATATTTCCTTATTATCTAAGGATTAGCCTTCTTATCTATGCTCTAAGTAGCACTTTTCCCTGTAATTTCCTGTTTATCTTAAGACCTTGAACTTTCAGTCGATTAGGTCTTAGTTCTGTCAAAATTTTCCCATCCTGGTTGATGTAAGACCTACTTCTAGGTCATTTTCCCGAACTTGTTACATCTATAATACCAATATTATTTACAAATATTTAATCTCATGGAAATTATTATCCAAATGCTTTCATCTTTCTAGTGCTAGATTTCTATTCAATCATACTTTCATCTGTGTTGTTGGGCTATGGAGAGTTAGTCCATGAGTCACTCTCATCGTTCTCTCTATTGAATACTTACCAATATCTTCATCTTTGTGATCTTATAGCTTCAAGATGCCTCCGCGTAGATCGAACAGGCGAGCTACTCCAATAACTACGAATCAAACTCCACCTCCTCCTCCTCAATACAATCCGACAGTAATCCAAGCTGCGGTGAATGCGGCTGTTACGGCAGCCCTAGCACAATTCACCTCGACCGGTACTAGCGGGAATGGAACTAATGTGCCTCCCACTACAGTTGAAGCTCCACTGCGCTCTAGGGAGTGCTCGTATAAGGACTTCACCAGTTGCAAACCCAGAAACTTCAATGGGACTGGCGGAATCATTGCCTTCTCGTAATGGTTCGAGAAGACGAAATCGATCTTTGAGATCTGTTCCTGTCCGAAAGGGAGCAAAGTAAAATTTGCCGCCTGCACCTTCGCGGACCAAGCCCTGACATGGTGGAATAGCCATGTCAAGTCACTAACTCTGATAGTGGCAAATGTCATGGGCTGGGAAGCTCTTAAGGAGCTCATGATCGAGGAATACTGCCCGAGGGGCGATGTTCAAAAGCTTGAGCAGGAACTCTGGAGCCTAACCATGAAGGGCTCCGACATAGTAAGAAAGGTGTATCAAGTATGAAGAAGGTTTCAGGTAGTTGATCAAAGCTAGAGCATTTACCCAACTTATGATTTGAAAAACTTACCATAGGAAAAGACATGCATTATAATTTGATCAAAATTGTTCAAATCTTTAAAAAAACAACCTTATCTTGTCTACGTATTACATTTCAAATGCCCAAAATGACCATTTTGTGCTATAAACGTAATTAATTAAACTTAGTTTGTAATCATTATTCTTTCAATTAGTTTGAATTATATTATTGTATTTGAAAATGGGTTCACCATATGGAGTGTACAGACAAATCTTTACCAACCTCCCGCTATCCTTTCATAATATTGAAAGAACCAATCTTAATACCTTTAGCAACATCAAGAAAGATGTGATTGACCATTTTGACTTATGTTCTATGGTTTTAGGATGTGTAGTAAGATAGTTTTGTAATATATACGTTGTTTACTTGTAGTTATAATATTGGTACCATTGTTTTTGTAGATTCATACGTTTATTAGTTGCATTCTTCTTGTGATCTTTATAGTAGTGTCCCTCTAAATGAGAACTACTTACACTCAATCTTCACAATAGTTGTTATGCAAGGAACCCATGAGCCCCTACTCATAGTGTTTGGTTTGGGAATGACAAAGCGTGTTAAAGCTTGTTTTCGATTCCTAAGGAGGCTGAAGGAATGTCATATGGATGTTAGGGAAGTCCCCTTCATAAGCAATATGTCAAATTCCACTTCCCTTAGTCATGTCTTCCCAGATTCATGTCATGAGAGTATTGTTGTAAGAATGTGGCAAAGAATTAATGGTCTAGGATTGGATGCAGGATGCAACAGAGTAATGGAACAGTTGTTCTGGCATACATGTAAAACGTATAGAATGTATCAATTTGACTTGTATTTGAGTAGACTTCAATATGTAATCGGAAATCAAGTTAGCGATAATGAACTTGTATGGCTTTACAATATTGCTCATGCGAAATAGACAAGGGCCTTTTCCCTTAAAATTTGTTTCAATGTAATGTTAATTGATATTCATGTGGTCATGAAATTTTTATCGGTGGTTAGACATGATTTACCAATAACGACGGTCATTGAGATTATCTATGAGGCGAATCAACATGCGTATATTCAACGTAATGATGTTGGAGATAAATAAATATTTATAAATTTATTATCGTTATCTATAGATATGTAACTATTTTTAATCGTTGAATGACAATAATCTTAATATTTTTGCACATATAGGGGGCTATTTGATCTCACCACTTATGCTGAGAGGGTGTTCCAAAGGAGGATGCACAAGTTTGTAACCTTGCAGACAATATATGTCTTTAGCATCAACTTCGAAGTAATGGATTTTTTGCAGACCGTACTTGTAAATCTCGATCACAATTAAGACTTATACATATAAGAATGGCAAAAATATAGTATACCTTATAGTCACGTGATAACGTATTGCGACCGTTTAAAATTTCAAACATTCACAAAATGGTTAATTTTAATTTGATTTATGTACTGTAACGAGCTGCATACCGACCTAAGATGGTGAATCCTCTGTCGCCTCCTCCTCAATTAGAATTATAAAACAAACTCTCGTTCGTGTTACCCCTTTGCAACTGAATAATTTAGGTATGCTAATTCGGAAGAAGAATTACTACTTTTATGGAGTCGAGTTCTCGATAATTTATGTTAAGGCTATGTGTTATACCCTAATTTAAACTTTTATTTAAATCATAACGACAATACATACTAGAAGTACGACTTTCCGATATCCATATGCAAAATGGTAATCTTTGATTTTTTATTTCTTCAAAAAACACCAAGTATTATATTTTGTAGCTTACAAAGTACGACTTTCAATATCTAAATTTCTGTGACATGTGCATTGATACCCTTATTACAAAGAAGACAATAAAAAGAATTCAAGTTATTTGGAGTAAAAATGAAGAAGTTGCGGTCATTTGAAAATCATATCGTAAACCATTGTTGTGATAAAAGTTTACAAGACCCTATCTTAATGAGCTTCTAACTAGATATATGCACGTTGTTTGTAGTAGCTTTATAAATGAAATTTGAAATGTTGAAATTGACATGACAAAAAAACCCCTTAGATATAAGAAATCACTACCAAAGGGCTTCTAGCCCAGCGGTACCGGCAGTGGCGGACCTTAGTGGTGCCCGGGGGGGTCCCGAGCCACTGCTCCGATTCCGGCACGTAGTGTAAATTTTTTTTTTTTATGTTTTTCTATTAGGTGCATCGGCTTAAAATACGAGTGTCATTACTAATTTAGATTTTTTCGAAAAAAAAAATTTAGTGCCACCCCTACTAAAACCTTCTGCGTCCGCCACTGGGTACCGGGTGTTGCCCTCCCTCCTAGAGGTTGAGGGTTCAAGTCTCATTGGAGACATAGGTGGTATTAGAAGTAGTTTAGGAGTATTGTAGATTTGTTGTTCTAAAAAGAAAAAAAGAAAAAAAAAATCTCTCAAATCCGAGTTTATATCAAGAAGTTATGAGGTTGCCAAGTTTATATGAAAACCATGAGATTTTCACAGATCACTGCCTGCGAAAATCATGCTTAAAATGATCATTTTCTAAATTTTGCTTTAATCTTTAAAAATGGTTTGTAAAATTAACTTGGTTTGTCTTTTTCTCGTAAAACAATTTGATGTATTTAAAATTTAAATACACTGCATGCTTTCAACATGTTTACCAATAAATTCCAAATCAAATTAGGATGTTTTCAAACTAACGAATTAAAATTGATACGTATACCATTCATTATGCTTATGTTTGTTTAAATGCATGGTTCATGAAAATAACATAAGTGTTTTAAATTTGAATTGTAAATTTCCATGCTAATTTGGGCGTTACTATGACAAACACAAAAAAGGTCAAGAGTGTGCTTGGAGCTCTGAAGTGTTAATAATTACCGTCGCTAGCTTGGAGCTTGGGCATAGTTTTTCTAGACAATGTGGGTTGGTGCGGGTCCACTGCTCCGGCCTCCAGTGCTCCTTTACTATTTCCTTTTTACACATGAAATTTAATTAAAAGTGTGTGCAAATATATATTTTGAATAGAGTTATCAAGTTATGTTAAATTAAGTAAACCCAGGTGTAAAAGATTGATTTTGAATGTGTTTCTCCTATTAGATTTGTAAATTGTAGTAATAAAATAATCACTTTTCTTAATATTCAATTTCAAAATATTTTTATTTATTATTTATCAGATAAATCTTTAAAAAAAATTTGCCAACAATATATTTGTTACTAAAAATATTAATATATATTAGTTTTTAAACTGGCATATAGCCCCCCAAAAACACCTTACTATAATTATCTACTATCATTTATATATAGATATAATAAATTTTTTTCAATATATATGTATATGAGTATCTTTAACTAGATATCGTTTCCAATCCTCAACCATATATACACTAGGTGTGAAACTCATGTATTATACGAGTTTATTTAAAGAAAAAATTAAATACAAAATTTTAAACATTTTGAGAAGTTTGAATTTATAAGAAAAGTGAAAAAAATATTAAATTATAAAAGTTAAAGTGTTTTTTTTCTCTTTTAAATCTAAACAAATAATTTAGATAAATAAATAAAGGAAATTAATGAAATTTTAATTTAGTAATTTTGAAATTAAAAGGAAAGTTCATTAATGATATTCATATACATTTATTATTATATTTAAATACTATGTGAAATTTAATAAAATAGAAAAACCATAAAGTGATATTTGGAATAAAAATTAATTTAAAATAACCATAAAATTACATGTAGTAAAATAGATGTGAATGTGACAAGTAACAAAAAGATCTTTATTTATTAGAGTATATATATATATATATATATATATATATATATATATATATATATATATGGGAAATCTGCGAAAAAGTCCCAAAGTTTTGGGCCAGTTAATGATCTAGTCCTAAATTAAATTTCATTAACAAAAAAGGACAGGAAACAGGGTAATATAATCACTTTAACTCTTTTTACCTTTTCAGCAGGTTACCTCTTCCCTCAGGTTACCTTTTCACATGGAAGTAAGATCGAAACAAGAATTTGTTGCTTCATGTGGTAATCTCCCATTCATTCTTCTACAAACACATATATTCAATACATTTCTTATCTTTATCTCTATTGATAATATATGTGTTAAATATGTAGAAAACAACAATAGAGCAAAGAAATTATTAGGTATCATGGGTCTATTCATGGAACAACATTACAGTCATAGGTCGTCCCATGACTCAAATTGCAGTTTCTATAAAAGATGTTCAACAATCAAAGAAATTAATAGGTCAATCATGGGTCTATTCAAGAACCCATAAACTGAAGTTTTTGTAAAAGATGTTCTTTATCCCCCTCAAGAAGTTTCTGCTATTAGAGGTGCTTCTGAGAAAATGATGAGGTTTGTTAGTGAACTTGAAGTTGTACCTACATCTGTTGTAACTGAAGGACCATTGGAACCAGGTTTGACTAACTCCCGGTCAACAGATGTACCTAAGGATTCTTCAATTCCATTCCAACTTACCACAACTCAAAACCAATTCCATTACCATATCGTGACAACCCTTCCCCCATCCCAATTCCATTCGACTTCACCTTCACCTTCACCATTTATGAAACAACCTTCTTCTTCTGTCCCCGTTTTTGCCCTTAAACAACCCCTCAATGTACAAAGAAACATTGGAATCCCGTTGCTTCAACCCTTTCCACCTCCCACTCCACCGCCATCACTAACTCCGAATTCCAATTCCGCCCCGTTTTATGGACCATTGACCAGGGAAAAAGTTCGACCAAATCAGTGTTGAGAAGCTTGTAGAACACCATGGAGGGGTTTTATAGAGGAATGGGTGACAGGGAAGGTTAATGGAGGGTAACCTAAAATCCTAATTATGAATCAGAATCAGAAAAAAAAAGGAAATTAGACATTAGGAAGATGATGGATTGTTTTGAAGACGAAGAGGATCTAGTGTATATATGGGTTGATTTCAATCACCCAATCAACACATTTGAGTAGATTAGTGTTGAGAAGCTTGTAGAACACCACCATCTCCATATCTCCTCCCGTAGAACACCACCATCTCACATGTTACCCACCTACAAATCAAATGAGAGGAACTCCATATGGCCTTGGTGAACAAACGAGAGAAATAGAGGTATATTCTTGTTCATCTTCACAATTTTGGTTACCCACCTGCAAATAAAACGAGAGAAAGAGAGGGGGGAGAAGGAGAAACACATAAGAGGGATTTTAAAGCTTGGGTAACCGGCTAATCAAAGGTTTACCGGTTCAAAGGACTAAAGTGAGTGTAATAGCCGGTAACCCGTCCTTTTTCATTAATGAAATTTAATTTGGGACTAAATCATAAACTGAGGAAAAACTTTGGGATTTTTTCATAGATTTCCCTATATATATATATATATATATATATATATATATATATATATATATATATATATGCAAAAGTTTAACAAGGAACCATTTTAAACCATAAAATCAAGGAACCATTATTTTTTCAAGTTTTAAATCTTATTATTTATTGGAAAAAATTCTCTCTCTCTCTCTCTCTCTCTATATATATATATATATATATATATATATATATATATATATATATATATATGCAAAAGTTTAACAAGGAACCATTTTAAACCATAAAACCAAGGAACCATTATTTTTTCAAGTTTTAAATCTTATTATTTATTGGAAAAAATTTTCTCTCTCTCTCTCTCTCTCTCTCTCTATATATATATATATATATATATATATATATATATATATATATATATATATATATATATATATATATATATATATATATATATATATATATACACTCTCAAAAAGAATTTTTAGCAACTCTTTTTAAAAAATGTTTTTCATGGGATTTGAACAGGAACATAAACTTTGGAAAACATGCATCTTTGTTATTTTAATTAACTAGACTTTGTATTTGCTTTGAATTTTCAAAATTACTTATTTTACCTGTTTTTATTCATGAAAAATATATTTGTCCCGAATTTAAATACATTTGTTAATTTGCGACTAAAGTTAACGAGATTTTTTTTGTCATAAAATGTCTTTTGTCTTAAAAACATCATAGAATATTGAGTTCCTTTTGACTATTTAAACGGTTAATTTGTGATAAAATATAAAAATGTGATCATGTGAATATATGTATCACACTAGTATCATGGAATATTGAGTTCCTTTAACTATTTAAATGGTTAATTTGTAATAAAATATAAAACTATGATCATGTGGATATGTATTACACTACTATATAGTCACTTTGGTAAATAACTCCTAAAAATTGCTAGCTAAATTATTATCAAGGACAAAAATTTGCTGTCAGTATTAATAAAAGCATATAAATACGTTATTATTTTATATTATTTGTCTTAATCGTTATGTATATTGTAACACTGTTCATTTACTTGTCCAATGCTTTCTCAAATTGATCATTCATCTTTACATAATTGTGAATAAACATTGACGCTATCACGATGTTGACTAATGTATCCATGTCGTTGAAGCAAATTTATATATCTTTTGATACGTCCCTCTTTTGTGTGCAACACTACAAAAATTCGTTCAATCACATCATATAAAGAACCAAGGGAAAAAAATGTTTTGTTGAGACTTGTTTAACCACCAAATATATGATCTTCATCTTCCTTGCCTAGAATTACCTAATCCCAAATAAATAAATAAATAAAAAGAACTACCAAACCCACTACTCATTACATGACTTTAATTTCTATTATTTTAAATTATTTGATTTTATATATATTCTAATATAGTATTTTCTTTTTAATTTTTTTTTAATAGAATGTGAACAAATTGTGTGTGGAATTTCTCCTAGGGTTATTTAAATTTAATTTTAAGCATTTATTCAAATAATGCATCATATATGTTTTATATTTAGTTGGTTAAAAGGGTAAAATAGTAAATGGACGAGTGAAATGGATCGGAATAAATAAAAAGGCAAACATGTTGAAATCTGTCCAAATTAAATATATGTGATAACACAGATTTATAAAAACATTTTAGTTAGATTACCATAATAACAGTAATAAATAGATGATATGGTTTGTTGGCTTTATATATAACACATTAGTAATTAATATATTTTGATATGATTTTATTTTGATCCAACATCCAGCCGTTCGACCTATCCTACATATAATAGGTAATTAACATTAAAGAAGCATTAATAAATTGTGTGTGAAATTTCTCCTAAGGTTATTTAAATTTGATTTTAAACATTTATTCACATAACTAGGTGTAAGACCCATGTATTACATGAGTTCATTTTAAAGAAAAAAATATGAAATTCTAAACATTTGAAAAGTTTAAATTTATAAGAAAAAAAATAGAAAAATATTGAATTATCAAAATTAATTGTTTTTTTAATTAAACAAGTAATTTAGATAAATAAACAAAGGAAACTAATGAAACTTTAATTTAGAAAATTTGAAATTAGAAGGAAGTCAATTAATGAAATTGATAGACATTTATTATTATATTTATTGTAATTATTATATTTAAATATTATGTGGAAATTAATAAAATGAAAAAAATAACAAAATTCCATGTGGAAAAAAATTAATTGAAAATAACCACAAAATGACATGTGGCCAAATCAATGAGAATGTGACATGTGACAAAAAGTTCTTTATTTATTAGGAAGGATGTATGTATCATATTTGTTTTATATTTAGTTGGTAACAAGGGTAAACAGTAAACGAACAACTGAAATGGATCTGAATAATTAAAAAGGCAAACATGTTGAAATCTGTCCAAATTAAATATGTGATAACACATATTTATAAGATCATTTTAGTTAGATTACCATAATAGTAATAATAGTAAATATGGTTTGTTGGCTTTTTATATAACACGTTAATAATTAATACATTTTGATATGATTTTATTTTGATCCGGCATCCAGCCGTTCGACCTATCCTACATATGATAGGCATTAGTTATCAATAACGAAGCATTAATAAACTGCCAGTGATGGTTTTCTCCGCTGTTTGTTAAAATACTGTCTTTGGAAACAATGACCTCATTTTTGGTGAACTGTTGTTGATCATTTTCTTAATCGTCATTTTCCTACAGCGTTTTATATTTGTAAATTCGTGTATGCCGTTTTGCGTTTTGATGCTCAAATAATAAATCAAGCATATGTAGAGCAAGGGTCAATTTTTATACTTCGTATTTAGCTATTAATTGTCTTATATGTGTCTCGTTTCAATTTCTATCCTGATCCCATGTATATAATTTTATGTAAATTACAAGGTGTTTGAGAATACTTATTTATTTAAGACGTTATTAATTTACTATAGGTTGTTGCATTCACACAAGTGTTTGAAACTTTGAATGGAACAAAATAAAAAGTGTTTATTGACCGTAAAGAAACATATGGATTACATGTTTAGTCATTACCCATGTTTAATCCTTAAAGAAACATATGGATCACATTCTAGTTTTCCTTTTCTCGTACCAACATCAACCGACACGATAGGAAAGGAAATTGAAATAAAACTGAATTTTGAATTCATGTTTTGTTCATGTCTATGGTAAAAAAAAACATGATGTCATATTGAGTTGTGTTTGTGTTCAAAATTCGACATAATATTAACATGTGTTTGTCGTGTCATTTTTTATGTTTTATAAAATTATTTATAAATAAAATAAAATAAATATGTAGTTATTATTGTTATTTTTTATGTTTTACAATATTATTTATAAATAAAATCAAATAAATATGTAGTTATTATTGTTACAGGTATACTTTAGTATTGTTAGTCATATTGTTTTGTTTATTGTATTTGAGTTATTTCTATATGGCCCAATGTATTTAGCCTAGCCCGATTTATGTAGTATGTATATATTGGTGATGGAATGCAAAATATGAGTTCATGGGAAAATATCGGTTGTAACATAGTATCAGAACACTCTATCTGAAAACTCTAGCCGATCCACTTGGCAGCGTATTCCTCACCACGTCTTCTTCTTCTTCTTCTTCTTCTTCTGTTTTCCGCCATCTATCTCTTCTCCGCAATGACATGATCGGATGCACCTCCAAAACCAGACCTACTGATAAAATCTATGGCATCACAAACATAAAGTCTTACGTTCCTCTTCTCCTTGATCTTGATCGCATGAATTATGATGCATGGAAGGAATTATTTAAGACCTATTGCATTGGGTATTCCGTCTATGGTCATCTTGATGGAACTTCTCTCAAATTCGATGATCCTGAATGGGAAGCAGTCGATAATATTGTCAAACAGTGGGTGTATGGAACTCTCACACAACCTCTCCTTCAATCCATTCTCAAACCCGATGCTACAACAGCCCAAGTTTGGAAGTCCATTGAAGATATTTTTGTTGAAAACAAACAATCTAAGGACTGGAACTCGATGATGAGCTACGTTCCATTACTATTGGCGACTCAACGATCATCCAATATTGCACTCGTATAAAATCATTGTCGATCTTCTTGCCAACATCGAATCCTCGGGTCCCGAACGGAACCTTGTTATTTATGCCATTAACACGTTATCTTCAAAGTTTGTCAACTGGTTGAAAGATCTAGTATGCTCAAGAATCATATTAAAGTGATATTGTTAATTAACATATGATACTAAAGGGTCACACTAACAACAACTTGATGTAATTGATTATTTATTAGAAATTGATTTAAATAAATATTCAATAAACTCTTATAATTAATTGAAAATTATTTATTTCTAGGAAATTATAATTATCATTAGCAAGTAACACATTATTTCATATTATATGAATTGATAAGTCATATACAACTTTTTGGACTAGTTGAATCCTTTTGTCTTTTACCTAAAGAAAAGCTTTATATTTTATAAACTTAGAGTTTATAAAATTTAAACAATTTCTCTTCCTTTTTGAGGCATGGCCGGAAATTGACAAGAAGACAAGGGAATGGGTTTTTGACTTATTTAATCAAAAGTAATAAGACATGGCAGACATTCTAGCTAGTAGAAGCATGAGTCCTTACTAGTTAAAGACCCGTGTATATTGTGCATGCTATATAAATAAAAGAAAGGTTTTCATTTGTTTTGTTTTTAAGATACAAAACTATAACATGCATCTTATGATGCATGTTCTCTCACTTTTGAATATCTCTTAAAGATATTAATTGATTTTATACTCTCTTGAATTTCATACTTTGGTTATGAACTTCAAGCTTAAGAGTTAAGAGTTTTAGACTAGCATCTACATCAAATTGGCTTCTTGTTGGTGTCTATAAAGTTCATCATTCTTCATCAACTTCCAAGCCTCCCAAGAGGATCTAAAGAACTATAAATGTTGTTATTTGTTCTTCTTCTTCTTTGGTTGTGTTGTTTTTCTTTCCAAACTTTGCAAGAAGATCCTTGGTGGGTTATAAACTTTTTTTATGTTATTCAAATCATCAAGTCTTCCGTTGCTAAATCTTATGTTTTTTAAACTAATTTTTGAATAAAACCCAACAAATGGTATCAATAGTCACCTTGCAAGTTTGGTTAGATTTTTTGATTTTTCGAAATCTTAGTTTTTGGAGAATTTGGATAACTTGGTTCTGTATAAAAACAAGTCCATACATATTTTTTATGACAACTTTATAATTGTTATTTTATGTGACAAAAGTTTTCATGCATCTTTTGTCATTTTAAAGTTGTCTTAGAAAAACAAAGGTTGTTTTATTTGTATGTTGATATGTATGATGTGCATAAACTAGCCAATGACCATTATGTGTTGCTGTGTTAGTTGTTTTTATTATAAAATAATTGTAATAATTTATTTATTCATATAGTATGTAATAAATTAAATAGATTAGGTTTTTTGGTTTATTTTTGTAATTAACAGATTAGTTGTTATAAATAATTTTTTTGTACAAAAATGTAACAAAAAATAAAGTTGGAGCCATTTTTTGAAGACCAAAGAGCAATTTTCAAGTTTAAGAACATGCTAAAAGTTAGTGACAGTTTCTGAAAAGTGTTACTAATGTTGTTTTCAAAGGGTTGTACTTTTAGTGACAGTTGCTGAAATATTGCTTTCAAGAAGCCTTTCCAATCTTTTGCAAGCAAATGATGTTTACTCAAGTGAGAGCTTCTACAACAATTTTTTGTGTTGGCTCACAAAAAATGTTATTAGTCGATTATGTTTATGCACATATAATTTTATGCATGTTTGTGTTGCTTATTTTATGCAATTATTGTTGGGTTTTGAGCATTCTAACACTCCTAAGTGTACATGCAACCCTAAATACATTGGATATATGTTTTCTCTATTATACATGCAAATATGAATATTCCAAGGTATTACCCTATCTAGCATACAATCTTTGATACTTGGGTAATAAAACAAGTTTGAAGACATACCTTTTTATGTAGCTTGATTTCTTGATGCTTAAGAGCCGAGTGCCCCAAGTGTGACACCTCAAATGGTTCACACAACATCAAATACACTTGGAATAACTTAGAGAGAAATGAACCACTTCATGAAATCGGCTAGCCCTCACCATACACACATAGTTCTCTCATGGTGGCCAATTTTGACAATAATAAGATGCTTATATAGTTTGTCACAATTAGGGTTACACCTTGTAAACCCTAATTGTCATGGCCTTTCATTTCCATGATCCATGGGTACCAAAACACCATGGAGCATCCATGGAGCATCCTATAGGTTTTAGCCAAACTTGATAATCCATGGAGCATTAGCCCACTATACAAGTATGGATGATTTACACAATCAACCCATATATTTAATTAGTCTCCTTTTGATCACTTAATTAATTCCAAATTAATTCTTGATCAATACTAATGAAATAATCTTATTAATATATTAGAACTTCTAATATATTAGTAAACCTTAAGTGTTATTTCTCTCATTTTAGTCTATCCAAATGCATGATGCCATGCAATCCAAATGGACCATGCCAATCGGGTCAAGTACATACCAAATATAGTTATGGACTTAGACACTAATCCAACAGTCTCCCACTTGGATAAGTCTAAAACTATTATTGAGTATGACTTCAAGAACCGACTGGCAATCATAGCTCTTTAAGCCGTTGTCGAACTCTGACGTTGTAACTGTACTCTGATCTTGTCAATGACTTGTCCATTAGATAAGTGATCATATATTCCTCCATTCTAGATATCATATGGACTGAGACATGGATTATAAATCATTCTCTCTGTCCATTTGCTGTTTCCCGATTTCCGATTCATGAAGACTGACTGATTGAACAGATCAAATCAGTCCTGGCTTGGCCAAGCACTCACATGTGTCATCGCTAAATCATCGAAGGGCCCACAAATATCGCTTTTATCCCGAAGGTAAAAGGAATGGAGAAATTTCGACTCATATGGCTTGTTCTACTACTTGTTGAATCATACACAAAGGCACGTTTTATAACATCGAGTTACCAATGCGTTTTCGTGCAATCAATATATAACCAACTCATAGTAACAACTCATATCTCTAGGTTTGAAGAATATAAGATATTATCGTCTCATGATCACTCGTGATAAAATCCATGAAGTGAGTCAAATGAGCGTGGGTTGAATCAAATGCTCAGAACTTATGAGCACTCATGAGTGTTGTAGCACCGCTTTGTCCAACATCTTAGACCTCTACAAGCCAACCCATGACAGTCTTGATTCATATCTACTTCCAACATATGACCGACTGTGGATGGTTTGAATAACTTAGTCATTCAGGAAGAACGACCTAGTTGTTCTGGAAGTCAAAACATGCAAAGTGAAACACAAGAATAATCGAATCCAATATGGTCTCAGAACTTATGAATATAAATAAAACACCTTTTATTTATCACCATATTGGTTACCCATTATTCATTGTATACTGTTTCAACTATTAACGTTATACTTGAATTAAAACAATAGTTGTCCCATGCTCCAAGCATGTACACTATGTTTTCTAAACACTAGTCATGTCATACACCAAGTATGCACATTATGTTTGTCTAAACATTAGTTATGACATACATCAATTATGCACACTAAGTTTGTCTATGATCTTTACTCTGTGAAATAGATCGATTGAACATAATTCCAATGATTCTCATTTCACAATCGCAATTCCTTACCGCAAATGCAAGAATTCCAAATCCTGCCATTTACCAAAATATGTTAGATTATAAACTTATTTGCATTGATCCTCTTGTAATGATTATGCACAAAGTCACAAAGACTTGTCAACAGACATTACAGATTATTCCAATGGAGATCAATTCCATGGAAATATCCTTCTTGCATTAAGTTTTTCTAATCTTACACAGATTGAATAATTTCCACCTGTGGAAACATTTCCATATTCCCATTTTGACTATCACTTCTGAACAAGAGTTGCCTCTTTTCAGAATATGTCAATATGGTCCTTCCAAAATTAACATTATACTTCCAACTGTCCCTGAGCAACCAATCTTTGGTAAACCTTAGATTGTATTCGACAATTGCATAATCATTTTAGTCATTTCCAATTCTAGAATTTTCCCTTCTTAATGCCTTGAGCATTTGGAAAATTTAGAACGGATGAATATTATAGCACATGCAATCGATCCTATATCCGAAGCATATGGGATATGATTCATGATGTCTCACATAAAGACATGATACTAGACCAGTCTTTTGCTATAATATTTCTGTATCTATTTGCCAAGTTCTCATAATTCAAATTATGAAAAGGGATGCCGTAATCATAATCGAATTTTAGAACGCAAATAATGGACCCATATATAGAATTTCCTTATGTTGAGCCATTCCAAACACAAAATTCATATATATCCTTGACTAAATATGATTAAAACCTCAATCTAAGCTTTTAGAATTGAAATGAAGTATAATTTCCTCTCCCTTAATTATAGCAAAACAACTTGTCAACCCCTGCAACTTCACGAATTGAAACTTTTGTTTTCTATAATTAAAATTGCTGTCTTGCAATACTAATCATAATTATCATGCTCCCACTAGCTTTGACATGTACTCAGAAATCAGCTGGACTTCTAGAAATCAATACTGTATTGACTTTCTTACCAAAGTTCAAATTTCTGATACGAGATGCTTTGATAAAACTTTATCAGGATTATACACCTTTCCTTAGATAGCACACATGTGTGTCTAAACAATTTCAGAACTATGAAAAGGGATGCCGTAATCATAGTCTCAATTGTTCAGACCTTTGCCATTCCTCACAAGTCCATGTTAGTGTGCCGGTTAACCACACACGCTCCACTAACGACTTTGAGAATGTAAATATCACACTTGCTATCTACCTAAAATCTACTTAGTGAAAGCGTTTCCTCACCATCATTTTCATGAATTGGAGAGAAACCTTATGACACTTAGATTGTTTATGGTGTAAGTGTTCTTATCCAAACTCATATGGACAGAACTCAATCTTACTTTCTTGCCACCTGGCAGCACAAGGGCCTGTCATTGCTTCCAAGTTGTTATGCAGCCAATTGAGAACTCTCAGTACTCATATGCACAACCAACTTTCACTGGAATGGGCACAGAAGTAGGAATACGTCAACACGATAGGTTATAAACCTCAAGTCATGTGCTAGTGATGAACTACAGGTTTTATTCTTGATTAGATCTTGAAGTTTTTCCAAGATCTCTAAGACTCCCACTGTCCTCTTGACATATAAGACTCACTTGTCAAATATTCAAGAGATAGTGCGGACTCTTTATCAAGACAAACACTTCACCCAATTGGCCTAAGTTGGTCTTTGGTTTATCCAAAACATCACAACTTACCAATTTCAAATGTACAAGAGTAGGACACTTTTACTCTTACATTTGACAAGTGTTATAAACCTTTCTTTAAGATATGTCACTCAACTTACAGTCTTGGAGTATGACTCTAAGACTTGTTTTGGAACGAAGTATGAATCATCTTCTTGATTTAACCATTTCCACAATTCTTGATTCCTCTTCATAGCCATAGGAATGCATTAAGATGTCCTTAGAGGACTAATTTTGACATGATTTCTAAATCATTAAAATGATCACAAAACATGATACTAAAGTACTCTCCCATCTTTCAGATTTGAGAGACTTTTATCATTCTGCCTGATTTGATTCTTCTCATTCGTTCTGCCATACATCGAAACTTTTCCAACGTTTCAGAATTATACTTAAACTAGTAAGTATAACCATATTTACTAAACTTTAGTAAATCATGACGAATAGTCTTATCGATCTTTTGTGGTGGACTTGATCAGTGCACCAGAATGTATACTCGATCCCTTAGTCCTTCACTTGACTCACATATACATGTGAACAAGGAATTAATCTTAATTTTCCAAAGATGAAAATTCTCATTCATCATACTATACAACTTGCATGATTTCCAAGTTTCTATCCAACTGAAACCTTGGGTGATGAGAATCTTTCCTTATTTGGTAAATTATGACACTATCACAAACGAAAGAATCAAGTCCATTTTTCCAATATTGTTATCAGTGGAATCATATAAACAACCATTTTTCACAAATGCCACTGTAAGGATATTTTAAATAAATATAAAATTAAAACCTTTTTATTTTATTTCAAAACTTTGCGGAAAAAACTTATCCTTACAGTGCAAATGCATATGAAAAACTTGTTGTTATCAAATCCTAAGCAATATATCATAACTCCTAAGCAACAGCTCAAAAATTCTGATCACCAAACCATTCGATCGAAATCCATCTTCACGATCAAAATCAGCATATACTTCCTTTAAGTTTCTTCACTTTTCTTTGGTTCTTAAAACAACAACATGTGACCCAGTCACATCATGTAATGAGAATCTCAGAATAGAAACTTAACAGAGTTAGATAGTGGACTTCACCTGAAGTAGAATCAAACATTTTGACTTGATCAACCCTATGATCCTTTAGGTAAATAGGCAGTTTTGTAACCAATGCCCATTCCTTTGGCAATATAAACATATGGACTCTATGGAAATGGTACATGGGACTATCACAGACTTAGACTTTCTCTTTACCATTTGGTCAACCGAGTTGACTATGGCCGATCCCTTTCCATTGGGAAGAGAAAGCTTTTTGTGGATATCCAATGTTACCATTGTCAATGTCCATTTAAGGTTTGGGAAGTTGATCTTCTTAATCAAACTTGCTTTACTAGTCCTCCAAATCATTGCTGATTCAGCAGCACCAAGCAAATAGATAAGATCATTTAAGGGTCATGTCATAGTCTGTTTCAAAGTAGTCCCAAAGGAACTCACCATGTGACTTAGAAAGTGATTGAACATCCAACTTTCTTAAGACTTTGACACCCAACTCTCCCGTCTTGTCAATATGTGACTTCATCTCCAAGATGTGAGCTCACATAGACTTTGCTTGCCAATAGGGCTTGAGTGACCTTGAACTTGTGGGTTAGGGAGAATAATTGGAGGAGGTGGAGGAAGTGAAGTTCCAAGAGATTTGGGAAGATCATAGATGTCTGAACTAGACATCTTTTGGGAGATATTCAAGATAGTTGATTTAAAGTCCTTAATATAACACCCAATATGAAATATTAAGGCTAGGACCCAACACAATATTTTATAACTTGGAAGAGGGATGCCGTAATCCAAGCTATAGAATATTTGAAGGTAGGCGAATGACGATTCGCCAATTTCCACCATGAAAAACAAAATAGAAATATTAGGTTTTAATTGGATTTGAAACTCCTTGATCTTTTGAGATTCATTGAACTTTTCAATGACATGTTTCAATCTCGATTGTGCCCTCTCAAGTTTTGTGACTGGGATGCCGAGGATCACAAAACAAGGTGTGAATAACCATGAAAATATACTTGGTACCCTTAAAATTTACCCCTTAATAGATGTGACGGTTAACCACATGTGCTCCACCGATACTATGATAAAAATTAAGTTACCCTTTTCCTACCTTGTTAAGTCAAGCTAGTGTGCCGGTTAACCACACGCGCTCCACTAACCGACTTAAGCAAAGTGCAAAGTGTAATTTCATGGGTTAGCACCAAATTCACATTTTTCCTAAGTAACTAAGATTGGGAATTTATAAAAGTTTAGTTACTTAGTATTTATCATTAATACTTTTAATGAAGGGAGAATTCTAGTCCTTGTCCTACTCGTTCGGCTAACGACCCTCCACAAGTCAAGGAATCGGTGGGTGAGAGTGGACACCCATGAAACTGCCATTTTATAGGCAGTAACCTTATACCCCCCTTATAGATCAGCTTCGTGAATGAGGCCTACTAACGGTAAGACTGACTTGCTCTTATACATATATATATTATTAACTTATAATATTATAAAGTATAAGGGTTGAATTTTTTAACTTTTAAAATTCTAAGGGCTTAACTTGGAATTAAAGTATTCATAAGGGAAAACTTTTCAAATTCCAAAACTTGAGGGCAAGTTTTGAAACTTTCAAAACTATTCAATTCCATAACTTATGTGTTTAAAGTAGTTTTAATACAAAAAACTCTTCAAGTTCCATAACTTGAGGACAAGTTATGGAAGACTTTAAACTATTAAAAGAATGTAACTTTTCCTTTATTCATAACTTATGAAATATTTATGAGTTTTATGATTCTAAAATGTGACTTTTAATGTAACTTGAGGACAAGTTACAAAAACACATTTTAGAATCAACTCTTAGATTAAAATGGATTGAAAACAACAATTTCACATAACTTTTCTATTAATCTAAGCAACTCATAAGAACAAGATAATTCAATCAAACTTTTTCATGTAATTAGACTAACCATTAAACTAATACAAAACATGAATCTATTGACAATTATCTTTGAAATTGGATTAGAATGAACATTACCACATCAAAAACAGGTTTATAGGTTCAAAAACAGCTTAGGGTAATGATTCTAGTCCAATTCCAGCCTTAAAAGTCGAAAATATGTTGTCAGGGGGTCCTACTCGTCGAGTGTATGAACCTACTCGACGAGTAGGATGAGTTTCCTCATGGACTCGGCGAGTCCATCAGTGGACTCGGCGAGTCCAGTGCCTAGACAGCCCGCAAATCGATTTTTTCAGCATTTTTCAGCACTTTGCATCAAGTATAATTGAAAACAAGCCTAGGCTCTGATACCACTGTTGGGTTTTGAGCATTCTAACACTCCTAAGTGTACATGCAACCCTAAATACCTTGGATCTATGTTTTCTCTATTATACATGCAAATATGAATATTCCAAGGTATTACCCTATCTAGCATACAATCTTTGGTACTTGGGTAATAAAACAAGTTTGAAGACATACCTTTTTATGTAGCTTGATTCCTTGATGCTTAAGAGACGAGTGCCCCAAGTTTGACACCTCAAATGGTTCACACAACATCAAATACACTTGGAATAACTTAGAGAGAAATGAACCACTTCATGAAATCGGCTAGCCCTCACCATACACACATAGTTCTCTCATGGTGGCCGATTTTGACAAGAATAAGATGCTTATATAGTTTGTCACAATTAGGGTTACACCTTGTAAACCCTAATTGTCATGGCCTTTCATTTCCATGATCCATGGGTACAAAAACACCATGGAGCATCCATGGAGCATCCTATGAGTTTTAGCAGAACTTGATAATCCATGGAGCATTAGCCCACTATACAAGTATGGATGATTTACACAATCAACCCATATATTTAATTAGTCTCCTTTTGATCACTTAATTAATTCCAAATTAATTCTTGATCAATACTAATTAAATAATCTTATTAATATATTAGAACTTATAATATATTAGTAAACCTTAAGTGTTATTTCTCTCATTTTAGTCTATCCAAATGCATGATGCCATGCAACCCAAATGGACCATGCCAATCGGGTCAAGTACATATCAAATATAGTTATGGACTTAGACACTAATCCAACAATTATTATGTGTGGTTGATAAATTAGTTTTTCACATGCTAAGATAATTTTAGAAAAAATAAACATCACATAGAGTTTGATTTTCAAAATTTATAATGTGGACATAAGATGTAACAAGTTATTGGTTTAATATAAAATATGGTTTTATAAAACATTAATAACATCATTTTTTGAAATACTCAAATATAAGTTTTGAAATGGTGATTTTTATAGCTTATACACACTCCAAATATATAAGTATAAAAAGAAAGTTTTATTAAAGATGTAAAGGCTTCAAATGCACTCAAAATTAATATCGGTTATTAAAATTGAATCGCGTCAAATTATATAAAAACTAGCTTTTTATATAGAACCTTTAAAAGTGATTTTATTTTGAAAATTGGTATCATGGTTTATTATATGCATGTAATAAACATGATACAATATGTTTTTAAAACTAGAATTATAAAACATATAAAAGACCATTTTTACAAACTTCAAATCTATGCAATCCGTTTTGGAGAGTACTCGCACATCTCTTGTATGCACTAGTGGGATAAAGGATACCAAATCGCTTAGTGTTATCTTTAGATGGCCGGGGTGTCTTCGCGATTTCTATAACAAAGTTATAGGCCGATTACACATGTTTTTTTAATTGGACGATTTGATCGGAAATCTTTTGTGATAAATGATACCTAAGCAAGAGAGTTCTGAGGCATAGATGGGATCAAACATGTCTAATTAAATTTGTTATTAGTGATCCCATAAATCTAGGAATTATATAGTAAGATATAATTGATAATCGATATCTACCGGGTTGAACTCAA
This sequence comes from Lactuca virosa, assembly GCF_052849685.1. Lineage (NCBI taxonomy): Eukaryota > Viridiplantae > Streptophyta > Magnoliopsida > Asterales > Asteraceae > Lactuca > Lactuca virosa. Next base: position 338,058,152 of record NC_136430.1, read on the forward strand.
ATGGATGGGGAAAAAATACCTAACCATTTATTTGTTTCGCAACTTGCATCCTAGACTTTGATAATTAATGTTTTTGGAAACTAAAAGGGTATTAATTATTAAAGAATTTAAATATTGAAAATAGTAAATGAATTTTGTTAAAATTTTGTAGTTAAATAATCCATTTTCATTACCATGAATTGTCATTTTCTTTAATGACTTAATGAAACATTAACATTCACTAGATACAACTTCAATGAATGGGTTCATGTCTTAAGAGACAATCTCGCAAGAGATATGAAATTGTATACACTTAAAGGTCCTAGTCCTAAGCTACTTGCTTTGAGCAATAAACCTAAACATGATACCTAGTAAAGACATCATTGTGATGCTAAAGATGTTTCTAACATCAAACTAGGAATAGTTCAAGGCCCAAAAGAGTCACCTTGTGTGATCTAAGAGGCCCATGTTTTAGGGATTGAACACCTCTAAGACCAAGAAATCTAATAAGGCCCACATAAATGGATCTTGTTTCTTTTGTGGAGAAACTGGACACTAGAAGAGGATCTGCTCCTCTTATCTGGAATGAAAGTCTGGAAGAGACTAGTATTTCAGGTATCTACTAGATAGAACTCACACTTTTTATATAACACTTAGGTACTTGGTACTTAAATGTTAATCTAATATTTGTAAATTGTTTGCAGATATTTACAGAAGAGTAACCGGCTGAGCACAATCAAGTTGAAACTGTACTCTCGGAGTTTATTTTATTAACTATGCTAGGAACATAATGTACTTGTAATATAAAACAATGTTTGTTTTGGAACAATATATGTTTTAATTTAGCTTGTCTAAATATATGTCTCAGTTTAATTTATGAATGATTGACTATTTACTTAAATCGTTTTTCATAACGATCACCTTCATATTCAGAAATGATTAAAATTCTTTTTATGAGACTAGATCTCCTAATAAGAATTACAAAGTAAATATCAATATTTTATAAATAACAAGTTCTATGTGTCAAATACTTTTTACTTAAACTTGTTTTAAATCAAACTCATCTTTTACATTTCTATCTTTGTTATATAAATGACATTCACATATTCCAACTCCAGGAAAGGATCCTAGAAGGAAAATAATGTAGTTTATTTGACATATGTAAATCTTATTTATATATAAAAGATTCCTAATGATATTTTCAACAAGTAGTAGAGAAAATAATTATTAAGGAACTATATAATATGGTGTATGACTTCCTTTTTAATAAATGTCCAAGATTTAGCACAAAATACCAAATCAACTTTATTAACAACTATAGTAGTTAAAAATTATATTTTACATGTTAAAACATAATTGTGAAATCTTTGTTGAAGGTTTCACATATAAAGTTGAAATACAAACCGATAAGAACTATCTAAGGCCTTAATGATAATAAATGATGAATTAAATCTTACTTAGTATTATTTTCTTTCTAATCGGTAGAAATGTCCTCCTTTTATTTCCTTGGGATTAACACCTAGAACAATATCAATTGTACCTTGAGTACAAACACCAACTAACTAGTAGATATAACATTTTCTTCATAAGATTGTATGGAAAGCCTCCATCCATATCTTACTTAAATGTTTTATGGATTTAAATCCTATGTTGGACTAAAGCTTTTAGACCCAAAACCTACTGGATACATAATTGTATAATACACTAAATGTGGCTTAGATTATTATATACAAACCCACAAAGAATAAGTTCACTTATTCCCTTGATAGCTAAGTTGTAGAAAGCGAGCTTCTAATGACAAAGCAAGTGGGAGGTACATGGAACTTGATTCAACTCAAGAACCATAACCTGATGTAATTAAAGTTGGCACTAGTTTTTACAAGGGATTGTTAAACTTGAATAATAGCTATTCATAAACACAAATTGTCCACATTAGTGGTAGAAAATCATCTATGACTTGAGAAATGTGGAATCTCTCACTGATGAGCTTTTATTGATGGTTTCTAGAAAATCCATCAAATACCAACATGCTATGTCAGATCTCAAATCTGATTAATGACTTAGAGTCATGAACATAAGATGTAATCCATGTATGATAATCAAGTATGGTCTTGATTGAACTTTCTCTTTATAGCAAGGGTAGAAGGAGAAAGTGTTTCTTCTAGAAAGAGTACATTACATGGATAATCGTACACATTTAAAGCAAGACTTGTTATAAAATGATTTTCTCATACTCGTGTCGTTCACTATGGTCCTTTTCATACTCATGACATTGACTATGATCAAACCTTTTTCGCAAGTACCTATGATTAGATCAACAAGGATATTGTTTACTAAAAATTCATATTCTTAATATGAGATATAGCAAAAAGATTTCAAGAAATACTGCTTTTCTTAATAGACATCTATTAGAAGATATCTATATATATATATATATATATATATATATATATATATATATATATATATATATATATATATATATACATACATATAGATTATCCTGAAGGTTTACTTAATCCATGTTATCCTAACAAAATATGTAGAGCTTGACATCCACTTGTGGATATAAAGCAAACATCTCAATGTTGCAATCATCATTTTAATATGAAACCACAAGGTATGATTTTATATCAAAATGAATAGAACATGTGTGTTTACTAAGAACTAGTGGGAGCATAGTGAAATTCATAATATTGTATGAATGAGACATACTTAATCATAAGAAATTACATTCTGACCATGCCAGGCTTTTTCACCTTGACTCGGAATATATTTCTAAAATGAAAGACTTAGGAAGGACAAGATACATTCTTGGAATGTAAAAATCTATTGAGATAGATAAAATGAATGTTAAAAGTTTTTTATAGTTATGAATATATTGACAATATTTTGAAAGAGATCAAGATAGAAGATTCCTTTGAAGGAACCTTTACATTGTTACATGGCATTGAATTTGAGCGAACCTCAAAAGGAACCTAGCTCATAGGTTTGAACTAGCTGAAATGATTTATATTCGATTTGCTTAGAATAAATCCATCATTTATGCCATATTATGCATAAGACCTGGTATATGATCATGTTATGATCATATCATAATACACCAATTGAATACAAGGTTAAGTCACCAGATGACTATAGAAACATTCTAAGAGTACTTTGGAAAAACTAAGAGAATGTATATTAGACATATAGTTTAGAACAAAATTTTCATGTAAAGAGCTACATAAGATTCTAATTCTAAACAAATATATATAATTATGAATTATAATTGGATTATGACTTCATTGAGGGATGGAGAGTAAGTTTAGTTGGAATGAGGTCCAAGAAAAACACAAATGACACAATATACTACAAAATAAGAATACGCTACTTTAGAAGTTGAAATATAATATGATTGGATGAATGAGTTCATTGAAAAGCTATGTTGATATATATCATTCAAGGATCACATATAAATCTTTGTGACTTCGAGAGCATACTGAATCTAACTAAGAGACTCTATATCACGAAAGAACACCAATCATATACTCCAAGATATTTAACTATACCTAGAGTAAAGTCAAATATGGAGATGATAGCATTCGCAAAATTCACACAAATTAAGTTTAGTCGAACCCATTAATAAAGTTCTTCTTATGAGCTAAGAATGAATGGTCACACTTCAGCTATAAGACTTTATTATTCTAGAAATGGGATTTTGATTTGGATTTAGTATTTGGATATTGGAACATTGTAACAACAACTATTATATAATGTTTTGATATATTGGGATATAATCATAACATCATTACTTGTTGTGTTCTATATTAACATGTTTAATCCATGAATAATCTTATTATTCTAAAGGTTCATAGTCGATTATAATTGTAGGAGCAACTATAAAGTAAGACTAATATGAATTGGATTGGTTGACTTTCACTGGATGAAAGTAGGCAATGGGTTGTAACCAAGTTTCATAGGTACTTGTCAGAGAACTGGTCAGAGAATTGGAAATTATTTATTTCTAGGAAATAATAATTTTCATTAGCAAGTAACACATTATTTCATATTGTATGAATTAATAAGTCATGTACAACTTTTTGAACTTGTTGAATCATTTTGTCTTTTACCTAAAGACAAAGTTTATATTTTATAAACTTATAGTTTATAAAATTTACACAATTCCTCTTCATTTTTTAGGCATGGCCGAAAATTGACAAGAAGACAAAGGAATGGGTTTCTGACTTATTTAATCAAAAGTAATAAGAAGCATGAGATATATTCTATCTAGTAGAAGTATGGGTGCTTAATGGTTAGAGACCCATGTATATTGTGCATGCTATATAAATAAAATAAAGGCTTTCATTTGTTTTGTTCTTAAGATACAAACCCGTAACATGCATCTTATGATGCATATTCTCTCACTTTTGATTATCTCTTGAAGATATTACTTGCTTTTATACTCTCTTGAAGTTTATACTTTGGTTATGAACTTCAAGCTTAAGAGTTAAGACTTTTAGACTAGCATCTACATCAAGTTGGCTTCTTGTTGGTGTCTCTAAAGTTCATCATTCTTCATCAACTTCCAAGCCTCCCAAGAGGATCCAAAGAACTACAAAGGTTGTTATTTGTTGTTCTTCTTCTTCTTTGGTTGTATTGTTTTTCTTTCCCAAATTTGCAAGAAGATCCTTGGTGGGTTATAAACTTGTTTTATGTTATTCAAATCATCAAGTATTCCGTTGCTAAATCTTATGTTTTTTAAACTAATTTTTGAATAAAAACCCAACAATGGTTACCACCATTCGTCATCAAAGACCCTTCCTGAATTGTCTTGCTATACGATCGATGCTTATGCTAGAGGAACGTTCCATGCTCAAGGAACAAAACCATGTGGTGCAAGATACTCATCAAGATCACTATTCAGCCCCAAATATTCTCAATACCTTGCATAGGGATGTCAACGGGGGCAAACGAGACGAGGAGTGCATCCCCCGCCCGCCCCCGAAATTTCCCCGTTCCCCCTTCCCCCGCCCCCAAATCCCCCTTATTAACCCAAACCCCGCCGCCGATTTATTTTGGGCTAAAAGAAACTATTTTTTACGTTACAAATACTTATTTATAGCCAAATTTTACATGTTAAAAAAAGTTATGGCATCTTAAAAACATTATACTAACAACTTAAAAACATGTTTTTTGTTGAATTATGGAAGCTCAAAATCATGTTATTGTTTATTATATTTATATAACTAATATATGTAAATATGTGTATAATTTATTAACGGGGGCCCCATGGGGTTTTGGGACGGGATTGCCCACCCCCGCCCCTGCCCCCGAAATTAAAACGGGGGTTAATCTTGCCCCCGTCCCCGTCTCCGCCCCTAATGTTTTTTAATAAATTCCCCCAAACGGGACGGGGCCCCCACGGGAACGGGGTCCCACATGACTGTTGGATTAGTGTCTAAGTCCATAACTATAATTGATATGTACTTGACCCGACTCGGCATGGTCCATTTGGGTTGCATGGCATCGGAACATTTGGATAGACCGTTTATGAGGAAAAGACATTTTGTGACATATTAATATATTATAAGTTCTAATATATTAATATGAAATCATGTTATTTAATTAGTATTGATCAAGAATTAGTTTGGACTTAATTTAGTGATCAAAAAGAGACTAATTAAATATATGGGGATTGATTGTGTAAATCATTCATTCTTATATATGTGGGCTTATGATCCAAGATTCCTTTATGTTGGGTTTAACCCATGTGGTGATCCATGGATACTCCATGGAGGTTAAAACCCATGGAGCATAAGGAATGGATAAAGTCATGAGTTACATGGTGTAACCATAATAGCCACACTATATAAGAACCCCTTTAGTTCAAGAAATTGACACAAGTGATACATATGTAAGAGGGCTAGCCAATTTGAACATGTATGTCTTCTTCTCATGGTTATTCCAAGAGTTCATGATGTTGTGTGAACCATTTGAGGTGTCACACTTGGGGCACTAGGCTCTCAAGCTTCATGGAGTCAAGCAACAATAACAAGGTATGTATTCTATCTATTTTAGTATCCTAGTATCAATGTTTTGATATGCTAGTTAGGATAATACCTTGGATAATCATATTTGCATGTATAATAGAGAAAACATAGATCCAAGGTATTTAGGGTTGCATGTACACTTAGGAGTGTTAGAATGCTCAAAACCCATCAGTGGTATCAGAGCCTAGGCTTGTTTTCAATTATACTTGATGCAAATTGCTGAAAAATGCTGAAAAAGTCGAATTTCGGGCATTCTGGGCACTGGACTCGCCGAGTCCACTGATGAACTCGCCGAGTCCATGAAGAAAATCATCCTACTTGGCGAGTAGGTTGATACACTCGACGAGTAGGAGCCCCAGACAGCATATTTTCGAGTTTTTTGGCTAGAAATGGACTAGAAACATTACCCTAAGATGTTTTTGAACTTATAAACTTGTTTTTGATGTGGTAATGTTCGTACTAATCCAATTTCAAAGATAATTGTCAATAGATTCATGTTTTGTATTAGTTTAGTGATTAGGCTAATTACATGAAAAAGTTTGATTTGAATTATCTTGTTCTTATGAGTTGCTTAGATTAATAGAAAAGTTAATTGATTATGTGTTTTCAATCCATTTTAATCTAAGATTTGATTCTAAAATGTGTTTTTGTAACTTGTCCTCAAGTTATATGAAAAGTCACATTTAAGTTTCATAAAACTCATAAAAGTTGGCAATGGTTACAAAAATGAAGAGTCTTGTCCTCAAGTTATGGAGGTTCAAGAGTCACTTCATTAAGTAATAAAATGTGTAACCTTAATTAATTCCATAAGTTACAAAATAAATAAAGGTTACATTCTTTTATTAGTTTAAAGTCTTCCATAACTTGTCCTCAAGTTATGGAACTTGAAGAGTCTTTTAATTAAAACTACTTTAAACATATAAGTCATGGAATTAATTAGTTTTGAATAGTTTCAAAACTTGCCCTCAAGTTTTGGAATTTGAAAAGTTTCACTTATGAATACTTTAATTCCAAGTTAGCCCTTAGAATTTTAAAAGTTAAAATTCAACCCTTATACTATTATTATAATTTTAATTATATAGATATGTATAAGAAAAGTCAATCTTACCGTTAGTAGGCCTCATTCACGAAGCCGGTCTATAAGGGGGGGTATAAGGTTACTGCCTATAAAATGGCAGTTTAATGGGTGTCCACTCTCACCCACCGCTTCCTTGACTGGTGGAGGGTCTTTAGCCGAACGGGTAGGACAAGGACTATAATTCTCCCTTCATTAAAAGTATTAATGATAAATACTAAGTAACTAAACGCTTATAAATTCCCAATATTAGTTACTTAGGAAAATGTGAAATTGGTGCTAGCCCATAAAATTACACTTTGTACCTTACCAAGTCGTTAGTGGAGCGTGTGTGGTTAACCGACACACTAACATGGACTAGTAAGAGTGGCAAAGGGTAACTTGACTTTATTATAGATCGGTGGAGCGTGTGTGGTTAACCGGCACATCGATTAGGTAATATTGTAGAGGGTACCAAGTCAATTTGTATGGTTATTCACACCTTGTTTGTGATCCTCGGCATCCCAGTCACAAACTTGAGAGGGCACAATCGAGATTCAAACATGCCATTGAAAGTTCAATGTATCTCAAAAGATCTAGGAGTTTCAAATCCAATTAAAACTTAATTATATTTCGTTTTTCTATGGTGGAAATTGGTAAATCGTCATTTACCTACCTTTAACTATTTTAACTTGGATTACGGCATCCCTCTTCCAGTTATAAATAGGTTATTGGGTCCTAGCCTTAATATTTCATATTGGGTGTTATATTAAGGACTCTAAATCAACTAACTTGAATATCTCCCAAAAGATGTCTAAGTTCAGACATCTATGATCTTCCCAAATCTCTTGAAACAAGCTTTCCTAAATGAAGATGATGTCCCATGGAAATCATACTTCTTTCACCTCCTCCAATTATTCTCCCTAACCCACAAGTTCCTGAAAAGTTTAAGGTCACTCAAGCCCTATTGGCAAGCAAAGGTCTATGTGTGATCACATCTTGGAGATGTAGTCACATATTGACAAGCCGGGAGAGTTGGGTGTCAAAGTCTAGAGGAAGCTGATGATCAATCACTTTCTAAGTCACATAGTGAGTTCCTTTGGGACTCCTATGAAACAGACTATGACAAGACCCTTAATGATCTTATCTATTTGCTAAGATCAACTTCCTAAAACTTTATGGACATTGACAATGATGACATTGGATATCCAGTAAAGCTCTCTCTTCCCAATGGAAAGGGATCGGCCATAGTCAACTCGGTTGACCAAATGGTAAAGAGAACGGCTAAGTCTGAGATAGTCCCATTATCAAGGGTCTATTGCCAAAGAAAGGGGCATTGGTTGCGAAGCTGCCAAATTTACCTAAGGATATTAAAGTCAATAAGTTTGACTCTACTTCGGGTAAAGTCCACTATCTAACTCTACTAAGTTTCTATTCTGAGATTCTTGATACATGATGTGACTGGGTCACATGTTGATGTTTTAAGAATCAAAGGAAAAAGTGAAGAAACTTAAAGAAAGATTATGCTGAATCTGATCGCGTAGATGGATTTCTATCGCATAGTTTGAAGATCGGATTCTTAAGCTACATCTTAGGAGTTATGATATATTGCATAGGATTAGATAACAACAAAGTTTTCATGTGCTTTTGCATTGTAAGGATAGTTTTTCCGCAAAGTTTTAAAATAAAAGAAATTTTTTTTTTTGATTTTATTTATTTTAAAAAAAAAATCCTTACAATGGCATTTGTGAAAATTTTTTGTTGCTTATAAGATTCCATTAAGAGCAAGAGTGGAAATATGAATTTGATTCTTTCATTTGTGGTAGTGTCTAAATTTACCAAATAAGGAAAGATTCTCATCACCTAAGTTTCAGTTGGATAGAAACTTGGAATCATGCAAGTTGTATAGCATGATGAATAAGAACTTTCAAGCATTGGAAAAATTAAGACTAACTACTTGTTCATATGGATGTGTGAGTCAAGTAAAGGATCGAGTACACATTCTTGTGCACTGATCAAGCCCACCACAAATAATCGTTAAGACTATTCGTCATTATTTACTAAAATTCAGTAAATATGGTTATACTTACAAACTTAAGTGTAATTCTGAGACATTGGAAAAGGTTTCAATGTATGGCAGAGCGAATAAGAAGAATCAACTTAGGCAGAAAGATAAAAGTTTCTCAAATCTGAAAAGATGGGAGAGTACTTTAGTATCATGTTATATGATCATCTTAATGATTAAGAGACCTTATCACAATTCATCCTCTAAGTGCATTCTGGTAGCTAAGAAGAGGAGTTATGAATTATTGAAGTGGTTAAATCAAGAAGATGATTTATACTTCGTTCCAAAAACAATTCTTAGAGTTATACTCTAAGATTGTAACTTGAGTGACATGTCTTAAAGAAGGTTTAAAACACTTGTCAAATGTAAGAGTAAAAGTTTTCTACTCTTGTACATTTGGAATTGGTAAGTTGTGATGTTTTGGATAAAACAAAGACCAACTAAGGTCAATTGTGTGAAGTGTTTGTCTTGATTAGAATCCACACTATCTCTTGAATATCTGACAAGAAAGTCTTATATGTCAAGAGGACAGTGGGAGTCTTAAAGGTCTTGAAAGTCTCAAGAACTAATCAAGAATAAAACCTGAAGTTCTTCACTAGCACACGACTTGAGGTTTATAACCTATCATGTCGACATGTCTGTGCCTATTCAAGTTGGCTTTGCATAGGAGTTCTGAGAGTTCTCAATTGGTTGCACAGCTACTTGGAAGCAATGGCAGGCCCTTGAGCTGCCACATGGCAAGAAATTAAGATTGAGTTCAATCCATATGAGTTTGGATTTGTCATTATCCTAGTCTTGTGATTGTGGTTTGACAAATTCACATGGATAAGAATACATACACCATTAAATCTAAGTGTCATAAGGTTTCTCTCCGATTCATGAAAATGATGGTGAGGAAACACTTTCACTAAGTAGATTTTAGCTAGATAGCAATTGTGATATTTGCATTCTCAAAGTCGTTAGTGGAGCGTGTGTGGTTAACCGGCACACTAACATGGACTTGTGAGAAGCGGTAAAGGTCTAAACAATCGAGGCTATGATTACGGCATCCCTTTTCATAGTTCTTAAAATTGTTTAGACACACCTGTGAGCTACCTAAGATAAGGTGTATGATATTGATAAAGTTTTATCAAAGCAATCTAGTATCAGAAATCTGAACTTTGGTAAGAAAGTCAATAAAGTATTGATTTCTAGAAGTCCAGCTGATTTCTGATTACATGTCAAAGCTAGTGGGAGCATAAGTGTTATGCTAATAATCATCATGTTAGTGGGAGCATGATAATTATGATAAAGGTTGCAAGTTAGCAATGTTAATTATAGAAAACAAAAGTTTCAATTCGTGAGGCTGCAGGGGTTGAAAAAGTTGTTTTGCTATAATTAAGGGAGAGAAAATTATACTTCATTTCAATTCTAAAAGCTTAGATTGAGATTTTAATCGTATTTAGTCAAGGATATATATATGAATTTCATGTTGGAATGGCTCAACATAAGGAAATTCTATATATGGGTCCATTATTTGCGTTCTAAAATTCGATTATGATTACGACATCCCTTTTCATAATCTGAATTATGAGAACTTGGCAAATAGAAATGGAAATGTTATAGCAAAAGACTGGTTTAGTCTTTATGTGAGACATCGTGACTCGTGTCCCATATGCTTCAGATATAGGATCGATTTCATGTGCTATATTCATCCTTTCTAAAATTTTCCAAATGCCTGGGGCATTAAGAAGGGAAAAGGTCTAGAACTGGATATGACTAAAAGGATTAAGCAATTGTTGAGGACAATCTAAGGTTTACCAAAGATTGGTTGCTCAAGGACAGTTGGAAGTATAGTGATAATTCTGGAAGGACCATATTGACATAATCTGTAAGGAGGCAACTCTTGTTCAGAAGTGATAGTCAAAATGGAATCTGGAGATTATTCAATCTGTGTAAGATTAGGAAACTTAATGCAAGAAGGATATTTCCAAGGAGCTGGTCTCCTTTGGAATGCTCTGTAATGGTTGTTGTCAAGTCTTTCTGACTCTGTGCATAATCATTACAGGAGGATCAATGCATATAAGTTTAGAATCTAACAGATTTCAGTAAATGGCATGAATTTGGAATTCTTGCATTTGCAGTAAGGATTTGGGACTGTGAAAGAGGATCATTGGAGTTATGTTCAATTGATCTAATTCACAAAGTGAAGATCATAGACAAACATAGTATGCATACTTGGTGTATGGCATGACTAGTGTTTAGAAAACATAGTTTACATGCTTGGAGCATGGGACAACTATTGTTTTAAATTCAAGAATAAAGTTGATAGCTGAAACAGTATACAATGAATAATGTGTAATCATATGGTGATAAATAAAAGGTGTTTTATTTATGTTCATAGGTTTTGATACCATATTAGATTCTATTATTATTGTGTTTCATTTTGCATGTTTTGACTTCCAGAATAACTAGGTCGTTCTTCCTGATTGACTAAGTTATTCAAACTATCCACAGTCGGTCATATGTTGGAAGTAGATATGAATCAAGACTGTCATGGGTTGGCTTGTAGAGGTCTAAGATGTTGGACAAGGGGCTACAACACTCATGAGTGCTCATAAGTTCTGAGTATTGGATTCAACCCGCGCTCATTGGAATCACTTCATGGATTTTATCACGAGTGATCATGAGACGATAATATCTTATATTCTTCAAACCTAGAGATATGAGTTGTTACTATGAGTTGGTTGTACATTGATTGCACGAAAACGCATTCGGTAACTCGGTGTTATAAAACGTGCCTTTGTGTATGATTCAACAAGTAGTAGAACAAGCCATATGAGTCGAAGTTTATCCATTCCGTTTACCTTCGGGATAAAAGCGATATCTGTGGGCCCCTCGATGATTTGGTGATGACAAATGTAAGTGCTCGGCCGGGCCTGGATTGATTTGATTTGTTCAATTAGTCAATCGTCATAAATCGGAAATCGGGAAACAACAAATGGACAGAGAGAATGATTATAATCCATGTCTCAGTCCATATGATATCTAGAATGGAGGAATATATGATCCCTTATCTAATGGACAAGTCATTGACAAAGGTCAGAGTTCATCTACAAGGTCAGAGTTCGACAACGGCTTTTGAGAGCTACGATTGCCAGTTGGTTCCTGAAGTCATACACAATAATAGTTTTAGACTTATCCAAGTGGGAGACTGTTGGATTAGTGTCTAAGTCCATAACTATAATTGGTATGTACTTGACCCGACTCGGCATGGTCCATTTGGGTTGCATGGCATCGGAACATTTGGATAGACCGTTTATGAGGAAAAGACATTTTGTGACATATTAATATATTATAAGTTCTAATATATTAATATGAAATCATGTTATTTAATTAGTATTGATCAAGAATTAGTTTGGACTTAATTTAGTGATCAAAAAGAGACTAATTAAATATATGGGGATTGATTGTGTAAATCATTCATTCTTATATATGTGGGCTTATGATCCAAGATTCCTTTATGTTGGGTTTAACCCATGTGGTGATCCATGGATACTCCATGGAGGTTAAAACCCATGGAGCATATGGAATGGGTAAAGTCATGAGTTACATGGTGTAACCCTAATAGCCATACTATATAAGAACCCCTTTAGTTCAAGAAATTGACACAAGTGATACATATGTAAGAGGGCTAGCCAATTTGAACATGTATGTCTTCTTCTCATGGTTATTCCAAGAGTTCATGATGTTGTGTGAACCATTTGAGGTGTCACACTTGGGGCACTAGGCTCTCAAGCTTCATGGAGTCAAGCAACAATAACAAGGTATGTATTCTATCTATTTTAGTATCCTAGTATCAATGTTTTGATATGCTAGTTAGGATAATACCTTGAATAATCATATTTGCATGTATAATAGAGAAAACATAGATCCAAGGTATTTAGGGTTGCATGTACACTTAGGAGTGTTAGAAAGCTCAAAACCCATCAATGACTTTGTGACATCCCTAACCATGCATTAAAATCGGTCTCAGAATCGAGAGAATCAGCCTATAAACAATCACCGGGGAAATCAGTTTAATGGCAGGGGCAGGGGCGGTGGCAGAAATTCTAGAGGCGACAGTAAGGGAGGTTATTCTGGGAGAGGTGGAAGTAGAGGAAGAAGTGGTGGAGCAGGCGACAATTTATACTTTCCTGGTAACAGTGATAACAACTGCTGGGGGGCTTGGCGCCCGTGGCCTGGTACATATCAGGATCAACGACCCAACAACAATGATGTTGGGCTCCTTCCCACTCCCAACAACTATTGGTATAATTCCCATGATAGCAAGCCCCATCAAGTTCAGCCACCCACCTGGCCTAATTCAACTCCATTCCAACATCAGCAAGCTTTTATGGCAAGCCCACAATTTCAACAGCCCAATTCATGGAAGAATTTTTTTCCTAATCAACCAACCGCTTATAACGACCCAAAACGCAGTGATAAAAATTTTCAATTTTAAAATCATCAATCCTATACATCATATGTCTCAAAACCACCATGATACAAACTATCCCAAAACATGAGAGTAAAAGAAATCATAATTGCATAACATAAGGGGGAAAATGTTGTGCCATCACGCCGGACCCTTCCCTTTCGTACCGGAAGTACCTGAAACCATAAACATAACTGTAACCATAAAGCTTAGTGAGCTTCCCCAAAATACCACAAAATATACACATAAATATAACAACACGTGGTTGTATCGGGTCCGTATCAACCCCATGTAATAGCAAGTAGATGTGTCGGGTCCGTATCAACCCCCGGGTCTGTATCAACCTCGATTCCATAATGAATCCAATCCCGGATTGGCTCCATGCATATAACATACAATCATATCAGTAATAATATCATAGTCACATACACCCTACACATACAAATCAGTGGTTCGACATTGGTGCCTTCGACACACTAGTGTGATGAGAAGACTGACCTCACAGAAAACGCTCTACTACTACCGCCCTCACTAACAGAGTACGGTTGCTACGCACCACCTATTTAGTAAAACCAAATAAACCTTGAGCTCATCCTCCAAATTAGGTGCTTGACCAAAAGTCAACTCATTTCAAAAGTCAATGGTCAAAGTCAATGGTAAACGTTGACTTTAGTCAACCACCACATCGTAGCCCTCCATAAACAGTCGGACGTGATTTTTCCTACCACCACGCTATGGGCACTAGGTTTTTAGCAGCTTAATGGATTAAGCTGCTTTCTTCGATCCTAAGGGCTCTAAATTTCAAATCTGGTCTGAAACAAAGTCTAGGAGGATAAAGTTTCCAACTTTACCCGATAAGACCACCCAAAAGGTCAAAACCTCAAACCCTAGTTTCAAATGAGCTAAAAAAGACATGAATTTCCCCATTAAGTACTTATTCCAAAGATTCCATGGTTCATTTACTCCAGAATAGATTCTAATACCAAATCCAACAAAAAAGTTGGTGCTTTATAGATATGCATGTCCAATGCATGTCTTGAAGCCATAATGAGTCAAAAAGAGGGTTTTTCCATGGAAATCCCATGCATGGTTGAAAACCCCTCAATAATCCAGATCCAACCCTACAATTATGTCAAATTCCTTAGAGATCCATAAAGTTGCAAACTTTATGAGATCCTAACACTCTAACCCATATTAACATGAAGATATAGGGATTAAACATAAGATCTAGTAACCTAACATGATAAAATTCAAGAGAAAGGGAAGGATTTAGGGTTTCTCAGATCTCAAGGAGGCTGATGGAGGCTGAGGGTGAGGAAACCCTAGCCTCCTTATTCCTTTAAATAGGGATTTAGACCCAAAAATCGGTTCTAGATGCAAACAATCAACTCCAACATTCGACTCTCAATTCCAAATCAAACGAGTCGAAAGTTTACATTAACTCCAAGTCGAGTCTAACTCCAAAATACTTTCATAATCAAATTCGATTTTAAGTTTTATTGACGCAAATCAAGTTTTATTTTAGTCAAAATAGATTCCACACAAGTCAAAATCAAAGAACATCACTTCGACTTAATTGATTTCTAACATGAAAACTTTAATACGAAGACTTGAATTAGACTCCAATCAACTCAAATCGAGTTTCGGTTCCAAACATGGTATGAAGATCGAACCATGATGATATCGAATGAGAAAATATTGTTGACTGGAGAAGGATATGAATTAGAATTGAGAATAGTGTTCGAATTAGGCTCAATTATTTCATTCCATGAATAGTACTCGTATACATTTTGGGCTCAATTAAACGAATCATGAACAGTATTCGATTTGTTAAAATGGGCTTAATGAACAGTAACTTTCGGATGAACAGTGAAATAAAAACAAATTTTGAATTTGATTTTGATTTTTGGGGTTTGATCTAAACAAAAATTAATTGGATCAACAATGGGGTTTGAAACGAAATAGATCCAACGAATCAAAACGATCAAAAATGAAAAACGCAAAGCACGAATCGAAATCATGAACGTTTTGGAATCCATTTGAGAATTTGAGATACCTTTTTGAAGATCTTGGTTCTTTTTTTGGAACAAGAAAATCAAATTTTTTTAGAACAAGAAAATCCGAGTTCCATTTGCAACGAACAAATCAAATTTTGAAGATCTTGGTTCTTTTGTTGGAACAAGAAAATCTTGGTTCTTTTGAAGATTCGAGTTCCATTTGCAACAAACGAATCAAATTTTGAAGATCTTGGTTTCTTTTGTTGGAACAAGAAAATATACAATTTGAACATTGTACCACCCATGATGCGTGTTGTACAACTCGTTCTTCGTGTTCTTCAACGATCTAACACCATCTTCATAAGAACCATCAAGACTTTTGGGGATTGAATTCAAATTCATTGCAACATTTGGAGATTGTTGCTTTGGAACCCAAACTTGCTTCATGGATTCGGCTTCACAACAACATTTGACAATTTTTGTGAATAAACCCACATGTTCTTACGTTTAATCTTCTTCTTTTTCTTTCTCATCTCTCTGCATCTTGAAGATTTGAATTCATGAACAAACCCACTTTCCACAACTTCAACTTGAAAAGTTTGGATCATATCTTTTGAAGTTTGATATTTGTGAATTTCTTGGATTGATGGTTTTCGATAAGGAATCATTCCTTCAAACGAATCACATGAACACAAAATATCATCGGTTTGAACTCCAATTGAGCAAAAAACTTTTTCATATTCATGAGAATCAACTTGAACTCCTTTTTCTTGAACATCAAGAACATCAAGAACACGATGAACATCATCAAGAACATGTTCATGAGCTTCACGATAATCTGCATAAAATTCAGTGTATTTCTTCCATATTAACATTCAGTAAGAGGAATTCCTTTTATGACTTCACCTTCTTTCTTATTTCTTCGTCTCTCTTGATACATTGCAATCCATCGTTCAAACAAATATTTGTTATGATAAAGTGGATGACTAATTAAATCTCCAACTTCATTCTTTTCTCCATTTGAAATGAGTGTATTGTCACCTTTCAATCCAACAGTCAAGCAATAAAGAAGGGTTTCAAAGGTGTATTCACCTAGATAATCTACATTCTGTATCAACCATTTCTCCATATATGCTTCTTCCATCTCAGATCAATTGATAAGATCTTGGGTTATCCTAGAGAGAGAAAGTGCTTTTGAATGGGTTTTCTAGAGAGAGAAAGCAAAAATCACTTGAATTCTAGTGAAGAAAATCGAATTATGAATCAAATCAAGGAACAATTCGATTTCTAGAATCTAAAAACTCTCTAAAACACGAAGATCAAATAACAATGAAGAATCACCAAATCAAAAATGTCATCATGGATCAATTCTTGATAAAATCAAGAACACCCGCTTTGATACCAATTGTAGTGGTGTTAATCATGATGACGAATGCGGAATATGGAATGATTTAGTGAATCATACAAGAATCATGAACATGAAGAACACAAGAGTAAACAAATTTGGGTTTAGCTCTCATTAGTTTTTAGAAAGAGTACAAATGGGTTTGCAATATTTCTCTCTCTAAACTAATCTCTCATAAATTTGTTCTTACATAAAATGAGTGTCACTTACTTCCTTATAAAGGAAAGACAACTCATTCCACACATACAAAGGAGTAAGCACACATGACATCCAAGAGTGACTTTGCACCCTAACATTCTCCCCCTCAAAGTTAGGATTGGATGTCCCGACTTCAATATCCAACAAGCTCGCGCGATCAAGACCAACTCCCCCTCGAAGTAATACCGGTCTTCAAATCCGCAAATGAATACCTGAGAAGCTTCGAATACCCACTCTATAAGCAAAACCCATAAAATAGGGTTTCTCACTTGCCAGCTGCCACGTCGTGGCCTATACTGCCACACCATGGTGACTTAAAAGAAATATGCGGCCTAAACTTGACTCGCTATGCCGTGACACCTCCCCACCAAGTCGTGGTAAACCTCAAATGCCTAAATTTACAAAATAGAAAATACCTCAGGATTCGAGTGTTACTAATCTCCTGCACATGAATCAGACTTCGTCCTCAAAGTCCTCCTATGTGAATAACTCGGGGTAATGCTATCTCATCTCGTCCTCCGTCTCCCACGTCCACTCAGAACCCCTCTGATGGTGCCACTTTACCTTAACCAGATTCACCACTTTGTTGCGTAAAGTCTTTGTCTTCCTGTCGAGAACCACAATCGGTCTCTCCACATAATTCAGGTGCTCATCGACCTAAATTTCATACCATGGAATCACCGTAGAATCATCGTCTAAACACTTCCGTAATTGAGAGACATAGAAATTGTTGTGGATTTGACTGATCTCATTAGGAAAATCCAGCTGGTATGCAATGTTTCCCACTCGGGCGATAATCCTGAAGGGACCAATAAACCGGGGCCCACCCGCTTCCAAAGCCAGATGACACCTTTCCAAGGTGACGCCTTCAGAAGCACAAAGTCCCCCACCTGAAACTCTTGGTCCGAAAAACGACGGTCTGTATAAATCTTCTGTCGCCTTTGCACGACTCACAACCTGTCACGCACTTGTTGTATCAACTTGGTGGTTTTGAGCACAATTTCAATACTCCCATGACCCGATGCCCAACCTCGCCCTAACAAACCAGGGTTCTACACCTCCTTCCATACAACATCTCAAAAGTTTGTCGATCAATACTGACATAATAACTGTTGTTGTAGGAGAACTCGTCCAGTGGACGGTAACTATCCCAACTCCCGCCAAAATCCAACACGCACGCCCAGAGCATATCTTCGAGCATCTGAATTTTCTGCGCACTCTAGACATCGGTCTGGGGGTGGTATGTTGTACTGAAATGTAGTTGATTACCCTACTCCTCATGAAACTTCCCCCAAAACCTTGAGGTGAAACAAACATCTCGTTTCGAAACCATCAAAACTGCCACCTCGTGTCGAACCACCACCTCCCGAATGTAAATGTAAAGTAGCTTCTCAACAAATATACTCTCGGCAATCGGTATGAAGTGAGCACTCTTGGTCAATCTATCAAAAATAACCCAGATAGAATCAACTCCACGCGCCATCCTTGGCAACTTTGTGATAAAATCCATGGTGATCTCTTCCCATTTCCACATAGGAATGGGTAACGGCTGTCGTGGGGTCTCTAATGTGCAGCCTTAACTTTCCGGAAAGTTAGGTACCGCTCTACAAACCATGTTATATCCCTTTTCATACAGGGCCACCAATAGCTATACATCTTTGTGGCCCCAGAGTGGATTGAAAACTTCGACTTATGAGCCTCTTCTAGCACTGTCTGCCTCACCACACCAGTAGTCGGAATCCAAACTCTACCATACTGAGTCAAAAAGCCTCGACCATCTCTAACGAATAAAGGAATCTGCCCCGTGTTCCTTCTTGAACATATGCAACAGAGAAGAAATAATAACCATCCTCAAGCATATGTCCCTGACAGGTGCACTCACTGCCTAGACCAACCAATGCTAATGTGGTTAACTATATGTGGTTGTTCAAAAATAAATCTAATGTAGATGGATCTTTAGTGCGGTATAAGGTATGTCTTGTTGCCAATGGTCGCAGTCAGCGCCCCGGTATCGACTGTGATGAGACCTTCAGTTCAGTTGTGAAACCGGCCACTATCAGAACCGTTCTTAGCCTAACTATTTTTCACCATTGGCCAGCTCATCAGTTAGACGTCAAGAATGCTTTTCTTGATGGCCATCTTGAGGAGACTGTACACATGCATCCACCTCTGGGGTTTTGTGACTCATCTAATCCCAATCATGTCTGTTTACTTAGGAAGTAATTATATGGACGCAAACATGCACCACTGGCTTGGTATCACCACTTTGCTCAGTTCCTCACATGTCATAGATTTTCTAATAGTCGCTCCGATTCGTCATTATTTGTTTATAAGCAGGGTGACCAGATTACATATCTTCTTTTTTATGTGGATGATATTGTATTGACAGCCTCCTCTACGGGTCTCCTTCAACATATCATTACCACCATATGCTTAAATTTTTCCATAACAGATTTGGGCTCTTTAAATTATTTTTGGGCATTTCCATCTCACGAGATCGTCATGGAATGTTTTTATCTCAACAAATATATGCTACAGAGATAGTTGACATGCTCACATTCTTAATTGCAAGCCAGGTCGTACTCCTTCCGACACCTCAACTAAGCTTGATGGAACAAGTTCGCCAGTTGCTGACCCGACACACTACCGTAGTCTTATAGGAGCACTCTAGTATCTGACTTTTACACATATTGACATCAACTATGCAGTTAAGAAAGTGTGTTTATTTATGCAGGTAACCTCATTTTTCGGCTCTTAAATGCGTCAAAGGGTACATTCGGGGAACTATTTATCACGGTCTATAGTTATATGCATCCCCTTCTTGTGGTTTGATTGCCTATTCTAACGCAGATTGGGCTGGTTACCCCACGTCTCGGCGCTCCACATCAGGCTATTGCTTTTTCTTGGACCCAATCTTCTCTTTTGATTATCTAAGAGACAGGGTATGACTTCTCGATCCAATACAGAAGCCGAGTATCAGGGTGTTGCGAATGTGGTTGCCAAGACTAGCTGGTTTTGCAATCTTTTATGTGAATTACTATATTCCCCTCTCATTGCCACTCTTGTTTACTGTGATAATGTCGGTGATGTGTATCTTTCTAAAAATCCTATTCAGCATCAACGCGCAAAACACATTGAGATAGATATTAGTTTTGTTAGAGATAAAGTTTCTTTGGGATAGGTTCGCGTTCTACATGTGCCATCTTCTTCTCAGTATGCATATATTTTCACCAAACGGCTTCCATCCTTGTTATTTCTTGACTTTAGATCCAGTCTGATTGTCCACTCAATAACTCGTGTTCCGACTACAGGGGCTGTTAGACGTATACTTTAGTATTTTTAGTCATATTGTTGTGTTTATTGTATTTGAGTTACTTTTGTATGGCCCAATGTATTTTGTCGGTTTAGCCTAGCCCGATTTATGTAGTATGTATATATTGGTGATGGAATGCAAAATTTGAGTTCATGGGAAAATACAGGTTGTAACAATTATATATTTTTTGTGTTTATCGTGTAGCTCGTGTTTTAATTGGGTTGTTTACGTTTCAGTAAAACAAAAAACACGATATCATGTTATGTGGTGTTGGTGTTCATATTATATAAAAAATGTTGTGTCATGTCGTGTCAACTAAAACACGACACGACTGCCCGATTTGACACCCTTATTTAATGGTGCGGTTCCAAAAGCGCACCAAAAGATAGCCAAAATTGCACCCAAAAAAATAGCCAAAACCGCACGAAAAATAGCCAAAACTCCACCAAAAAATAGCTAACTAAAACCGCACCAATTAACAGGTTCACCATTGATGCATACCACACTACTTATAAAGCTTCATTTTCTTGTATTTAGGTATGTCCGATGAGTATTTTTCAATCAATGGTTCAATCTTAATATATTAATATGGTTCTTGAACTTTCTACCTATGATTTCATCAACTTCGCTTTCCTCAACTGCAGGTCTATTAGAGGTTCCAGTTGTTCCTTCTTTGATTTTAGTTTCTCCAAAAAGAGTGGTTTCAATCTTTGCAATTTCTTTTTCTCTACCAATTAAAAATCTATTCTTGGGAAATCACATTTCATTGGCGTTGTTTTCAATTTCTTTTTCGACAACATCTTAAAACTCACTCTGTAAATACTAGCTCCATACCCATTGATTGAAAGTCACTCAAGCAACATCATAAGTCTTTGGATCCTTTCTTTGAGATATATCACGGAAGAAGATCTGTAGAGATTCAAAACAAGAAAATATCATTAAAACTTAAAATATGACATCCATTTTAAATTAATTAGAGAAAAATGGAGTCTCAAATGCCATTAATGAAAAGAAGATAAATAATGAACATACCTCACATACGTTTTCGAGCATGCAATCAACAAATCTATAATTATGAGAAGAGACTGCATCTCCAACGTTATATAAAATATTGAAGATTGAATGAAAATATTGAAAAACATGAAATTTTTGAACAAAATTTGGAGGGATCTCGTGCGAGATGAAAATTTTGAATGAAATTTTTAGAGGAAAGAGTAATGGTGCGGTTCAATATTTTTTAGTGCGAATTGTTTTCTGGTGCAGTTCAATGTTTTTAGTACGAATTATTTTTTGGTGCAGTTGTAATTGTTTTTTGGTGCAGTTGTAATTGTTTTTTGGTGCGGTTTCCACATGATTTTTTTGGTGCGGTTTTGGGAAACTGCATCAGAAAATGCTTTAATGGTGCGCTTTTGGGAAACCACACTAACAAAGTTATTTTATGGTGCGGTTCTCTTATTTTTTGATGTTGTAGATATTTAATAAGACGGTTTCTAGAAAGGACCGCATCAAAAAATAAAAACCACTCGCACTATTAAATAACTTGTGTATTAGTGTCTACATAAAAGTTCACTCTTTTATACCTATCTTTTTTAGTCATTTAGATGTATAATTTTTTTTTTGTCAACCACTATGTTTTGGCACGTATAAGCTAATCCCAACACCGTATCCTAAAATTCATTTTAATAAAGCATTAGCTAATAAACATTTTTATAAAAAAATAAACAAAATTAGTTGATATAAATAAACAATCCTAAATAGCCCTTACAACGCTCATCGTATTTTCTAAGACTGATTTCAGCATGCTTAAGCAACAAACAATCAAAAGTGTTTAAGCAGTCAGCAATGCTCAAGAAAATATTCATGTAATAAGCGTCCATGGATTTAAGATACTTCTAAAGGATTGAGATCATATTAGGCAACAGAAGGCGCAAAACATCGAGAGCGTTATAAAGTTTATTTTCATAATAATTCCTCTCCATTCTTATTATTACTATTATCAGCGCTTTAGGAATCAGTCAACCAAGGACATAGTTATTTCTTGTGCCTAAGAAGGATCCTTAGGTAATAATATTGTTAGGGCCAAGATCCTCAGCCCTATTTAGGATCGCGGATCTTCAAGATCTTTCAGGATCCCGACCCATTCTCAGGATCCTAACCATTATTATTTTTATTTCCTAACACTCCTAAGGGTCGTATTTCTATATCTTTTTCTCACATGTGTAGAAATGGTCAATATGAGACTTATTCTCAACGAAGAATCATTTCAACCAGGCTTAAGAGTCGAGAATACCAAGTCAAACAACGTGCATAAGCTCATTCAAGAGGATTCCATAAATATTAGACTTATTGTTACTTAGTCTAGACTATAAATACACCTGTATTACACACACTACACTGACGATTAGCTCTACTATTACACTTGTACTGGTTTTATCTTCAACATTTCTGTAATCTCGTATTCGAATCAATAAAAACAAAGCAGGTGATCATTATCACCTCCCAAGGTTTTATGTCGAAGATCCTATAAAGGATCAAGGGCTTTCCTTGTAACTCACTTGTCCCATTTTGGTTACTATTCAACATTTACATTACCTTAAACACCACATCGTCTCATATAATCTGGTTGAACAACACTTGATCAATTTTTGACTAAAACAATTTGGTGCCCACCGTAGGGACGTGGTGTTCACAATCATTCAAGAATCATGTCTACCCAACCAATCTTATCATTTTCCTCTATTCCTCCCATTTCCTCTAAAACCCTTCCACCAACCTCCAAGCGGAGCCCCTAAGAAGATTTCTGAGGCACAAAAGAAAAACACCTCTCCGGTCATTACCCAAGGATTCAAGGATCCTCCTGTAATGATTTTCACCAATGAGCTCTTTGCTATGATGAAGAGACTAGAACAACAAGTTACCCTGCAACAGGAGGACAACATAACGGTGTTAAAGGAAATAGAGAGAATGAGGACGGAGATACATAAACCCCAAGAAGTAGCACATTCGATCTTCCAGCCCACGATCCCGATCTTTGACATACATGATCCTCAGGAAACCACCGGGATATAGGATACTCAACACTAAACCCTGCTCCTATTTGGGGCGTAACTCCAAATGAGTGAGCCTATGTGATCCAGGATCCCGGTGAAACCTTCGTCACTCCCAACAACAAGGATTCTGGTAACTTCATGAATAATGATACTTTCAATACTAACTATATGGACCTTGATGCAAGAATGAGCCCGGTCATGGTCAAAGAACTTCAGTAGTTCAGGCAGATGATCTTAAGTGTGTCGGGAGTGATCCAACCAATACTAGAAGTAACCCCCATGAGCCACAAGATCTCGAGATTTTCTCCTTCGATAGCTGATACCGAAGTCCCGAAGCGCTTCCAAACTCCCAGCATGAAGCCTTATGATGGAACCATGGATCCTGAAGAACATGTGGCACAATACAGGGAAAGAATGGAGATCATCCCCATTCCCACACATTTGAAGGAAGCTTGTCTATGCAAGGGTTTCGGTTCAACCCTCACAGGATCAGCCTTAAAATGGCTTCCTAACATTCCTCCTTACTTTATTACTTCATTTGCTCACTTAGTTAATCTTTTTAATAATCAATTTTCTTGTTGCAGAACATTCGAAAAGAGAACTAGTGATCTTTACCGTGTAGTTTAGGATCCTAAGGAATCCCTTAAGGATTTTGTGAACAGGTTTGGTAGGGAAGCCCTCAGTATCCCCAACATCGATATGGCAACTATCGTAGAAGCCTTCAAAAATGGGCTTAAAGAGCGACTCTCCTTTCTACTAAGACCTTGTAATGACTCCATGCAAAAGGATGGATGAAGTGAGAAACAGAACACTAAGATTCATAAGGCTCGAAGAAGACAAGGATATCAAAAAGAGGAGCAAGCCACCAAACTCAAATGATAAACCCAATAGGAAGGCCGACTCCTCGGTCCAAAGAAACTATAAGTCCAAACCATATTCCAAACTTAATCATCATAGGGTCAATGTCCTTGAAGATGAAGGGGAGGAAGAAGAATTTCCTAAGATCAATGACTATTGCTTTTCTGTGGATGTTTCAGGTTTGATACTTTCCATGCAAGATCTTGGCGATAAAGCGATACAGCTAAGAAAGGGAGAAAAGTCCACCACCTGGAAAGACAAGTACAAATAGTGTGCATACCACGAGGATTTTGGTCACGTTATAGAAGATTACATAGCCCTCAGGAAAGAGATCAGTTACCTACTCAGCAAGGGATATCTCAAAGAGATCCTTGGATGAAGAAAAGAAAGATCCAAAGGAAAGGATCGGGATCCTCATAAGATCCTAGAGAAACCCGGATCCCCTCCTGCAACGCCAAGGTAATCAATGTTATCTTTGGAGGATCTGACATATGTGGTATCCCTTATTCTGCAGCAAAAATGCATGCCAAAGTGTCGAAAACAGAGAAAGAAAAAAGGCCTCAGAAGAATACATCAATCACAAACGAGAAGAAGATCACCTTCGACGAAACAGATAGAGAAGACGTTCAGGATCCCCGCCACGATGGACTGGAGATCACTATTTCATCGCCAACCACTCTGTCAGAAGGATCGTTGTCGATGGAGGATCCTCAGTTAACATTATACTACTAGATGCTTTAAAAATAATGAACATCCCAGAGTCTGAAATAGTTTAAAAATCCTTAGTGCTAATAGGATTCAGTGGCGAAACAAAGCATACGGTCGGAAAAATAAAGCTGCCTATATTCATAGAGTGGGTAAACTCTATGCAACGGTTTTGTGTAATTGATACTTTATCCTCCTATAATGTTATATTAGGAAGGCCGTGGATCCACGACATGAAGGCGGTCCCATCAACATACCATCAATGTGTGAAGATGCCCACCTCATGGGGGACAGTGAAGATCATAGGTGACCAACAAGAATCCAAGGAGTGCTACAAGACCTCAATGAAGACTTCCACAGTCCCACGATAAGCATAAAAATTAAAGCAAATGGCACAAAATGTACTAGAAGCCGAAGAACAAGATACAAAAGAAGTGCCCCTTGACCTTAAGCATCCAGATATGAAAATACTCATAGGATCCTCACTATCAGAAAACATAGAAAAAGATATAATAAGGTTCCTAAAAGAAATAAGGAATACCCTTGAGTGGAAGCATGAAGACATGACAGGTATAGACAAAAATATTATAACTCACAAACTTAACATTGATCCTTTTTTCAAACCCATACATAAAAAAAGAAAGAAGTTTGCACCTGAAAGGAATCAAATCATCCAAGAAGTAGTAGAAAAACTTCTTAAAACAAGGATGATCAAGGAGGTCAAGTTCCCAAGGTAGCTAGCCAATGTGGTCGTCGTATAGAAGAAGACTGGTAAATGGAGAGTATGTGTGGACTATACGGATCTTAACAAGGCTTTCCCTAAGGATCCTTTCCCCCTGCCACACATAGATTCCATGATAGATGCCACAGCTAGCCATGAACTATTAACATTCATGGATGCATCAGCAGGGTTCCAATAAATTCAAATGGAACCATCTGACCAATAGGATACCGCTTTCATAACCCAAACAAGTATATATTGCTACATTGCTATGCTCTTTGGTCTTAAAAATGCAGGTGCAACATACCAAAGGCTAGTTAACTGGATGTTCAAGGACAAACTAGGGGACACCATGGAAGTCTACATCGACAACATGGTGGTCAAGTCAAAGAAAGCTGAAGATCACCTCAAGGATCTTGAAGGAGCCTTTAACATACTAAACGAATACAACATGATACTGAATCCTTCCAAATGCCATTTTGGAATGAGATCAGGCAAGTTCCTTGGATACATGGTGACTAAAAGAGGAATAGAAGCAAGTCTGAAGCAAATAAAGGCCATCATTGATTTAAGATCCCGATCCTCGACAATGGATATTCAAAGACTAATAAGAAGAGTAGAGGTGTAAACCTTTCTACGACATCTTGAAGAAGAACAAAAGGTTTAAATGGACTAAAGACAACGAAGATGCTTTTAAGGAACTTAAAAAATATTTAAGTTCTGCACCCTTGTTGGTGAAACCACTAGATGGGGAAATGCTCCTACTATACCTTTCAGTATCCTCTAACGCTGTAAGCGCTGTTTTAGCCAAGGATCTTAACGGGGACCAACATCCTATCTACTATGTAAGTTAAAGTCTATTGGATCCCGAGACCAGGTGCTCCCATCTTGAAAAATTAATACTTGCATTAGTAACCGCTTCCACAAAATTAATACATTATTTTGAAACACATATTATACATGTAAGAACTAATTACCTCATTAAGAATGTTATGCGAAAACTAAAGATGTCAGGTAGGATGGCAAAGTGGTCCGTGAATCTAATCACATATGACATCAAATATTAACCGAGATAAAAAATAAAATCGCAAGCACTAGCAGACTTTGTGGTTGATTTCAGTGATGATCTACAACATGAAGCAGAATTAGAAAGCAAGGAACTCCAAAAAGAAGAAAGAATGGGAAGATGGACACTCTTCACTGATGGATCTTCCAACTTTAGAGGAACAGGCCTAGGAATCATACTAAAATTGCCACATGATGACATCATACCCCATACAGTCAGATATGAATTCGATGCAACCAACAACGAGGATAAATACAAAGCATTGATCATGGGATTATAATTAGCCAAGGATCTTCAGGTATTAGTTGATTCCTTATTATTAACTAATCATTTTAATGGATCCTATGCAGTAAAAAGGTGAAAGACTAGCACTATACCTCCAGATCCTCAAAAAACTAGCCTCCAAATTCGAAGCTTTTATCCTAAGTCAAGTTCCTAGAGAAGAAAACGCTAAGGCGGAAACATTGGCCAACCTAGGATCTTCCCTTAGGATCCCGCCAGAAATCAGGATCCCTATAACCCATATATTGATCCCATTGATAGAAGATCACTCCAACAAACCATATAATCCCAATGACCATGACCAAACAACCAACATAGCAACAATCGAAGATCCTGATCCCCAACTGCTTCCTCAAGATCTTAATCGCCAGGATACTGACATCCAGGATCATCCATAAAACTCAGGATCCTGGATCCAGCCTATTGTGGAATATCTCTATAATGAAACGATTCCAAGATAAGAGAAATGCGATAAAGCGTTTTGAATGAGGGTCTCGCGCTTCGTGCTGATCCAAGGGAAGCTATACAAGAAATCCATGGCTAGTCCTTACTTGAGATGCTTGGAAAGTCATGAAGCTACCTGAGTACTAAAAGGCATACATGAAGGAGATTGTGGTAATCATGTTGGGCGGAGATCATTATGCTCTAAAGTATTAAGGAAGGGGTACTGCTGGCCAACGATGAAGAAGGATGCCTTCCTCTATGCACAAAGATGTGATGTTTGTCAAAGGTATAACAACATCCTTCATCAACCTGCAGAACCATTGCATCTTATCATTTCCCCTTGGCCGTTCATGAAATGGGGAATGGATATAGTTGGCAAGCTACCAAAAGCTCCTAGTGGAAAAGTCTTCATTTTACTAATGACAGACTACTTCTCAAAATAGATAGAGGCTGAAGCCTTTGTTCAAATACGAGACAAGGAAGTTCTCATATATCAAACGTAACATCCTAACCAGATTTAAGATCCCTTCTGAGATCATATGCGACAATGGATCCTAATTCATAAGCAAAAGGACTAGAGACTTTTGCACGAGTTGGGGAATTAAAATGATAATATCCACTCCTGTTCACCCTCAAGCTAATGGTCAAGTTGAATCCAACAATAAGACCATAGTCAACAATCTAAAGAAAATGTTAGAAGAGAAAAAAAGGAAGAAGGGCTGAAGAACTCCCTTTCATCCTATGGGTGGATAGGAACACTTCAAAAACAGCCACTGGCCAAACTCCATACTCCTTGGTGTTTGGAACAGAATTTGTGATCCCTACTGAAGTAGTGATCCCAACAGCGAGATACCAACTGCAGGATCAAGAGAACAACGATAGGATACCAACCCAGAATCTTGACATTATCGATGAACTCATGGATCTTACTAGGATCCGCATTGCTACTCATAAACAAAGGATCATTAAAGCATACAATAAGAAAATCAAAGTAAGAAGATTCTAAATAGGTGACTTGGTCCTTAGGAAGACATTCCAAAATACCATGGATCCTAATGCAGGCAAATTGGCACCTAAATGGGAAGGACCGTATCTCACTGATTCAAAAGTAGGAAAGGGGGCATATTGGCTAGCTACCTTGAAGGAAACGTCTTTCCAAGATCTTGGAATGCTATACATCTAAAAGCATACTTCATGTAAGTTATATTAATCATTTTCCAACAAATTCAAGGTACACACTCTCTACCTGTTACTTTTATCTGATTCTTTTATTTAAATTTTCAAAAGTCATTACTGACTTAAGCATCAGAGGGGAGTTAGCAAAGCTAATGCCTACCCCAAGCAAATATTTGCAACGTGCAGGAACCTAAGGATCTTAATAACCACTAATAGAGACTGATCATCTCTCCTATGATTAAGGGTACTTAATTCACTCTAAGGTTTAAAGAGTTAATGACCTCTTTCACAAAAGATAAGGTTTCTACACCTCGCTTGGACGCACGATATCTAACTATGAGATGTGAATAAGGGGATCATTTCACGCTCTTGTAACTTGGAAACCCTCTTGTTTCTGAATATATGTTAAGATCCTAAAGTAAAAATCTAAGGTTTATAACATTATCATGTTACCGCAGTAAAATTCTAAGGTTTATAACATTATCATGTAATCTTACGAGTTAGGATTTTCCCCAGTTATTATGGGATTTTCCCCAGTTATTACTCAAAGTGGGATTTTCCCCAGTTATTATGGGATTTTCCATAGTTATTATTCGAATTGGGATTTACCCCAATTATAGTGGGATTTTCCCTAGCTGTTATTTAAAGTGGGATCTTCCTCAGTAGGGATCTTCCCTGGTTATTTGCTAAGAAATATTTCTCTCAGCTGACAAGCAAAGTAAGGATCCTCAAAGATCTCTTAATAAGGATCCTTCTCTACGCAAACTCTAAAGATCATATGGGATAATAAATCAAGACTTCTCCTAAATCAGATGGTTGCGAAACCTAAAGATCACCAGGTTGTATATATCTTTAAAGTTATTTTTCCTACGTAATTATGAACGGTTTATTCTCCTAAAGATCTTAACTATTTTAAGATCCCAAATTAATAACTAATTATTTTAGGTTATTCGGATCTTAAGAGTTCTTGTAAAACCTGAACTCTTTGGGATCCTGATTTCATAATAATCCTTAGTGGGAAATTGACTATTGTAGGTTATTAAGGATCCTAACAACCTAAACATCCTCAGAAATCCAACTGCTACAATCATATCAATCACATCAACCATGCAATCAAATAGGATGTAAACAACCAAAGTGCATAGAATAAAAAGGGGTTGCCCACAAACCCCCAAAAGAGTGAAATATTGTCCACAAACTAGAATATTTTAAAATTGTTTTAAAAAAACATCAAGCCTACACTTTGGTTTAATCATCCCCAGATGGGGGCATCCATTTCTCTCCCTCTTCTTCCTTATTCTTCTTCTTCTCTATAGGACCCTAAACAGCATCAACATGCTTACCAATCAACTTAGCTAGGGCTTCACACCACCCGTATACGTTCCAGGATCCTGCATTCTCTACATCTTCTTCCAGCTCGAGCTTAGCCTCCCAGACAGCCACGATAGCACTAGCCTTCACCTCAGCAATCACATCATCCATCTCAGTCGCGTGCTCCTCCTCATTCTCAACTTTCTCCTTGCTCAACAGCCCCACCCTCCTCAAGAGATCCTCATTAGTTGTCCTCCACATCTTCTCTTGCTCCTTCAAGGATAATTCAGGCTTATCAACCCGGATCTTCAGGTTAGCAGAGACATGATCGGAGACCTGAAATAGGAATAAAATAAAAAAAATGAAAGGTAAAATATGAAAAGAAAAATAACACTGATACTTACATCTTGAGAAAAAGAAACCAACTTCAGGAGTGCGTCCTCAGCTCCGAGATTTTCCAAGCTTAAATTCATGACCTCAGTTGTGACATCCCCATTTTCTCGGCCAGAAAAGACCGATTTTGTTTATGCTTTATAAAAATCAGAGTACTTCTTTTAATAAAAATGTTGCGGAATTTGTTTCCAGAAAAACATGATAAATACATTATCAAAGCATTTCCGAAGAAATGTATTTTTATTCCTTTTAAAACCTTGGGATGTCATTGTCAATACAAAAACATAATCATACACAGAACTTACATTTATTACACTAGTGATCTACATCTCTTTTAAATCTCTCAGTGTAAAGTGGCTTCGTATCGACACCTGTGATACAAATAAGCTTGAGTGGGTCAGGTTGGGAAACCTGGTGAGTACATAGGGTTTTCAACCCACAATAATATAATCATTATGTTTAATCATCAAACAATCAATCAACCCAATTACCCATCCCCATTATCTTATTTACTCTTAAGGATCTACCCTAAGAATCAGCTATTCCTCATTCATTCATTCCTAAGGATTATCCTAAGGAATATGCACGAAATCCATCGTTGCTAATGACACATCTGTTAAGCACAGCTGCTAAAATTATGACATTCTTTATGGGGCGCATCTGCCGGTATAGTCCTTTAGGCGCATCTGTCGGGGTTATGAGGTTCTCTATTAGGCGCTTCTGCCGGTAGAGTCCTTTAGGAGCATCTGTCAGGGTTATCTCGTTTATTGACAGTATCGTTTTCGAGAGTCCACTCGCAATACAGGTCAATGGGTTTTTAGAGTACACCGGTGAACACATCGTTCACAACACCTACAGGTTGCGAGCCTGCTAGTGTTCCACTGGACTGTCTAGAATAGTCCGTGGTTGTCATCCATACTCTGTTAGATGACGAGGCCAGCATTTGCAAAAAGGCTTCTCACATCGTCCACCTCTCACCCTTACCTCATGGTCTATATTACCTCTCAACTTATCGTCCAACTCATATTTCATCTACCCATGTTTTACCCCAACATTTTTGTAGATATAAAATACATATACAGTTTAAATCATTTAAAACATGTATGAAAATCTTTCACCAGCATAGACAGCAAGTATTCAGACAATATGCACACATAGCACGTAGTTTATATTAAATACTTCATATCTATGTGTAAGATGAAATTAACTATGCACTCACCTGATAAGGTGGTGACTCGGTACTCGGACAACGCTTCGTTACTCTTAAAACAATTTTCCCTTGACAAAACCTAGTATCATTACCACTAGAGTTTAGTCTAAGGTTCGACGAGACTAATTAATAGTCTAGCTATTATTACTATTATATAAGCGTTAAACAATACTCTTCACCCACTATGTACAGACAGGGGCCAGACATGGAACACCGTAGGGCAGGATAATTTTGGCATAAAGCACTTCTGAAATCCAGCAACCCAAGCGGCCCTCCAAACCAGATTCCCCGTACCACGAGTGGTTAAAAAGATATTATAATGACACTTATATAACTCATAATAATAGCCCAAATATTTATTATAAGGTCCTAGTAACATTACTATATTTAAATAAAAACTATATTTAAAATAGCGTAGGCGTATCTTACCTACGAGGGGGTTCGGCTTGAAGCCGGGCTCTGCAGGGGCAGAACTTCCGAGCCGAAAGCTCTTCTTCTCGGAGCCATCGAGCGCTCCGGGGCTTTCTTCTAGCGCTAGTGGAGTTTTGGGAGGTTTAGAGAGAGTGTAGAGAGAAGAAAGAATGGGAAAGGTGTGAAGAAAATGAGGGTGGGAGAGGTTCTATTTGTTGAATTAATGTCTAAGTCCATAACTATAATTGGTAAGACTTGACCCGACCCGGCATGGTCCATTTGGGTTGCATGGCATCATGCATTTGGATAGACTATAATGAGAGAAATAACACTTAAGGTTGGTTAATATATTATAAGTTCTAATATATTAATAAGGTTATTTAATTAGTATTGATCAAGAATTAATTTGGAATTAATTAAGTGATCAAAAGGAGACTAATTAAATATATGGGTTGATTGTGTAAATCATTCATTCTTATATATGTGGGCTTGTGATCCAAGATTCCTTATGTTGGACTAAGTCCATGGGGTGACCCATGGATACTCCATGGAGGTTAAAATCCATGGAGCATAAGGAATGGGTAAAGTTATGAGTTACATGGTGTAACCCTAATAGCCACCATATAAAAGAATCCCATGGCTCAAGAAATCATGGACTAATGTGTGAATATGAGGGCTAGACGATTTCAAGGAGTGTTCCATTTCTCTCAAGTCATTCCATGTGCATTTGGTGTTGTGTGAACCATTTGAGGTGTCACACTTGGGGCACTAGGCACTCAAGCTTCATGGAGACAAGCTACATCAAACAAAGGTATGTATTCTATCCATTTGATTACCCAAGTATCAAGTATTGTATGCTAGATAGGGTAATACCTTGGAAAGTTCATAATTGCATGTATAATAGAGAAAACATAGATCCAAGGTATTTAGGGTTGCATGTACACTTAGGAGTGTTAGAATGCGCAAAACCCATCACTATTTATAGGGTGAAATATGGCTGAACTTGGTGCCACATGTCACGATCTGGTGGCAAGAAATGGGGAGAAAGCAATGGCCAAGATTATGCCACGTCACCCATTTTCGTACAGCACACTTCCGACTTCTAAAATCCGTAACTTTCGCATACGAGATCCGTTTTTGACGTTCTTTATATCCACGCATAGGTAAAAATAAGATCTACAACTTTCATTTTGACTCCGTCGGCTAATTCTCGACCGATATTAAATTTAACAGTAGGAGGAGATTATATTGTTAAATGATCGCGAAAAATTCGTAACTCCTTCATACGGACTCCGTTTTCGTCTGTATTTTTATCATTGAGTTCCTATTAATGAGATTTTCAACTCTCATTTAGGTTGCGTAGGCCAAAAACCGCTCGATCTAAAATTCGAGTTTCGGGTCGTGCACTGCTATGCCAAATCTTAGAAAATTCATAACTTCCTCATACGAAGTCAGATTTGGGCGTTCTTTTTGTGGACGCTCTCGGTTTAATATATTCTACGACTTTAGTTTAGATTACTAAGGCCAAAAATTCCTCTATCGTAATTTCACTATTTACGTCTCCCGGTGCCGTGCCGGTTTTGCCGTAAAACTTCGACGGGCCATAACTTCTTCGTTATAACTCGGATTTCGACGTTATTTATATGTACCGAACCTTTGTGACATATACTATAACCTGGTTAAGATTATTTATTCTAAATAATATTCTATCAAAAGTCATTTTTGACGCTCATTGTCTCTAAATTGGCTAGCCCGAATCTGCGGGCGTTACATCAGTTGTTTTTCTCTTCTGGGATCCCGGAGTCTTCGCCATAAAATCTATGGAGATTCTATTGGGAGGGAGAGAAAATGAGGTCTTCTCCTTCTTCACTACCAGTTAGCCACTAGACATGGTTGTGTCAAGATCAACAAGGGTAAAGTGTGCACCGGAGCATGTGACCTTGGATCCTAAACATAAAGAAAAAGCCCTATGAGTTCAAGATCCTTAACATTAGAAAAGACAGATGCACTATGGATCCTTACCTGTCGACATGGGGGCAGTAGCTGAAGAACTTTCCTGAAGACTAGGCGATTCGAATCGAAAAGATCTAACGCTCTTAGACAAAGCAATAAAGTTGGTTATTTTATCTTTCATATCTTCAGCGGCAGGAGCAAGATCCTTAAACTTGAACGTTGCATTACAATAAAATAAAATAAGAAAGTAAATCCCAGGATCCCTAAAGAATAACAAAAAATCCTACCCTTTTTAACCCATCTCTCCGGCAAAGCACTTCCATTAGGAATGGAATCGCGTCTCACAAAGAAAAACCTCTCTTTCCAAGCACCATAGTTATGCTTGGATTTTAGAACAAGAACTGGTATGCCTGGTTTGACCTTGAACAAGAAATGAGAAGAACCAAAGGTAGAAAGATAAAAAATAGATGCCAACTCGGATAAACCAATACCCAAATGCTCGGACTGATTTAGGTGATCGACCCAATGAAGGATCCTCCGAACTGTTAGCATAACTTGAACGTAGGAGAGTTGGGTAACCTCAAAGAAATCAGAGATGATACCGGAGAAATGATAAGTTAGACCTAGAGAGAAAGGATATTCCGGAAAGCAAACCCAGGTGGGTGAAACGAAATCCAACTGGACTGAGGCATCGAAGGGTTTGAAGACAATACCATCAGGAAAAGCACCCTTATTCTCCAAGGATTGAAGATCCTCATTGCTGAAAGAACACGACTCATTGTGAGCTAGTAACTTTTGATCAGTGAAGTCATCATTGGAAGGAGGAAGTATGCTAACACGAGAGCGAACAATTTTCTTTCCCATGATCGGAAAAAAAGGAAAATTGTGACATCCCCATTTTCACGGCTAGAAAAGACCGATTTGTTTATGCTTTGTTTAAAAATCAGAGTATTAATTTAAATAAAAGAGTTGCGGAATTTGTTCCCAAAACAAAATTTGATAAAGATTTATCAAAGCATTTCCATAGAAATGTATTTCATTAAAAAGACTCGGGATGTCATGTTCGATACAGATCAAAAGCATAAACAGTACAACATAAGCCTTACTACATTATTTCGTATTTTGGGCCTAAAATGCCTTATCTCTCATCCAAACATCTATGCTCATGCGCCACTACCTGTAATACAAGAAACTGAGTGGGTCAGGCTTGGGAGCCTGGTGAGCACATAGGGTTTTCAACCCACAATAAATAAGTTTATTAACTTTATCAAACCAATCAAACCCGATTACCCCTTCCCGTTATCCTCACTTTACGTCCCTAAAACATCTAACACAAGGGACCTAGTCTAAGGACTTTCATCGGGGTAACAACACATGCTTCGGGGGTTCCTCAACAATTCATGTCAAATAAGGCAACCATGTGGGGGATGGAGTACTGCTGGTGAGCACACAGTTCAAATAAACACCTACAGGCTGCGAGTCTGCTAGCGTTCTACTGGACTGTCTAGAATAGTCCGTGGTCGTCATCTATACTCCGCTAGATGACTGGATCATCAATAACATCTATAACGAGGCCTCTCATTATTTTATTTTGTCACACAACAACTATTACATCTACCCATGTTTTACCCAACACATTTTGTAGATATAAAATACATATACAGTTTAAATCATTTAAAACATGTATAAAATCGTTCATCCAGCATAGATAGCAAGTATACAGATAATATGCACACGTATCACGTAATTTATATAAAATACTTCATATCTATGTGTAAGATGAAAGTAACTATGCACTCACTTGGTTAGGTGGTGACTTGGTACTCGGACAGCACTTCGTTATCTCAAAACAATTTTCCCTTGACAAAACCTAGTATCAATACCACTAGGGTCTAGTCTAACGTTAACCGCGACTAATTAATAGTCTAGCTATTATTACTATTATATAAGCGTTAAACAACACTCTTATATAATTCATAATAATAGCCCAAATAATTATTTTAAGGTCCTAATAATGTTACTATAATTAATTAGAAGTTATATTAAAAACAGCGTAGGCGTAGCTCACTTACAGCGGGTTGTCTCGAAAACCGGGCTTCGCTTGGAGCAGCGGTTCCGAACCGAAAGACCCTTTTTCTCGGGACTCCGGGAGCCTCGGGGCTTCCTTCGGGTGCTAGGGGGTTTACCTAGGCTTTAAGGGGGGTTAGGGAGCTTTAGAGAGAGAAAGAAACTAGAGAGAGAATGAATTTTGGTGTGATTTCTTCGGCAGCCCTCGCAACCTATTTATAGGCATGAGCCTTCGGTGGTACGCTGGGCGTACAACACTACTCGGGGCGTAGTTCGGATAGGGTCACCAGCTGGCTTCGCACGTGGCAGAGTTTCGGTGGGGCTACGTATTCACTTCTCGGACCACACAAGACCGAAGTACGCTAGGCGTACTCGGTTTTGGACACTGGGCGTAATGCGAGGGGTGACGTGTCGCAATCCGAAGAGAGCTCATCGGACGACTGGGATTCGGCCACGTCATCAATCTCGCATCAGATTTCGCAAATTCACTTTCCGACTTCTATAAATCATAACTTTCGCATAAGAGCTCCGTTTTCGACATTCTTTATATCCACACGTAGGCGGGAACGTACTCTACAACTTTCGTTTAGACTCTGTCGGCTAATTTTGACTTTATTTTAAAAGTTATATTTTTAACAGGGCGGGACAGGATTGGTCCGTTAAAAATTCATAACTTCTTCATCCGACATCCATTTTCGTCTGTCTTTTTATCGTTACGCTACTATTAATGATATCTTCGATTCTCGTTTAGGTTGTGTCGGCTAAAAACCGCTCGATCTAATATTCGAACTTCGGGATGTACACTGCTAAGCCGAAACTTCGAAAAATCATAACTTCCTCATACGAAGTCGGATTTGGGCGTTCTTTTTATGGACGCTCTCGGTTTAACGTTTTCTACGACTTTCGTTTAGATCGCTAAGGCTAAAAATTGTTCTATCGTAAATTCACTATTTACGCTTCCCGGTGCCGTGCCGGTTCCGTCGCGAAACTTCGACGGGTCATAACTTCTTCGTTATAACTCGGATTTCGGCGTTCTTTATATGTACGGAACCCTTGAGACATATTCTACAACTTGGTTAAGATTATTTATTCTAAATAATCTTTTGTCGAAAATTCGTTTTCGACCCCTATTATCTCTAAATTGACTAGCCCGGATCTACGGGCGTTACAAAAATGAAAGGAAAAAGGAAGAAAGAAATTACCTTTGAAAGTAACTGGAGATGATCAAGAGTAAAGCTGGGGAAGGTAAAGAAAATCTTGAACCGATTTCCCCTATTTATTCTGGTGGCAGAGGAGAGAGAAGATGATTTGACACGTAATGATGCTTATGGAACGGATAAATTTTATCCGTTAGGGTTTGAAATTTAAAACCCTTTTCTTTATTTACTTAATTTAAAATTATACCTTTGATATTTATCTGCTTAAAATTAACCTAAATATCTTGCAGGTATAACTTGGGGGAAATTGTTATGGCCAAGATCCTCAACCCTATTTAGGATCTCGGATCTTCAAGATCTTTCAGGATCCCGACCCATTCTCAGGATCCTAACCATTATTATTTTTATTTCCTAACACTCCGAATGATTGTATTTCTATTTCTTTTTCTCACATGTGTAGAAATGGTCAATATGAAACTTATTCTCAACGAAGAATCGTTTCAACTAGGCTTAAGACTCGGGAATACCAAGTCAAACTGCGTGTATAAGCTCATTCAAGAGGATCCCAGAAATATCAAACTTATTGTTATTTAGTCTAGTCTATAAATACACGTGTATTACACACACTACACATGTGATTAGCTCTACTATTACACTTGTACTGGTTTTATCTTTAACATTTCTGTAATCTCGTATTCGAATCAATAAAAACAAGGCATGTGATCATTATCACCTCCCACGGTTTTATGTCAGAGATCCTATAAATGATCAAGGACTTTCCTTGTAACTCACTTGTCCCATTTTGGTTACCATTCGACATTTACATTACCTTAAACACCACATCCTCTCATACAATTTGGTTGAATAACACTTGATCAATTTTTGACCAAAACAAATACCATTGAGGAAATTTAATGCCTCTCCGTGTTGCATGGTTTTCTTTGTATTTGACATGTAGAGGAATGGATTAAATTAATATATTAGTACATTTAGATCAACATTTTATTCCATTAATTCTATAACACTTGATATGATTTATTATACTAAGGTCTATATCTCACCCTTGCAAGTTTGAATTTGGGCATTATTATGGATATTGTTTATGATATTTTGGTAGGAAAACCCTTTGCTAATTACATCTAAATGCAACTCGTAGATTTTATAGGACATTTTGATAACGTATTTTTAAGGTTGTGAATTATCATATCCATGCATTTAGGTCGATCCATAACAAAAATCACAAACCAAGTTGCATCTTACGTTACATGTAGTTACTACCATACCATTTAATGGAATCGTAGTAGGTCTGCCTCGCTTTCAAAACGATGGATCAAGTTCTTGACATTATCGATTGCAGTATTGAGGATCATATGTTTGACTGGTGTCCTTTAAGGGTGACATGAAAACTCAAGAGTACCAAAAGGGTTCTTTATTAACCAATTTTGTTTATAGTGTATATTTGTTTGACCGATCTACTTTGTATCTATGTAGATGGATGTATATCGCTTCTAGCCCAGTAGTATCAGGTGTTGCTCTTTCTCCTTGAGATTGAGGGTTCAAGTCCCGTTTGAGACATAACTGGATTTAAAAGATAGTTTGAAAGTAGATTAAATTTTCCATGTCAAAAAATAAAAATAAAAAATAACATATTACATTTATGGAGCTTTTATGTTGATTACAACTTCTTTAGGAGCTCAAAAGTGGATTTTGAGAATTTTGGGTTTGTGAAAGATGAATAAAACTAGATATGGAAATCCATATATTTTAAACAAATTTACCATAAGTTAGCACAATTTCACGTTTGGATCCACAGGGGTAAAGTTACATTAAAGTCTAGTTCTATATGGTGTCCCGTACCGGCACCGGCAACCACGGACTTCCATGTCCGTAGTGAAAAAAAAATTGATTTTTTTTTCTACTATTGTGTCATTACTATTTTTTTCTGTGTCACATCTACTATGTAATCTTGCGTCCGTCCCTAGTTAAAGTGATATAATTCACCATGGAAGGGGGATATTTAATGACCGATATAAGAAAGATGCGTTCAAGCATGCAAAGAAAGTTGACCTTACTCAACGAGCACTTATCTTAGCTTAGTAAAGTTGCTTAAATGTTATGTTGGTTTAAATGCCATGGTAAGAATCTAACCTATTCTTATGCCAGCACATGGTAATGTTATGCTGGCAAGGAGGTAACGTTCCGATGGCTATTGATTCAACAAATGTTGTTTCTATTACAAGGTTTTTAGTAGGGGTCATACTAGGCCTTGAAAATAATATATGTATGATGATATAACATGCCTTTTACCAAGTATAAAGTAAACTGCTTGTTTGTTGTTGATGGTATTTAATCTTGTATATTGGTCATTAAATATGAGTTTATGTGTTTCAATAAACGTGACATCAGAATTGACGGCCCTAAAGAATATCGACCCGTTCGATCAAAGAGAATAAGTGTTTGGAGTAGGCTGATATGTGTAGTTGGGCCCGACCTCGTTCTAGTTAGGGTTTACGTTTGTAGTTTGTCTATATATAACGACTGATGGCTAGAGTTTCATTTGTATTGTATTATTGCTTTCAAGCTTGTGGGTAAAAAAAATACATCGTAAGTTGTATTATCTGAACCACGTTAAACACTATGTATTTATGTATTTGATTTTCTCGATTATCCTAGTCGCTTCATAAACCGGATGCAAGCTTATAATTATGTTATACGAGTTCAGGACATTATATGTTTTTTGTTCTAGTGTTTTAATAGAAACATTTTATATATGCGTTTACTCCTAGATGATGTGACGATAATCATTGCAACAGTTTGTTAAAAAATTTCAAGAAGTTCAACTTTATGGCTTTTTTGATACCTTATAACTATGTGGCAAGTGCAAGAGACGTAGCACAAAAGAGGAATGAACCGTATACTAGGTTTGTGTCTTTGTGATTTGACACGACATCAACAACACTGTTCACTATGGCATATATATTCTGAAAATAGTACATACAAAGACATTTAATAAAATTATGCACGTTATCTAATATCTACAATTTAAGTACCACTCACCAACTCAATCATTAGAGCCTATTATCAAGAGTAAGTTCTCAATTAATTTTCTTCAAGATTTTAAATGTCAGACATAGCTTGACGGTAATTTTAAGTTTTAAGCTATAACGAGTCTTGATATTTTTCAAAGCTAGACAGTTTTGGAAGGATGACAGTTTTGGAAGCGTTATATTAATACTTAATATGAAAAAGTTAACAAAACTCAATTGTTTTAAGTCCTATAAAAAACAAAAAGGAGGAAAAAAAAACTTGGCATCTCGAAATGTTATGGCGCGCATTGACACCTTATTTGGATGTCACGCCTAACAAACTCGCATTGGACGTTTCCGTAACGGTTACACTACGACTCGCGTCATAGCACGTCTTAACACGGGCCATGACATGCATTTTAGAACCATGGTTTTCTTTACGATTCTATTATTCCGGCCAATTTGAATTATGCAAATAAGGATATATCTCTACTTGTATGATACAATTTTCTAAGATATAGTATTTAAATAATACAAAACATAAATAAAATAAAATAGGTTAATCATACCAATTTTAGATTAAGAATTCTGAAAAACTGAAATTTTTTATGTAGAATTGTGATTCCCGATTTTAAAACTACTCAACTATAAGAAATAACCAATATATATATATATATATATATATATATATATATATATATATATATATATATATATATATATAGGGAAAAGTGAATATACCCTTAAGGGTATATAAGCTTAGGTACCCAAATCCGCTATAATATGTCGTTTTGTTTGATATATCTATTATAATGTTCTTAAAATCCAACCCCTAACTTGAGTAATTTCAAGATTTCCAAAATTTCACTATTATCTTCCTCTTACATCACATCTTTTTGTCGAACACTACTAGGCTATATATATTATAGTTGAAAATGAAAATTATGTAAAAGGACAATAAATGTGAAATTTATAAAAGTCTTCAAAATAAATCAACTTAGAAGTTGAATTATAAGAACATTGGACAATTATAATGTATATATATGACACAAAACGATGTAGTATAGTGAGTTTGGGTACCTAAGCTTATATACCCTTAAGGGTATATTCACTTTTCCCATATATATATATATATATATATATATATATATATATATATATATATATATATATATATATATATATATATATATTGTAT
Organism: Lactuca virosa; assembly: GCF_052849685.1. Lineage (NCBI taxonomy): Eukaryota > Viridiplantae > Streptophyta > Magnoliopsida > Asterales > Asteraceae > Lactuca > Lactuca virosa. The sequence continues at coordinate 338,099,679 of NC_136430.1, forward strand.
GGGATTATTTATGTGAAGCATTTGTTGACTTATTACAGTTTAACACCTGCAAGACCGGTATTTTGATTTTGAAAATCTTGTGCGAATAATAAAAATGGCCTATAAATATGATTTTTATATATAAGTAAAATTTATTAATACTACGATAAAATCTGATACCTAATAGAGCGACGCTAATTATATTTGTGAGAAAGATTAAAAACAGAAAACTATCTATTTACAAATAATCAGACGGTAATTAACGACAGAACAATGATAGAAGCCACAAGATGCTAACAAATTAGCAATGAAAATTTCCTAATACGTAAAATAAATTTTGGGCCTTCTTGACGACACAGGTCATGTACAGTCGCACACACTACAACTCTTCATGGCCTACCCTATAGATTTGTAATAAGTCGTTTTAAGTGTTTGGATATGAGAATGTTAAAATTACTTAATTAAGAAATTTTTAAGAAAACATTTTCTTCTTATTGACTTAATAATATTTTTTATAAGTTACTTTCTACTTATTGACTTAAATAAAGAGTTTTCGATAAGTTACTTTTTCATTATATGTATAAAGAGATTACTAAACACTAAAAACTAACTTAACTATTTATTGTATTTTGATACCAGATAAGATAGATAATAAAAAATAATTTTTAAAACTTCTTTTTAACAAACAATAAACCAATAAGCATTTTTTACAAAAATAAAACATAAGTTGTTTTAAACAAACAATCCCAAACACACCTATAAGTTTTAACTAAATTCAAAAATCTTAACCCACATTTTAATTTAGCCACTAAGGTGTTGTTTGTTTTTCGGAAGCGAAAATTCATGAAGTTTGTGGACCAACTCTACAACCCTCTGCAGCAGAATAGATAGACCAAACGTGTGCAATCTGTAATAAGAAATATGTTTGTTTTTTAACATCTGCAGACTGCTGCAATAAATTGAAATTTAAATAAACTGATTTTACAAACTAAAAATAGTTCTCAACACCGAAACTTTAATAATTAGAGTTTTAAAACATTAAAAGAATGCTAAAAAGCACATGTAAAAAACAAAAATATAAAATTTCTAAAAAAAATCTAAAAAGAATGTAAAAGAACCTATCAACTTTTTTTTAGAAAAAACTAATTTTAAAGAACATAAAAAAAGAAAATTATAAAAAAATTAAGAAAATATTGCAAACAATGTCTAGAAAATTTGTAAATAATCACACATATTAAAAAAGATACAACCGAAACTGAAAATATTATTAAAAGAAACGGTAAAAAAAATTATAAAAAAAAAATCAAAGTTTTTTTAGAAAATCAAGTTATAACAAATTGTGGAAACAATAAAAAGAAATTGTATCAAATCCGTAAATCAAAGTTTTTTTTTAAAAAAAAAATCAAGTTATACCAAATTTCTAAAAACAAATCACTTGGAAAAAATGAAAGTTAAAGAGGTTTGAAGAGTCAAGTCAAGTGTTGCGCCGCGCAGAATACACACAAAGATTTTGTACGCGCAGAGGTTTTGTAGTCAGAAGTCTTTCGAAAAACAAGCTACTGCGAGATGGCAAGTCTTGCGCGTGTGCTACGCCGTGCAGCAAAAATTGATCTGAAGAGGTTTTTCTAAAAAAAAAAACAGTCTCTAAGGCAGGGCGGTGGCTTCACATCATCTTTTATTTTCTTGCATGTCACTTCAACACAACTCACTTCACATGTAAAATGGTCATCTCTAACTTCTCTTTACTTCTTAATACTCATGAAGTTGTAGCATACAATCGTAAGAAGCAATAAAAGGTTTGATTAGTGAGATGTGGTGTTATGGATCGTGGAAATCCACCGCAATGGCTTGGGTTTTGCAATGAAATGCCTAGGCGGGAAGGTGTCCATCACACCACATCGCGGTGTATTCTGACACCGCACCGGTGAAACAAATGTTGTCTATGAAAATATATAAATGTTTGAAAAAGGAAAAATACATAGACAATTATTTTCAAGGTTTAATATTACGTAATACATTGGAAAGAATTTGAAAATTTTCAATTTTATTAATTTTGTATAGAAAATATTTTCATAAGTAAGACCCAATAGAGTGATATCGAACTCCACAACATCCATCACCTTCACCAAGTGTTTTTGCATAGGAAAGTGAAACATAAAAAAATTAAAAAAAAAGTTTCGAGGAAGGCACAAAACCTCAGCATGCCAAGCACCGGGCACAATATTGCTAATGTCACATGTAACATCCTGTTTCCCGTCATTTCTGGGCCGTGGGCCGGAACTTGATTGTGTAAGGATTTGGGCCTTAAGGTGGCAAAGTTTAGTCCTTGTGGAAGGAGGTAAGGTTGGTTAAGAGATTTAACCCTTGGATTCTGTTGTGGGTCGAATGGTAGAAAGGGAAAAGTCATAGGTCGGGTTCTTGCATGAAATATGGATTTTTGTTCGAGAAGTTTTTAGTCAAAGATTGTTAAATGATATTTTAAAGCTCTTCAATACCTTTCTGTGGATATAAAGATCATCGAAAACGGAGTTGAAACGAGGAAGTTATGACTGTTCGAAGTTGGCAATGATTTAGGGGAAATCTGAGCTCACGACGTGAGCAGTTGAAGCTCACGACGTGAGAAGCGATTAAACGGAAATGTTGATTTTAACTGTGCTCACGACGTGAGCATTAGGGGCTCACGACATGAGTTGTGCAGCCCAAACCCACGAAGTTTTAGGGTTTTCAACATATATAAGGGTTGGTTTCGTGTTTTTAGGGCATTTTATGAGCCTCCATCATATCTAGATCATCTTGAGAGAAACCCTAGCCTCCCTTTCACCATTTTGAGCCTCCCCTCTCCTCTTTCATCCATTTATGAAGATTTTGGTGCTTTGAAGAAGAAGAAGAAGATGTTCTTGGTGCTTAAATCCAGCAAGCAAGCTCACTCATCACCTTAAAGATCATACCTTGGACCATGGTAAGTCCTCAAGTTCCAAACTTTATGTGTTATTCTTTTAAATATAGACTTTTATGCCTTTTTCTTCATGTTGGAGGTGGTTTGAGTGGTTGGACTCCATAAAGTTGGCAACTTTATGGATCCATGAGGTCCCTTTGAGGTCTGGTGTGCTAGATCTATGGTTTAGTTGATTTTTGGTCCCATGAATGAGATTTGGATCTCATTTTCACCATTTTGACCTAATCAAGTTCAAGACATGCATTGGACATGCATGTCCACAAACCAAATATTTTTATGTTGCTTTTAATGTATGAAACCCCTCTGGAAAGTTGGAATGGATGACTTAATGGATCAAGGACTTAAGACATTATGATTTAGCATCAGACGTGGCTCACGACATGACACTGGGAATGTCACGACGTGAGAGTGGTTTTTTTTGTGATTATTTCGACTGACTGAGCTAACAATGTGACCAAGGAAGGTTCACATGGTGAGGTATGCTGAGTAGGTCATCCGAGACCGAGTTGACTGAGTTGAAGCAGGTTGAATTAGAATCTAGCCGAGTGCGTTCTCATGACATGAACAAGGACTGGTCACGACGTGAGTGTCAACTGATGGGAATGTTGACCGTTGACTTTGACTTTGACCATGGTTGACCCAGTTTGACTCAAGGGTATTTTGAGCTATAGTTAAGCCTCGGTCTCTATTTGTTGAATAGGTTACCTGTAGAGCCGGTATTTGGAGCAACGTATTGTTCAGCTATTCGTCAAACCGTGAGGTGAGTTTTTCCTCACTGTACTTTCGGGTCGAAGGCACCAAGGCCGGCCTATTAGATTGATATCATGGTTTATCGTATGTTACTATGTTGTAGTGATCTGCATCCTAGTTTATAGGATGTTGCTTGCGGTAGTGATCTGTAGATCTGCCTGTTAGTTGATTATATGTTTATCTGTTATGTATATGTCGACATCTTTTGAGTTGTGGTTGAGGCTTTACTACTTTGTGTGTGAGCCACCAGACCGGCGGGGGGGGGGGGGGATTCCAACCCGATGGTTGATTGGGCCTGAAGGTATTCCATCCCGAGGATAACTGGACCCATTGTATCTTGGCATTCCAACCCGATGGTTGATTGGGCCCAAGGGTATTCCATCTCGAGGATGACTGGACATGTTGTATATTGGCATTCTATCCCGAGGATGACTGGACCCGGAGGTTGACTGGGCCTAAGGTATTCCAGCCTGATGGTTGATTGGACCTGACATGCTTGTTTGTATATGTTATTCGTTTGTGTGGTGGTACTTTGAGGGAAACTCACTAAGCTTTGTGCTTACAATTTTAGTTTATGGTTTCAGGTACTTTAGAGGATCGTGCGAAAGCAAAGGTGTGATCGTGCACAACTTCCTGTTTTTATGGCTTTGGGTCTTGGAAAAACTCTGATTTTGAAATAATGTTTTGGAACAATGACTCTTTTGTAACAATGATGTTAAATGGTTGATTTTGAAAATTTTAAATTTATTGTGATTTTTAGAATGTTACACCACATCATCTTCCACATCACCATTGACCATCTGTTGCTACCCGCACACCCTGTATCTTAGGGTAGAGGGAGTAGATCTCTCCCAACCCACCGCTACATGGAAATGATATATTTCTCAACTCATTCAATTTTTAATTTTAAATTCAACATAAACTAATAAAAATCATACAAAACTAATTAACAAAATATTAAAAACATACAAAACTAATTCAAAAACTAATTTATTAACATACAAAACTATATTTATAAAACAAGAAATACAAGTAATTAATGCATAGTTTGAAAATGTGTTGTACGGCTTTAGGTAAACCGCAAATGGTCCATTCTCACCCCACCATGGTCAACCTGTTGAAGAAAAAGTGATACCACGGAGATATCGACGGTACCTCCCCCAAAAAACCTTCAACCCCCGAGCCATTATGTTTGCCCTTAAGGAGGAAGGTATCATGAGTCGGTACCTCCAAGGAATGGCACCTTCTTGAATGGGTTGACAATTTTGGGTTGAGTGAGTTGCATATGCGGCTTTACTAACCCGTATATATCAATTCAAATCATGCAATAATAACTTGTACATTATGTATCAAAACTTATATCAAAGCAAATTTATATGTTTTTTAATTAGTTTTTAAATTAGTTTGTATATTTTTAATAGACAAAACTGCAAAAATGGTCTCTGTGGTATGCAATTTTTTGGGGTTTTAGTCCAAACCATGATTTTTTTGGAGTGGTGGTCCTTTTGAGGTATTTTGGTTGTGGTTTTAGTCCCTTGCTAAACTGAAATGACTAATATGCCCTCCTGATATTTTTTTAATCTTTTTTCTATTTAATTTAATGTTTTATTAAATTAAAATATAAGTCTCTCTCTCTCTCCTTGATCGTGTTCTTCCTCAAAAACATATATAGAATCTGATGAATGATTATTTTGCTCCTAAGAGAGAACATACATACACAATCAAGAACGTATATGTATACACACATATAATCGAGAACATACAATCCCTTCCCCTTGTTTTTCCTCCTTGCAACCCAAACCCACCAACAACGATTTCATTACCCCTTGTTCTTCCTCCTTGCCAACAACCCTTATTCTTCAAACTTTTCCTGCAATTATCGATTCTTAACAGAGGCATACAAAAACGAGCAGAACCTATGTTTTGGAATCCTTTCATTTACCCAAAATCAATACATATAACATTCTATCAACATATGTTTAAGCCAAATCCAAATCGAACAATAGCAGCAATAGATATAAAATTGAGAATCAGAATTATAAGAATTAAGAGAAGAAAAGATATAGAACCTGATGAATCGGAGGGTACATTAAGTTTGTACATATGGATCAATGGCGTACAACTAATGGAATTTCAAATCGCTAGATACAGCAAAACACTGAATCATGAACGAATCACGAAATCACGATCGAAGATATAAGAGTTACTGGATACAGATGTGAGATACCTGGGGGAAAGCAGAGCTCTTAGCCCAAACACAATCGTCGACACCAATGATGGCTGCGGAGATGAGATGGTGACCAGTACCTTCGATATCACACAGCAAATGATCATCCAGATTGCCACGACATTTTTGAAGGAAAAAACATTGAAACACACTCAATGCTATCGTAATCCATGGTATAAAAATTTAAGAAACAGTTGCAATACCCACAAAGAGAGGATCAAATTTTAATGAAATTTGTTAGGGTTTTGCCTCTTTTTGTTCGAAATCAGTCTTTTCCTCATTGTTTCTGGTTAAAGATGAAGATACAAAGGGGAAGGGAATGAAAGAGAAACAGGAGTTAGGTCTTTCACTTCCTTTTCTAATTTTTTGTTATTTTGCAATCTTGAATTTTGATGAGAGAGAGAGAGAAATTTTTATTTTATTAATTATTAAAATAAATAAATTAGTATTAGATTTAAAAAGAAATGAAAGAAAAATAAAAAATAAATACCATAAGGGTATTATAGTCATTTTAATTTTCGGAAGGACTATTTTCACATACAAACTAATCCAAAAGGACCACGAAGTCAAAAAAAGTCGTGGTTTGGACTAAAACCCCAAAAAAATACATATCACATGGACCATTTTTGCAATTTTGTCTTTTTAATATTATGTAAATTAGTTTTGTATAATTTTTATTAGTTTGTGTTTATTTTAAAATAAAAAATAAGTGGGTTAAATGTTGGGAAAGATAAGATTTTTATATGTTTGGGTTGAAAAAAAGATGGAAAAGAGAGGAGAAAGAAATGTTGATGTAACAGTGGGTTGAAAGAGTTGAGAAGAAATGACTCCTTCATCCCTTAAAGATGATCTACCAAACAACTCTTTTCACAAATTATAAACATCTTTCTTTCGAACTACTATCAAAATTATACTCATACTGATTATTAATTATAGATAAATTTTGGTTAAGCGATTTTTATTTCTGTTTGATAACAACATATGTAGGCTACGTGCCGGTTCTTTTATTTTAATGCAATTCATAAAAAACTAATGAAACAAACTTTGAATAAAAACAATCTCTCTTTCTTATAGTCTTCGTTAATGTGATATTATTTTATAAGATGTTGAAAGTATAAATAAAGATGGCGTGTACTTGCAAATAAGATTAAAGAAACAACATAAACGAAGTTAACATTTTATCAACGATTTTTTAATCACAAACAAAATAAACTAGAAACTTTAAAGTTTAAAATGATTACACAAAACTTAATGCTCCACGTTTTTTTCAACATTTTAATTAAAAAAAATGAATACACTGCATACCTGTCCTGTAATTTCATATATCTGAACATTTTATTTATTTAATAATAATTCTTTCACTAATGCAACATAAATAATCATGCCAAAGTAAATAAATGGCTGCCACGTGGCTTGTGACATTTAACATTTATTTTCTCCGGCAACAACAACCATTCAGTCTAACCAAAATAAATACTAATAAATAAATAAAGAAAGAACCCAACAACGATTTTCCCCCTGAAATATAACATCATTCAGAAAACATCATAAAGAACCAGAAAATATAAGCACCAAAGTCAAAACCAGAAGTCAACCATAACCATTATGAGCATTGAGCTCACAATCGTCGCAAGAAAGAAACACAGACACAAGCAAGTAAAGACAGCACGTTCTCAACTTCAAGCTACTCAACATGAAAAAAATAAAAAATAAAAACAAAAATACAAATAAAATAAAACATCACAAAATCAACGAGAACAAAGGCTCCCTCATGGATGCATTCTTAAGGATGTTTGATTTCAAGTTTAGTTGGTTAGAACTGGGCGAGCAACCCGGGGCCTCACTGGAGTCTTTGAAGGACTCACCCTGTAAAATAAAATAAACAAATAAACAAGGGCAAATTTGTAAAAAAAGTTAGGACTTAATAGGAAAAAACTGTTTTTCCTGACTTTTCTTTATTAAGTCGTTCTTTCTGTGTTATGTATATATAGCTTACCTGATTGGTTGTGCTCCTAAAGGTTGACCACAACAATCAAGCGCCAGAATTGCACTCTCTGCCTGCAATTGTTAGAGCATGGCCAACTGTTATACTGTGTTTGTCATGCATTCAGACTGTGTGGTTGTGACTGATGTCAATGAGATAAAAACTGTGACCGTGACAGATGTCAATGTTATGCTTGACAAAGACAGGTTATACTGTATTTGACATGCAGTAGTGTGTGTGACAGTGACAGTGACAGTGACAGTGACTGTGAATGATGACGATGGGACCACAAATTACAACTTTTTTGCCCCACCGAAAAAGGTGGAACAAGGACTTTACTTTTGATTTTGATTTGTCGTCTGTGCAAAAGACGTGAATACCCTCCTCAACAGAAAGCAGCCCTAAAAAGCTTATGTCCAGTGTAACAAAAGCAGCCTAAATTTTGAACTTACCATCACAAACTCAACAAAAGCAATGCGTGTGGAATGAACATTGTCCCCCAATAGCCTCAAGCGAGAAACCTACACGCAAAAAAATTCAAGAAAATTAAGAACGTATTTTAAAAAATAGCTCGTGAATATAATATAAATAAAAACTCTAAAAGTATTGTTTTAACCTCGCCACATCTTGTTTCAAAGAAATTCTTGACCTCAGTTTGTGAAACCTTCTTGTCGATGTTTGTACAGTAAACTGTCCTTGCACACATCTCTCTTTCATCCTCCGACTAAAATCACAAAAGATAAATAATAAAAAGAAAAGAAAAAGATATATTCAGAATCCAAATTACATATCATTAAAGGAAAAGAGGTCAAATACCCTGGGGAGGAAAGTTGGGTTCACAGGAAGGATGGCGGTTTTTGAGGGCAAAACGGTAATTTGCGAGAAACCGAGCATTGTACCACTAAGATTTAGCGCTAACCTTGCTGAGTCTGCAACACATTGACAATAACATGTAAAGTGGCTTCAATGGGTAATGATGGCTATCTGGATAAAGTGTTTTTTATATAAATATATTTTTTTTCTTTTTGGACTGAATGAACTGTCTGAATCTAAGTAAATGACAATTTTACCATAATGTGTATAGAATGAACTTTTTTCTTTTTTACTTTATCCTCGTTAACAAGTCATTATGTCTGGATAAAGTAAAAAAGAAACAACCATATATAGTTGTTTGGATTAAGTGCTTAACCCATTAAGTCAATTAAGTAAAAAAGAACTGTGTCTTACTCTCATCACCAAACTCAACGAATGCAAACCGGAGACGTGAATGTGGATCTCCACAAACGCGACAATCCAAAACCTTCATATAACCATTTTTAGTTATTATTATATAACAGAAAATGATTGTGTGAATAATGAAAATATGGAAGTGTAAAAAGACTTACATGCCCATAGCCGCTAAACAAACCAGCAAGTTGCTCTTCTGTCACCTATTTAAGAAAACGTAGTCTAAGGACGAAATGGTAAAATGACACAAAATATAAATGGTAAGTTAACATGTGTTTTACTCACATTGTGATCGATGTCTGAGACATATACAGTTCTCTTGATGCTATCTTCTCTTTGAGCTCTAAAAGATCTTCCATTAGACAATCGTCTAGTGTTGTTGTAGTTGTTTCTCCTCTGGTATTTAAAAATGAAAAATGAAAATATTAATCTTTTAAACTCAAAATAGATTCATTTTACATGGATGGTAATCAAAGATGACACATTATATGCAAAATTTCTACACTATTATCTTCATCTCGCTACCAAAAAGATGACATAAATTAAGACATTTTCTTGTTTCAAGGTCTATGGATATGAATAATGCAACTCCATTTTTTTTTCAGAATGCAAAGAAGCTTTTTTATAGTATTAATCATCATGATAACATCAAGAAATGAACAGAACAACATGTAATTGTTGCAAAACATGATAAATGCAGAATATTCATAGGAAAAAAAAATGAATTTTTGGTGGAAATTGGGACATATCTGATTGATAAAGGTGCACAAATTCATAGCAAACCTTTAGAAACTTCAATTTTAGTAGGCTTATGACACAAATTCAGGAGATGAGAGGAATCCATAAAAGAAACACAAAGTTCAAAGAAGAAACAATTGAATCTGGTGACAAATTTTATAAACGAAGAGAAAAAAAACCCTTCAATTAAGATTTCAAAGGATCGAATTTGAAGTAAAAAACATAAATTGGAAGAAGATAAAATTCAGATGCTAAAAGATTATACCCTTCGGTTATTGGGGTACCCTTCAATCCCATTTTCGGGATAATTCTTGTAATAAGCAGGTTGCACGAAGTAATTGAGGGCAAACTCAGGTTGATCACGATTGCGATCAATCGGAGAGTAAGAAGAAGGAAAGAATTCCTTAGCCATGGGATTCAACTTCAAATTGGACAACATATCAACAAAATCTTGCATTTTCATTTCTGATTTCGAATCAGAATCAGACCCTTTTTTGGAGTCGACATGGTTGATGATTGAACCATTATCATCATAGGAATTGACGGAATTATCACTCTCACTATCGACACTCTTGACGATAGAATCCTTGGGTTTTGGTGGAGATTGATGACCATCAGGAGAAGCAGACACTGCTGTTGATGCTGGTGATTCAACAGAAATTTCAGGACCAGCAGCCATGAATTCCGAGAAGAAAAAAATCAAAATTTTATCAACAAAACTGTATCAAAACCAAAAACCCCACCTCTCAAAAACCCAGAAAAAGAAAAGGAATAAATATTTACGAAAAAACAAATTGCTGATAAACGAAGCAAGCAGTCTGTGTTCTTTATGGAAACGATCAAGAAAAAAAGGTTTTAATTTTTTTTTCTTTCTTTCAGATTTGCGTCATATATGGAGGTCGTATAATTATCTAACAAGAATTGATTCTCTCTTTCTCTCTCTTTATCTTTATATAGGCATGGACAAAACCCATAAAGATAGACCCATTTACAAAAACCAAAATCGAAAAGGAAAGGGAAAGAAATGAAGATCGAATTGCTAAAAAAGAGAGGGTTTTTGAGCAATTTGATCACAAGATTGTGGTGGGTTTCTACGAGAGAAACAGGTGGCTTTGTGTTTGGCTTTTCCTCACCTTCTCTTTTTGTTTTCTTTTACAAAGAGAAGCGGTGGATGGGTTCATGAAATTATAGAAAAAAGAAAAATATTTACTTTTAAAGAGAGCATTTAAGTGAGGTGCGTTAAATTGGGGATGGTAGGACAACAAAGATGACTTAAGCTTTGAATTTTTGTTATTTTCTGCAACAATGGATATGTCAATTACAACTGTTTCTCTTTTGTTTGTTATGATTTCTTGAATCTAAAAAAACAGTAATTGATCCGGATGAAAGTACTATTCCATTGATTTTTTAAATTGGGTTCTTGGTTCTTCTTGTTGGATAAAATTGTAAATAATTTTCTTGGTTTGCTGGAATGGCAGCCAGCAAGTAGTAATGGTGTGTGAGTGGTCCTTAGCATTGAAAGCATTATGAGAAATGGGGGATCAATTTGGGAAAAAAGGTACCACATGGGAAAGCAAAAGGATTCACCTTTCAATTGTTTTGAGCTTTGAAAGAGAGAGTTTGGTGGAGGATGATGATGATGCTTCGTTTTTTGGTGGTCACATGTTTTGATGCCAACTTCTAGGGCTTGGTTTGTGTTTCCATAACCAATGTAGGAATTTAGTTACGATTTTCCATTCGATAATGAATTAAAAGGTTCACTAGGAATAAAACGCAAAACGTGAACATCTTGATCTTATTTTAATTTCTCAAAAACTACTTTATTAGTTTAAAGATCTAAAAATATGCTTTATATAAAGTTATGTCTTTTAACATTCAAAAGATTTTATTAAAACATATCAAAAGCCAGAATATTAGTAGTAAGGGAGTGTTTGTCTAGGCTTTTTAAAACAACTTATTAGGTTCCACACCACTATAAGTTAAAAAAGTGTTTGGATGAAAATAACTTATTTCGGTGGGGAACCTCTAATAAGTCATTTTTTCATAAGTTACCATACACTTACTTATTAACTTATAAGCTAATAAGCTAATAAGTTGTAAGCTAATACGCAATAAGTTTTTTTGCTAAACACCCCCTAAATATACGTAAACGAAATAACAAAAATATGGTTTTGTAATCATCCAACTCTACTAACGTTCACATTAGAACTTCTATTAAACATCCAAAGATATAATTGTGTGACAATCTTATCAAATATGTCACTTTTTCTAGGCATTTTAGTGCTAGAAATTAAGATTTTGGGAACTATGAAGTCCAAACCATAGTAAAAATAATTGCATTTAAACACTTCCTTGTATATTGTGTAACAACGTATGATCTGTCCAAGTAAGGTATTCTCTAACCGTTTGTTAAGTCGGGATATCAAGTCCCTATCAACTACTGATCCTACTCCCAATGGAGATATCCATCGAGCAAGAAATAAATACATTATCATTTGTCTCCTTATGAAAATCGCAAAGAAGGCAAAAGATAGACTCGACATTTGTGCCTCTATAATCCAGATTAACTATGGTAGGCAATCTATCCAAAAAAATCTTCTAAACCAAGATATTTACTTTTATTGGGACCAATGTGTTCCGTCTAGTAGACGTTTTGACATGACTAACATACCATCATCAAGAAACTGATGTGTCGAAGTGACCGTATACACAGCTTCCACGTCTAACTCCTTACTCTCGTGTTCATTAATTTGATTGATCACTTAACTCAACATGACCTAGAACTTCTTGTAACTATAACTATTTTGCTTCCTCCCCTTGTCCCTAGCTATCAACATCTTGAAAGAATCCACTCAACATTGCCAAAACAATCTTTGACAATAAATGTTTTTTAAGCTTCCTAAGCGTACAAGAATAAGAAAGGATTTCAAAAATTGGTATCACCAATCCAATTATCTTTCCAAAATCTAGCCAATACTCGATCATCAATCTTCTGTTGATTAAATGAGTCCATATTGAACCCTTTTGAACTCAAATGAATGATATCTTGAATAATATTACTCCAAAGTCCATGCATTTTCATATGTTGCATATCCAACATCCCCCCCCCCCCTTTTTTTTTTTCTAATTCGTGGAACATCCTAATGACTCTAACCCACGACGCATTAGGATCATATAAGAATCTCCAATGCCATTTGTAAATTGAAGTGCGAAGCCAAAGGCTTCCGATACCTAACCCTCCATCTTCTTTAGAAGCCTAACTTTTCTTCCATTTAATCTAACATATGTGTTTCACCAAATCCCCCCTCAAAGAAATGACATCTCAAGGTTTTCATACAATCAAGAATTACGTCTCGAGCTTTAAAAATTTAGCATATAATATATGCCTAAAATCCCTATAACTATTTTGGGTAAAGTATTTCTTCCTGCTATATAGAGTGATTTTTAAAAATTTAGCATATAATATATGCCTAAAATCCCTATAACTATTTTAGGTAAAGTATTTCTTCCTGCTATATAGAGTGATTTTTTACTTTCCATTTATAAAATGTAGTCATAAACGATTTAACAATTAGACACTAACTTTCTACCTTCTTCGTATTAACTAGGTGTGAAACTCGTGTACTACACGAGTTGATTAAAAAAATTATATATGAAGATATAAACTTTAAATATTTTTTTAAAGAAAACATTAAATATCAAAGTGTAAACATTAAGTATTTTTTAAAATAAAATTTCAAAATATATATACAAACAAAATGATAAATAAATAAATAATTCAATTTATATTAATAAAACAAACTACAGAAAAATAATTATATTTTGACCATATAACATTTTTTTTAGTTTGTCAATAAAAAGCAACAAAGTTTTATTTTTTTTTATATAGACCATTTTGCCTAAAATGACAATGAACTTTAAAAGAAACATGTCAATTTTGAATTATATGTATTGAAGAAAACATATTAAAATTTAAAAATATAAGAAAATAAATTAATGACACATTAATTACTTTCTATAACCTAAAAACTAGATAGTTAATTAAGAAAATCAAAAATTATCACAAAATGACAAGTGAAAATTAATTTCTAAGAATTAACCACAAAATTACATGTGTCCAAATGCATAAGAAATTGACAAGTGGCAAATAGTTCTTTATTTATTATGGAAGATTACTTTCTATAACCTAAAAATTAGATAGTAAATTAAGAAAATCAAAAATTATCACAAAATGACAAGTGTAAATTAATTTCTAAGAATTAACCACAAAATTACATGTGTCCAAATGCATAAGAAATTGACAAGTGACAAAAAGTTCTTTATTTATTAGGGAGGAATAAGATTCTAAATAACGTAAGGCGTGACTTGGCGGCAATGTCAAGAAACTCCCGGAGGATGCCAATCGACAATATGAGATAAATAAAAGGGAGTTTTTGGAAAACATTCAAAATTAGAAGCTAAATCCTTCACCTCTTGACAAGAAACTCCGAGCCTCTTTAAAATTGTTTTTTATTTTGCAAATTAATTTTAAGGTCTGGCACTAGATAAAAAGCACTACAACATTCGAGCAAGACTTGTTACATTATGGTGAGACCATTATCAAATAAACATCACATCATTTATGTAAAATAAATGGGATAAAACTAACTCGTCGCTTCCCACTTGAGCTCCACTAAAAACATTTGGGTTAATGACCTAGAAAGGTAACGAACTTTGGTCTTTGTCCACATTTAGGTAACCATGTTTTTTTCGTTCACATTTGACCATTGAACTTGTTTGACCTGTTCAAAATAGGGTAATATGACCGGTAATTAGCGGTAACATTACTCTATTATGAACAGGGAAAACAAGTTTACTAGTGAAATGTGTACGAAAAAAACATGGTTACCTAAATATGGACAAAAACCAAAGTTCCTTACCTATTTTGGTAATATTGGGTTCTTTATGTTAAGTGCAAGTAGTCATAAGATCCATTGATGTGAAATGAAATTGGGTTGTCCGGTCTTGTGTATGAGGAGATGGTTAAGTGTTGGGTCAACCCAGTTTAGGCCCAGCTAGTTAGGGGTTAGGTTGTATACGCTTAAGGGGTTAGGTTATATGTGTTTTAAAGACCGAGCAACACAGCTTAGCCCATGACTAGCCGGGACTAAACTTGGTTAGACCAAGCCTAAACTAATTGTTCATTGACTGTCGGAGCCTGATCCCAGGGCACACAGTCCCTAAGACGGTTCTTGTCCAATATTACCAAAACAGGTAAGAAACTTTGGTTTTTGTCCGTATTTAGGTAACCATGTTTTTTCGTACACATTTGATCAATAAACTTGTTTAACCTATTCATAATAGGGTAATATTACCGTAATTACCGGTCATATTACCCTATTTTGAACAGGTCAAACAAGTTCAATGGTCAAATGTGAACGAAAAAAACATGGTTACCTAAATGTGGACAAAGACAAAAGTTCGTTACCTTTCTAGGTCATTAACCCAAAACATTTTGATCCAAAACTTCTTCAAGGGTAACATGTAAACCCTTCACAACGGTAATGAATAAAAACAAAGATAAGAGTATGTCTTTATCTTAAGCGTGATAATATCCAACCCCTCCATTTTCACTAAACTCCATCATTTGAGAATATCTTCCAAATAGTCATAACTCAAATTATTCAACACCGCCTTCTTCATCGATATCAGTCTCATTTATTTATTTTGAATATCCAATTTCTTTAAAATTTGAACCTTTTTTTCTTCTACATACCATAATTTTATTCTTCTTTATAGTTTTTTTTAACTTTTTCGTGAATGATAACATTTTATTTGGCACAACCTCCCCTTTCCCATTATGTATTAGCAAAAGTTATCATCAAAACCATAAATTAAACAATTAAAAGGAGTTGTTAATGGTCTTTTTTTGGAAAGGGCGGGTGATATATAAAAACCATTGCCTAAAAAGAACAAGGCATGGAAAGCAAAAAAATTACAAAATGTTGAAAGGGCAACAAACCCAATTTGCCTAATTACAATTACCGAAATTACCCCTGTGTTTAACAAAACTAAACACGGTAGTAACCACATTATCCACTAGATTAATATGCGAATACGAGCCTTCTTGAAAATCAATTCATTTATGGCCTTCCACAAGCACCACAAGAAACCACAACAGATAGCAAGCATAATTTTTCTTTTCTTTGCGCAATGACCCTAGCTGGCAACAAAATCGATAAAGTTGGACACCAAAGAGAAGCCTTGCACTGACAAGCCACACCAACTGAAGATCCAAGCTAGAACATCGTCGACAAAAGGACAGCAAACCAACGTGTGATCCGCGTCATCAATCTCCAGGAGACAAAAAGAATAGGAGGAATTACAATCGAATAATGATCTAACTATTTTATCTTTAACATTAAATCTATGAGGATTGAAAACGTATCAATAATCTCCTCGAATAGCAAAATCTATCAATTTTGATCATTTTTGTTCAATATTTATCATCCATGTAAAAGACCAAGCTCAAAACGAGATATCAACCAAAATTACTTCACTAGTAAAAAAAAGTTAAATATTTGTTAAATTTTGACCGAATCCTAATAAAATATTTCCTCATTGACACGATCTTCATTTAGATATCTAAGAGTAACATGTTCACTTGATTGTCAACTAAAGATGTGTAAAATTGAGACCCAAAGTATTTTCTTCTTTGTCGCATCTTGTGATACATAAACACTAATAAAAGTGATTTTAGCATTATGATTTACCCATATCCCTTCAACTATAACAAAATGATGTGAGATAGTTAATATTTGTTGGTGGTTATAGAGGCCGACAAACAAATACCCTAAAACTTGTACACAAAATAAAGTATAATGGTAAAGGGATCGAATCCATGAGGGTTGGTTCAATTTGTAACTCTATGAAATCTCTTTGCAATAATACTTGTAAAACGACAACAAGCCTAAAATTGGAGGTTTTAATCTTTTGGTTGCTTTAAAAGAAATTAGAACAGAGCAGAACTTTTCAGTTGACGGCTGAGGAGGCTAGAGCAGCGTCGGATGTTGTCATCGGTATGTATTCCTATTTATTTAACGCTATTTATTTATTTATATGTATGTATGTTCGTGATGTGATTAGGGATGTTCCTAGTCAATGGTATTCTGGCTCTTGTCCTTTTCGATTTGGGTGCTACTCGATCATTTGTGTCTATTTCCCTTAGCAAGAAGTTTAATGTTGATTCGGGGGCGCTGAATTTTCCTTTAGAGGTAGAGATTGTCGATGACCGCAATGTGAGTGCTTCGAGGGTTCATCAGGATTGTGTATTGGTGATGTTTCGGGTCCAGTTTCCTATTGATCTCAATCCTATTTCTCTGAGATGGGCGAGGATCATTGTGGGCAATGCGGAGGCTCCCATGGTGAAGAGCATAGATTTTCAGTTAACGGCCAAGGAGGCCAGAGTAGCGTCGGATGTTGTCATCGGTATGTATTCCTATTTACTTATTTTTATTTCTTTATTTATGCTTACGTTTGTTCGTGATGTGATTAGGGTTGTTCCTAGTCAGTGGAATGCTTGCTCTTGTCTTTTTTGATTCGGGTGATACTCGATCATTTGTGTCTCTTACCCTTAGCAAGAAGTTTGATGTTGATCTAAGGGCGCTGGATTTTCCTTTAGAGGTAGAGATCGCCGATGACCGCATTGTGAGTGCTTCAAGGGTTCATCAGGATTGTGTATTAGAGATGTTTCGGGTATGGTTTCCTATTGATCTCGTTCCTATTTCTCTGAGAGGGCCAATAATCACTGTAGGCATAAATTATTTGAGTCGGTTTGGGGCTATGATTAACTGTGGCATCAGCTAGTGCGATTTCGAACCCCAAGTGGGTGAAAATTGATCATTTATGGTGAAGGAGTGTGAGGCAGTCCAACCATTTGTTCAGTTGCGAGAGCTAGGAGATACTTGCAGTATTGTTCAAGGTTTTTGGCTTATATTGTTGATACTCGGGCCGAGGGCAGGAAGTCTATCGAGGATGTACCTATTGTTCGGGATTTTTATGATGTGTTTCATGAGGATTTACTAGGAGTGCCTCCTGAGAGGCAGGTGGAGTTTCAGATTGACCTAGTTTCAGGTATGGCTCCGATAGCCAAGGCACCCTATCTTCTTCCACCTCCTGAGATGAAAGAGTTTTCCATGCAACTTTAGGAACTTTTGGACAAGAGGTTCATCAGACCGGGTATTTCTCCTTGGGGAGCTCCCATTTTGTTTGTAAGGAAAGATGATGGATTCCATCGGAGATTTATTTAGGATTTCTCTAAGATCGCAGTTCCTATGATGCGGTTGACGAAGAAGAATGTCACTTTTCTGTGGGGGGTCTGAGCAGCAGGCGACATTTCAGACACTGAGACAAAAGCTATGTGAGGCTCTGATACTGACCCTTCCCGAGGGTGTAGATGATTTTCTGGTTTATTATGATGTGTTGATTATGGGTTTGGGTTTAGTACTTACGCAGAGGGCCCATGTGATCCATACGCTTCTAGGCAATTAAAGTCTCATAAAGCGAATTATTCTACTCATGATCTGGAATTGGGGGGGGGGGGGGGATTGTGGTTTTCTCCCTCAAGATTTGGTGGCACTACTTGTGTGGGGTTCAATGTATCATCTACATGGACCATAAGATATTTAGGTATTTGATATATCAGCCGAACCAAAGTATGAGGCAGCACAGGTGGTTGTATGTGGTGAAGGATTATGATTATGGGATCTTATATCATCATGGTCGGCCAATGTAGTGGTCGATTCCTTGATCCACAAGGCGACTAGTGCTCCTATCAGAGACCTATGCTTGAGGATGAGTATCACTTCACTATTGTTGGATTTAATCAAAGATACACAGATTGAGGGGTTAAAGGAAGAGAATCAGAAAAAGGAGAATATCAGGGGTCAGATTTCTATATTTTTCAGAGATAATCTAGGTTTGTTGACTAAGTGCGGCAAGGCGTGGGTTTTTGTTTCTAGTGGGGTTGTAACGTCCCAAAAATAAGACCCGAAAATTTTCCATTTTTAGGTTAATAAAACAACAACCCAAAACATTGTTATAAAGCCAAGGTTATCAAATATGTTAATACATCATCAATATCAGAGTAAATCACAAATATGCGGAAACGAGTGGTGTGTGCCCTGCAATCATCTCGAGTTATTCCCTTTAGAACTAGAAGTACCTAAAAGATAAACTGAAAATCGTAAGCACAAAGCTTAGTGATTTCACCAAAAGACCACATACCATACATAATAAACACATATAATGGGCCCCGTCCGACATCGAGCCCCGCTCGGTATACAGATCTACCAGTCATCGACCCCGCCCAATATACATATAAAACATATAAACATATAAACACATAACACATGCAATAATCACAAAGATACATAGCATACAGAATGGTCATCGGGCCCCGCCCGGCAAGCATACAAGCACATAACACATGAAAGAGTCACGAAGACATCTAGCATCCTAACATAACAAAACCATGGGCCGACATTGGTGCCTTCAACCCGCTAAACACAGTGAGGAAACTCACCTCATACTACTGAAACCCACAGATAATTCTCTGGCTGCAGATCCGCTAAAATCCCGCGCTGTCAATTACAAAATAACATCCATTTAATAAATGGATCCCGACTCACACTAAAAGTCCAAACTAGGGTAAAAGACCTTTTTACCCTTTCCCCAACTTGGCCCAAGGTCAAAGCCCAATCTGAAAGTCCAAAAAGCCCAAAATAATCACCCGAGCCCAAACATGGACCAATTTTCCAAATTGGGCCCAAACCCCTTTCATGGGCCTTTTACCACGGAGTCCAATAAAATATCAACGACCCAACAAGGGAACATTGATGGCCCAAGACATCAAAAGCCCAACATAGCCCAATACCAAGAAGCCCACGAAACTGAAGCCCACTGCTGAGTACGTAAGGCGTACTCAGCTCATACGCTTAGCGTAACCCCTTCAGGGTCAGTACGCACAGCGTACCAGATGGGTACGCCCAACATACTTCCCTATTCACTATCCTACCCCATTAAGCACTTAATCAATTAAGCCCTTGCTCTAAACTCTCAGATCTGATTCCTATAGACGACTTATCACGTAAAGTTGCCAACTTTATGTGCATGCATGGCTTAATGGGACTTTAGAGCTTAAAAGACCTAATTAAATGACTTAACACATGCATGAGACCAAAACCACCATAAAGTTTGCACCTTTATGCTCAAGAAAACCTTAATGTGCCCAGATCTACAAGGATAAGCTCCAAAAACGTCCTTAGCTCACAAAACCAACCAAAGAGGGACCAAAATGACCATAAACAAGCTAAAGAGTAGGTCTATGAAATGGAATGACAAGCTTTGAACTTTATACCTCAAAGCCACCAAAAGAAGGTGCAAAAGTTGGATCTCAAGGCTCTCCACCAAAGAATGAGTCTTCAAGTTTCTTCTTCTACCACTTCAAGATGCACAACACCCACCAATAGCTTTACAAGAGCTCAAAAGCACCACACAAAGGCTAAGGAACGAATTAGGGTTTTCTAGGGTATGGAGGCTATTTAAACAAGGCAAAAGGAGGCTATCTTATGGTTTATATAGGGTGCAAGCCCTAAAATTAGGGTTTCTACACTGCTTACGTACGCTAAGCGTACTCCATGTACGCCAAACATACGTGGATGAGCTCTGCGACCCATCTGCATGAGTATGCCCAACATACAAGGAGTACGCCCAATGTACTCCAACTTTCCCCAAGTTGGCAGTTTAGCCCCCACAGACCAATTCTACAAACAATACATCCCCAAAGGGTCTAAACCGAAATGCACAATGAACCAAGCATTACAACTTTCCCCCACTTAAATTAGATTTCATCCTCAAAATAATTCCTTACCATCCCAGGCATGGCAAACAGCCTGAGCAACACAACCACAACCCCGAGCATACAACAGCCTTCCCAAAAGCAACCAAACCCAACCCTAGCAGGGCTCTCCAAATCTGATGATGAACAAATCCTTTCTCAGCCTAAATTAATTCCCTTGTAGAAAACCACTTCTACCTTACCCAAAATTTGAGATCTTGAATTGGTCCGACTCCCCGACAGACCGCCCATATTGAACCATTACCAGGTCAAATCCACTTTGAATACCAAACTAAACAAAACACTTCCAACCTTTGATTATCTTGTTGCTTTAATAGAAACTGAATCACTGCCCAGTCATTACTGCAGAATACCCTTACTTGCAGAAGGCTTAGATAATCCTTCGGGTAGATGACTCATCCCTGCAACGGTTAGACTCACACGAGTGTTGCGCATCATGGTCGAATCAATTACTCTGAGATTATTTAATCCAGGCCGCAAGTGACTTAACATATTCCCCGAATAACAAGCGGCTCCACACATGAGCCCCAAATCACTGATACCATCCTCGGTTCATCTTGATGCCCCCTAGCTGCTTTCCAAAAGCAGCCGAGACCACCCTGGTCCCAACTTACATGTTGAATAACCGATTCACCGGATTTCCATCCAGTTCCTGAGACAGATAGTCTTACACAGTCACACCACGCGACTTCCGAACGAATGCCTCATCAGAAGAGCATTGCCCTAGCCATCTCGTCACTATGGCTCCAACAACCTTTCTGATCCAACCGATCATAACCAACCGTCAAACCTGATGCCACCAAATTCAATGCTAATAGTGAATGCTACATGACCAACTGTAGTCTTATATCACAACTGGCCTCATACGGCCACCACTTCCTTAATTCCATGAATGTTGTGGCCTTCCAATAGTCTTAAAAGCTGACCTACCCTGGTCTAAACCCATCTGAAGAAGTCTACAAGCCAAAACATAGATTTTCCATGCCCTCACCGCTACTCAAGGACCGGTGAATGCTACAGGCCACCCCGCAGTCTTACAGCATTCCAACACTATCTGTCAACCTAGTGAATGCTACGGGCCACCCCATAGTCTGACAACACTCCAATCTTACCATGGCCACCTGTGACATCCCCAAATTTCTCGGCCAGAAAAGACCGATTTAATTTATGCTTTTAAAATAAAGTCAGAGAAATCCTTTTAAAAGATGTTGCAGAATTGGTCCCCAAAACAAAACATGATAAAAATTTATCAAAACCTTTCTTTAAGAAAGTATATATTTTCCTTTTATATCAAAACCTCGGGATGTCATGTTCCGATACAGATCAAAAGCATAAACAAGACATTATAAGCCTTACAACAGTTATTTACAACTACTGGCCTATAATCCAAAAATCTCTCATCATCATCTGACTATGCACGGGGTCCACTACCTGTAATAATAAAAAGCTGAGTGGGTCAGGCTTGGGAGCCTGGTGATCATATAGGGTTTTCAACCCACAATAATAATAAACTTATTAAGTTCATCAATCAACAATAACCTTGATTACCCATTCCCGTTATCCTCACTTTACGTCCCTAAACACCTATCACAAGGGACCAAGCCTAAGGAATATCATCGGGATGGACACTACTGCTAAGGGGACTCCTCAGTCATACATGTCCTAAAGGAAACCATGAGGGGGATGGAGTACGCCAATGAACATATAGTTCACAAACACCTACAAGTTGCGAACCTGCTAGTGTTCCACTAGACTGTCTAGAAAGGTCCGTGGTCGTCATCAATACTCCGCTAGACGACTACAACAACAACATCGAGGCCTCTCACCATTTTAACACACATCGACTATTTCGTCTACCCATGTTTTACCCAACATATTTGCAGATAAAATACATATACAGTTTAAAACTTGTATAAAACATCTATTCAACAGTCACCTCAAATAAACAATTAATATAATTACACATAGCACGTATTTTAAGGAAAATACTTCATATCTATGTGTAAGGTGAAAGTGACTACACACTCACCTGATTTAATGATAATCGGGCAACACTTCGTTTCCTAAAACGATCGTTTCTAATAAAACCGAGAGTTTTATTGAGAAACCGGGCTCTGCAAGGGTCGGGCTTCAAAACCGAAAAGATAAATTTCTCGGGCTTCTCGAGCACTTCGGGACGTGTTTCGGGTGTTTGGTATAATATCGGGGCTTTGGGGGAAGTTGGAATGAAAGAAATATTGTTTAAGGGGTGAAAAATGACAAATTTCCAAATTACCACCGGGGGGTCTCGCACCCTTCTATTTATAGGGGCGAGGCTTCTGATCCGAGGGCTGAGAAGTGACCAGGGGTCAGCAGATGCGAAGGGAAGGTTGATGGCTCGCACGTGCGAGGGTCCATGTGGCTGCTTCTGATTGGACCGAAGTCTAGGGTCCGAGGGGTGGGACGTGGTGCGCCTGCGAAGCTCGGACACGTCAAGAAGGGCACGCGTCGGACCGCGGTTGGACCAGCGCTTCGGATGCGAGGGAGTGCGACACGCCTAGCCAGATGGCCTCGATGACTCAGTAGTTCGGACACGTGGCGCGCATGGAGCGAAGGTGACATGGCCGAAGCATGACTATGCGAAATTTCTCGGTTTTAGCAATTTTTTCTCGATTTTTGTGCAAAAACTTCTAAAATCCATAACTTTCGCATACGGGCTCCGTTTTTGACGTTCTTTATATGCACGCGTAGGTAGAATTACGCTCTACAACTTTTGTTTAGACTTCATCGGCTAATTTTGACTTTAATTTTAATATTATTATTTTTAACAGACCGGGACAGGAAATCCGTTAAAAATTCATAACTTCTTCATCCGACGTCCGTTTTCGTCTGTCTTTTTACCGTTGTAGTACTATTGACGAGAACTTCGATTCTCGTTTAGGTTGTGTCGCTAAAAATCACTTGATCTAAAATTCGAGTTTTTAGCTGTCTACTGCTAAGCTGAAACTTAGAAAAATCATAACTTCCTCATACGAAGTCAGATTTGGACGTTCTTTTTATACATACTCTCGGTTTAATGAACACTACGACTTTCGTTTAGATCACTAAGGCTAAAAATTAGTTTATCAAAAACTCACTTTTTACGTCATTCGGTACCGTGCCGGTTTTGTCGCGAAACTTCGACAGGTCATAACTTCTTCGTTATAACTCGAATTTCGGTATTCTTTATATATCCGTAATCCTTGTCACGACCAATACAACTTTCTTAATAGATATCGGCTTTATCTAATATTTATTTTCGACGCTCATTTTTATTCTTAATTAATTAAACCCTAATAATTAAGCATAAAACACATAATTCACATAATATTCACATAATTCCTTTTCATTTCTTCAAAATGAGTTACAAAGGTTAACCTAGACTATTATGTCAATATTAATTCCTAGCCTAGAAACACGGGCGTTACAATTCTCTCCCCCTCAGGATGATTCCGTCCCCGGAATCACACATCAACAAACAAATGCGGGTAGCGACTCATCATGTCACTCTCCGTTTCCCAGGTGAGATTTGGCCCATTCGTATGTTTCCAACGCACAAGCACTAAATCGACCATCTTGAGTCGCAACTTCTTAGTCTTACAGTCAACGATTGCCTCAGGTTCTTCAATTAACCTCTTGTTTTCATCCAAACTTAATTCAAAATTAGAATTATGTCGGGCACATCTCCCGTGAACTTTCTCAAATAACACACATGAAAGGTGTTATGAATACCCTCTAGTTCTTCTGGTAATTCTAGCTTGTAAGCTTGATTCCCGATCCTCTGAAGAACTTTAAATGGTCCAATAAACCTTGGACTCAATTTTCCCCTCTTACCAAATCTTATAAGTCCCTTCCACAGCGAGACTTTAAGTAAAACCGAATCTCCAACTTCGAATGATATCGGTTGTCTTTTCTTGTCAGCATAGCTCTTTTGACGATCTTGAGCAACTAACATCCTTTCCCTAATCACTTTCAACTTTTCAGCAGTCTGATGGACTATTTCAGGTCCCATAAACTGCTTTTCCCCAGCTTCCAGCCAACATGACGGCGTTCGACACTTTTCTTCATACAAAGCGTGATAAGGTGCCATCTTGATGCTCGAGTGGAAACTATTATTATAGGAAAATTCTACTAGAGGTAAGTGTTCATCCTAGTTACCTTGGAATTCCATGGTACATGCTCTCAGCATATCCATTAACGTTTGAATTGTTCGTTCGCTCTGACCATCAGTTTGCGGATGGTAAGTTGTACTTAAACACAACTTGGTACCCAATTCCTCTTGTAGACTCCTCCAAAACCTTGAGGTAAAATGACTGTCACGATCTGATACAATCGTTAACAGAACACCGTGAAGCCTCACAATTTCCTTCACGTAAGAATTCGCAAGTTTATCCATAGACCATTTCTCGTTGGCTGCTATGAAATGCGCACTCTTAGTGAAACGATCAACGACCACCCAAATCATGTCGTGACCGTTCCTTGTTCTGGGAAGTTTAGTCACAAAATCCATAGTGATGTCTTCCCATTTACCCATGGGTACAGGCAAAGGTTCTAAACTCCCATACGGTTTCTGATGTTGTGCCTTAACCCTAGCACATGTTACACACTCGACTACATACTTAGCAACATCGAGCTTCATCGTCGGCCACCCGTAATAGGGTTTTAGATCCCTATACATTTTTGTACTGCCGGAATGAATCGAGTACATGGTCTTGTGAGCTTCTTCCATCAGAAGATCTCTTACTCCTCCCGTCTTAGGTACCCAAATCCTATCTTTGAATACCTTCAGTCCTTGACCGTTTGTATCAAACACCAACGTTTTGCCCAAACGTTCTTCCTTTCGGTCATTTTTCTCTAAAGCTTCCTCTTGAGCTTTCTTTATACTTTCCACAATTGTCGAGACAACTTCAATTCTCAACGCTCTTGGCCTTTTCTTTTCAAGATTTACCTTCCGACTGAGAGCATCAGCAACAACATTTGCTTTACCAGGGTGGTAAAGTATCTCACAGTCGTAGTCCTTGAGTAACTCTAGCCAGCGCCGTTGCCTCATGTTCAATTCCTTCTGATTAAAGAGATATTGAAGACTCTTATGATCAGTGAAAAGTTTACATTTAGTGCCATAAAGATAGTGCCTCCATATCTTTAAGGCGAATACTACCGCTGCCAACTCCAGATCATGAGTGGGGTAGTTCTTTTCACGCTCTTTCAATTGCCTCGATGCATACGCTATCACTTTATCCCTTTGGGTCAGAACACAACCTAACCCAACTCCAGAGGCATCACTATAAACTGCGAAGTCATCAACTCCTTCAGGTAATGAAAGAATCGGTGCTTCACACAATTTCTTCTTTAACTTCTCAAAAGCTTCCTTATGCTTCTCATTCCAAGTATAAGTAGCTCCTTTGTGGGTCAAAGTTGTTAATGGAGTTGCGATCGAAGAAAAGCCTTGGATAAATCTTCGATAATATCCGGCTAATCCTAAAAAGCTTCGGATCTCCGTATGACTTTTTGGTTGTTCCCACTTCATCACAGCTTCAATCTTTGCTGGGTCAACCATTATCCCTTCTTGGTTAACCACATGACCTAAAAATTGGACTTCTTGAATCCAAAATTCACATTTGGAGAACTTTGCATACAACTTCTCCTTTTTCAGAACTTCTAGCACTTCACGCAAATGCTTGTCATGCTCCTGCTTGCTTTTTGAATAAATCAAAATATCATCTATTAACACTATCAAAGATTTATCAAGGTATGGTTTACAAACCCTGTTCATCAAATCCATGAAAGCCGCTGCTGCATTGGTTAGTCCGAACGACATAACCAAAAACTCATAGTGTCCATATCTTATTCTGAACGAAGTCTTTTCGATATCCTGCTCTCTTACTTTTAGTTGATGATATCCTGACCTAAGATCGATCTTCGAAAAATAGCTCGAACCTTGCAACTGATCGAACAGGTCATCAATCCTCGGCAACGGGTACTTGTTCTTTATTGTTGCTTTATTCAGCTGTCTGTAATCGATGCACATTCTCATGCTCCCGTCCTTTTTCTTTACAAATAACACCGGGGCTCCCCAGGGTGATGAACTAGGTCGAATAAAACCTTTGTCCAATAACTCCTGAAGTTGTGTCATAAGTTCTTTCATCTCTGTTGGTGCTAATCGATACGGTGCTTTTGCTATTGGCGTCATTCCTGGTAAAAAATCGATACGGAATTCTACTTGTCGATCAGGGGGCAATCCAGGAAGATCTTCGGGAAAGACTTCTGGATAGTCACACACCACCAGAATATTCCGCACCTCCTTCTTTTCCTTCTTAGCATCGATCACGAATGCTAGATATGATGTACATCCCTTGACCAAACACTTTCTGGCTTTCATTAGGGAAATGATTCCAGAGTTTACTCTGCGTTTGTCTCCATACACCATAAACGACTCTTTCCCTGGCGGGTTTACTTTTACTATCTTCTTCCTACACAATATTTCGGCATCGTTGGCGCTAAGCCAATCCATTCCTAAAACTATGTCGAATCCATTTAACTCGATAGGTAATAATTCCTCGTGGAACTTATTCCCATTCAAGTCAATGAGGATGTTTTTCATACGATGGCTAACAGGTATAAACTTGCCACTAGCAATCTCGACTAATAAAGCATTAACTAGTCTATCAACAGGCAATGCTAGTTTTCTACCAAATTCATGCGAAATAAAGGAGTAATTGGCTCCAGAATCAAACAAAATTTGGGCAGGCAATTTGTTTACGAGAAAGGTACCTGAAGCGACATCGGCTTCTTCTTTCGTAGCTTCAAGTGTCATCTGAAAGGCTCGAGCCTTCGGCTTTGGTGGAAAATTGGGCTTTGCTGCATCCTTCTTCTTTGGGCAATCCTTCAAAATATGCCCTTCTTCATTGCACCCAAAACAGACGTTCTTATTGAAGGTGCATTCATTGGCATAATGCCCAGGCTTTCCACATTTGTAACAAGTGACTTCCACGCTGCATTTCCCAGCATGTTTCTTCTTACACTTGTCACACCACTTGGCTCGGCTCCTCCTCCGAATTTCCTCGAAC
Source organism: Lactuca virosa (assembly GCF_052849685.1). NCBI lineage: Eukaryota > Viridiplantae > Streptophyta > Magnoliopsida > Asterales > Asteraceae > Lactuca > Lactuca virosa. The sequence continues at coordinate 338,127,522 of NC_136430.1, forward strand.
CAGTCTTCGAGAACTTGTTCTTTTTATTGGAACCTGAAGTTCCTTCAAACTTTCTCTTTTCGCCAACTTCAACCTTGTTGGCGGCTCTCCCCTTAATCATATCTTCAACAGACTTGGCAGCCCAGGCAGCTGCCTCCAAAGTAAGTGTCTGACGTACTGGCACCGCGTACTCCCATGGAAGTCCCTTTGCGTATCTGTCAATTTTTGTCAGCTCATATGGGACAATACGCAAAGCAAACTCCATTTTGTCGGTGAAGCTATTTGTGTATTCATCAACGGTCATACTCCCCTTTTTCAAAGTCAGAAATTGGTTTTCTAGCTCAAGCACATTTTGGGCCGAGCAGTACTTGCGCTTGAAGTGCACCAAGAACTCTGCCCAAGTCAGTTGCAGTGGCTCATTAGGGCTTAGCGTTTTCCCCAGAGTGTTCCACCAACGAGCAGCACTACCCCTGAACTGACGCACTGCAAATGTGGTTTGTCACTTGCCTTGGCAACCACATGTCATGAAAGCCAATTCCATTTCCGAGATCCAATCCATTACTCCGACGGGATCTTCTTTTCCAGTGAAGGTTGATGGCTTGCAGGTCATAAATGTTGGGTTTTGAGCATTCTAACACTCCTATGGTGTACATGCAACCCTATAAACCTTGGATCTATGTTTTCTCTATTATACATGCAAATATTAACTATTCCAAGGTTTCATCCTAACTAGCATATTATGAAGCACCTATACTACAAAGTTCTAGTTAGATGACATACCTTTTGATGTAGCTTGATGTCTTCAAGCTTTAAGAGCTTAGCCCCAATAGTGTGGAAGCCTCAAATGGAATCAAAAATCACCAAAACACCTTGGAAGAACTTGAGAGAATATGTATGCACACTAAAATCGGCCCACTCTTATTTTCACACACTTATGCCCATTTTTGTGAGCCAAGGACCCCTTTATATATTATGGAGGATTAGGGTTACATCCATGTAAACCCTAATACCCATGACCTTTCATTTACATAGGATCCATGGGTTAAAAGCTCCATGGACCATCCATGAAAGCTTAGCCCAACCTAAATGAACTTGGCCCATTCCATATATATAAGAGTCCATATTTAATTAGTTCTTTTTGATCACTTAATTAATTCTAAATTAATTCTTGATCAATACTAATTAAATAATATGATTCCATATTAATATATTAGAACTTATAATATGTTAATATAAATCATAAATATACTATTCTCAAAAGACTATCCATATAAATTGTGCCGGTGAAGTGCAACCCAAATGGACCATGTCGGGTCAGGTCAAGTACATACCAAATATAGTTATGGACTTAGACATTAATCCAACAGTCTCCCACTTGGATAAGTCTAAAACTATTATTGAGTATGACTTCAAAACCTAACTGGCAATCGTAGCTCTTAAAGCCGCTGTCGAACTCTGACCTTGTCAATGACTTGTCCATTAGATAAGGGATCATATATTCCTCCATTCTAGATATCATATGGACTGAGACATGGATTATAATCATTCTCTCTGTCTATTTGTTGTTTCCCGATTTTCGATTTATGATGATTGACTGATTGAACAAATCAAATCAGTCCTGGCTTGGCCAAGCACTCACATGTGTCATCGCTAAATCATCGAGGGGCCCACAGATATCGCTTTTATCCCGAAGGTAAAAGGAATGGATAAACTTCGACTCATATGGCTTGTTCTACTACTTGTTGAATCATACACAAAGGCACGTTTTATAACATCGAGTTACCAAATGCGTTTTCGTGCAATCAATGTATAACCAACTCATAGTAACAACTCATATCTCTAGGTTTGAAGAATATAAGATATTATCGTCTCATGATCACTTGTGATAAAATCCATGAAGTGATTCAAATGAGCGCGGGTTGAATCCAATACTCACAACTTATGAGCACTCATGAGTGTTGTAGCACCACTTTGTCCACCAACTTGGACCTCTACAAACCAACCCATGACAGTCTTGATTTATATCTACTTCCAACATATGACCGACTGTGGATGGTTTGAATAACTTAATCATTCAGGAAGAGCGACTTAGTTATTCTGGAAGTCAAAACATGCAAAGTGAAACACAAGAATAAATGAATCAAATATGGTATCAAACCCTATGAATATAAATAAACACTTTTATTTATCACCATACTGATTACTCATTATTCATTGTTTCGGTTTTATCAACTTTATACTTGAATTAAAAACACTAGTTGTCCCATGCTGCAAGCATGTACACTATGTTTTTCTTAAACAATAGCTTTGCCATACACCAAGTATGCACTCTATGTTTGTCTATGATCCTTACTTTGTGAAATAAACCAATTGAACATAATTTCAATGATTCTAATTTCACACTCCCAAATCCTTATCGAAAAATGTGAGAATTTCAAATTCCTATCATTTATCGAAATTTGTTTAGATTTTAAACTTATATGCACTGACCCTCCTGTAATGAATATGTACAAAGTCACAAAGACTTGTCAACAGTCATTATAAGGTATTCCAATGGAGATCAACTCCATGGAAACTAAGTCTCATATTCAAAGTACATTGCTTTGGACATGCTTCTTGCATTAAGTTTTCTAATCTTACACAGATAACTTCCACCTATGGAGACAACTCCATATTCTCATTTTGACTATCACTTCTGAATAAGATATGCCTCTTTTCAGAATATATCAATATGGTCCTTCCAAAATTAGCACTATACTTCCAACTGTCCCTGAGCAACCAATCTTTGGTAAACCTCAGATTGTCCTCGACAATTGCTTAATCATTTTAGTCATATCCAATTCTAGACCTTTTCCCTTCTTAATGCCTCTGGGCATTTGGAAAAATTTAGATATGACAAATATTATAGCACATGCAATCGATCCTGTACCCAAAGCAAATGGTACACGATTCATGATGTCTCACATAAAGACATGATTCTAGACCAGTCTTTTGCTACAATATTTTTATTTGCCATGTTTTCAAAATTTGACTATGAAGAGGGATGCCGTAATCATAATCGAATTTTGAGAACGCAATATATAGAATTTCCTTAAGTTGAACCAATCCAACATGAAATTCATATATATATATTCTTGACTAAAGATGATTAAGGTCTCAATCTAAGCCTTTAGAACTGAAATGAAGTATATCCTCTCCCTTAATTATAGCAAAACAACTTTTTCAATCCCTGCAGCCTCACGAATTGAAACTTTTGTTTTCTATAATTAACATTGCTAACTTGCAACACTAACAATAATTATCATACTCCCACTAACATGATGATTATTAGCATAACACTTATGCTCCCACTAGCTTTGACATGTACTCAGAAATCAGCTGGACTTCTAGAAATCAATACTTTATTGACTTTCTTACCAAAGTTCAGATTTCTGATACGAGATGCTTTGATAAAACTTTATCAAAATCATACACCTTTCCTTAGATAGCATGCATGTGTGTCTAAACAATTTCAGAACTATGAAAAGGGATGCCGTAATCATAGTCTCAATTGTTTAGACCTTTTGCCATCTGCTTCAAATCTACTTGGTGGAAGTGTTTCCTCACCATCATTTTCATGAATCGGAGAGAAACCTTATGACCCTTAGATTTTATGGTGTATGTGTTCTTATCCATGTGAATCGTCAAAACCATAGTCACAAGACAAGGATAATGACAAATCCAAACTCATATGGATTGAACTTAAGCAATCTTAACTTCTTGCCACCTGGCAGTACAGGGCCTGCCATTGCTTCCAAGTTGTTATGCAACCAATTGAGAACTTTCAGAACTCCTATGCAAAGCCAACTTTAACTGGAATGGGCACAAAATATGTCAACACGATAGGTTATAAACCTCAAGTCGTGTGCTAGTGAAGAACCTCAGGTTTTATTCTTGATTAGTTCTTGAAATTCTTTTTAGGATCTTTAAGACTCCCACTATCCTCTTGACATATAAGACTATCTTGCCAAATATTCAAGAGATAGTGCGGATTCTTTATCAAGAAAAACACTTCACACAATTGGCCTTAGTTGGTCTTTGTTTTATCCAAAACATCACAACTTACCAATTTCAAATGTACAAGAGTAGGACATTTTTACTCTTACATTTGACAAGTGTTTTAAACCTTTCTTTAAGATATGTCACTCAAGTTACAATCTTGGAGTATGACTCTAAGAATTGTTTTGGAACGAAGTATGACTCATCTTCCTGATCTAACCATTTCAACAATTCATGACTCCTCTTCTTAGTCATAAGAATGCACTAAGATGACCTTTAGAGGACTAATTGTGATATGATTTCTAAATCATTAAGATGATCACAAACATGATACTAAAGTACTCTCTCATCTTTTCAGATTTGAGAAACTTTTATCTTTCTGCCTAATTTGATTCTTCTCATTCGTTCTGCCATACATTGAGACTTTTCCAATGTTTCAGAATTATACTTAAACTTGTAAGTATAACCAAATTTACTAAACTTTAGTAAATCAAATAGTCTTAACGAGCTTTGTGGTGGACATGACCAGTGCACAAGAATGTGTACTCGATCCCTTTAGTCCTTCACTTGACTCACACATCCATGTGAACAAGTAATTAGTCTTGATTTTCCAATGCTTGAAAGTTCTCATTCATCATACTATTCAACTTGCATGATTCCAAGTTTCGGTCCAATTGAAACTTGGGCGATGAGGAACTTTCCTGATTTGGTAAATTTAGACACTACCACAAATGAAAGAATCAAATCCATTTTCCAATATTGCTGTCAGTGGAATCATATAAGCAACAATTTTCCACAAATGCCATTGTAAGGATACTTCAAATAAATAAAATCAAAAATTTCCTTTTGTTTTAAAAACTTTGCGGAAAAACTTATCCTTACAATCCATATGAAAATCTTGTTGTTATATATTCCTAAGCAATGTGTCATAACTCCTAAGTAACAGCTTCAAAATTCTGATGCGATCGAAGTCCATCTTCGCGATCAGAAGCAGCATATACTTCCTTTAAGCTTTCTCTATTTTCTTTGATTCTTATAACATCACCATGTGACTCAGTCACATTATGTAATAAGAATCTCCAAATAGGAGCTTAACAGAGTTAGACAATGGACTTTACCTGAAGTAGAGTCAAACTTATTGACTTTAACATCCTTAGGTAAATTTGGCAGCTTCGCAAACAGTGCCCTTTCCTTTGGCAATTTTAACAAATGGACCCTTTGGTAATGGTACTATCTCACACTTAGCCTTTCTCTTTACCATTTGGGCAACCGGGTTGACTATGGCCAATCCCTTTCCATTGGGAAGAGAATGCTTTTTCTGGATTTCCAGTGTCACCATTGTCACTGTCCATAAAGTTTTTGGGAAGTTGATCTTCTAATCAAATTTGCTTTACTATCGTTCCAAATCATTGCTGATTCAGCAGCACCAAGCAAATAGATATGATCATTAAGGTTCATGTCATAGTCTGTTTCATAGTAGTCCCAAAGGAACTCACTATGTGACTTAGAAAGTGATTGAACATCCAACTTTCTCAAGACTTTGACACCCAACTCTCCCGGCTTGTCAATATGTGACTTCATCTCTAAGATGTGATCACACATAGACCTTGCTTGCCATTAGGGCTTGAGTGACCTTGAACTTGTGGGTTAGGGAGAATAATTGGAGGAGGTGGAGGAAGAGAAGTATGACTTCCATGGGCCAAACTCGGGAAGTCATATTCATTAGGAAAGCTTGGTTTGGGAAGATCATTGTTGTCTAAACCAGACATCAACAATGGGAGAAATTCACGTAAAGTTGATTTAAGTCCTTAATATAACACCCAATATGATATATTAAGGCTAGGACCCAACAAACTATTTTATAACTTGGAAGAGGGATGCCGTAATCCAAGCTATAAAATATTTGAAGGTAGGTGAATGACGATTCACCAATTTCCACCAAGATAAACGAAATGTATTATTAGGTTTTAATTGGTTTTGAAACTCCTAGATTCTTTTGAGATTCATTGAACTTTTCAATGGCATGTTTCAATCTCGAGTGTGCCCTTCAGGTTTTGTGACTGGGATGCCGAGGATCCCAAAACAAGGTGTGAAGTAACCATGCAAATATACTTGGTACCCTTAATATTTACCCCTCAATCGATGTGTCGGTTAACCACACACGTTCCACCGATGCTATGATAAACATTAAGTTACCCTTTGCCTACCTTGTTAAATCAAGCTAGTGTGCCGGTTAATCACACACGCTCCACTAACTGACTTAAGAAAGTGCAAAGTGTAATTTCATGGGTTAGCACCACATTCACATTTTCCTAAGTAACTAAGATTGGGAATTTATAAATGTTTAGTTACTTAGTATTTGTCATTAATACTTTTAATGAAGGGAGAATTATAGTCCTTGTCCTACCCGTTCGGCTAACGACCCTCCACCGGTCAAGGAAGCGGTGGGTGAGAGTGGACACCCATTAAACTGTCATTTTATAGGCAGTAACCTTATACCCCCCTTATAGACCGGCTTCGTGAATGAGGCCTACTAATGGTAAGACGACTTGCTCTTATACATATATATAAATATTATTAACTTATAATATTATAAAGTATAAGGGTTGAATTTTAACTTTTAAAATTCTAAGGGCTTAACTTGGAATTAAAGTATTCATGGGAAAACTTTACAAATTCCAAAACTTGAGGGCAAGTTTTTGAAACTATTAAAAAATTTTCATTTCATAACTTATGAGTTTAATGGTTCATTAAAATTAAGACTCTTCATTTTTTATGTAACCTCTTATTCTTCAATAACACTTTTAAAGAAGTGACTCTTAAACATCCATAACTTGAGGACAAGTTATGGAGTCATAATACTATTTAATGAAAAAGACTCTTTATTTTTTTTATGTAACCTATGACACTTTTATGAGTTTTAAGATTCATAAATGTGACCTTTTATGTAACTTGAGGACAAGTTACAAAAACACATTTTATGAACTACCTCTAGATTAATTAGGATTGAAAACAACTAAAACACAAATTTTTTTTTCCATTAATCTAAACTAACTCATAAATCAAGGAAACACAAAAAAAAAAAAAAAAACTTTTGGATTCCATAACTTATGGAGTTTAATGTTTTGTTTTATGATGAAACTTTTCATGTTCCATAACTTAAGAACAAGTTATGGAATTCTTTAAAACATTAAGACATGGAATTCTTTAAAACATTAAGACCAAGTTTTGTAACTCCATAAAAAAATTTGAATCAATTTTTTTTAAACCTTTTCATATCCATAACTTATGGAGGTTTCAAAAAACTCTTTAGATCAAACTTTTAAAACTAATAAAATAATCATATCATTTTATCTTTTACTAAATTTGACCTAATTCAACTCATATAGCAAATGATTCAAATTTTACAAATAATTAGTTTTTCACAAAAACAAGTAATTATCTTAAAATTTGACAAACGTCATGTTTTTTTTCCCTTTTTTTTCAACTTTGAAAATAAAACATTTGCATCAATATAACAGAAAACAACCTGGCTCTGATACCACTGTTGGGTTTTGAGCATTCTAACACTCCTATGGTGTACATGCAACCCTATAAACCTTGGATCTATGTTTTCTCTATTATACATGCAAACATTAACTATTCCAAGGTTTCATCCTAACTATCATATTATGAAGCACCTATACTACAAAGTTCTAGTTAGATGACATACCTTTTGATGTAGCTTGATGTCTTCAAGCTTTAAGAGCTTAGCCCCAATAGTGTGGAAGCCTCAAATGGAATCACAAATCACCAAAACACCTTGGAAGAACTTGAGAGAATATGTATGCACACTAAAATCGGCCCACTCTTATTTTCACACACTTATGCCAATTTTTGTGAGCCAAGGACCCCTTTATATATTATGGAGGATTAGGGTTACATCCATGTAAACCCTAATACCCATGACCTTTCATTTACATAGGATCCATGGGTTAAAAGCTCCATGGACCATCCATGAAAGCTTAGCCCAACCTAAATGAACTTGGCCCATTCCATATATATAAGAGTCCATATTTAATTAGTTCTTTTTGATCACTTAATTAATTCTAAATTAATTCTTGATCAATACTAATTAAATAATATGATTCCATATTAATATATTAGAACTTATAATATATTAATATAAATCATAAATATACTATTCTCAAAAGACTATCCATATAAATTGTGCCGGTGAAGTGCAACCCAAATGGACCATGCCGGGTCGGGTCAAGTACATACCAAATATAGTTATGGACTTAGACATTAATCCAACAATAAAGTCTTTATACTTGCATCCATTTCTCTCCACTCTATCCTCGTGGTTATTTCTCCCAACCACAAGCGGTTCACTATGACCAACAGATCTACTGTTGTTTCCTTTTTCAGATCGATCGTCATTTAATTCACGTTATTCAACAGGAATTAAAGGTTCATTCCGGTTGTTCAGCAATATTTGCCTCATTTCCTCCCTTTGTTCAACCATCATTGTCTGAATCATGGCTCGTACTCCAGCCATGGTGATGGGTTCTGGTGCAGCTACTGCTATAGGCACCTGTTCCACCACTTGGGGTTGAGGTTGTTGGTTTCTGTTTGCATTTCCCACTCCACTTCGGGTTCTTGCCATTATAATCTATATACCGAATAAGGCGAATTTAGGTCTTTATCCTCGATAGATATTTAAATTCTCCTTATCACTCCGAAACGTTTACATGTTAGTTCTAATATCGTAATCATACGCTTAGAATCCTACACACATAAGGTTTCCAGATCCGGTCGACAACAGACCATAGATCCAAACAAATAATGGCATATATGGCAAACATATAACATTTAGCACATATAAGCATTTTAGGCATCTTTCCTAAAATAAACTAGTGCTCGTGTCTAAAATATGGTAGACACTCATCTCATAATCATCACTTAGCATTCTAAGTTTAAGTCTAGAAATCCTACAATTTCTTAGTTCGCTTAAACTAAGGCTCTGATACCAACTGTGACATCCCCAAAATTCATGCCAAAAAAGACCGATTTAATTTATGCTTTTAAAATAAAGTCAACGAAATCCTTTTAAAAGATGTTGCAGAATTGGTCCCCAAAACAAAACATGATAAAAATTTATCAAAACCTTTCTTTAAAAAAGTATATATTTTCCTTTTATATCAAAACCTCGGGATGTCATGTTCCGATTCAGATCAAAAGCATAAACAAGACATTATAAGCCTTACAACAGTTATTTACAACTACTGGCCTATAATCCAAAAATCTCTCATCATCATCCGACTATGCTCGGGGTCCACTACCTGTAATAATAAAAAGCTGAGTGGGTCAGGCTTGGGAGCCTCGTGAGCATATAGGGTTTTCAACCCACAATAATAATAAACTTATTAAGTTCATCAATCAACAATAACCTTGATTACCAATTCCCGTTATCCTCACTTTACGTCCCTAAACACCTATCACAAGGGACCTAGCCTAAGGAATATCATCGGGATGGACACTACTGCTAAGGGGACTCCTCAGCCATACATGTCCTAAAGGCAACCATGACGGGGATGGAGTACGCCAATGAACATATAGTTCACCAACACCTACAAGTTGCGAACCTGCTAGTGTTCCACTAGACTGTCTAGAAAGGTCTGTGGTCGTCATATATACTCCGCTAGACGACTATAACAACAACATTGAGGCCTCTCACCATTTTAACACACATCGACTATTTCGTCTACCCATGTTTTACCTAACATATTTGTAGATAAAATACATATACAGTTTAAAACTTGTATAAAACATTTATTCAACAGTCACCTCAAATAAACAATTAATATAATTACACATAGCACGTATTTTAAGGAAAATACTTCATATCTATGTGTAAGGTGAAAGTGACTATACACTCACCTGATTTAATGATAATCGGGCAGCACTTCGTTTTCTAAAAAGATCGTTTCTAATAAAACCGAGAGTTTTATTGAGAAACCGGGCTCTGCGAGGGTCGGACTTCAAAACCGAAAAGATAAATTTCTCGGGCTTCTCAGGCACTTCGGGACGTGTTTCGGGTGTTTGGTATAATACCGGGGCTTTGGGGGAAGTTGGAATGAAAGAAATATTGTTTAAGGGGTGAAAAATGACAAATTTCCAAATTACCACCGGGGGGTCTCGCACCCTTCTATTTATAGGGGCGAGGCTTCGGATCCGAGGGCTGAGAAGCGACCAGGCGTCAGCAGATGTGAAGGGAAGGCTGATGGCTCGCACGTGCGAGGGTCCATGTGGCTGCTTCTGATTGGACCGAGGTCTAGGGTCCGAGGGGTGGGACGTGGTGCGCTTGCGAAGCTCAGACACGTCAAGAAGGGCACGCGTCGGACCGCGGTTGGACCAGCGCTTCGGATGCGAGGGAGTGCGACACGCCTCGCCAGCTGGCCTCGATGACTCAGTAGTTCGGACACGTGGCGCGCATGGAGCGAAGGTGACGTGGCCGAAGCATGACTATGCGAAATTTATCGGTTTTAGCATTTTTTTTCTCGATTTTTGTGCAAAAACTTCTAAAATCCATAACTTTCGCATATGGGCTCCGTTTTTAACGTTCTTTATATGTACGCGTAGGTAGAATTACGCTCTACAACTTTTGTTTAGACTTCGTCGGCTAACTTTGATTTTAATTTTAATATTATTATTTTTAACAGACCGGGACAGGAAATCCGTTAAAAATTCATAACTTCTTCATCCGACGTCCGTTTTCATCTGTCTTTTTACCGTTGTACTACTATTGACGAGACCTTCGATTCTCATTTAGGTTGTGTCGGCTAAAAATCACTCGATCTAAAATTCGAGTTTTTAGCTGTCTACTGCTAAGCTGAAACTTAGAAAAATCATAACTTCCTCATACGAAGTCAGATTTGGACGTTCTTTTTATACATACTCTCGGTTTAACGAACACTACGACTTTCATTTAGATCACTAAGGCTAAAAAGTAGTTTATCAAAAACTCACTTTTTACGTCATTCGGCACCGTGCCGGTTTTGTCGCGAAACTTCGACAGGTCATAACTTCTTCGTTATAACTAGGATTTCGGTATTCTTTATATATCTGTAATCCTTGTCACGACCACTACAACTTTCTTAATAGATATCGGCTTTATCTAATATTTATTTTCGACGCTCATTTTTAGTCTTAATTAATTAAACCCTAATAATTAAGCATAAAACACATAATTCACATAATATTCACATAATTCCTTTTCATTTCTTCAAAATGAGTTACAAAGGTTAACCTAGACTATTATTTCAATATTAATGCCTAGCCTAGAAACACGGGCGTTACACCACCGCCTATGGACTTACCGTTCATCTACCAATCCATCCATACTCACCTGGAGTCGAACACGCATCAGACTATACCCCAATCAAGTGTCCAGGTCATGCTTCGAACCCCAAAGCCTTAATCAGACAAGAACAAGCAGAGAGACTCTAACACAACCCTCAATTCGGATCCATCAATATGCCTACTATCCATCACAAAGAAGCCGTCCACCAGCTGCTGGAAGTTTCCTGAACTCCCAACTTACACAATTTTCAGTCCAAATGACCACTTAAGTCGTCTTCCCTCCCGACTGGGATGTGAAACTCATCCTAGTTTCACGCTTGATTCAGCTTTCGGAAATCTGAACGATTCTCCCTCACTTGGATTCTTAGAAGCTTTCCCAGCCCATAAAATTTGATGGATTTCCGACCCATCTTACCTCCTTATAATATGAACCACCGACAACTTGCGCTTACTATTACTAGCCAATCCCGATGATCGCACAACTCTTGAAATCCAGATGAATACTCCCTGAAATCTCAGCAAGCCTGATAACCCCAAATGATTCCCATGATACAACACCAAATCCTTAAGTCCTTTATGATGGTGACAAAGACCATAACCCTTGCTCTGAACTTGTGAACCTTCACTCCAACTTCCCATCCTCAAAAGAATCTATGGATTCTAACCATCTTCAATCCTTGCGATAATAAAAATTCCCTAACACTTCTAATGACTAAACGAGATCGTGTTGTTGCCACCTTCAACTTCACTCTATCGCTCCTTCCCTAGAAACGGTAGAGATTAGACCCGAAGGTCCTACCATAGACGACTGTCGATCGTACCTGGACAAATGCTAATACGATTGAACACTGACTTCATTGGAGAACTGACCAACTAATCCGACCATAGACCTTCTAAACGATACCCCTGAACTGACCCCATCAAGGAACCAAAAAAAAACCAATAAACTGAAACCCGCTCATCAAGATACGACCCACTACTGACTCATCACATGCAAAAAAAGATGGCATATAACAATTCTTGATGATATAACCCAGAAAATAACAGAGAATTAAACCAAAGATAATGCTCACCCGAACCAATGAAAAATTCCAAAGCTATATAAGATAATAATCAAAACCTCCTCTTCCTGCTGAGGCACCTGCGATGGAACCTGAGCTGCCCCAACCACTAAGCATGGGCAATTTTCCATGATATGACCAGGCTGATGACAACGATGGCACAATTCCACCTCCATGGTGCATTCTTGGTGGATGTGGCCCTTCCATCCACACCTGCCGCACTTGGAATTGCTGCGCACATGCTCATGTGCCCCTTCATCCTTTGCGGAAACATTACGGCCCCTCGAGTCTCTAACACTAGCCATGGTGACATCCAACTGCTCAGATCGCCGAGTCGAACCATGAGTCTGCTTCCTCTTCCCCAGTTGCCTAACCGAACCAATCTCTTCCTCCTGGTTTACCCCGACCATCCCATCAATCGTCTGAACAGCCAAGGTCCGACCCTCGAACCTGGAGACCAATCTATCAGTGACACACCTAATGATTTCGGGTAACTCCTTGCGTAAGGCTCGCGAAATCTCTGCTGCAATCCAATCATGGGATCGATCCCCCTGAAAACATGGTGCATAACCCACCTCCAATCCCAAATGACAAGAACTCACAATAGGATCCTCCTTCCTGAAGGGTTTTAGGGTTCCACAAGCTTTGTGTAACACCGTAAATTTTCAAACAAATTTTTCATTTTAAAATCACATACTTCTCATAACACATTTCACAAAAATCCCATTTATTTAATTTACAAAACGCAACTCTATAATTATTTGATTAATAATCCAGGATTCTCAAAACATAACTCTTTCTATGGTGTGTACAATCAAGCCAGCGCCTTCCCGCGATCCTGAGAAGAACCTGAAACATATATCACATAACACGGTAAGCACAAAGCTTAGTGAGTTCCCCAAAATACCACACATATCTCATTAGCCTCTCATGGCTATACTCAGATAAGACCCTCCGGTCAATGTGTCTCAGTGGGACCCTCCGGTCCCACAACTCGGGTGGACCCTCCGGTCCTAACTCAGTAAGTTCAGAATAATACACAGCATAAATCACAAAGACATAATGCAAGATATCAAAATACTCAATATAAGCACATAAGACCCTCCGGTCACACAAAGGTTACCACTCTAGGTAAAGTATAGTGAGAAGACTCACCTCGGATGATGAACAGCTCCTATAGATGTTGCTGCTGCACCGGCCTCTAACACTGGACCAAACCCCACAATTACCCAATTAAGATCTAAGTCCAAATCCTCACTCTTTAGGTCTAAAGGTAGTCCACTAACTAGCCCATCAATAACCTAAAACTCATTGGGCCCGCCAAGGCCCAATAATGAATGGGCTCTCCCGAGGCTCAACTCTCAAGTCCAAGTGACAAGCCCAACACAAGGGCCCAAGGCATATATATAATATTTCTCAACTCCAAATCTATAGTACACAAGCCCAAAGATCCAGGCCCAACCCTTAAGGCCCATTATAAGATTTAGCCCAAAAAGCCCACATCGAGATTACGCGGGGCGTACCTCCCTTGGTACGCTCAGCGTACACAAGCATGCATGAAATCTGATCGGGGACACTAACCCAGTACGCGGGGCGTACTAGGATTACGCTCGGTGTACGTCCAGTATGGATTTTCTCACTTTCTTGGTCTTAACCCGTTAAGACCTTAGCTCATATCACAGATCTGGACTCCCTACAGGCTCTTACTCCATAAAGTCTGTGACTTTAAGCCTTTGCATGGCTGGTAAAGTCACAAACACCCAAAACTCTCATATTCTCATCTCAAAATGCACATATCTCATGCATGGGTTGATTCAAACGTCCAAGTCTCGATTTTTGTAACTCCACGCCTCTAAAGACACTTAAAGAAGCTGATAATTACCTCTGGAGCTCAATATCTCATAAAGCTTTCAACTTTGGGACCAAAAACTCTAAAATGAACTAAAATAATGCACAAATCAAAAGAGTGAGAAAGCTTTGAGCTTTATACCTCAAGATGAAGCTCCAAATTCAGATAAGCTCAGATCCAAAACCTAGAATCCCACTCCTTCTTCTTCAAGGCTCCTTCTTCACTCCAAAGAAACACAAGATCACTCAATATCTCACAAAGGGACAACACAAGCTCAATGTACGAGTATTTAGGGTTTGAGAAGGTTGATTTTCTGAGGATGGTGGCCAGGAATGAGGCCATCTTATTCTTTATATAGGGACACCTCCTCATTTAGGGTTTTCACTATGTGCCTAGTACGCCCAGCGTACCCTCTGGTACACCCAACGTAGTAGGTGGCTCCGCTTAAAAGTCACGCACATGAGTACGCTAAGCGTACACACACGTACGCCCAACGTACTTAACTGCCACCTTTCTCAAATAAGGGACCTATATTGTCAAAACTTCAAATTTCCATAGTTTCCTCGATATAACTATGTTTCCAATGAACCACATATCCACAGAAAGGTGATGAGAAGCCCTACGCTTCTAGCAACTCGTCGCAGCCCTGAGGCTTCCTCATGCCCGGGTTGCAGCCCATGAACCCTAAATCACGGACGATTCGAAACAGGATGTTACAATTCTCCCCCACTTTAATTAGATTTCGCCCTCGAAATCTCTCCTTTTCAACACATAGATCGAATCCAATAACCCGAGAAGCACCACCGAAAGGACCTCATATCATACAACAATCTCTTCCAAAGAGACCTGAATCCAACAGGAATTCCCGACCCTGAAGAAGGACAGACCCTTCTGTCGCTGCGGTACACGATCTGTCTTTCCAGAACTTGAAAACTCTAGTCGTCTGTCCTCCTGCCAGACCACCCTCGCAAAATATCATCACGTTAATTGCTCATCGAATAACAGACTCTAAGAACACTCTACCAATTCTGATTCTCTAATCGATCCCGATCGTAACTCAAAAGGAACGGAAAAGGTCATATCCCACTAAGGACCCACCGCCTGAACAACTATCAGAACTCTTCTGAAGGAATGAGCCTCAAAACTCTGTCCTCAGACACAAGAAAGCGGTCAAGCCAGCTCAGAACGATCCTCTGACACCCTTAATCATAAGTCCCGGTTCCTCTCAAATGTTCCTTCCGACACTAAACACCAGGTCAACTCCTGACTCAACAGTTAGACCTCCAAGGGCTACTCATTGCCCATCCAACAGTCAACTTTATAATTTCTTTTCGTAATAACTATCTCAGCCCATCATGTGACCCGCGAAGTCACGAAGTTCGCATTACCTCAAGCGAACTCTACAATCCCCTTCAGAAGTCGCCTCACCTCCGACCCCTGTTGTCTACTACTCACTAGTTCCAAACATCTCGTGGTCCTTCCCAAACTAACGAACTGGTCCACTCAAGTCAAAAACACCAGATGGAAACACATCCCTCTCAGAATGAGTTCCACCCGAAATCCCAACTTGTTCGTCCTCCACACAGATAGAGCCAAACTCACCCATCAGAGTCTTGTTCGACAAAGAATTGGAACCACTCGTTCCAATCTAGCGCTCAACTCATAACCTATGTTCCACGATTATACGTATGCATTACACCTCGATCCGTCCGATTCGTGACAGTCCCTCTCTAACTCAAAACACAACGGGTTCCGACCACTGCCGAGACCCCAGTCTCGCCCTTGGTTCGGCCCCCAGGCCCTTACAGACTCCTCAGGTAAGGCTACCCAGGCCTAAGAGCCCCTCTGCGGCACCCCTGACTAGCAAGGCTGCGGCTCCCGCAGTTATACAACACTCTCTCACTGACTAACTATTGTTACGGCTCCCTGTAGTCCTCTGACACTCTCTCATTGCCTCGCAAATGCTACGGCTCCCCGCAGTCTTATGCTACTCTCTCTCTGACTCATGTATGTTACGGCTCCCCGTAATCTTACGATACTCTCTCTCTGACTCATGTATGTTACAGATCCCGGTAATCATACGATACTCTCTCTGACTCATGTATGTTACGGCTCCCCGTAATCATACGATACTCTCTCTCTCTGACTCATGTATGTTACGACTCCCCGTAATCATACGATACTCTCTCTTTGACTCATGTATGTTACAACTCCCCGTAATCATACGATACTCTTTATTACTCTCCATGGATCTCTCAACGGTCTTCCTTATCAGTCCTAAGTGATTACTCCCACTCGGATCTGTTCACTCTCTTATCACCCCACATTCTCATCCTCAAGTCGTCACCCCACCGAGTCCACTAGCTCATGCTCTGTGGTCCAACCATAGATAGGTACACCCACCCACCCAGATTAAGCATCTCTACTTCTGACGACAATTGCCGCAACAAGACACTTTCTCCTGCTACAATTCACATTTGGATAGTCCCGTCCTATGACAATTAGCTGAAGGGTTCCCACTGGAACAATAGTCACTCGGTACACCACTTGTCATCTCACAACTCAAGTCTCAAAATAATCCCAAAATTTTAGGGTGTCATACTTAGATACCCCGGTACACCATCACAGAACCTCACGATGTCTTGTCTCATCCAGGGATCTTCCACTCACGGCATCATACTCGGTTACTGCAGTACACCCTCTCAGAATCTCACCATGTCTTGCCTCGACCACTGTTCTTCCACTCGCACAACTTGCCACCTCGAAATACTCCAACTCACAACTTGAAATACGGAGGAATCATCAATGACCAAGAAATCATTGACGACAATCCGAAATCCCATCTCCTACTGCTCAAAATCCATGCGAGAATACTCATACCGACTCCGAAGTTGATTGCCAAACAACTGTTGCCCTTCCTGGAGTGCATATAATAACCCATACATTGAACTAGAAATTATCAGCAGTCGAAACCGGACCTCAACGAGCCAACCGCCTCGAATCTCAACCACTTCAACTTGAAGAGCTCCTAACCACAATAAGGTCCCTAGCCATAGACAACTTACTATGGTTGCATTATCTCACTCTGCACCTTGTCTCATCCACCAATGACCTAAGTCTCATATTTCCGTACCGTAGATCTCCATAATCAGTTCTCTAACCACACCTGAACAAATCTCTGATCCTTTTAATAAAATACTCAGTTCTCCCCCACTCAGGGTTCGAACTATCACCAATTGGCATACCAACAGTCTACTCCACAGACTGTTTCACCATGTACATCACACTTGACTCTTGGAACGTACCACGTAATCACTCAATGATCTTCCCGATGGAAACCAAGCAACTCCAAATATTCCGTAACTCAGACAAAAATCTCAGAATCCTCCCAACGTGACTGCCTCTAGTCATCTCGAAGCCTCAGACCGAGACACCGCCGGATACCCCAACTATTCTGAATTAGTCCTGACTCTCAATCTGGAAATAATGCACTATCACGCACCTCGTCTCTGATTCCTCGACCAGCCTCCCATCACGGTAATCATCATAAAATCAAGAGACCTCACTCTCACAGTCGATACACAACGTAGACAACAAGGGCCACCGCCCCGATATACTCCTCTTAATCACCTGGAACTGCTGCTAAAAGTATGCCTCCCTCAATAAGGCACCTCCTTGTTCTCTTCCATCTTAGTCCCACTAATGACTCTCTCATGGTATAAGAAATACCTTGCAACAAACATACTGCCCAAATACTCTGGTGAAAAGGTTGCAACCCTATGCTACCCCACGGGGTTTACCTCCAAACTCTGAAACCGGAAGCTCGTTATCTCTTTTGCTTCCCCCAGGAAATAGGGACAGCGCAACTCTTGTCACAGAAGGTGACGTCTCATCTATCGGTCGATTGCTCACTCAGACTGTGATCCTCCAATAAGCATCATCTCTACTCATCCCTGAGTCTTGCGACTCCAACTGGCATCTCACCAATAAAATCTCTCGGAAACTAACTCGATTTCCCTCTCAAGGTATGCTCCATTGAAACCCGTTCGACATGGCCCTCTGGGCCCACACTCTATCATATATGTTCTCAGTCTAATCAATCACAACGGGATAACTGGAAAACTATGAAGCACTAACCGCCACGAATCATGGTACTCGAACCATGTTATCACCTCTCAATCTGCCACGAATCGTGGTACTCGAACCATTTTATCACCTCTCAATCTGCTACGAATCATGGTACTCAAACCATGTTATCACCTCTCAATCTGCTACGAATCATGGTACTCGAACCATGTTATCACCTCTCAATCTGCTACTTAGAACCTCTGGAATTCTCCCTGTTTTGAGTACGGGTCCTCTGCTTTCAGTAGTACTGTAACATCCGGATTTTCAGGGATATTATCGTGTAGTTTGATCTTGTGATTAAAGAAGAGACTCGACAAGTTGGGGGTCCAACTCGCTGAGTCGAGCCGTGTTTTTCCCGTGGACTTAATGAGTGGACTCGACGAGTAGGCGCTGATTAGAGAAACCCTAATTTCCGGGGTTTGGGACCTATTTAAAGGCACTTATAGCCTCATTTGCGGCCACCCTTTCCCTGGAAGCAAACCCTAAAGGTCATTTGAGCTAAAAAGTGAGAGAGAAGCTATCTTGGGATTTTTAGTGCATCATTTGAGATGAAGAGAAGGAGATCAAGCAAGGATCAAGAGAGGGAAAGTTGGATCCAGTGATAGATCATCCAGAGCTTCTGAGGAAGGTAAAAGTCTGCACCTTTCTCATTATTTTGGTTAGATCTCATGTGTTTGGAGTTCTAGGGCTTTTACCACCTTTGGTTTGGGACTTTGAGTAAAATGGATTAGCTAGAAGCCTAGTCCTCAGGTCTGGACCTTGTGAGGTCCCTAGAGTCCAAAGGTCCCAACTTTATTCATCCAAATGAGGGTTGTTGTGCTTAACACCTTAAGAAGGTCTTGTTTTGGCATTTTGAGGCATTTATGCCATGCATGAACGTAAAGGTCGAGACTTTATGTGTCTCTGGTGTCTTAAAGGGCTAGATCTAGGGTTTGGAATGAGAGATCTGACTTTGGACGTCCGAATGAGGAATCAGACCGAGGAGAATCGTCGAGTCCATGAGTTGACTCGACGAGTCAGTGAGGGTTTGTCCCGATGAGCTTGAGCATGCGATAGCTCGACGAGTTGGGGGTCAACTCGACGAGCTGAGCTGGACCTTCACGAGACTTCTGAGGATGTGAGTGGACTTGACGAGTTGCATGAGTGCACTCGACGAGTCGGGTCAGACATGGACTGTTGACTCGAGTTTGACTTCTGTTGACTCTGGGGTTTGGTCAACATGAGTAATGGAGACCATGGAGGGGTAATATGGTCTTTTACCCAATTCAAGAGTTAGAGAGAGAAGAATAGCCCTCATTTATTAGGGTCGTGTAAAGAGTATTGATTAGAGATATTCATCTTTTGTGCTAGGCAGAGGCTAGTTCGAGTTTCGGGTGCGAGGGTAGTTACTTGCTGCTTGTCAGGTGAGTCTTCTCACTATACTTTACCTAGAGTGGTAAGTAGAGTTATGTGACAGAGTATCTTGTATGCTATTTATGTGATGTGATGCACTGCATTATTTCTATGTGATTTATGCTGTGTATGTGTTCCAGAGCTACAGAGTTAGGACCGGAAGGTCTACAGAGTTAGGGCCAGAGGGTCCACAGAGTTAGGGCCAGAGGGTCCATATAGTTATGGCCTCGAGTGGCTAATATGTGCTTTATGTGGTATTTTGGGGAACTCACTAAGCTTCATGCTTACCGTGTTATGTGTTATGTGTTTCAGGTTGTTCTCAGTAATCGCGGGAAGGCACCGGCTTGATTGTACACACAAGAGAAGGAATTAGGTTTTTGAAGATCCTGGGTTTTTACTAAACAAATTATGGAGTTTGAATTGTAAACTTAAATGAGATTTTTGTGAAATGCATTACGAGATTCATGTGATTTTTAATGAAAAATTGTTTGAAAATTTACGGTGTTACAAGTACGGGCCCATACTACCTGCCACATCTACCCATACTTTCCACACGGATTGTCCCAGATTTCCTAAGTAGCTGCTCAACCTCCTCGATCACCAATCCCGATATACCTGGTCGCTATCCAACGAATACTCTCCTATATCAGCGTACTCTTCTGACTAAAGTCACTCCCCGAGCTCTTCCTAGGTTCTCACACTTCTCTGCCATCAGCTGCTGAAGAACTCCTCATGATGCCAGCCATCTACCTCCTGAATATCGTCATATCCACTCGGTAGCTGACTCCCATCATCAAGAGTTCCACAAAGCACAAAGCAAGCAACATTTGGGCATCGAATAATCTCTACCAACACGTAAAACCACTCTAGGCTACAACTACACTTGCTCTACTCACACTCAAAAGGTATCACCGAACTTAAGCAACCCTACCTATCGCGGGTATGTAACTACTCCCTCAGTAGACTCCTCAAATGCTCATCTAGGTATCTCTCCTAGATTACTCCTCTACTCAAAGTTCTCTCTAAAAGATTCCTACTGGATACTCTTACTCCGCACATACTCAAAGCACATTACAGATAGCAACAATTCCTAAGCTAAGGCATCACAAATCAGACAACTCTAGCCCTAAAATATGAAATACCTAGCCTATCTTCTAGCATGCATCACTAATATCTCAATAATAACTCATAACACAAATAAGTAAGGGTATTTTGGGAAATCACCGTTCGGGCTCTGGCTGATTGTACACACTGCTCCTTCTCGTTTTTCTCTAAGAAACTCTTGCTCGTTTTAGAAAAATCATTTCTTTTGAAAATTTTTCTCAAATCCTCAGTTTGAGTCCAGACCTACCCGAAGGTGCATCCGAATCCCTCAAACCAAGGCTCTGATACCAACTTGTAACACCGTAAATTTTCAAACAAAATTTTCATTTTAAAATCACATACTTCTCATAACACATTTCAAAAAAATCCCATTTATTTAATTTACCAAACGCAACTCCATAATTATTTGATTAATAATCCAAGATCCTCAAAACATAACTCTTTCTCTGGTGTGTACAATCAAGTCGGCGCCTTCCCGCGATCCTGAGAAGAACCTGAAACACATATCACATAACACGGTAAGCACGAAGCTTAGCGAGTTCCCGAAAATACCATACATATCTCATTAGCCTCTCATGGCTATACTTAGATAAGACCCTCCGGTCAATGTGTCTCGGTGGGACCCTCCGGTCCCACAACTCGGGTAGACCCTCCGGTCCTAACTCAGTAAGCTCAGAATAATACACAGCATAAATCACAAAGACATAATGCAAGATATCAAAATACTCAATATAAGCACATAAGACCCTCCGGTCACACAAGGTTACCACTCTAGGTAAAGTATAGTGAGAAGACTCACCTCGGATGATGAACAACTCCTATAGATGCTGCTGCTGCACCGGCCTCTAACACTGGACCAAAATCCACAATAACCCAATTAAGATCTAAGTCCAAATCATCACTCTTTAGGTCTAAAGGCAGTCCACTAACTAGCCCATCAATAACCTAAAACTCATTGGGCCCACCAAGGCCCAATAATGAATGGGCTCTCCTGAGGCCCAACTCTCAAGTCCAAGTGACAAGCCCAACACAAGGGCCCAAGGCATATATATAGTATTTCTCTGCTCAAAATCTCTAGTACACAAGCCCAAAGATCCAGGCCCAACCCTTAAGGCCCATTATAAGATTTAGCCCGAAAAGCCCACAGCGAGATTACGCGGGGCGTACCTCCCTTGGTACGCTCAGCGTACACAAGCATGCATGAAATCTGATCGGGGACACCAACCCAGTACGCGGGGCGTACTAGGATTACGCTCGGTGTACGTCCAGTATGGCTTTTCTCACTTTCTTGGTCTTAACCCGTTAAGACCTTAGCTCATATCTTAGATCTGGACTCCCTAGAGGCTCTTACTCCATAAAGTCTGTGACTTTAAGCCTTTGCATGGCTGGTAAAGTCACAAACACCCAAAACTCTCATATTCTCATCTCAAAATTCACATATCTCATGCATGGGTTGATTCAAACGTCCAAGTCTCGATCTTTGTAACTCCACACCACTAAAGACACTCAAAGAAGCTGATAATAACCTCTGGAGCTCAATATCTCATAAAGCTTTCAACTTTGGGACCAAAAACCCTAAAATGAATTAAAATAATGCACAAAGCAAAAGTGTGAGAGAGCTTTGAGCTTTATACCTCAAGATGAAGCTCCAAACTTAGATAAGCTCAGATCCAAAACCTGGAATCCCACTCCTTCTTCTTCAAGGCTCCTTCTTCACTCCAAAGAAACACAAGATCACTCAATATCTCACAAAGGGACAACACAAGCTCAATGGACGAGTATTTAGGGTTTGAGAGGGTTGATTGCCTGAGGATGGTGGCCAAGAATGAGGCCATCGTATTCTTTATATAGGGACACCCCCTCATTTAGGGTTTTCACTATGTGCCTAGTATGCCCAACGTACCCTCTGGTATGCCTAAGGTACTACGTGGCTCCGCTTAAAAGTCACGCACATGAGTACGCTAAGCGTACACACACGTACGCCCAACGTACTCAGCTGCCACCTTTCTCAAATAAGGGACCTATCTTGTCAAAACTTCAAACTTCCATAGTTTCCTCGATATAACTCTGTTTCCAATGAACCACATATCCACGGAAAGGTGACGAGAAGCCCTACGCTTCTAGCAACTCGTCGCATCCCTGAGGCTTCATCATGCCTGGGTTGCAGCCCATAAACCCTAAATCACGGACGATCCGAAACAGGATGTTACACTTTGGGCTCCAGATGATCCCCTAAGTGCCCGGCTACATTCTCGGCCTAAAAATCCCTAGACGACCATCCAAGTACTCCAAAATCCCTTCCTTGACTGAACCAAAGATCATAGGAGTCCATTCCAATATACTGCGGGTAATCTTCGACGAGATGAACTCCCGCATGCGCTCATCGATAGGCTCAGCACCTACACCTGAGCCTGAATCTGAACCCGAACCTCCTTCCCGAGAGCCTGTCACCAAACTGAAAAACAACATGCAAATGATCAGAACATACCCAAGAATCCTCATCCCATAGGCTTCCTAGATTCTCCAAAAGTTTCCCAAATTCGAGTATGGATCATGTGCTTTCAGTAGTACAGGCCCAATACTACCTTCCACACCTATCCATACTTTCCTCAAGAATCATCCCAAATCCTCTAAGTCACCTTCTCAAACTGGTACTCCACATGATCGCTAAATAGCACAACTAAATCCATTGAAGCACTTCCTAGGCTTTCCTAAGTTCCCGACCTCACCCTGCCATCAGCTGCTGAAGAACTCCCAATAATGTCAGTTAACTATTTTATGAATACAATCACATGCAACAAATCTTAGATAATCCTTCGAGTTACAGACTCATCCCTACAATGGTTAGACTAAAACGAGAGCTATGCAATAGGGTTAAATCCGTCACTCTGAGATTATTCAACCTTTATCGCATGTGACTTAACATATTCACTTAGTAGCTAACTTACATCACTTAAGAGTTCCACAAAGCACAAAGCAACCAGCATTCGTGCAGTAACATTCCAACCCATAGAATAACCAAGAACATCCAATCTCACATACCACAACTCATGCTAGGAATTTCCACTCTTGATTTCGATTGCCTTACGCATACAAGTTATACCCAATCTAGCATTCCACGCTTCCTAGGCTACAAGGCATCAAATATCAGGCCATTTATCACTGACTGATCAGAACTAGCATGCAAGTCTACAAGCTCATACAATAGGCATACAAGGCATCTCTCATTGCATTCTATCATGCAAGCATTGAGAAGATCCTTAGCCCTAACTAGCATGCGATTCACAGATTCATAACACAAATCATATCAGATAATATGTATGGGTAGTTTGGGAGAAAATTCCTTGAGCTCGGCTGATTGCACGCATCACACCCTTTCTTGTCTTAGAAAAATATGTTCTTAAAAATACTTTTCTTTTTGAAAACTTTACCAAATCCTCAGTTTGAGTTCAAACACACCCGAGAGTATGTCTGAATCCCTCAAACCAAGGCTCTGATACCAACTTGTAACATCCCAAAAATAAGACTCGAAAATTTTCCATATTTAGGTTAGTAAAACAACAACTCAAAACATTGTTATAAAACCAAGGTTATCAAATGTGTGAATACATCATCCATATCAGAGTAAATCATAAAGATGCGGAAACGAGTGGTGTGCGCCCTACAATCATCCCGAGCTCTTCCCTTTGGAACCAGAAGTACCTGAAACATAAACTGAAAACCATAAGCACAAAGCTTAGTGAGTTCCCCAAAATACCACATACCATACATAATAAACACATATAATGGGCCCCGCCCTTCATCGGGCCCCGCCCGACATCGAGCCTCGCTCGGTATACAGATCTATCAGTCATCGGTCCCCGCCTAGTATACATACAAAGCATATAAACATATAAACATATAACACATGCAATAATCACAAATATACATAGCATAAAGAATGGTCATCGGGCCCCGCCCGGTAAGCATACGAGCACATAACACATGCAAGAGTCATGCAACAACGTTGTGGCCAATAACCTATCACGTCATGCCTCCCTAAATGAAAGTGTGTTTCCAACTGATGTCTCCACGTTGTGGAGCTATCACACCACAGCATGGCCACGAAAATCCTTATATTTTAAGTCTCAAATGCCCAAAACCACAAAAGTAATTATACCTGGAACTTGGTGTTAGAATATCACTTAGAATATTGTTTGTCATGGTCCAAAACTACACCTCGTGTTTAATATATGTACTAACTCATACTTTATGGCCACCTTTGTTCCATACATTGTATCACTATAAATATGTGCTCTATGTTATGTATTTCAAATGATTTTCTCTAATGAAAGTATGTAGTGTACTCCAAGTTTGATATATTGATCATGATACTACTTTTATATTTATTACTACTTTGCTTAATTTATTATTTACTTTAGTTGTTCTAATTATACTTATTATGCACTTTAGCCCAAGGGATCACAACTCTATCACCTAATTTGTAATAATTATCTTTCAAATGTAATTTTCAGGACCATGTAAAGTATATATAGTATTTACATATCACATATAAAGTATAACATGTGAAAAAATCATATCAAAATCATCAAAATTGGTTTAAGATTAGCTTGTTATAGCTAACCAACTTCAACTCTATTGGTATTTGAATGTCAAAATTCCATCTACACAAAAAGATTGTCCTTATCACTTAAACACTAAGTTAAACTCATAATATCACCAATAATTTGAAAACCCATTTTCATACTCCATATAAGCTTCTTAAGTTATTTAAGGAGTAATGCAAGTGGGTTAAGGTCAAACGAGTTGATAGAATACAAAGTTGCATTTTTTAGTTTTCTCATAAGATTACACAGGTTTTATAATCAACCTTTGCACATTTACACGACCATATAAATCCTAATACACAAGATTTGTTTATTTTTATACAATTAGGTTATTATACTTTGACAATATTGACCCTGATATTTCATTAAGCACTTCGAATGATATATAAAGATGAAATAATACATAACAACTTATTTTACCTCATTAATAATATCTTAATTCATCCATGAATTAATTATTAAATGATTTATTTCACCAAAAAGTTGATTAAGATCAATACTAGAAGGCATCTAACCTTCAGTTTGAGATATGAGCTTTAGTTGACCTCAGATTTCCATCAACTATGTTTCTAATTGACTCATAAGATAGATTATGACACTAACTGATGCTCAAACATTTCTAGAACTAAATCGTGTCATGAATCTAAGCTCAAAACTCCGTTGAAGCTCATTAAGAATTTATTTTTTTCCAATTAGATCAATAGGTGACAATATATCTAAATTTTGGATTCACATGCTTATTTATGTCCCAAGGGCTCGATGTACAAAGCAAAGGGGATCGAGCATGGACAATGTGTCCTAATGGGTTTGAGAATGGGGCATCGGTCTTAGCCAATGTGTCCCAAGGGCTCGATGTACGGATCAATAGGGATCCGGCCTAGCCAATGTGTCCCAGTAGGAGAATGTCTGTTACTGATTCATTCTTTGACATGCATGCGTGGTTATGTGTTTGATATTGTTTGTATCTGTGTATAGGGGTAAGGATTATATGATATTATATTGTGTATGTGTGGAATTCACTAAGCTTTGCGCTTACCCCTTTTCCCTTCAAAATATTGTTTCAAGTACATAGGACGGCCGGGCAGAACCATACACACTGGCTCGAGGCGAGATATTGAATTTTTGATATTGGACTGAATGTGTTTTTCATAAATTTTAGAATTATAACTGATAATGGTTTTGGTACTTGAATTGATCTTGGGTTTTGGTTTTAAATTCATTTTGAATAAAATATATTAAATGGATGATTTATGTTATTTAAAAAGTTCAAATTTATCAGAAATTTTGGGATGTTACAAGTTGCTATCAGATAACAGCTTGAAAGAATCAGGATCACCTTAGTGAGTTATGAACTCAAGTTTGTGGCTTAAGAGTTATTTTCTAATATAATATTTTATAAAAACTAAATGAAAGCTTTGCATAAAGTGATCACAAGTGCAATGTGTACAGTCAGTCGGCGCCAGAGGAAAAAAGGAAAGTGTTCAATTCTTATTTATAGTTTTTGGGATATAATATATATATATATATATATATATATATATATATATATATATATATATATATGCTAGATAGCCTAATATTTCACATGCTTTGTTGGATACCTGTTATGTATTATTTAGAATTTGTGCTAGTACTGATAGGTTGTTAAGTGAATGCTTTAGGTTGTATGCAATAGGACCTAAATAGAATTTGAATGACTGATTTAGCCTATTGCACAACTCTTGTTTGAGTCCAACCGTTATGGTGTATAATCTTTTATTTGAATGACGGTCTACGTTTACGTTGTATACGATTGTGCATTCACGAGACAATATGTCGGAACCAACGGAAACTCAATGAGATGTAGAGTAACAGGGTAAGGGTGATTCTTACGGATCTAGGAAAAATATAGCAAATGTTGATATAGAGTGGATATGATAGAATTGCATGTTAGTCTAACTGCTCGAATGTTGCTTGCTTTGTGCTAAGAGGAACCTATATTGATATTAGCTAACTATTAAGCGAATGCGTTAGTTTACATGCCATAAAAATTAAATAGATTCAAAATATTTGATTTGGCTCTATTACGCAACTCTTGTTTGAGTCTAACCGTTGTAGTGTTGGATATTTAAGTCGAAAGACTATTTAATTTTTGCTGCATGTAGTTGTATTCGTAAGATAGTTAGTTGAAATTGGTAGAAGTTTCTTTCGCAACTGATAACAGGGTGGGGTGGGAGTCCTAGTAAGCTAGGAAGAGTGTTGACATGTGCTGGTGTAGGTCACATCGTTAGAATTGTCAGTGAGAAGTGACTTGGCTACTTTAGGATGGACCTTGGAGCAGGCATGGATTGGTGTGGATGATAGTAGGAGGGCCTCTACTATAGAAAGCACAAGATCCACGCCCGAGTCAAGAGAAGTCATGGGGGAATCTAAGGAACTGAGTGTAGTAATGTTCACATGATTATATATGTTTATTATTAAACTGTAGTAATCCTAAGGTTTCCCCATTCGAGTGCGAAATGGTGTCTACGAGAAATGGTGTTACGGGATCTGTACTGGATTGAGTCCGGATGAGATACTAGAGATTATTGTGACAGTAATGTTGTATGCTTTTGTATTGGACTGAGAGAGAATAATGTAATAGTAACACTTGGATATGTGGTGATGAAGCATGTTTATATTAAATAGAATGCCGACTATGCGACATGGAGCTAAGAGCTTGGGGATTGGCTAAGACAATGTATTCATGCGTGATTGGATTGTTGCTGAGGTCTCATAAGACCTTACTAGAGAAGTTTCCTGGTATCATTAGAAAAACCACTGATAGGTTGGTCGTCTAGTTCGAGGAGCGAGTTGCAGTCATTCTGACTGCTTATAGGATAATGGAGGCATCTCAAGAGAAAGAGAGAGCGAGAGAGAGAGAGATAGAGAGAGAGAGAGAGAGCTTAGTTTGGATACATAGCTGGGGAAGATTAAGCGGGAATAGGTTCTGACGTTGTCAATAATGATCAAGAAGGTTTGACGTTGTTTTTCCAAGAACTAGAGGTCAGAAGAACCATGACATATGTGTTAAGGGTGGAAGGACCCACGTGTTCAGGCGCTACAAGTCCAAATACGACAAGTATATACGGAAAATACATGCTCGTCAAGATTGCATATTAGAGATGAAGATATATCACCATTTCCATCATTATGATCACATTAGGGCCTCGAGACGTTGATAGTATGTTTTCTTCGTGTTAGTGTAGTTGTTATGCCCTAATTACATACGTTCGAGTATGTATAGGCAGCCTTGTATCATTTATAATGTGCCCGAGTTGAGAAGTTGTACGAGTAGGTTGCATAGCCTTAGAATTAGTTATTCGAATGTCTATTTGATCTTGTATTGTGCATGGGTGCTTAAACCAATTCTGACTTGGGAACGAGCTACTCCTAGGATTTTTTACATTTACAAAGAAGATGATGTTATGGTGGGATTTTTGGATCACCTTCAGAAGGTAGAGATAACTGATCGACTTGGCTCCAATAACGATGTGGGGATTGTCTATGATAGTGGAGAGGGACTTCAAGGACATGGTTGATGTGTAGTTTTTTTTTCATCACAAATAGTTATGAGTTCAAACCCAAGAGAGGGAGAACAATTAGTACAAGGTGATGCCGTAGACATGGTATATCAATATGTATAGTCGCAAGGACCAGAAGGTACCAATAAGCTTAGTTGTATCATATATTTATCACTTGTGGTGGAGCAATGTAGAGGATAAAACATATGAGGATGTGTTGGTTGTATGGGAGTTTGTAAGGGTTTGCCTTGAGAAACTATGATATCTTTCCGTGAAAGAGAGTTCTACCTAGTTATGTATTATTCCTAGTTGCAAAGAATATAAACCGTATGGTCCATTTAAGATAATTAGGGGTTCAATTAGTCAAGGGAAGCATCAAATTTTCATTGGATTCCAAGTGGAGGAGAGTTACCCATTTAAGGAACAGTCTAGGGACTGTACAAACCTCAATATAGTAGGGAAGAGTTAAGTCAGTTGTTGAAGGTTCCTGAAAATTTTAGTCTTTCAGGTGACGCGTGAAGGGAAGAAGAAGAGCATATAACTCTCAGAGATAGATGATTCGATGCAAGAATGGTATGTCATCGCCGTCTGTTATGTATCCAATAATGTTGTTGGTTCATTCGTCTTTAGCAGGAGCAACTTGCGTGAGTAAGTAATCGCCAGGTGTTTTGAGTCACCAACAACAATTCTCGTAGTAGGTATTCATATAGGCTCTGGATTAGGATCATGGTGAGGGTCCCCTTGCATGTTCTTATTTAATGAAGGCTTGGAGATTCGAGGCATGGTCCGGAGACTGGCTAGATCTAGGTTCCTAGGGTTCGCTATCTCAATTTGTTTTTGGATATTATTGTTAGAGGAAGTGGGATGATGGTTGGATTCCTTCAGGTTAGTGGGATGATGGGTTTACACTTATAGGCCCATTGGGGTGTTGGTCGTGAGCAGGACAGGCCCGTTGTGGATGATATCAAGACCGACAAGTTTTCATAAACTGAGGGAATGGTAATAAGAAACATACAAGTTTGTAGGAGGATGATTACATGTCTATATACCTGAAATGGTGGGTTATGGGATTGCAATTGGTAGGTATTTCATGCATGTTTAGACTAGTTAGTCGGATTATTCCGTAAATAAATAGTGAGGGTACCATGGTGTATGGTTCGTTAGGTGTAACTAGGAACAACGTAAGAGTATGAGTTGGAGATATCAATGTGTCACACCCCCAAACCAGACGGCGGAAACGTCCGAGGGTGGATGACTTCATTTGTAGTATCACAATACACGCATTATAGTAATCAAAGTACAAACAACCATTGCATTAATATGTACAAGTTTTTACATATGTTCAGTCACAGTATCTTGACACCAAAATAGTTATACAAAAGAAGAAAACATGACTCAAAATAGCTCCATCTTCTCAAAAGCTCGGGGAGTACCTGTCTACTGTTTCCCTGTGAATACAAGTAATTTGAAAAGAGGGTATCAACATAAAGTTGAGTGAGTGCATAAGTATTTATGTATGAAAGTATGTTTCTGTTTCTTGAATAAGTAATCTGTTCCAGAAAATCCTGTATTTTCTGCTGTATATGAAAAGTAGTTTTAATCCCATAAAACCGTTCTGTTTGTAAACCAGTGTTCTGTATTTGTATTTTTTAGTATAATCTGTAAAAGTGAGTGTGCCTGGCTCCACCAGCTGTTATTGTAAACTGTAATGTACTACTGTAGTTTGTATTGTGTAAACTAGTACTATGAAGATGTACTTATGTTTAGTTAATAATACACTAACGTATTGTTAATATCTTTTTAATGAGTTATTATAACCATACTGAGACTAGATGGCCTGAACCAACACTTTGAAAGTGTTAAAAACTGTTGATAACAATTGTCACTCGTAGGCGTGTATGCCCGGCTGTAGCTAGCAGTCTGAGTGTGGGGTTGTCAATCCCAATATAGATCTATACACACTTGTTTCGATCCCCGACTAGAGATTCTGGTTATAATGTCAGGACTTTAACTATATTGTTTAAATGAATAAACAACATGTACTATTGACTCATAAAAAGCATATAAACGTTACATGTAAAATAGTTATGAAAACTCAATCATTCTGAAATAAATGATTGATAGTATGCCCCTGAATTAGTATACTTAACATGTACTTGAAAGATGTATACTCTTGATTAGTTTTGAATCCAACCCTTGTTCCTGTAAAACGGTGTACTCTAGTATACTTGGTTCGTGAATTAATGTTCCATGAATCATAAATTATACCTATTATAATTTATATGTAATTTATGTATTTGTACTAACTGTTCATTAATGTAACCCCTTGCTCAACATGTTACAAAGGGTATTTGAACCGAATGAAA
This sequence comes from Lactuca virosa, assembly GCF_052849685.1. Lineage (NCBI taxonomy): Eukaryota > Viridiplantae > Streptophyta > Magnoliopsida > Asterales > Asteraceae > Lactuca > Lactuca virosa. The sequence continues at coordinate 338,158,932 of NC_136430.1, forward strand.
TAACTTTTATATTTATATACATATACAAATCTATATAAGTAAAATTTAAATGACATTCGGACAAATAACTGATACTATAAGCCCACATCCAAACAAGGAAAAGGTACCAAAGTGAGTTATCAGTCCTAAGCCTTTTAAATCTTATTTATATAAATATATATATATATATATATATATATATATATATATATATATATATATATATATATATAAATATGATTTCTGGGGAAAAATATAAGTTTATAAAATCATTTAAAAAGTTTAATATTTTGAAATACTTTTGGTGATTTGATGTCATTTAAAAACAATTTTGAAACTATTTGAATTGATGGTGATTGAAATCCATTTTGATAAGATATTTTGAAACCATTTGTTTGTAACACAAAAATACTTGTATTAAACGTGTATTCCCCACCCCCCCTAAAACAGTAAAAACTATTAAAATACGGGGGTATGAACTCACCTTTTGGATGGTGATTCTAAAGATGATTTGATATAGGATATTTAGTTCCACAAATGAAATCCTGTAGCAAAACAAGTCCTATATAATGATTTGTATAACATATATGCAACCAATTAGCTAATATAATCATAGGAATGATTAGAAATTGGATTAATTTGTAAGTATAACTTACAAATTGGAGTGTTAGAAGCTAAAATGGAAGCTGATAGGTGTTCACGACCCTATCTTGAAGGGTTCACGACCCATTGTTCTTGAATGATTGAAGAACACTTGATGATCCTAAGCACGTTTCTAAGAAGATTCAAAGGTTTTCAGGTGCTTGTTCTTCGTGTTCTTCGCGTGTTCTTCGTGTTGTTCATGAAGACTAGTGCAATCAAATGATTTTCAGCCTAGTATAAGAAGATTGAATAATGTTCTTGAAATGATAACAAGATCAAGAAGTGATACCTGTTAGATCTTATGAAGAACTAGTGTTTTAACACTAGAATATGATGAAAAAGGATGAATATAGCATGTTCTTGAGGAGAGAGGTTGTTCTTTGTGTTCTTGGATGATGATACTTGAGAGAAAAAGGGTGAAATCTCGAGTGAAAGTGAAGAAATGAAATGAAAATCAGCTGAAAAGTATATGTATACGAGGGTTCACGGCTGTGAACCTCGTACACGGTCCTATGGCGGTTGCGAGATTGCAGTCCGAAGTTAATCACGGACCGAAGCCGTTCATGGCCTCGTTCACGGCCGAAGTGTTCACAGTCCGAGGTTGGTGTACGATTCGAAGGAAAAGAAGAAAAGGCATGCGAGACTTCTCTGATTTCAAACCATACTCTTCTTAACACATCAACACTTTGAATACCATGATTACACCCATAAAATACATTACTCTAACTTATAAATGATAGAATAAAATTTTAGTTGACTTTAGTTGACCCAAGTTTGACTTTGGTTGACTAGGGTTGACTTTACATATAGAAAATAACGGGATGTTACATTATCCTCCTGTTAAAGATAATTTTGTCCCGAAATTTGGATTAAAGAGATAAAGAAAGACTAGGGAAAAAGATGTGGATACTTCTATTGCATTTGATCCTCCCTCTCCCAAGTGAATTCCGGTCCCCGTTTTGCATTCCAGCGAACCATCACTATCGGGATACGACTTTGTTTGGTTCTCTTTACTTCCATGTCTAAGATCTCTACGGGTTCTTCCACGAAGTTGAGGCTCTCGTCTATCTCGATCTCGTCGAGTGGAATAATAAGAGTCACGTCGGATAAGCACTTTTTCAAGTTAGAGACGTGGAAGGTAGGATGTATGTTACTTAGTTCTTGAGGTAGTCGGAGTTTGTAAGCTACTGGACCGATTCTAGCAAGAATCTTGAATGGTCCTATGTACCTTGGGTTCAGATACCACGCTTTCCAAAGCGTATCATGCGCTTCCAGGGTGAGACCTTCAACAAGACGCGGTCACCAACCTGGAATTCCAAAGGTTTTCTCTGTTTGTCAGCGTAGCTTTTCTGTCTGTCTCTGGAAGCTTTAAGTCGCTCCCGAATTTGTACGATTTTATCCGTAGTTTCACGAATGATTTCCGGACCAGTGAGAGTACTGTCAGGAACTTGACCTCTAGCTAGCTGCGTGTCACCCACTTCAGCCCAACACAGAGGTGATATGCACTTGCGGCCATAGAGGGCTTCGAAAGGAGCAGTTTTTATGCTAGTGTGATAACTGTTGTTGTAAGAGAATTCGACAAGGGGTAAATGAGTATCCCATGCCTTTCCAAAGTCTATCACGCAGGCTCGCAACATATCTTCTAGAGTTTGGATCGCCCTCTCACTTTGCCCGTCAGTTTGTGGATGGTAGGCTGTACTCATGTCCACCCTAGTTCCCAAAGAGTTTTGTAAAGACTGCCAGAAACGAGAAGTGAATCTACTATCTTGGTCAAAAATAATAGATATTGGCACACCATGAAGTCTAACTATCTCTTTGAGGTAAATTCTTGTTAGCTTCTCCATCTTGTCGGTTTCTTTTATTGGCAAGAAGTGTGCGGATTTGGTCAATCTATCTACGATCACCCAAATAGTATCATAACCACCCGATGTATTGGGTAACTTAGTTATGAAATCCATTGTAATCCGCTCCCACTTCCATTCAGGGATTTCAGGTTGTTGTAATAAACCTGAAGGTTTCTGGTACTCTACCTTGACTTTGGCACAAGTAAGGCACTTGCCCATAAAGGTAGCGATTTCAGCCTTCATGTTATGCCACCAGTACAGTTTCTTGAGGTCCAGGTACATCTTGTCTGAACCTGGATGAATGAAGTATTGGGTTTTGTGTGCTTCATTCATAACCACGTCTCTGTAACCACCGAACTTTGGTGTCCAGATCCGGTTCATGAAACAATAGACTCCATCATCTCTGACTTCGAAGTTCTTATCCATTCCTCTCAGGGTTTCACCTGCCACGTTTTCGGGTCTCAAGGCCTCGAGTTGAGCCTCTTTGATCTGTGTGGAAAGATGTGAATGGATTGTCATGGTCAACTACTTTACTCGGCGTCCTGAGTATTCTTTTCTGCTAAGGGCGTCAGCTACTACGTTGGCTTTACCGGGATGATAAAGAATTTCACATTCGTAGTCGTTCAGTAGCTCTACCCACTGTCGTTGTCACATGTTCAGCTCTTTCTGGTTGAAGATATGCTGAAGACTTTTATGGTCCGTGAATATTGTACATTTCGTGCCATATAAATAATGTCTCCAGATCTTCAGAGCGAATACTACTGCTTCTAGTTCAAGGTCATGTGTTGTATAGTTGACCTCATGTGTCTTTAGCTTTCTTGAGGCGTAGGATATAACCTTTACTCTTTGCATAAGAACACATCCAAGCCCTTGATTAGAAGCATCACAGTATACTACGAAATTCTCTGTCCCTTCAGGAAGAGACAGGATCGGCGCGCTGCACAGAGCTCGCTTCAGCGTTTGGAACGCTGTTTCTTGTTTTTCTCCCCAGCTAAAAGTTATACCCTTTTGCGTCAGGGTGGTAAGAGGTTTAGCAATTCGGGAGAAATTATGGATGAATCTGCGATAGTAGCCAGCAAGACCTAAAAATTGACGGATTTCTGTAGGTGTTTTAGGTGCTGACCAGTTCTCAATTGCCTTTATTTTGGAGGGGTCCACATGTATTCCCTCTTGACTAACCATGTGACCCAGGAAATCTACCTTCCTGATCCAAAATTCACATTTTGAGAACTTCGCATAGAGTTTCTCTGTTCTAAGAGTTTGCAATACTTGACGAAGATGTTGTTCATGCTCCTCTTTGCTTTTTGAGTAGATGAGGATGTCGTCAATGAAGACTATGACGAATTTGTCCAGGAATGGACAACACACTCTGTTCATCAAGTCCATGAACACAGCAGGTGCATTCGTTAATCCGAATGGCATCACTACAAACTCGTAATGACCATAACGAGTTCTGAATGCGGTTTTGGGAATGTCCTCCTCCAAAATCCGTAACCGGTTATACCCAGATGTTAAGTCTATTTTCGAGAAGTAGCTCGCACCTTGAAGTTGGTCGACCAGATCGTCAATGCGAGGTAGAGGGTATCGGTTATTTATAGTAAGTTTATTCAGCTCGCGGCAGTCTATGCACATACGGAATGAGCCATCCTTCTTCTTCACGAACAAGACCGGTGTTCCCCAGGGTGAGAAGCTTGGTCTTATGAAACCCTTGTTAAGGACTTCGTTTAGCTGGTTGGATAATTCCTGCATTTCAGAAGGTGCAAGACGATAGGGGGATTTGGCTACAGGGGTAGCCCCAGGAATTAAGTCGATTCTGAATTCGACTTGTCGTTCGGGAGGCACTCCTGGAAGATCGTCGGGAAATATGTTGGGAAAGTTGCAGACCTCAGGAATGCTCGCGATATCTTTCACTTCTTGCTTTTTGTCCACCACGTGAGCTAAGAAAGCACAGTACTCCTTGCGAAGGTACTTCTATGCCTTGATGCAAGAAATGATCTGAAGGTTCGTTCCGGGTTTATCGCCATAAATGATAAGAGTTTCGTTAGTTGGCAAGTTCAGGCGAATGGCTTTTTCATAACATAGGATGTCGGCATGGTTGGGGCACAACCAATCCATACCTATTATGACGTCGAAAATTTTGATTGAGACCGGCATAAGGTCTATTGGGAACGAAAAGTTATTCAAGGTAAGGGTACATCCTATGTATATATTGTTGGTATATTCGGATTTCCTGTTAGCCATTTCGACTGTGAAAGTTTCATTTAGTGGTTGGGAGTTTTGATTTAGCAGGTGTTTGAAATTATGGCTCACGAAGCTCTTCTCAGCACCACAATCAAATAGAATGCATGCATAAGTATTGTTGAGAAGGAACGTACCCGTGACCACCGCAGGGTCTGCCACGGATTCTTCGTGACCCAGTGCTAGAATCCTCCCAATTCCACTTGCATTTCCAGCTTTCGGACAATCTCTTTTGAAATGCCCCACAACACCGCATCCATAGCATGCTTGACCTACTACAGCGGTAGGTACTTGGTTAATCGGTTGAGGTGGTGATCTACAGAATCGGGCAGTATGCCCTTTTCTGTTGCAGTTACGAAACTGCATTTCCCGACAATTTCCGTTGTGGTGAAAATTGCACTTGTTGCATTTGGGGAGATTACCAGCATAAGGCTTAGCCGGTGCAGGATTAGTAGGAACAACAGCAGGTACAGTAGCAGCATGGACCGCCACCAGTTGTTTCTTTTTCGAGGGTTCCTGAGAAGATTTGCCCTTCCTTTTATTCCAACCTTTCTTCCTGTTGTTGTTGTTGTTATTGTTGTTGTTGTTGTTTCCATTGGGCTGTTCTAGAGCAGCAACCACACAGTTTTGACGAGCTCCATGGTCAATGAGTGACTGTGCTAGCTCCTTGGCACTGTCAAAGGTAACATGCCTGGAAGCAATGACACTTACCTGAATCTGGGGCGACAGCCCCCAAATATACCTCTCGATCTTTTTGCTCTCCAGAGCAACCATTTTTGGACATAGGATTGCTAAGTCACAGAATCGATTTGTGTAGGTTGTTATGTCTGAACCAACCATAGTAAGACCCCAGAGCTCTTGCTCAAGCTTCTGAATTTCACCCCGCGGACAGTACTCCCGCATCAGCATGGTCTTCAAGTTCTCCTAACTTATGGAGTTAGCCACTACCAAGGTCAGTGACTTAACATGGCCGTTCCACCATGTTAGGGCTCTATCAGCAAAGGTACAAACAACGAATTTGACTTTGCTACCCTCCGGGCAGGAGCAAATCTCGAAGATTGCCTCTGTTTTCTCTATCCATTGTCTTAATGCCATAACTCCTCCAGTCCCGTTGAAGGTTCTGGGTTTGGCGTTCGAGAAGTCCTTATAGGTACACTCTCTTGAGTGTCCGTGACTCTCGCCGTGGTTGGAGGATTGCGCACCAACTCCTGATCCACTAGCGCCAGTGGTGTTTATATGAGACATAGCAGCTACAACAGCCGCCGTGACCGCCGCCTGAAACATGGCAGCGTCAAATTGAGGAGGTGGTGGCGGAGGTGGTGTTGGCGCTTCATTAACATTGCCACGCCTTGGGTTTCTCCGTGGAGGCATATTTTACTAAAAAAGTTAAAAGATGAAAAGATGGTAAGATATCAAGAGTGAACATGAATATGATATCTCTGAACTAAAACACTTAATTCAATATGAATCTTGTAAGGAATTGGAAATAGAAGTCTACTACAAGTACAACTTGTAACAGGATAATATGAAATTGAATGGTTATTTTTCCAAGAGTATGAAAATGCATGTCGATTGTATTGGTATATTAAGTACATAGAGTTTCTGAAAACTTGACCTTAGAACAGGTCTACAATATACCACAATAGTGGGAAAACATCGACATTAAACCGACCTACCGAAAAATGAAATCTTTGCAGTCGTACTGAAAACTATGAAAAATAACGCTAGAACATATCCAAGACTTAGACTATAACTAAAAGAGTAAGTAGTAAACGAGTAGAGTATAATCTACTTCCTACTAGGCCCGACCCTGGATTGAGCTAACTGGCGTTCTATTTCATACATACGCTTGTCTTGTGATCTTTGTCGTTCTCGCAGTTCCCTAACTTTGGCTTGGGATGCGGCTAGTTCTCTCAGCAAGTAATTAGTACGATCCCTTGTCACATTATGACTGTCTTCTAAGTTACAAATGCGTACAGTGTTGACTCCTGTAGAAGCATCGACCTGCATGACTCGGTCAATAGCAGCTCTATCTTGTTCATCGTTACGCGCTACACGACGAACTAACACTGGGAGGGCTCTGTCTGCTGAGCCTCCTGTGTCCAAATTATAGAAGCTTCGGTCTCCTTAGTAAGGAAGGTTCTGACCGTGTTCGTTACTCCACCTGTCTAAGTTTATCTCCCACAAACGCGTCGGGCCTTGGAAATTTGATCGTGGATTGGGATTCCGAACAACTGGTGGTCGATTATAGGCTTCTGATTCTGAATCAAAATCTTCTGGAAAGTTTTCTACAAAATCATCATCTAAGGGGATTTCATGATTTTCTTCTGGGTCTTCATCAAGCCATCCTCCATTTCCCTGATTGGGAAAGTACGGGTCTCCGGGTAGATGAAATCCAACCATTGATATCTAAGCGAGAATAGGGATAAGAAATATAGAATATAATTAGTAACGATAGATTGAAAATACAAGTTTCTATGAGAGAAACTTACAGTTAACAAGTAATGTATTTTGTATGACTTGTTTTGGGTATTACTATAATTACAAAGTTCATACCAATTATATATAACTTGGGTATAATCGACCTTCGATTAAATGATCCTGCTCTAAATCCACAACCAAACAAGGAACATGAAATAAAGCTAGATCACATATTCTAAGTCTATATAACTTTAATTATATATAACTGTAATATACCCTTAATATTTATAATTCTACCAACAATGATTCTTTTGTTTTCACATGTTTGTTATTAGTATATAGTGCCTAATATACTCCTATAGTATTTTAACTTTATGATCTGTTCTAGATTTCTTCGGCATATGTATAGTTGGTAAGTTTTAGACATGTCGCAACACTACCATCACTCCCAAACACATGTTGGTCATATCTGAAACCAATATAGTTGATCAGGCTATATTAATCCCATATATGATTACATAACTGTCCAGGTTTGACTGCGGTGTTCAACATTCAAATACTTTTATGTTGTTACAACTGTGATACTGTACTTGTAGGTATGAGTGTTAGTATACTTCTTGTAAAAATACTTAAATTTGAAAAAAAAAGCACACTTGTAGTCAGAGCTCTTAGCCCCAATGTATTTATAGTTTGTATATCTTTTATGGATGATATACTAAGTTCACTATAAACAATGCTATGATACCAATCTGTCACACCCCCAAACCAGACGGCGGAAACGTCTAGGGGTGGATGACTTCATTTGTAGTATCACAACACACACATTATAGTAATCAAAGTACAAAGAACCATTGCATTAATATGTACAAGTTTTTACATATGTTCAGTCACTGTATATTGACACCAACATAGTTATACAAAAGAAGAAAACATGACTCAAAATAGCTCCATCTTCTCAAAAGCTCGGGGAGTACCTGTCTACTGTTTCCCTGAGAATACAAGTAATTTGAAAAGAGGGTATCAACATAAAGTTGAGTGAGTGCATAAGTATTTATGTATGAAAGTATGTTTCTGTTTCTTGAATAAGTAAACTGTTCCAGAAAATCCTGTATTTTCTGCTCTATATGAAAAGTAGTTTTAATCCCATAAAACCGTTCTGTTTGTAAACCAGTGTTCTGTATTTGTATTCTTTAGTATAATCTGTAAAAGTGAGTGTGCCTGGCTCCACCAGCTGTTATTGTAAACTGTAATGTATTACTGTAGTTTGTATTGTGTAAACTAGTACTATGAAGATGTACTTATGTTTAGTTAATAATACACTAACATATTGTTAATATCTTTTTAATGAGTTATTATAACCATACTGAGACTAGATGGCCTAACCCAACACTTTGAAGGTATTAAAAACTGTTAATAACAACCGTCACTCGTAGGCGTGTATGCCCGGCTGTAGCTAGCAGTCTGAGTGCGAGGTTGTCAATCCCAATATAGATCTATACACACTTGTTTCGATCCCCAACTGGAGATTCTGGTTATAATGTCAGGACTTTAACTATATTGTTTAAATGAATAAACAACCTGTATCTATTGACTCATAAAAAGCATATAAACGTTACATGTATAATAGTTATGAAAACCCAATCATTCTAAAATAAATGATTGATAGTATGCCCCTGAATTAGTATACTTAACATGTACTTGAAAGATGTATACTCTTGATTAGTTTTGAATCAAACCCTTGTTCTTGTAAAACGTAGTACTCTAGTATACTTGGTTCGTGAATTAATGTTCCATGAATCATAAATTATACCTATTATAATTTATATGTAATTTCTGTATTTGTACTAACTATTCATGAATGTAACCCCTTCCTCAACATGTTTAAAGGGTATTTGAACTGAATGAAATAACTTTTATATTTATATACATATACAAATATATATAAGTAAAATTTAAATGACATTCGGACAAATAACTGATACTATAAGCCCACATCCAAACAAGGAAAATGTACCAAAGTGAGTTATCAGTCCAAAGCCTTTTAAATCTTATTTATATAAATACATACATATATATATATATATATATATATATATATATATATATATATATATATATATATGATTTCTGGGGAAAAATATAAGTTTATAAAATCATTTAAAAAGTTTAATATTTTGAAATACTTTTGGTGACTTGATGTTATTTAAACACAATTTTGAAACTATTTGAATTGATGGTGATTGAAATCCATTTTGAAACCATTTGTTTGTAACACAAAAATACTTGTGTTAGACTTGTATTCCCCCCCCCCCCTCTTAAAACAGTAAAAACTATGAAAATACGGGGGTATGAACTCACCTTTTGGATGGTGATTCTAAAGATGATTTGATATAGGATGTTTAGTTCCACAAGTGAAATCCCGTAGCAAAACAAGTCCTATATAATGATTTGTATAACATATATGCAACCAATTAGCTAATATAATCATAGGAATGATTAGAAATTGGATTAATTTGTAAGTATAACTTACAAATTGGAGTGTTAGAAGCTAAAATGGAAGCTGATAGGTGTTCACGGCCCTAACTTGAAGGGTTCACGGCCCAATGTTCTTGAATGATTGAAGAACACTTGATGATCCTAAGCACGTTTCTAAGAAGATTCAAAGGTTTTCAGGTGCTTATTCTTCGTGTTCTGCGCGTGTTCTTCGTGTTCTTCGTGAAGACTAGTGAAATCAAATGATTTTCAGCCTAGTATATGAAGATTGAATGATGTTCTTGAAATGATAACAAGATCAAGAAGTGATACCTGTTAGATCTTATGAAGAACTAGTGTTTTAACACTTGAATATGATGAAAAAGGATGAATATAGCATGTTCTTAAGGAGAGAGGTTGTTCTTTGTGTTCTTGGCTGATGATACTTGAGAGAAAAAGGGTGAAATCTCGAGTGAAAGTGAAGAAATGAAGTGAAAATCAGCTGAAATGTATATGTATGCGAGGGTTCACGGTCCGAGGGGTTCACGGTCGTGAACCTCGTATACGGTCCTATGGCGGTTGTGAGATTGTGGTCCGAAGTTGATCACGGCCCGAAGCCGTTCACGACCGAAGTGTTCACGGTCCGAGGTTGGTGTACGGTTCGAAGGAAAAGAAGAAAAGGCATGCGAGACTTCTCGGATTTCAAACCATACTCTTCTTAACACATCAACACTTTGAATACCATGATTACACCCATAAAATACATTACTCTATCTTATATAAGATAGAATAAAATTTTAGTTGACTTTAGTTGACCCAAGTTTGACTTTGGTTGACTATGGTTGACTTTACATATAGAAAATAACGGGATGTTACATAATGGAAGATTGCTAGCCAATGTATGAGATACGCCTTGTCCATGTAGTTGGAAGTGTTAATTGTCTGGAAGACAACTAGAGTGTTGGAGTGGTATGGGTGTGGGTGTGTTAGAACTATTCTCTCTGTTGGAATGTTGAGGAGGTGTCGATAAAGACATTACTTCAATTGAGAGTGGTAAAATTCATTATTAAGGGATTAGTTGGTTTTTTTCCTAAAGGAGTAGGCATGATCATCAACCTTTGAGGGTCTGTATCAAAAATTTTATAACATAAATTTTTGAGTTATGGGAGTTGTGCAAGGATTTGAGTTATGTTCCTAGACATGGTTAAAGATTTCAATGGTGAGATACTTTACTATCCTGGTAAAGTAAATGTAGTTGTTGATGGTTTTATTCAGAAGTCGACTAATGAGCCACTTCAGGAGTTGTGTCTATGAATGACAGTGTTTACTCCTTGTTAACACGCTGTCGCGCACGTATTAAACAAATAAATTTATCACTGCTGGTTGCACTAAAAATATAGCACAGGGAAGCAGGGTCGAATCCTCAGGGACACAGCCTAAAAGTCAATGCCTTTTTGCATCAGGCACATCTAGTCAAGAAACATAATATAAAATGGGGGGTTTTTGATTAAAACTAATAACTAGAAATGCAGTGATAATAAAGTAAATGAAAATCAATAATAAAAATGGTTTCAGCTCTGCTGTGACTTTCCTAATCCTGCAACTGATCCAGATCTGATTATTTGAGATGCGTTCTATCTAAGCTGGAACTGAGAAAAACTAACAAGCTCTAGTAATTTCTCTTTTACCTTATTTAGTTAACCAAAACAAGCTCTTCAATTAACCCTAACTTTTTACTGTCTAATCAAACAAGCTCTTAATTAAGATCAGAAAAGTTGCATTAAGTTCTTTGTAAAATTCCCAACAATACCCAATACTTCTCACAAGCTCGGAAGCGTAAAGGTATGATTTTTACAGTTTATAATAAAGTCAAATCCCAAACACGGAACCGATTTATTACTTGTTACTTATTACCAATTAATTAGAAAAATTACGGATTCTATTAACTGATTAACTGGAATGATAAAACCCTAGCTAGGTGATCAGACTAACAAGAATCAAAATCAAACATTCATTAAGAACAAAACTGAAGAATCTAGATAGAAACACAAATCAAAAACTAGATCTAATGATCAATCACATGAAAAGTACTTATCTTTGTAGAACTGAAAACAACCAGACATGGCTATAATCTGATCTAAAACAATAAAAAGAAACATTAAACTACTAAATCTTACTAAACTAAACGTAGGAGATGATCCACAGTCTTCAGATCTTCAGAAATCGTTGAAATCGGAGAAGAAACACCTCCAAAATCGTATTTTCGTCGTCTGGTACCTCTGGAATCGCCAACTTAGGTTACAGGAATGCTATCAGGGTCTATTTATACGTCCAGCAGCAAAAACGGCGCACCTGCGATCGCATGTACACAACCTGCGATCGCAGGTTTTGAAATAAACGCGTTTGATGCCTTTTTAATGAAGTAGGGTGCTATTTTGACACTTTTTGGACAACCTGCGATCGCATGTATACAACCTACGATCGCAGGTATTGAGTTTTCACTCCCGGATGAATTTTGGGCACAAAAGAACCTCGAAGGCAACCTGCGACCAAACCTGCGATCGCAAAAATGGTCATCTGCGATTGCAAGGAGACAACCTGCGATGGCAGGTTGTGCCTATGACGTCCGAAATTTCGTCTACTTTTCAGATCATTTTGAATCACGTCAATCGGAGTTACGGTTCTCGAGATATGGTCAAAATACTGACAGGGGGTCAAAGCTGCCAGTAACATCCTTTATCTTTAGATTGTAGATTCTTTCTTCGTGTGATCAATTCGATCGAATGTTTCTTGACCAAAGCATCTTCCAAACATTCCTCAACATACTCCATAAGTCCCAAGCTCCATTTTAAGCTCCAAACACGCATCCAACTACTCCCAAAGCATTGCTCCACTCGAACTATCTGAAATTGACATAAAACATGAGCAGTACGAGAATTCTAACGAAAGACATGAGCTGAACATTATTTATCTAAATGACATGCAAATGTACAAAATATGATGCTAAAATGATAATAAAAACTACCCTATAAGATGCATAAAATGGCATCTAACACTCCTCTATTGGAGTTTATGGAAAAGTTGTAAGGAGTGGCATTTCAGGATGAAAACACCAAAGATGTGAGATTTTCAGGTAAGATTCTGGATATTGATCGGGACAGTCGGGGTTATTTGGCATACTATGGTCAGGTCCATGTGCCTACACTGGACGTAACAAGAAGACATCTACATTAGGGATGTTGTAGCCAACACAGGGTTCCCGTTTCTTTTGTCTTTGTTAGGGACATTTGGTTCACTTCTTCGTTTTAGGAAAGGTTTGAGGAGGAAATGGATGCTCAGTTGCGGTTTAGCACGGTGTCGCACCCACAAACAGACAATCATAATAAATGCAAGGTTCAAACTTTGGTGGTAATTAAATTGAATGTCCCTAATAATAAATGAATGTCCCTAATAAATGAAAGTCTGAGGGAAACATTGAAAGGGTTTGTGTTGTACTTGGGAGCCAAATAATGAGGTACGAGCCTATTACTTAGAGTTGTTCACTAACGAAGACTTCGAGGACGAAGTCTGATTCAAATGGGGGAGAGTTGTAACACCCTGTTTGCCGGTATTCGTTTAAAACATAAAATAATAAATAATAAATAATAGTTAATAATATTAAATAAATAGAAATAATAACTAATGATAATAAAAATGATTATTTAAATTAAAGGATGAAAGGTGTTAAAGTTAAAACCGTCTATTGTCAAAGAATTAGTTTGAGGACAAATCTTGACATTATGAGTTTGTTGAGGGGGTGAATTTCAGGTTAGCACGTGAAGAAGGCCATTGGCAGGTGCTAGCTTAAACCAATTATGTTTAAAAAAAGAAAGAAAAACCCACGTATGTGACACTTAACCTAAAAAAGACATTGTGAAAGCATGTGTGTGTGTCGTGACTGCCCTAGCCGAGAAAGAGAGAGAGCGAGATTTTTCTGTGATCGAGAAGGAGGATGAAGTGGGTGTCGATGCAAGGAAGAAGGAAGGGTAGAAAGGTCAAACTAGAAGGTGGAATCAAGGGAGGATCGTTTGTGACAAGGTGAATGATCGCATTACTTTCTTCTTCTTTTCTTTTGTTCGTTTTTGGTATAGCCGAGAATCACCATGCACTTTGCCATGGCTTCCATTCACGTCAACCAATAGCCACCGTGCTAGGGTGGCCATGGGTGGTGGAGTTTCGAGATTAAGAAGCTAGATTTTATTGAGAAACCAAACCCTAACTCGAAGGATGTACTAAAAGGACATTATACTTTTGTTCTCTCATTGAAGTTATATGCTTTAGGTCATGTTTGAGGCCGGGATTGTTATTTTGACTTAATGACTTTCTACTGTTAAGGACTCAATTTTCAACTTAAAAGTTATTTTCGTTGTGACTTAATGGGTTAAGAGGTCATTTATCCGTTAATAACCAAAGCTAAGAAATGTTATGAAATTTACTAAACTATCCATGTATTTTAGAGAGAGAGTGAGATTTTTCTGTGATCGGGAAGGAGGATGCAGTGGGTGTCGATGCAAGGAAGAAGGAAGGGTAGAAAGGTCAAACTAGAAGGTGGCATCAAGGGAGGATCGTTTGTGACAAGGTGAATGATCGAATCACTTTCTTCTTATTTTCTTTTGTTCGTTTTTGGTATAGCCGAGAATCACCATGCCCTTCGCCATGGCTTCCATTCACGTCAATCAATAGCCACCGTGCTAGGGTAGCCATGGGTGGTGGAGTTTCGGGATTAAGAAGCTAGAGTTTATTGAGAAACCAAACCCTAACTCGAAGGATGTACTAAAAGGGCATTATACTTTTGTTCTCTCATTGAAGTTGTATGCTTTAGGTCATGTTTGAGGTCGAGATTGTTATTTTGACTTAATGACTTTCTACTGTTGAGGACTCAATTTTCAACTTAAAAGTTGTTTTCGTTGTGACTTAATGGGTTAAGAGGTCATTTAGCCCTTAATAACCAAAGCTAAGAAATGTTATGGAATTTACTAAACTATCCATGTATTTTAAAATCCATAGAAAAATCATGGGACATCATATTGGGTCGAGATCGGTAACCAAAGTTTCATACTTGAGTCTACTACATTTCATTAGTTTTGACCTAAAGACAGAAAAGCCTCTAACTAGGGTAAAAATGACCATTTACCCAGACTGGTCCAGAATGAGCTGTTGTGCGAGACAGTTTTGTAAAATTCACCATAAATTGTATTAAAATAGTATTAAGGCATGCGAATAGTCGTTGAAAAAATAAGGACCTGATCTATCTGCATGTGGTGTAGTTTTTCAAGATATGGAGTTTAAGGTGGGAAAAACATATTCCGAACAGACTTTAATTCTTATATAGAAATATGAAATTTAACCCATTAGTCTATTTACATAATTAGCACAAATAAGTAGCTGAACTTAACTTGAACTGTTATTATTAGGAAGTGTGAATGGCAATCAGGTATGAGTGAGTCTCGCGTTGCTTTTCTTTTGGAGGTGAATGCATTGTATTATTTATGTGGGTATTACTAGGCGAGGTAGAGTCTACTGGTTTGCCTCACGTATTGAGGACTATGCATGATAGGACTCGGCGCATCTGAGTGAGCATCGGGCGTAGCTAATGTGTCATAATGGGTTCATGTATGAGGGATTAGGCTTAGCCAATGTGTCCCAAGGGATCGATGTGCTGAGAAAAGGGGATCAGACCAGCCAATATGTCCTAGTAGGAGCATGTCTGTTATTGACTAATTCTTTGACATACATACATGGTTATGTGTTTGATACCATTTGTATCATTGTATAGGGGTAAAGATTATATGATATGATATTGTGTATGTGTGGAATTCACTAAGCTTTGTGCTTACCCTTTTTCCCTTCAAAATATTGTTTCAGGTACACCAACGGTCAGACATGATCGTACAAACTGGCTAAAGGCGAGATATTGAATTTTTGATATTGGACTGAATGTGTTTTTCATGAATTTTAGAATTATAACTGATAATGGTTTTGGTAATTGCATTGATCTTGGGTTTTGGTTTTAAATTTATTTTGAATAAAATATATTAAATATATGATTTATGTTATTTAAAAAGTTCAAATTTATTGGAAATCTTGAGATGTTACATTACGACATTCTCCATGGTTAGGGTTTGAAAATCCATTAAAACCTTCATTACCTCAAATTCCAAACTTGTGAGTTTACTTTTGATATTATCCATAGATAGGGTTTGAAAATCAACTAAAATCTAAATAAATATAAACTATGTTCTTATTCAATTACTGAAAACCAATTTTATTTTAGATACAATTGCAAGTTTGGTCCTTATGGTATGTCAAAAATTGGATGTTTGGTCCAAAATGTTTTGGAGTTGCACCAGTGGTCCAAAATAAGAATTTTGTTGTAGTTTTGGTCCCTGGAGGAATTTAAATGAGTTAGAATGACTATTTTGCCCTTTTACATTGCTTTTATTATTATTTTTATTTATTTCATTTATTTTTTAAATGAAAAACGAAATAAAAATTCCTAACTCCACCATTTCCTTCTTAATCTCTCTCTCACTCACTCTCTCTCTCTCTCTCTCTCTGGTATTCTTCATGTATTCTTTATATATAGGTCGAAGACACACAAAAAGTCATAAACCTTGACTAACCCATGAGCACCGACCAACACAATAACCACCACCACCGGTCAACACCTTCAACTGTAAAATAATACCTCCATCTCTCTCTCTCTCTCTCTATCTCTCTCTATCTCTCAGATTTGAGGTGGAACAACACCTCTCCCGCCATTTCTCTTACAAATCCGATAATGGGGAGGTGTTCAGACGAATCAGGAGATCGAAGAAAAAGAAGAAGATATAAGTCGTCGTCTACACCTTCACCGCCAACGACATTGCTAGGGTTTTGTAAACCTGCATCAGGATAATGGTGGTGATAGGGTTTCAGATCCTGAAACCAAAACGAAACCCTAATCTAGATTCGTTCTTAGAGAGTTTGAAACGAGAAGGGCGACATCGTTAGGGTTTCAGGAAACGAGAAGGGTAGCAGCAAGAGAAAGAGAGAGATGTATACAGATGATGGGGTAGTCTTGATTTCTGCAACTTATTAGTCTTGATATATATATATATATATATATATATATATATATATATATATATATATATATATATATATATATTTCAAAAATTCGTTTTTACAGTTTCATTTGTTTCGTTTTTACATGTTTTTCACGATTCGTTTTTATAATTTTTTTTACTTTCGTTTTTATATGTTTTTTTTTTCATAATTTGTTATTATAATGTCATTTTTAGTACATTTTTCATGTTTTTTCACAATCTATTTTTACAACTTAACTTTTTACTTTGTTTTCATGTTTTTTTTTTTCAAAATCCATTTTACAACTTCATTTTTCATATGTTTTTAGAACTTTGTATATTTGTTTCGACAATTAGATATAAATTAACTAAACTATAAAATTATTAAACAAAGTGGAAATCCTAGATCTATGAGTTTGTCACGCATCTAATAACGTTGCATAATTAACAACTTTTTCATCTAAGTTCTGACGGTTTACCTATTACACCCGTAACAATACCATATATATGTTTCTCACATAAAAAGAATTATAATTACATAACTTACAATATTCATAGTTCTTGTTATCAAGTTGGATACTAATTTATCGAAGAGAATCATATTTTGGATCCATAATGTCATAATCAAACAAAATTGATAATTTAATACTAGAGAAAAACCAACAACAAAAACAAGAAAAAAATGATGTTTTTTGTTTGAGGAACATATGTGGAGTGTTATTAATGTTGTAGTAGGTAAACTTTCATATAAGAAAAGTGCTACTTATGCAACGTTACTGGATGCTAGATGAACAAATAATTATAGGATTATCATTTGGGTTAATAATTATATAGTTTAGTATTGACACTTAATTAACAAAATAAATATACAAAGCTCTAAAAAAATTACGAAAAAATATATATATTAAAAAAAAGGAAAAAAGCTGTAAAAACGAATTTTGAAAAAAAAAAGCATGAAAGTAAAATAAAAAAAGTTAAGTTGTAAAAATAAATTGTGAAAAAAATGCAAAAATGCAATAAAATTAAAGATATAAAAACAAATTATGAAATATAACATGTAAAAACGAAAGTAAAAACAATAAAGCTATAAAAATGAATTGTGGAAAAAAAATATAAAACTGAATGAGCACAATTTCAAAAGTTTAGTGATTAATTATAGCTTAAAAAAAGTTTAGTGACCTAAAATAGCAAAAAAAAAAAAAAGTTTGATGACATTAGATAGCCAAAAAAAATATAGTAACCTGTTATTGTCAGTCATAGTGAGAATTTTAGCAAAAATATAAAAGTTAAGTGACATTTTAAAACTTAATATGAGTAAAGTGATCAAATTAATACAAAATCAAAAGTTAAATGACCAAATATGACCTAAACCTTTTCTAAACTTATAATTTCATTAATCCTTGAATTTTAAACATTTTGGATGAATTTGACTTTGACTTTTTCATATCATATATAAATTCTTTCAACATAAAATATATTTATTTTTCAAGTTAATAACACGTCAACAAAAACGATTATATATTTACCAAATAAAAGGTGAGGATTGTGGAAATAACAAAAATATTGAGCAAATATCCTTGATAGGGATTGTTAAACTTACACTCCAATTTGGTCAAATAATTCTTTTTATCCCATTACTAATGGAATAAATAGTTAAACTTATAATTTATCTCTATTCTAATAAAAGAATATGATTGTTTTTTTTAACATGTGTTATCCTATTACCTCTTCTAATTAATGTCATATCACTTGTTAATCTATTGATTTTTTATTTCAAATTTTAAATTTTAAATTTTTCACTGTAATTATATTAAATTAATAACATTAGAATAAAAATTAAAATAAAATTAATACAAATTATAAAGTGATATAATTTCATGTATTTATTTAAATCAACGATTATAATTTTATATAACTAAAAAAATTATCTCTTAATTATAATTTATATGTATATGTTTCCATCTTGTTTATATATATATATATATATATATATATATATATATATATATATATATATATATATATATATATATATATATGTTAACACCTGACATTACTCTTAAGCAAACAAACGGATTTTAAAAAATAAACCTCTCATCATCTTGTTCCTAATTTTTTCTGATAGACCTAATGTTCATCAGATGCTAAAGCAAAGCAAAACAGTTTAACTCCCACACTTTTTTTTATTAAAATTCAAAAAAAGAAGAAGTAGTAATTTTGCCTACATCTTATCTTTATTGACAAGTAATTACCATGGTAAATCAGAATCACCCCGATAAATGTTAAAGGTCATAATTTTAACTCCTAATTGGGGATGTAAATGAACCGAGCCGAACCAAACTTCACACTAACCGAGTCAGGCTCGTTTAAAGTTATTGAAGCTCAGCTCGTGAACCATATATGAAGCTCGGGATCGGCTCGTTAAAGCTCATTAAGGCTCTTTTGTCCATAAAGCTCGTTAAAGATCGGGATTGACTTGTTATTTTTTTTTCAGATTTTAATAATATATAATATATAAAATAAAAATATATTATACAAAAACTCGTTTAAGCTCGTGAGCTTAAACGAACTAGTAAGTGCAGGCTCAATATCAAGCTCGTTTGTTAAATGAGCTTTATTCTAGGCTCGAGCTCAAGCTAGAGCTCGTTAAGGCTCAGCCCGTTAAGAGCTTTTAACGATCCAATCCGAGTAGCTCGGCTCGTTTACATCCCTACTCCTAATCGTGCATATATATCCAAATTTTAATGTAACTTATTACCAAAATATACGATTTTTACTCGTTTTTAATTCTATTATATCTATAACTTAAAGAATCACATAAAACTTTTATCTAAAATATTGGGATTAATGATCCACGTATCACTAATATTTTGACATAACTTTTGATTTATCAACTCTTATAAAGATTTAGTTTTGCTGCATATATATGTTGCACACGTGTTGTTCTTGTTAAAGGAATGTAAAACTTTTAAGTTTATATTTTGTGTTTTATCGAATATTTATTTATTTTGAGGGAATTATCTATCGCCTATAAGAAAAGTATATCAATGTATTACATGTATTGCTCATGTATTTCGAAATTAGGTTTTCGTAGTGGAATTCAACACATTTTCCCCTTCTCGTTGTAAACTTGAAAAATGTAAATTGATGTGCTCCTGGGGCCTTTTGGGCTTAAGAACGTTATGTTAATATTTCATCGACAGGTTACCCTTTTAGGGCTTTTTAAAGCCCTTTTTGTTTGGAGTTTTACCTTTTTAAAAAACAATTTGATAGATGTTCTAGTATATTATTACTTAAAACTCAAGTATTTGGCTTATGATAATTATAATTGAGTCAACGAATCTTACACATTTTTCATGATTTTATCATTTGAGATTGTTTATTTAAGGTGTTTATTGATTTATTATGGATTGACATCGAAATAAGAAGTTTTAGGTGTTTTGATAAAAATAAATAAATTAATGAGCGCTCATTGAATTAAATAAAGAGTTGTTGATGAATAACTTATTATTTACTTATTGATTTATTTAAAGAGTTTTTTTTTCAATTTATTTAATTAGTTACACATATATGCATCGTTTGCGAAACACTAAAAAATAACTTATCAGCTTAGTATGTTTTACTGATAAACTAAACCAAACATTTTTCTAAAATTCCGTTTTAACACAGATATACTAATAGAAACTTTTACTAAATAAACATAAATTATTTTAAATAATCAATCTCATACACCACTTGATTACTAACACAATGTACGATGATAAAAAAATATACAAATATTAATCTCTATCCTCACATCATACTTATTGGAATAGAAATATAGAAAAAGCGCATGCCCCAAAGGCCCAAACCCACCAAACAAGTTCGGGAATAAAATCACATAAGGTCCGAAATGCAATTTCAAAATTTCAATGCTCTACAAAACATGTAAAAATATGGGATTTTTCCTATACCGGATATATTAAAACTCAAATAAAATACGGATTTTCTAATATGGATATCGGATATTTCCGGATCATTTTCTTTCAGATATTGGATTGAAAATTAATAAATTATCGAACTTCAGATCGGATCACATTTAACCGGTTATTTTTTATTTTTCCAAATGTTATATGGCAAAATCTAGGATTATCGGCTATTAACAATTAGCTTTCTGTGGTTGACGGTTGCCGGCTTTGATACCACGTGATCAACCACCGGTGGATCACACTACTATATTAAACAGTGGAGGTGTACGGAGAAATTATGGGGTTGATGAAATGAACAACTTGATTCATTTAAAAAAAAAAAAAAAACTTTGACTTTTAAGTATTGGAGTGAGGATAAAAGAAAGACATTTTCTATGTCTAAATTCACTCTTCAAATCGATTGATCGATCTTTAAGGTAGAGTGGACAAGGGAGAGGCCACCATATATGATGTTCAGGTTGTCAACTTTAAAGTTGATTTATGATATTAATCGAGTTGAAACTATGGATTTAGCTCAAAAGACTGAAGTCTAATGGGCTATAAAAGGTGACGAAGTACCTTGTGTTTTTCATGATATTATTATCAAAAAAAGGCAAAAACTTACTATTCAGGATATTCTTCCCGACAAGGCTTGGATTCATGAACCGAATAGTGTTAAAAGATAATAGTTTACATTTGAGGCTTGTTTTTTGTTGTTATGCAATCTTGGCCAGACCTTATCCCAAAGTGTGATCAATTGAATGTCTGAGACTGTGGCTCCGATAAAGCGTTGAGACCAGATGAGTTCACCTTCCACTTCTTTAAAAAGTTTTTGTATCTCCTTGAAGACGATAATTTGTGTTTAGTTCAAGATTATTATACCTATGGTTAGTTTTCACGGATTTGTAACCGTTTCTTTATATACCTTATTCCCAAGGTTATTGACGCTAAGTTTGTTATTGTTTTTTGGCTTATTAGTCCAACAAGTTTTCAATATAAAACTATTTGAAAGCTCTTAGCTAATCGACTTAGTATGGTGTAGGGATGAACTTTTTAACTGAAAAATTGAACCGGAACCGATTGGAACAGAATAACGATGTTCGGTCAGGTTTTCGGCTCTTAGTTTACGGCTTATTCCGTTTTTGGTTGTTTCGGTTCTAGTTCAAAACACCTTCTTAGATAGCACATTTCTTAATAGAAACGAAGCGAAGTTGTTGGAACCGAATAGTGGTATTCAATCCGATTTCGGTTCTTAGTTTACGATTTATTTGGTTTTCAATTTTTTCAGTTCCAAACCGGTTCTACTAATCAATTTTTAGTATGGTGATTAATGGGATCAATAATAGCTAACATTCGGGGTGGTAAATATTTTTGTTTGGATATTTTCTTTGAATAAATTTCCTTTTAAAGACAAATTGATTAGTAGAGGTTTGGATACCCCTTCCAGTGTTGTCCTCGTTGTTAGTCGGGATCAAGTGCATCGATCATGTGTTCTTCTTTTTAGATTTGGATGCCTCACTTTTGAAGCTCCTTGGTTCGTGGTGGGTCTTGGTGTAACATCCCGGTGTTCAGGTACTTCTAAATTCAACCCTATAATATTCTTATATCGCGTTTTGGTCCCTAAGTAGAAGGAAGTGTCCATTGGAAGCCCTAGTGGCAAAATTGTAATTTTGGAGAAATGGGAGTACGCCATGCGTACGTGCGTACGCTTAGCATACTAGGGCGTGCCCTAGTACGCTGGGCGTCTATTAACGTACGTGGGGCGTACACGCCAGGTGTGGAAACCCTAAATTTTAGGGTTAAGCCCCTATATAATCATCCTTATAGCCTCATTTCCCTCACCTCTTCAGCCTCCACTCTCCTTGAGACGTTTTTACAAACCCTAACCCCCGAGTGTGTGTTTTGAGCTTAAGTGTGTGTTCTTGGTGTGTTGAAGGAAGAAAGAGGATTCATTGAAGAGCCTTGGTGTGGAAGCAAGCATGTAGATCTGAGATCTTTGCCTCTTTGGGAAGCTTCAGAAGGTATAAAGCTTTGATCTTGACTTGTATTTCCTTAAGATCTAGCCATGTGATGTTTTATGAGTTTTTAGTCCTTTTTCTTGGACTTAATGAGTAAGAGCTACTCTAAGACCAAATGAGTGGTCCTTTCAGAAGATTTGAGGTGCATTAAGTCGTAAAAATGTTGTCTTGACTCATTTAGTGTTTGCATGCAAGATATAGAGGTCTTAAGTGGTCAAGACAAACTAGGGTTTTGTTTTTGGGACTTATTAAGGCATGCATGACCATAAAGTTGGAAACTTTATGGTTATGAGCACCTTTTTATTCGTAGATATGGATTTGGACGTTTGGACTTGTTGAATTAAGTACTTAATGGAGGTTGTGCATGGCCACTGCGTACGTTGAGTGTACCATGGCGTACGCTGGGCATAGGTGGTCAACTGCCCGTTTTTGGTCAAGGGTGGAGTACGCGGAGCGCAAAGGCTGAGTACGCTGAGCGTACTCAGCTGGGTTGAATTTTCGTTGATCGTTGACTTTCCGTTGACTTTTGACCTATTTGGACCCTAGGGGCATTTTGGGTATTTGCTATGAAGCCTAAGGTTGGGTCTTTCCCTGTGTATAAGTGATTTGTAGAGTGGACTCACGGAGCGATATTCTTTTCTGCTATCTTTTCGGATTTGCGAGGTGTGTTTTCCTCACTGTAGTTTTGGGTCAAAGGCACCAAGGTCGGCCCCTTTTGGATTGTTATCCTGGTTTATCGCATGCTTGTATGCTGTAGTGATTTGTTAGATCTGTATCATGGTATTTAGGATGATGCTGTGCTTAGTGATCTGTTAGATCTGTATGACCGTCTGTATATTGCTAGCTAGGGTTTGATATGGTATATGTTGATATGTGGTGGTATGTTGGGTTGAGGTGGTCCTGCTATGTGCTCAAGACCAAGAGAACCAGGGCGTACCGAATAGACTGCAGGCCAGTGGGACGTACCAGTCAGGCCGAAGGCCCGGACAACGTTCCAGATAGGCTGAAGGCCGGTGAGGCGTACGGCGTACCAGTCATGCTGAAGGTTCTATTAGCATACCAGATATACTGTAGGCCAGTGGGGCGTTCCAGTCAGACTGAAGGGTCTGTATGCATGTTGTTTACTGTTATTATTATGATTATGTGTTGTGTTGGTACTTTGGGGGAAATTCACTGAGCGTTGGCTTACCGTTTTGGTTTATGTTTCAGGTACTTCAGAGGATCGCGGGAAGGCGAAGGTGTGACCATAAACATCCTCATGTCTTAGACTTATGATTTTGGGAAACTGATATTGAATGTGTTTTGAAAACTATATTGTAAAAAATTTATGATATTGGGATTGCTTTTCAAAAGTTTAAAATTTTCATGATTTTTATGGATGTTACAAGTTGGTATCAGAGCCTTGGTTTGAGTGAATTGGAGGAACACTCATGTGAATCCAGTCTCAAACTAAGGAAAAAGATTTTTAAAACAATTTTCAAATGATTTTCAAAATAATCAAGGAGGACGCGATGTGTACGATCAGCTGGAGCCAGTAAGTAGACCCCAAACTACCACACAGTTATTTGAGATTATGTTATGATATGTTAGAACAACATGCTAGTAATAGGATAGGGATCTTCAGAAAGTGTATGATAGAATTGCCTGATATATGATGCCTTATCTCTTGTAAAACACTTGATTGATTATTGTATGACTCTTTCGCGTGTGAACTGACTATTGAGTGAATACGCTAAGTCACATGCTACATGGGTTAAATGATCTTAGTATAAGGGATTTGGTCCTGCTGCGCAACTCTTGTCTGAGTCCAACCGTTGTAGGATTGAATCTTTTAGTCTAAGATTGTTTAAGTTGTGCTTCGTGTTATTGTATTCATGCGATATTTATCTGGCACCAATGGAGGGTCGTGTGGCAGTTAGTGGTAGGGTGAGTCGTGTGGGGTCAGCCGACCCATTGCGTTATGTTTAGTGTTCCTCTAGGAAGTGAGAATAGAGCACATGTTTATGATAGTGTGCAGTGTATTGTTAGGGTTGTTGTGATGATACTTGGAGACAAATATGGGTAGGTGTGGAAGGTAGTATGGGCCCATACTACTGAAAGCACAGGTCCCGTACGCGTGTCAGAGAAATCACAACCCCTAGGGCTTTGTTGGGAGTTGGTTCCTTGGTATGATAAGTGTTTGGTCTGATGTGTTTGTGGTTTATTTTCAGTATGGTGATGACGAGGCGATTTTAGGTGGGATCCGGATCAGGATCAGGATCGGATGGCCAGGATAGGACAGCAGTGACCGAGGACCGTATCAGGGAGATTATCCATGAGGAGGTTGTGGCTTTTGTCTAGGGGCAGATATTCGAGATTTGTGGGTCTATCAAGACCACGATGATGGAGTTCTTTGTTGACAGATACGCAACCATTACTGAGACTGATGTTGCTGCAGCCTCTACAACCGTCGTGGCTGCAGGGGTTGGTGTTGATTGGCTTTTTCAGTATCGGGACTTCGACAATATGAAGCCCCTGACTTTTGATAGAGTTCAAGACCCAATCATAGCCATGCGGTGGCTGTCTGATGTTGAGGGATGCTTTTTCACTTGCTCTTGCCCATATCAAAGGGTTAGGTGTGCTCTGAACCTTCTGAGGTCTGAAGCGAAAGATTGGTGGAGACTTGTTAAGGGGTCATATTCTAATGAACAGAGAGCTGATGTATCCTGAGAGCAGTTCTCGGAGATGTTCCGTACCAGATATGTGCCGAGAGTGGAGGATGAGAGGTTGGCCAAGAAGTTTTTGGACCTGAGGCAGGGGACTGAGTCGGTGACGGAGATCACCAGGATGTTCACAAAGAGGGCCATGTTTTGCCCTGAGTTTGCTTCTGAGCAGGCTCACATGACCTGTTACTTGAGCATGCTCAATACGGATATCAGGCAGGCTGCGTGAGATTGAGATAGAGCTTTAGACGAGGGAGTAGAGATCGGTCCCGGTGTAGTCGCAACCAACGCCGAAGAGGTTCAAGGCCGCTGATTCTAGATCTGGAGGGCAGAGGGGCCGAACTTATGGGAAGTGCGGCAAGGTTCATGAGGGGGCCTGTCGATCAGGGGGTGTGTGCCACAAATGTGGCAAGGAAGGGCATTATGCGAGGGACTGTCGCCAACTGGCCCCAGCTCTGAGTACCAGGATCTGCTATCATTGTGATTAGTTTGGCCATGTGAAGGACAACTGTCCATTCCTTGCCGCCAAGCCGGCTCAGGCCCCGGTTCCAGTTACTTTGAGGATTATCGATGGGCGACAGGGGAGGGCAGAGCTCCCGAGGGCTCGAGTTTGCGCTTTTCAGCTCACTTCCGAGGAGGCCAGAGTAGCTCCAGATGTTGTGACTGGTATGTTTTATTTTGTTATTCTGTTGATTATATTTATGTTATGCTTATATTTATGCCCAGATAGGTACGTTCCTAGTGAACTCTTTTCCTACTCTCGTGTTGTTTGACTCGGGTGCGAGTCGGTTCTTTGTATCTCGATCGTTCAGTAGAGAGTTTGATATGCCTATTGGGGAGTTAGAGTGTCCGTTGTGGGTTTCTATCACCAATGAACACGGGGTTTCTACGTCTGCGGTATTTCAGGGATGTGTGCTAGAGATCTTC
The DNA here is from genome assembly GCF_052849685.1 of Lactuca virosa. Lineage (NCBI taxonomy): Eukaryota > Viridiplantae > Streptophyta > Magnoliopsida > Asterales > Asteraceae > Lactuca > Lactuca virosa. Next base: position 338,185,228 of record NC_136430.1, read on the forward strand.
GGGGTGACTTTCCCAATTGATTTGATTCTGATTCCCATGGGAGATGTTTGTGTGATAATGGTTATAGACTGGTTGAGCCGATTTGGTGCCATGATTGATTGTGAGGGCCAGAGAGTAGTAGTTCGAACCCCAAGTGGGGGAGAATTGGTTATCTATGGAGAGGGCACCAGGATAGGTTCATGGTTTTGTTCGGTGGCCAAGGCTCGTCAGTATATTCAACATGGGTGTGCGGGTTACTTGGCTTATGTGATGGACACACGTGTTGGGGATCAGATTTCAGTTTCAGAGGTCCCGGTTGTCAGGGAGTTTGTAGATGTGTTTCCGTAGGAGTTACCCGGTGTGCCTCCCGAGAGGCAGGTCGAGTTCAGGATCGACCCTGTGCCAGGTGCGGCCCCGATTGCCAAGGCACTGTAGCGCTTGGCACCGCGTGAGATGCAAGAGTTGTCATCTCAGCTGTAGGAGCTGCTAGGCAAGCAGTTCATCAGGCCGAGAAGTTCTCCGTGGGCAGCGTCGATATTGTTTGTCAAAAAGAAGGATGCTTCACACCGGATGTGCATTGATTACCAGGAGTTGAACAAGTTAACGGTGAAGAACCGTTATCCCCTTCTACAGATTGATGACCTATTTGATCAATTTCAGGGTGCATCTTGGTTCTCCAAGATAGATCTGAGGTCCGAGTATCATCAGGTTAGAGTGAGAGAGGAGGACGTGGAGAATACCACATTCCAAACTCGTTATGGGCATTACGAGTTCGTAGTGATGCCGTTTGGGCTCACTAACGCGCCTGCTGTGTTTATGGATTTGATGAATCGGGTATGCAGACTGATGCTCGATCGTTCCGTCATTGTGTTTATTGATGATATCTTAGTGTATTCTAAGATCAGAGATTAGCCCAAGGAGCATCTTCGCGAGCTTCTCGGGGGTTTTGAGGCGAGAACGACTTTATGCAAAGTTCTTGAAGTGCGAGTTTTGGTTACGAGAGGTCTAGTTCCTTGGGCACCTCGTTAACCAGGATGGGATTTTGGTCGATCTAGCCAAGATCGAGACTGTGATGCAGTGGGAGGTTCCGAAATCTCCCTCCGATATTAGGAGTTTCTTGGGTTTAGGAGGGTACTATCAGAGATTCAATCAAGATTTCTCTAAGATTGCGGTACCCCTCACTCGTCTGACGAGGAAGGGGGTGGATTTCCTATGGGGCCCAGAGCAGCAGTCGACATTTGAGACTCTTCGGCAGAGGTTATGTGAGGCCCTGGTATTCACCCTCCCAGAGGGAGTTGAGGATTTTGTGGTATTCTGTGATGCTTCCATCATTGGTTTGGGGGCAGTTCTCATGCAGAGAGGGCGAGTGATTGCTTATGCTTCGTGGCAGTTGAAGCCGCACGAGACGCGATATCCCACTCATGACCTAGAGTTGGGGGCAGTGGTTTTTGCCCTCAAGATATGGAGGCACTATCTTTATGGGGTCTGTTGTACTATCTACACAGATCACAAGAGTTTGAGACATATTATGGATCAACCGAACCTAAACATGAGGCAACGCAGGTGGCTGGACGTAGTCAAGGAATATGACTGTGAGATCCTTTACCATCCAAGTAAAGCGTACGTGGTAGCGAATGCTTTGAGCCGCAAGTCGGTGAGATCTTCGGATACGGTGACGTGTATGAGAATATCAGTTGATTCTCCGCTTTTAGGTTTGATCAGGGAGGCTCAGGCCGAGGGAGTTCGGAAAGAGAACTGGAAGAAAGAGAGAATCAAAGGTGAGATTGACAGATTTGTCTCGGATAGCCATGGGTTGTTGACCCGGTTTGGTCGGGTCTGGGTTCCGATGTCTGGTGGGGTCAGACAGATTGTGTTAGAGGAGGCTCATAAGTCTCTCTTTTCTATTCATCCGAGGGCCACCAAGATGTATCGGGATTTGAGATTGAGCTGCTGGTGGCCGTGTATGAAGAGAGACATAACCTGGTATGTTGAGAGATGCATGATCTGCAGGATGGTCAAGGCTGAGAATCAGAGGCCGCATGGAAAGTTGCAGCCTCTAGAGGTTCCCATGTAGAAATAGGAGCAGATTTCGATGGATTTTATCGCCAAGTTCCCGAAGACGGCAAAAGGTTTTGATGCTATCTGGGTCATCATGGATCGATTGACCAAGAGTGCTCACTTTTTAGCGATTCGGGAGAGTTCTTCGGCCGAAAATTCGGCGGATGTGTATGTTCGCGAGATCGTTGCTCGCCATGGGGCCCTGGTCTCAATTGTTTCAGACCGTGATGTTAGGTTCACCTCCCGTTTCTGGCAGAAGTTCCACGAGGAACTAGGCACGAGGTTGCATTTTAACACTGATTATCATTCGCAGACCGACGGCCAGAGTTAGCAGACGATACACACCCTTGAGGATATGTTATGGGCCTGTGTTATCGATTTTGGCGGGAGCTGGGATTCCAACTTACCTCTGGCGGAGTTCTCCTACAACAACAGTTATCACTCCAACATTGGTGATCCGCCTTTCGAGCTCTTATATGGGCGGAGATGTCGTACCCCGATTTGTTGGGGTGAGGTTAGTTACAGGGTTATGGGGCAGACTGAAGTGGTCCTTCTGACCACAGAGCTCATCCAACTGATCAGGCAGAGGCTGCAGACCGCTCAGAGTCGGTAGAAGAGCTATGCCGACCGACATCGATCCGAGTTGGAGTTTTAGGTCGGCGATATGGTATTACTGAAGGTCTCACCTTGGAAAGGTGTGATACGGCGAGTTGGAGTTTTAGGTCGGCGATATGATATCACAACACATGCATTATAGTAATCAAAGTACAAACAACCATTGCATTAATAATGTATAAGTTTTTACATAAGTGTTTAAACATTACATATTCAAACATCAAAATTAGATATAGCAAAAGACGAAAGACGCAACATGGTACTAGGCTGTCTTCTCAAAAGCTCCGGGAGTGTACCTGTCTACTGGATTCCTGAGAATACAAGTTATTTTGAAAGAGAGGATCATCATTTAAACTGGTGAGTTCATAAGTATTAGTTATGGTTGTTCTAGTTTTAAGAAAGTGATTGGTTAAGTTCCAGAAAATTCTATATTTTCTGCTGTATATAAAAAAAATAGTTTTAATTCCATAAAACCGTTCTGTAAAGTAGTTTTAATCCCATAAAACCGTTCCATTTAAGTGTTATTGTACTTATAACCTAGTATGACATAATTTTAATTCACCATAAAATTATAAGAAGAATGTTTTCCGTTTTGGTTGTGGAAGATGATTGATGCAGTAGTATCTCCTAAAAATACACTACTGGTGTAATAACCACCATAATATTAAACTGATTAATTAGGGTTTAAAATGTGATAAAGTTGTAACCATGCTGATAGACTAGAGTAAACACGACGACCTTCTGGTGTCGAAACTGAATATGTGACATTTGTCACCCCATGGCTTGTCTTCCGGACTGTAGCTAACAGTCGGGATGTGGGATTGTCAGTCCCGTATAGATCTATACACACAGTGCCCGCTCTCCCTCCAGGAGACTCTGGTTACAAGAATGTAACATAACAAGAATATTGATATGTCTTGAAGACGTACCATCACATTTTGGTTTAAGTAAAGATAGAGTTATATCCTTTTCTTGACAAAGTAGTTTAACCTCGTATACTTATCTAGAAAATAGATTTCTCGTTTGTTTCATAAATTATACCTATTATAACTTATATGCTCTATCTGATTAGCATGATCTATTATGAATGTACCCCTTTGCTCAACATGATACAAATGTAATGATACCAACTGAAGTAACCTTTTATATTCATATATGTATAATATATATAATTAAGAAGGAAACGACCTTCGGACAAATAACACCACCTTAAGCCCACATCCAAACAAGGAAAAGGAAATAAGGCATTTCATTAGTCCTAAGCTCTTTAAGTCTTATTTATATACCTATATATATATATATATATATATATATATATATATATATATATAAACATGATTTTGACAATTATAAGTTTAAAGAGTTATAAGAAAACATTTAAAAGAGTTTAACGGTATTCTAAAAAGAGTTTATATGACTTTTAAAAGAGTTTACATGACTTTAAGTCATTATGGAAGTATTTGGTAATCCTTCATTTTAAACACAATATTTAAAAGTATAAGGATTAACATTAATGATTCTCAAGAAGAATGGTAACCACAATAGTTCTTACTATAATCACTTAGTTTATACTAACTATATATAACCTAATATCGAACGGACAGTTGAATGTGTGAATCTGCCCTAAGTCCACAACCAAACAAGGAACAGGAGATGAGGCGGAAGCCACACATTCCACTGCCTATCAGATATTAATTATATATAACTCTGATGTATAAGCTAAGGAATTATAGAATTAACCATTAAAAGGTCCTTTATGTTATACTAGTTTAATAATCAGTATTAAACCTTTTGTGTGATTGTTATCACAGGTAAATATTAACACAATTTAATTGTGTTCAACTTGTATTCCCCCCCTTAAAAGTATTTAAAACCATTTAAAAGGTAGATTATAGGGGTATGAACTCACCTGATGTTGGAGATTTGATTGAAGATATGATATAGGATGTTTGGTATGCCAAGTAAAGTCCTGAGCACAAATAGATCCTAGTTGGCATATATTGACATATATAGGCATACAATTAGTGTATGTAACTACTAACATGTAAAGGAAACAACCCTAGGAAGTAGGAAACACTTTCAATGAAGTGTTAGAACCACAAATGGAAGGTTGATTGATGATCACGGCCACACAAGAGGAGTTCACGGCCCTATGGGATGTTCACGGCCCAAGAACACATGAGTGTTCACGGCCCAACATGAAAGGTTCATGGCCCAACATGAAGGGTTCACGGCCCAACATGAAGAGTTCACGACCCTATGAAGGGTTCACAGTCGGGAACTATTGAAGATCATGAAGATCATGAAAAGAAGTGTTGCATCTAGGCTAGAATCAAGTGTTTCAAAGGGACTACAAGAAGAGGGATGAGATACTTACGTTTTTGGAGTGAAAAAAGGGCCTTCACTTGATGATACTTGAGAGAGAATAGGTAGTTCACGGCTGGAGGTTGAAGAAGTGATGAGAAAATGAGTGAAACTTATATATATGGAGGTTGAAGAAGTGATGAGAAAATGATTGATTTGATTGACTTTACAAGAGGGAAATGACGGGGTGTTACAATATCCCCCCGTTAGAGAGAATTTCGTCCCGAAATTAAGTCTAAGGCATACACATGGACGAAGGGAAAAAATGTGGATACTTACGTTTCTGATGATTCTCACGACCCCAAGTGAATTTGGGTCCTCGCTATACACTTTAAGCGGACTCTCACTATCGGGATAGGGATCTGATTAGTCCTAACGACTTCGTTGTCTAGGATTTCTACGGATTCTTCCACAAAGTTGAGGTTCTTGTTTACCTCGATCTAATCAAGTGGGATAACAAGAGTCTCGTCGGACAACCAGTTTTAAAGATAAAGACGTGGAAAGTAGGGTGTATGTTATTGGATTCTCGAGGTAGTCGGGGTCTATAAGCTACTGGATCAACTCTAGTAAGAATCTCCAATGATCTTATGTACCTTGGATTTAGTATTCTACGCTTTCCGAAGTGTATCCTGCGCTTCCAGGTGAGACCTTCACATGACGAGGTCACCAACCTGGAATTTTAAGGGTTTTCTCTTATTGAAGGCGTAGCTTTTCTGTCTGACCCTGGGAGCTTCACGTCGCTCCCGGATTTGTACTCTCTTCTCGGTAGTTTCTCGGATAATTTCTGGACCAGCGAAGGTGCTGTCTGTAAATTAAACCTCTAGCTAGTTGCGTGTCACCTACTTTAGTCCAGTACAGAGAGGATCTGCACTTGCAGCCATAGAAGACTTCGGATGGAGCAAATTTAAATGCTAGCATGGTAAAGAACTCGACCAGTTGGTAAATGGGTATCCCATGCTTAACCAAAGTCGATCATATATGCTCTCAGCATGACTTCTAATGCTTGAATCATTCTCTCATCCTGCATGTCGGTTTGTGGATGGGTGGTTTTACTAATGACTAGCCTAGTTCCCAGAGATTTCTGAAGTGAGTGACTAAACTGGGAGAGGATTCTACTATCTCGAACATAGATAACAGATATTGGAACACCGTCCAGTGTAACTAATCTCTCGGACACACGTTCTAGTTAGCTCCTCTATTTTGCCCGTTTCCTTCAATTTACAGGAAGTGTGTGGACTTGGTTAATTTGTCGACGATCACCCAAAATGGTATCAAATCCACCCGTTGCTTTGGGTACTTGATTATGAAGCCCATTGTAATCCACTACCACTTCCACTCAGGTATCTCCGGTTGTTGTAGTAAGCTTGCGAGCTTTTGCTCTGAAGTTCAGGATAAGACTCATACTTGGCTCATCCACCATCACATCGTGTATACGATTCATATATAATTTAGATTGACAAAACGTTTGGTTGGGTGGCTCTGCCCCAAGTCTACAACTAGACAAGGAACAGGAGATAGGGCGGAATCACACATCCTAAATCTTGTTGAGTCTAAATTATATACCACTCTTGCGTATACACTTAGCAGCGATAGATTAACCTAATGAGTTCTTAGTCTCTATTCTTGAACTTGACCTGCGGTACAAGTGATCTTCCTATGAGATCTATTGGGGATACTTCGGTGGTTACTGACTTCTGAGACTTCTTTGGTGCATTTCGCTTCAAGTTTTCTATCTACTGAGCAGGCTAGAAGGTGCGGTACCCCTCGCCTGGGTACTTATGAAGTTTTGAAGTGAGAGATGATATAAGGGTTTTCGTTATGGATTGGAAGAATTTCATCTGACGGCTGATTAAGGAAAAAGTTCTTTTACACAGCATAAGGATTTTGCATGATAAGGACCAAGCCCAACCATGTCGGATGAGGATGTCAGAACTTCTCGATAAAATAGATATTAAGTCGTTCTGGGAGAAATGATTACTTGGATGATGAACTATCCTATGTACATAAGTTTTCAGCGCTTCCGGTTCTATTCTGTTATTATTGTTACGAACCCCTTTTTGATTCGAAATTGGCGGGTACTACCAATACGAGGGTTCTGACAATTTGAAATTATGAACTTTCATGAAATGATCCCTACTAGGTCTCACTATAATCGCTTGGTGTACACAAGTCATGTATAATTAAGATTGGTAAGACAATTGACTGAGCGACCCTGCCCTAAATCCCCAACCAAACAAGGAACAGGAAATGAGGCAGAATCACTCACTCTAAATCTACAAATCTTAATTATAAATGACCCTAATGTATACACTAAGCCATCATAGCTTACCTGTTAGGGTTTCGCGTTTTATATAAGTGTTGTGTTTTGGTTCGAACAAGGGAGTAATCATAATTATAATTATTTATTGGGGTTTGGAAGCGTACCAAAATATAGCAGGGTTCTTTGATGCTTCCACATGTTTCGGGGTCAAACTCCTCCCGCTCTCCCGTCATTCTTCTCTGTTGGACAGTCCCTCTTGAAATGTCCCATTTCACCACAAAGATGACATATTGGACTGGTTCCAACATTGGTAGTTGGAGTGATGAACTCTACTGGGGTCCTACAGATGCGGGCGGTGTGCCCCTTCATGTTGCATCTATTGCAATGCAACACTCGGCAAGCTCCATGATGATGGTAGTTGCACTTGCTGCAGTGTGGGGGGTTTCCTAAGTACGGTGTGGTTGGTGTTGGGATAGCAGGGTTGATGGGGGTATTGACTGCCCCAGTTTGTTGCCCTTCAGTAGGTCCTTGAGTTGAACAACTCCCTTTCTCGTTCTCGAACTTTCGTTTCAGGATATTAGGTTTGCGGTCTGGAGTGTCTTTACAAGTAGGCACTTGTTGCTGAAATTTGTTATCACCACGATCGGGATTGCCGATTACGTTTCCACTAACATTTGTGTTGTTAGCATTAAGGTGAGCCATGATAGCTGCTACGGCTGCTGTGACTGCAGCTTGAAACGTAGCCAAATCTATCTGAAGGATTGGTGTTTTACTGGAGGGTTGGTTACGTTTCTTCGAAGGCATGATTCTGTTACACGATGAGAAATTGAGTTCGTGAGAAACGATGGTTAACTCTTTATGTATTCTAATCATTTATATCTATATATAAATTTTTCGTTTTGTTATACTATTTTCAATGATTCGACCTACATCCCTATGATGCAGTCCCGGTAAAGGGTAGAAGTAAGTTTCTAGAATGGTTATAAGACGAGTGTCATCCAAACTAAGTTATCTTTGGTTGGTGGATATCATGTTCCAACTTTCGAAAAGATTTGAAAGTAATTCATAATAGAGTGTACCTAAAATAGACTTATGAAATTGAGAAATAATCACTCTCGATTGAGATTTCGTGATCTGATTTATTGTTATTAGCCATGATAGGAAAAAGACGATAAGCTCAATACCTAAAGTGAGTAATGCAATCACTAACTCACTAGGTTACATTAATTATTAGTTATTACGGTGACGAAAAGGCACTCGAACACTTCGCATGTAACACGCGTGGTTTTCCTTTGTTCTCCGTTCTATTCTGGGCGGTAATGATTTGTTCTCTCCTGGTATCTATATGGTATCCTTCTCTCCTGTATGTATATTGAATTTATGTGCCGTCTTACTTCCGATTCTGACACTGATCCCCATTACTTCATAATGGAGAGTTCGAATCCCGGAAGTTCATGCGAACCTCTCATCGGTGTCCTTAATAAGGTAAATGCAGTTGGTGGTTTCTATGGTTTCTTTACTCCTCATCTGTTTCTTTCTCGGAATCCTCCTAATGAAACTCTGCTGGATCCTCTTGGATTCCTCTATTGGTTGTTGTGGTGAGGTGGTTACATCTATCTAAGAGGTTTATACGAGAATGAGAATGTCTAAAGAATCTATGAGATTAATAAAACATTTTCTTTACAAATAAAATTTTACGAGGATGATCCATTCCGGTCTTTCTATAATCACATAGTGTGTACCGATTATATATAATCCAGATCAAATAGACCTTCGAATAAGTGATCCTACTCTAAAACCACATCCAAACAAGGAAAATGAAGTAGAGTGAAAATCACCTATTCTAAGTCTATAAAATCTGAACTATATATAACTTTAACGTATACACTTAGTAATTATAGACCTAACAGAAAGGGTCTTTTAAATTTTCACATAAGTTATTTATGGTACCTAAAATACCCCTATAGTATTTTAAATATATGTTTGATTCTTGAACTTCTAGATATATGAAGTTGATAAGTCTTCAGTTTTGTTGTTATAGCATCCTAAAATAATCCTATAGTATTTTAACTTTTATGTTTGGTTCTAGAATTCTTTTGGTACCTAGGTAAGTTTTATACTTGTTGCAACACTACATTCACTCCCATACACATGTTGGTCATATCTCAAATAAATATAGTTGATCAGGCTATATTGATCCCATATATGATTACATAACTGTCCAGGTTTAACTGTAGTGTCCAACATCCAAATACTTTTGTTTTGTTCTACTTGTGATACTCGTTCTAGTATATATATATATATATATATATATATATATATATATATATATATATATATATATATATTTTGTATGTACTTATACTTTTATAAAATATTGTTATATTTTAAAGTATAACTCTTGGTGAGAGAGTTTTTATCCCAATGTGTTTATAGTTGTATATCTTTTATGACTGATATACTGAGTTCACTATAAACAATGCTCTGATACCAATATGTCACACCCCCAAACCGGAACGGCGGAAACGTTCGGGGGCGGAGGACGTCATGTCAAGTATCACAACACATGCATTATAGTAATCAAATTACAAACAACCATTGCATTAATAATGTATAAGTTTTTACATAAGTGTTTAAACATTACATATTCAAACATCAAAAGTAGATATAGCAAAAGACGAAAGACGCAACATGGTACTAGGATGTCTTCTCAAAAGCTCTGGGAGTGTACCTGTCTACTGGATTCCTGAAAATACAAGTTATTTTGAAAGAGAGGATCATCATTTAAACTGGTGAGTTCATAAGTATTAGTTATGGTTGTTCTAGTTTTAAGAAAGTGATTGGTTAAGTTCCAGAAAATTCTATATTTTCTGCTGTATATAAAAAAATAGTTTTAATTCCATAAAACCGTTCTGTAAAGTAGTTTTAATCCCATAAAACCGTTCCATTTAAGTGTTATTGTACTTATAACCTAGTATGACATAATTTTAATTCACCATAAAATTATAAGAAGAATGTTTTCCGTTTTGGTTGTGGAAGATGATTGATGCAGTAGTATCTCCTAAAAATACACTACTGGCGTAATAACCACCCTAATATTAAAATGATTAATTAGGGTTTAAAATGTGATAAAGTTGTAACCATGCTGATAGACTAGAGTAAACACGACGACCTTCTGGTGTCGAAACTGAATATGTGACATTTGTCACCCCATGGCTTGTCTTCCGGACTGTAGCTAACAGTCGGGATGTGGGATTGTCAGTCCCGTATAGATCTATACACACAGTGCCCGCTCTCCCTCCAGGAGACTCTGGTTACAAGAATGTAACATAGCAAGAATATTGCTATGTCTTGAAGACGTACCATCACATTTTGGTTTAAGTAAAGATAGAGTTATATCCTTTTCTTAACAAAGTAGTTTAACCTCGTATACTTATCTAGAAAATAGATTTCTCGTTTGTTTCATAAATTATACCTATTATAATTTATATGCTCTATCTGATTAGCATGATCTATTATGAATGTACCCCTTTGCTCAGTGTGATACAAAGGTAATGATACCAACTGAAGTAACCTTTTATATTCATATATGTATAATATATATAATTAAGAAGGAAACGACCTTCGGACAAATAACACCACCTTAAGCCCACATCCAAACAAGGAAAAGGAAATAAGGCAATTCATTAGTCCTAAGCCCTTTAAGTCTTATATATATATATATATATATATATATATATATATATATATATATATAAACATGATTTTGACAATTATAAGTTTAAAGAGTTATAAGAAAACATTTAACAGAGTTTAACGGTATTCTAAAAAGAGTTTATATGACTTTTAAAAGAGTTTACATGACTTTAAGTCATTATGGAAGTATTTGGTAATCCTTCATTTTAAACCCAATATTTTAAAGTATAAGTATTAACATTAATGATTCTCAAGAAGAATGGTAACCACAATAGTTCTTACTATAATCACTTAGTTTATACTAACTATATATAACCTAATATCGAACGGACAATTGAATGTGTGAATCTGCCCTAAGTCCACAACCAAACAAGGAACATGAGATGAGGCGGAAGTCACACATTCCACTGCCTGTCGGATATTAATTATATATAACTATGATGTATAAGCTAAGGAATTATAGAATTAACCATTAAAAGGTCCTTTATGTTATACTAGTTTAATAATTAGTATTAAACCTTTTGTGTGATTGTTATCACAGGTAAATATTAACACAATTTAATTGTGTTCAACTTGTATTCCCCCCTTAAAAGTATTTAAAACCATTTAAAAGGTAGATTATAGGGGTATGAACTCACCTGATGTTGGAGATTTGATTGAAGATATGATATAGGATGTTTGGTATGCCAAGTGAAGTCCCGAGCACAAATGGATCCTATTTGGCATATATTGACATATATAGGCATACAATTAGTGTATATAACTACTAACATGTAAGGGAAACAACCCTAGGAAGTAGGAAACACTTTCAATGAAGTGTTAGAACCACAAATGGAAGGTTGATTGATGATCACGACCACACAAGAGGAGTTCACGACCCTATGGAGTGTTCACGGCCCAAGAACACATGAGTTTTCATGGCCCAACATGAAGGGTTCACGGCCCAACATGAAGGGTTCACGACCCTATGAAGGGTTTACGGCCGTGAACTCTTGAAGATCATGAAGATCATGAAAAGAAGTGTTGCATCTAGGCTAGAATCAAGTGTTTCAAAGGGACTACAAGAAGAGGGATGAGATACTTACATTTTTGGAGTGAAAAGAGGGCCTTCACCTGATGATACTTGAGATAGAATAGGTAGTTCACGGCTGGAGGTTGAAGAAGTGACGAGAAAATGAGTGAAACTTATATATATGGAGGTTAGTTCACGACCCTAGGATGGGTTCACGGCCGTGAACCTAGTTTGCGGCTGTGAACCACTTTTGAAGGTCTTCCTGGCTCGATTGCAACTCACTGATCTCAAGCTAACACTTCCTAACACTTAAACCTTGAGTGTACTAGGCTTAGAAACTCTCAAACAGACCCTTAACAATGTAAAAAGGTAACAGAAACAAGTCTGACTTTTGATTGATTTGATTGACTTTACAAGAAAGAAATAACGGGGTGTTACAGTTTGGATCTACCTGAGGAGCTCATTCAGATTCACAACACTAGGGCTATTCACTATTCGGATAAAACCGAATTGTCCAATTGGACAATTTGGATTGGACTATTTGGTTCGGATAATTGGAATTTTGGATTTGTTTTTTAGCAAAACCAAATTATTATTTTGGATTTCGGATTTGTTTTGGTTTATAAAATAAAAACAGAATAGTCCAAAAAACTGAATAACTATTTATCATTGGTTTATTTATATATATATTGTTTGTTTTTAATATACCTCTTTTAATTATTTTTTAAGTGTAAATTGTTTTTTAAATAGATTCGCATGTATTACCCAATAAAAAACCTGAATATGTACTTCTCAAATGTTTTTATCTATAGAATATTAAATGATAACACATTTTTCTTAACGGCTGCTCATAAATTTTAATTCACAACCAAACAATTTATTTTTGTTTAAAGTTGTCTAACATTCAACTTTTATAAGTTTTAAATGTTACGCCTCTTGAAAACCGAATTGTAAAAACCGATCCAACCGAATTGTAATTTGGTTGGTTCGGATCGGATTTGAATTTAGTTTGGATTGTTCGGATCCATGTTTTGAAAACCGAAATCCATTGGGATTCACTTGATTGGATCGGATCAAACCGATCCATCCAAACGAACACCCCTACACAACATTTTCCATGTTTCGTAGCTGCGAAAGTGCGTATTGGATGAGGATGAAGTGGCTTCCTTGGATGATATTCAGGTCGATGAGCGCCTGAACTATGCGGAGAGGCCAGTGGCAATTGTGGAAAGAAAGATAAAGGTATTACGCAACAAGGAAATACCTTTGGTCAGGGTGCAGTGGCAGCATCGGAGGGGCTCCGAGTGGACCTGGGAGCCGGAGGCTGAGATGCGGGAGCATTATCCTGAGTTGTTCACCTCAGCAAACTTCGAGGACGAAGTCTAGATCAAGTGGCGGAAAATTGTAACATCCCAGTGTTCAGGTACTTCTAAATTCAACCCTATAATCTTCTTGTATCACGTTTTGGTCCCTAAGTAGAAGGAAGTGTCCATTGGAAGCCCTAGGGGAAATATTCTAATTTTGGAAAAATGGGAGTACGCCGTGTGTACACTTAGCATACTAGGGTGCGCCCTAGTATGTTGGGCGTACATCAACGTATGCAGGGCGTACTCGCCAGGTGTGGAAACCCTAAATTTTAGGGTTAAGCCCCTATATAATCATCTTTATAGCCTCATTTACCTCACCTCTTCAGCCTCCACTCTCCGTGAGATGTTTTTGCAAACCCTAACCCTTGAGTGTGTGTTGAAGGAAGAAAGAGGATTCATTGAAGAGCCTCGGTGTGGAAGCAAGCTTGTAGATCTGAGATCTTTGCCTCTTTGGGAAGGTCCAGAAGGTATAAAGCTTTAATCTTGACTTGTATTTCCTTAAGATCTAGCCATGTGAAGTTTTATGAGATTTTAGTCCCTTTTCTTGGACTTAATGAGTAAGAGCTACTCAAAGACCAAAGGAGCTGTCTTTTCAGAAGATTTGAGGTGCATTAAGTCGTTAAAATGCTATCTTGACTCATTTAGTGCTTGCATGCCAGATATAGAGGTCTTAAGTGGTTAACTCAAACTGGGGTTTTGGTTTTGGGATTTATTAAAGTTGGAAAATTTATGGTTAGGAGCACCTTTTTAGACTTGGATCTGGATTTGGAGGTTTCGACTTGTTGAATTGAGTAGTTAATGGAGGTTGTGCATGGCCACTGTGTACGTTGGGCGTACCATGGCGTACACTGGGCGTAGGTGGTCAACTACCCGTTTTTAGTCAAGGGCGGAGTACGCGGGGCATATAGGCTGAGTACGCTGGGCGTACTCAGCTGGGTTGAATTTTCGTTGATCGTTGACTTTCCGTTGACTTTTGACCTAGTTAGACCCTAGAGACATTTTAGGTATTTGCTATGAAACCTAAGGTTGGTTCTTTCCCTGTGTATAGGTGATCTGTAGAGTGGACTCGCGGAGCGATATTCTTTTCTGCTATCTTTTTGGATTTGCGCGGTGCATTTTCCTCACTGTAGTTTTGGGTCGAAGACACCAAGGCCGGCCCCTTTCGATTGTTATCATGGTTTAGCGCATGCTTGTATGTTTTAGTGATCTGTTAGATCTGTATCTTGGTATTTAGGATGATGTTATGCTTAGTAATCTGTTAGATCTGTATGACTGTCTGTATATGCTAGCTAGGGTTTGATATGGTATATGTTGATATGTGATGGTATGTGAGGTTGAGGCGGTCATGCTATGTGCTCAAGGCCAAGAGACCCATGACGTCCCGGATAGACTGCAGACCAGTGGGGTGTACCAGTCAGGCCGAAGGCTCGGAGAACGTTCCAGATAGGATGAAGGCCGGTGAGGCGTACCAGTTATGCTGAAGGTTCTGTGAGCATACCATATAGACTGTAGGCTGGTGGGGCGTTCCAGTCAGACTGAAGGCTCTGTATGCATGTTTATTATTATTATTATTATTATTATGATTATGTGTTGTGTTGGTACTTTGGGGGAAACTCACTAAGCGTTGTCTTATAGTTTTGGGTTATGTTCCAGGTACTTCAGAGGATCGCGGGAAGACGAAGGCGTGACCGTACAAATCCTCATGTTTTGGACTTATGATTTTGGGAAACTCTGACATTGAACGTGTTTTGAAAACTATATTGTAAACAATTTATGATCTTTGTATGGTTTTTAAAAAGTTTAAATTTTTCATGATTTGTATGGATGTTAGACTTGGATATTATGTGTTTCTTTTGTTTTGGTGATTTAATTCTTTGGCTTAAAGACTTGAGGGTTCTCGTCCCGATCAAAGATTACTTGGAAGCCAGAGGCGTAGCTATAGTATACCAAGGTGGGTCCTAGGACCCACCTAATTATCTTAATTGCAAGCCTAATTATATTGCAAAAATTTAGGGGAACTACATTAAATTTTTTGAAGGAACTACCTAATAAATTTTTACAAAAACAAAAATAACATAATGCCTAAACCAACTTATTATTTATCCAATAAAAATTAGTCCAATCCATTAAAATTAAAATTAAACAAAATTAATAATAATAAACAAAAGCCCACAACTGAATCGTCGCCAACACTTTTGGCTTTTGCGCGTACGTGTTGCATGTTGATTCAATAGAACGACCAACTATGAAATTTTATCATGTGAAAATGATGTATTCGAAAGTTTCGATTAAGATAACATTATCAATATATTTGAAGATATAAGCCTTCGTCGGATACAATTCTAAAAATGATGATATTTTGACCCGACCCGCTACTAGTATATTTTAGTTTTTTATATGTTTCAGGGTTATTTAAATAAGGAACCACGTGGTTTTAGGTTCTAAATTCGCCACTGTTAGAAGCAGTTTCATTTACTCTTATATGGGCCATTTACGTTTATAAGATGCTTGTTTATTCTAAGTTAAGAAACTTAAAATATCAGATTTGTTTAATAGGAGTCACTCATTTATTCCTTTGGGTGTGTCATAAAAATAGAAAGGTTAAACGCAATTGAATAGGGTGGCTTAAGAATCCGAGTCTTGCTATTACTTTGATGTAACATTTTTCTTTGTCTAGCTTTTAATAAAATATGTTGTTCAAACAAAAATGATAGGATTTTTTCCGGATAAATATTCTAATTTTTTAAAACCAGAAAAAAATGCCAAATATATGATGACCAAATTTATGAATAACCGGTTCATATATGCCATATTAGATACATCTTATATATTTTAGAGTCAATTTTTTTAAAAAGTAAGCATACGATAGTTTTTCGGATACGGGGAATTCCTGACCCGGTTTGTGCACCTATGGATGCATGTACGTCATATTGATCAAACTTTAAGAAAACAAAACGACATATTCTGTTACTTAATTCGTTATTTTTTTATAATCCAATTATCATTGCAAGAAACTATAGATTTTTTTAGTTTAAAAACAACTAAAAGTAGTTCATCAATATTCAAATAAAAAAAAATGATATTCTACGTAAATTCTTGAATTTGATGAACACAGAGAATTCTAGACTTTCATATATATTTTGTGTTAAAGAAAACAAAAGAGTCGTCCAAATAAATAACCTAGCAATAAACTAGAAAAACGGAAACGGACCAAGAAAAAAAGGAAAGAGATATAGATGAGAAAATAAACAAATATGGACTTAAAATAAAAGAAATCATATACTCCCCCCTCAAGATGGAGCATGTAAGTCTTTAATGCCCATCTTGTCCGGTAAAGAATGAAGTTGTTTGCCAAGACCCTTAGTGAGTAAATCTGCAAGCTGGAGTTTGCTGTCAATGACCTTTGGTAGTATTTCTTTAGTCTCCACTCGCTCACGAACGAAAAAACATTTCATTTCTACGTGCTTTGTTCGTTCATGGTAGACATTCGCAATGTGACGAGCAACTTGATTGTCATAAAACAAAGGTGTGGGTGTCGTGATGACAACATGTAGATCCTTGATTAACCACCACATCTAAAGAATTTCACTAACAGTTAGGGATGAGCAGCGGAAGCGGGTACCCGTTTTCGGAACCGGAACCGTTTCGGAACTGCCGGTTCTGGAACTGGAACTGCCTTAAGCGGTTCCGGTTCCGTTTCCTAAAGTTGCGGAACCGCCTCAAGCGGTTCCGGTTCCAATTCTTATTTTTACAAAACCGATACCCGCTGGATACCCGCAGGTTCCGGTTCCAATACCAGGTACCCGAAACCGCCGGTTAACCGGAACCGGTACCGACGGGTACCCGCCTTTTCTAAAAAAAATATATATTTAATTTTTATATTTTTATGCTTTTGTTTTTAAAAAATAGGGAAAAAAGAACTTATATTCCAAAAAAAATATATTTAATTTTTTATATTCAATTCTTATTTTTGCTGCTGCTGATTGTTGTTGTTGCTGTTATGTGCTGCTGCTGTTAGGCCTGTAAATGAACCGAACGAACACGAACATGGCTTGTTCATATTCGTTCGTTTAAGTTAGCCGAACAAATGAACGAACATGAACGGATAAACGAACGAGTTTTCTTGTTCATATTCGTTCGTTTAACAAATTGCATTGTTTATGTTCGTTTGTTTAGGTTCATGAACATGCTAAACGAACATAAGCGAACGAACATAAATGAACAAAGATAAATAAACATAATTTGTACATATATGAACATAAATGAACATATAATATAGTAATTTAATCAAATACAATTAAACATATATGAACATAAAAGGAACTTATATGAACGAACTTAAACAAACGTAAACAAACAACATAAATGAACGTTCACGAACACAATTGAACGAACGAGACCATTGCTCATGTTCGTTCGTTTAACTAAACGAACGACAATTTGTGTTCATGTTCGTTCATTTATTATATAAACGAACATAAACAAACTTCCCGTCGAACGGTTCACGAACAGTTCGCTGAACGTTCAGTTGGATTACAGCCCTAGCTGCTGTTATTGCTGATTTGTGTTGTTGCTGTTTTGCTGTTGATGTTTTTGCTGTTACTATTGCTGTTTTTTGCTGTTACTATTGTTGTTTTTATTATTGTTGTTTTTGCTTTTATGAGTTACAATTTTAGTCCCCTCTTGCTATTTTATAGTTTGTAGTTTGTTGTTGGCTCTTGCTATTGTGATATTTAAAAGTGGGAAATGTTTTTAATAGCTTGTTATTTAAAATATCAGATTTTTGTAAATGTTTTGGTTTTATATCTTGTACTTATATTGTTTGTATAGGTTAATTTACATAATTTACATGACATGTATAAAATAACAAGTTTTAACACTAAAAAAACCGGGTACCCGGATCCGGAACCGGTTTCGGCGGTTCCGGGAGCGGTTCCAATTTTCTAGGAACCGGTGTCGGCGGTTCCGGTTCCAATACCTAAAACTTAAGAACCGCTTGTTCTGGGAGCGGTTCCAGTTCCAGCTAAAATAGGCGGGTACCCGGTTATGCTCATCCCTAGTAACAGTGGAAGCCATTGCTCGATACTCTACATCCGCTGAAGATCGAGATACCACATATTGTTTCTTTGATCTCCAAGAAATAGGACCACCACCAAAAAGAAGTAAGTATCCCATTCTTGAACATCTTGTAAATGGACATACAAGCAAATCAGAATCACGATATGCAGTCAAATTAGATGGTCCGTCACAAGGAAGAAGAATGTGTAACATCCTGTTTCCTGTCGTTTCTTATTTCAAGGTAATATGCCAGAAGTCGATTTTCTAAAGACTTTGTGTCTTAAGGAGGCAAAGTTTAGTCCTTGTGGAAGGAGGTAATGATGGTTAAGAGATTTAACCCTTGAATTGTGTTTTGGGCTGAAGGGTAGAAAGGGAAAAGTCATAGGCCAGGTTCTTGCATGAAATATGGATTTTTGTTCGAGAGTTTTTTTGTCCAAGATATTTAGATGATATTTTAGGGCTCCTTGATACCTTTCCGTGGATATAAAGAATGTCGAAAACGGAGTTGGAACGAAGAAGTTATGACCGATAGAAGTTAGGAAGGTTTGGGTTTAGTCTACTACGCTGGGCGTACTAGGCATGGCTGATCGCGGAAGTCCAACCTGGTACGTTGGGCGTACTAGGAGTACACTGGG
The DNA here is from genome assembly GCF_052849685.1 of Lactuca virosa. NCBI lineage: Eukaryota > Viridiplantae > Streptophyta > Magnoliopsida > Asterales > Asteraceae > Lactuca > Lactuca virosa. The sequence goes on from NC_136430.1 coordinate 338,204,272, forward strand.
CGTACGTGATCAGAACCCAAACCCTAATTTCGGGGTTTTGAGTCTATTTAAGCTCCTTAACTTCCCCAAACCCTTTCCATTCTCAGCATCCACCTCTCCAACATCCTCCCTTGAAACACTAACCCTAGTTTGATCCTTGTGAGCAAAATATGGTGTTTTTAAGTGCTTTGGAGTGTTCTTGGTGCATCTTAGAGAAGAAGGAGCTCATTTGAGAAGTGTTGGTTGCATTAGAGCTTGTAGATCCAGACCTTGTTCACTTTGATCTTTCTTCTGGAGCTATCAAGCTTGAATCTTGATGATGTATTTGTTAGATCTAGCTAGTTTTGAGTATTACGAGCTTTTGTTCACTTTAGTGCATAAAGTGTAGATCTTGAAAGTTTGTGACCTTGTTATGGGTAAAGTTGGAAACTTTATTCATCTAATCATCATCTTGATTCAGATATGAAGGTTGGAGACTTGGACTTAATGGATTAAGTTGAGAAATATGCACTCCCTTTGAGACTTAAAGACTAGATCTTGGTTGTTTGGACCATCCTAATGGATAAAGTTGGAAACTTTATCCATTATGGAGCTATTAGGAACCATAAAAATATGATCCATTGTGATGTATTAATGGATTAATAAGTTAGGATTTTGGATTTTAGACCTTTTAAAGCCATGGAAAGTCGTTAAGGTGGGAACTTTATGATTTAAGTCGATGTTTTTAGTCTAGATCTGAGCCCTGGACAAAAGACCATAAGGGATTAAGTACTTAATGGAGGAGTGAGAATAGGCCGCGTACGTTGGGCATAGGTTGAGTACGTTGGGCGTACTCAGCAGCCTTGTACTTTGACTTCCGTTGACCATTGACTTTTGACAAAGTTTGACTTTGGGTCAAACTTGAGGATTTTCGGCTATTTATTAAGATTCTATCTGGTTCTGGTGTTAGTAGATTTGCGGGTGCAAGCAGTACAGAAAATGGATCGTATCGCAGTGTTTCAGAGTTCTTCGATTCATGTGAGTTTTCCTCATTATACATATGGTTCGAAAGCACCAATACTGACCCAGTAGGTTTTGTATCCTGGTATGTAGGATGTTGTTTTGTTGTGGTGATTTGTTAGATTTGTATCCTGGTATATAGGATGTTGTTGTGCTATAGTGATTAGCTTGATCTATGTATATATATCCTTATGTGTAAGATGTTGTAGTAGTGGTATAATGGTTATCATCTAGTGGAGTGTCCTAAGGGTTGTATGTAGTCATGTAGGATAGCCTTAGAACTCTTGATCTAGGCTTTCTTTCCTGTTCCTTGTTTGGTTGTGGCTCTAGAGTAGGATCATCTGTTTGGGTGGCTATCTCACCTCTGGTTACTTATGGTTACGCATTTCATGGAGGTTAGCTTGTAGCGGGACAGTGTGCTGTGAGAGGACTAGGAGGAAGTAGTGAGTCGTATGATTGATGTTTGCATGTATTATGTGCCTACTTTATCCTTGATAGTTTATATGTCGACATAGGGTGGCTGGTTTGAGGCTGTACTGCTTCGTGCTGTAAGTCAACAAACTCGGGGCAATCCAACCAGGAGGTTGTGGGCCAGGGTAATCCAACCGGGAGGATGTAGACCCAACATGTAATATGTATATTTGATTGGTTGTGTGTGGTATTCTGGGGGAAACTCACTAAGCTTTGTGCTTACCCAGTTGTTTATGTTTTTCATGTTTTATCGGTGATAGTGGGAAGGCGAAGGCGGGACTGTACACACTTATTAGCAGCATTGAGGATTCTGCGTCTCTTATATTACTCTGATTTTCAATAAATGTATTTTGGAATAAACGATTTTCTTGATAATGGATTTATAATTGGGAAGTTTTACTCTAATAAAAATAAAAAAAATTGGTTGTGAAAATTGTAACGACCCAATTTTCAAAAGAAAATTTTCATTTTTAATTACCCAAATCACATTTTCATCATCCACAAAACCAGTTACAATTGTTTTCAAAACCATGTCAAATACAACTTTATTTCAAAATATCAGAGTGTCCCATAAAATGCCCGAGTGAGAGTGCACGCCATGCCATCAAGCCTTGCCCTTGCCCTTGGGCTCAGATCTACCTGAAACAAATCCACAAACTGTAAGCTAATGCTTAGTGAGTTCCCCAGAGCATACCCACACACAAACCACATACAACATATCATACTAGCTATAACAGCTACACATATCAAATAAGCCATGCATACAACAGATAGGGATGTCGTGGGCTCGTCCCCAGGGTCTTACTCTAGGATGCCATGGTCTCCCCACATGGTCTTACACCTAAGTGTCATGGCTCTCCCATGGTCTTTGATAGGAAAGCCATGAGCTCTCCACATGGTCTTACATCCAAGTGCCATGGGCTCTCCCGTGGTCTTCCATACAAACATACCACATATACCACTAGCATACTTCCTAGCTCATACCAACTAACATGTCACATAATACAATCTCAGCTAGGATACTACATATCATAAAATGGGCCGGCCTTGGTGCCTTAGACCCACTGGTATGGTGATGAGACTCACCTTTGTCTGCTGAATCCGAAAGCTGCTCTCCTAACAGTCCGTAACCACCCATGATAAACAATAATAACATCACTCAAGGTTAGGACTGAACAGAATTCAATTGAAGAGTCCAAAACCCAAGACTTTTCACAATGGCCCAAAAGTCTTCCTTTGCTATTGGGCCCAAAGTCCATGTCTAATTATCATTAATGGGCCTCATGGCCCAATAAATCCAACCATAGAAACCATGGCCCAAAACAGATAAGTTGGCCCACCAATCCAAAACATGACTAGGCCCAAAAGCTTGCAAGCCCACAACAAGTCCAAGTCCATCTGCTGTATGCGTACGCCTAGGTGGTACGTGCAGCGTACTGAGTCCCTGAGTCGTACGTGCTGCATACGCTAAGTTACGCCCAACGTACTAAAAGATTAAGCACTTCTTCCATTAAGTGCTTAATACTCAATTTCCTCATGTCCAATAGTCAGATCTAAGCTCATTAAGACGTCCTAGGGCATACAGTCGGCAACTTTATACCTTTGCATGTCTCATATGTTCCCAACAACCCATTAGGACCTTTCCAAGGGTCTTAATCCATGCATGAGGTCAAAACACCCATCAAGACTTCATTTTTATGTTATGAATGGACCAAAGGACCTCAGATCTAACATTTTCAGCCTTTGGAGTTGCTCAACTCTCAAGAGGAGGCCCAAAACCAACTAAAGGGACAAAATAGAAAACCCTAGCTAGATCTAATGAATAAGATGGCAAGATCAAAGCTTTATACCTCCAGAAGCTCCTCAAGGTGAACTAGATGCAGATTCTTGAAGCCCAAAACCACTCCAAGCTTGCTTTAGCAACTCCTCCTTCTTGAATGGACACTAAAATGGCCACAAATGCACTCCTTAAGCTCAAAACACACTCTCAAATGATTCTACGGTTTGTAGGGATGTTTGAAGGTGAGGGAGGCTGGTTAGGGTTGAGCTCTAACGAGATAAGGATGCTTATATAGGTCTCAAGTCCGGAATATTAGGGTTTGTACAGTCTTCACGTACGCCCCGCGTACGTGCTGGCCCTCCGCGTTCATTTATTCGTGGTACGCTAAGCGTACTCATGAAGTACGCCCAGCGTACTCAAGGGCTTAATATTTAAAAGTTAATAACTTCACGGGCTTTTGTGATAATACGTGGATTGGAGTGTTACAACTCTCCCCCACTTGGACTGGAATACGTCCTCGAAGTCCTTAGACGCAAATAGATCGGGGTAATGCTCCCGCATCTCATCCTCCAGCTCCCATGTCTATTCGGAGCCCCTTCAGTGCTGCCACTGCACCTTTACAAGTTTCACTTCCTTGTTCCGAAGAACCTTGGTCTTCCTATCCAAAATCACAATGGGCCTCTCAATGTAGTTTAGGCTCTCATCCACCTGAATCTCGTCCAATGAAACGACCGCGGCCTCGTCTGTGACACACTTCCGGAGCTGTGACACATGGAACGTGTTGTGAATCTGGCTAAGCTCATTTGGCAGCTCCAAGCAATATGCTACCTTGCCCACCCGGGTTGTAATCCTGAAAGGGCCTATATATCGTGGCCCTAACTTGCCCCTCTTTCGAAACCTGATGACCCCCTTCCAGGGAGACACTTTCAATAGCACGAAATCCCCACCTAGAACTCAAGATTTGATCGCCGCCGGTCGGCATAACTTTTCTGACTGCTCTGCGCGACTCGCAGCCGGTCGCGCACCTGCTGAATCAGCCCGGTAGTCTTGAGCACCACCTTAGTGCTCCCCATGACTCGGTGTCCAACCTCGTCCCAACAAACCGGAGTCCAACATCTCCTGCAATACAACATCTCAAATGGAGGTCGGTCGATATTGACATGGTAACTGTTATTGTATGAAAACCCTGCCAGTGGAAGGTACGTATCCCAACTCCCTCCAAAATCCAACACACATGCTCGCAGCATATCCTCCAATGTCTGGATCGTCCTCTCACTCTGGCCATCCGTCTGAGGGTGGTACGCTGTACTAGAATGCAGTTGAGTGCCCAGTTCCACGTGGAACTTCTTTCAGAACCTGGATATAAACCGAACATCCCTGTCAGAGACTACTGGCACCCCGTGTCTAACCACCACCTCTTGCACATAAATATCCGCCAACTTCTTGGCGGATATACTCTCAGAGATCGGAATAAAGTGGGCACTCTTCGTCAGTCTGTCTACGATCACCCATATGGCATCCACACCCCTTGTCGTCCTCGGTAACTTCGTAATGAAGTCCATAGTGATCTCTTCCCACTTCCACATGGGAATGGGTAGCGGCTGAACCTTTCCATGAGGCCGTTGATGGTCGGCCTTGACCTTCCTGCAGGTTAAGCACCGCTCCACAAACCAGGCGATCTCCCGCTTCATGCAGTGCCACCAGTAATTCAGCCTCAAATCTCTATACATTTTTGTATCCCCTGGATGTATAGAGAATTTGGACTTGTGTGCCTCCTCCAATATCTTTTTCCTCACTCCTCCAGTCACCGGTACCCATACTCGGCCACACTGTGTCAAAAGGCCACGACTATCCTTAACAAACAAAGGATACTGCCCCCTAAATCCGCTCTATCTTCCAGTTCTCATTCTTCACCCCCTCGACCTGAGCCTCCTTGATCATATCCAACAATGAAGAGATCACGATCATCCTCAAACAAGCGTTCCCAATCAGGGAACCTGCCGCCTTGCGACTCAAAGCATCGGCCACCACGTTGGCCTTCCCGGGATGGTATAAGATCTCACAATCATAGTCCTTCAGCACATCCAACCACCTCCTCTGTCGCATGTTGAGGTTCTGTTGATCCATCAAATACTTCAAACTCTTGTGATCAGTATAGATGGTGCACCTTACTCCATACAAGTAATGCCTCCACATCTTGAGGGAAAACACCACTGCCCCCAATTTCAGGTTGTGAGTGGGGTAATTCGCCTCATGAGGCTTCAACTGCCTCGAGGCGTAAGCTATCACATGCCCCCTCTGCATCAGTACTGCACCTAACCCTGATATCGATGCGTCACAGTATTGATGGGTTTTGAGCATTCTAACACTCCTATGGTGTACATGCAACCCTATAAACCTTGAATCTATGTTTTCTCTAATATACATGCAAAATTGATTTTTCAAGGTTTACTTCCTAACTAGCATGGCATGGGGAATATGTAATATAAAAACTAGTAGAAGTACATACCTTTCTTGTTTCTTGGATTCCTTGAAGACTTTGTGAGCCTAGCACCCCAAACGTTGTGCCTCAAATGCTTCACACAACACTACAAGACTTGGAATAACTTGAGAGAATACTCTTGCACTCAAAAATCGGTTATTCCCTCTTAGAACTCACTAGTGGCCGATTTTGCTAGCTATAGGGTTCCTTTTATAGTGTTGTCACAATTAGGGTTTACACATGAATGCCCTTAATTGTCATGACTCTTCATTTCTAATGATCCATGGGTTTGTAACTCCCATATCCATGGAGCTCCAAATGGTTATAACCCAACACCATAAACCATGGATCATAAATCCACCATAAAAGATTAGATGATTGTCATAATCAACCCTATATATTTAATTAGTCTCATTTTGATCACCAAATTAATTCTAAATTAATACTTGATCAACACTAATTAAATAATACTATTATTAATATATTAGAACTTATAATATATTAATAATCACAAGTGTCATTTCTCTCATTTAGTCTTTCCAAGTATTGCAATGCCATGCAACCCAAATGGACCATGCCGGGTCGGGTCAAGTACATACCAAATAAAGTTATGGACTTAGACACTATATCCAACAGTCTCCCACTTGGATAAGTCTAATAACTATATTTGCAAATATGACTTCAGAATCCGACTAGCAATCGTAGCTCTTTCAAAGTCTCTCGGAACTGAGATAATAATGATACGCCATTTAAGATAAGTGATCATATAATCCTCTGCTCTCAAGATATCAGCCGGACAAACACATGGAACATGGTCTTACTTATTGTCCAACATTTGTTTCTCGATCTCTGATTTGTTTCGACATAGAACTAAATTGAACACATCAATTAGGTTCTGACCGGGCCCGGTACATAAGTCAAAACCAAATCATCGAGGGGCCCAGATATCGGTTCTATTTCTAGAAGGAACAGATAAACTTCGACTCATATGCTTGTACTGACTACTTGTTGAATTATGCACAAAAGCACGTTTTATAACATCGAGTTACCAATACGTTTTCGTACAATCAATGGATAACCAACTCATAGTCAACAACTCATATCTCTAGGTTTAAAGATTTATATGATATTACCGTCTCACGATTACTCGAGATAAATTCCATGAAGTGATACAAGTGAGCGTGGGTTGAATCCAATACTCAGAACTTATGAGCACTCATGAATGTTGTAGCAACTATTGCTATGTCTAATACCCTTCAGACATATCATACAAACCAAATTCATGACAGTCTTAAATCAATACCTACTTCCAAAGTATGACCGACTGTGGAGAGTTTGAATAATATGATATATACCATAACATAATTATTCTGGAAGTCAAAACATGCAAAGTGAAACACAAGAATAATACTAATCTTATATGGCCCCAACACTTTGAGTGTAAATAAAAACACCTTTTATTTAAGCACCATATTGATTACTCATTATTTATGTTTCGATTAATCAACTTTATACTTGAATTAAAACACTAGTTGTCCCATGCTCCAAGCATGTACACTATGTTTTCTAGACAATAGCTATGCCATACATCTAGTATGCATGCTATGTTTGTCTTTACTTTGTGAAATAGACCAATTTGAACATAATTTCAATGATTCTCATTTCACAATCCCAAATCCTTATTGCAAATGTAAGAATACCAAACTCTTGCCATTTACAGTAATCTGTTAGATTCTAAACTTATATGCAAAGATCCTCTTGTAATGAATATGCACACAAGTCACCAAGACTTAGCAACAGACATTACAAAGTATTCCAATGGAGATCAATTCCATGGAAATAAAGTCTCAGATTCAAAGTACATTCCTTTGAATATCCTTATTTGCATTAAGTTTTTCTAATCTTCAAAGAATAACTTCCACCTATGGAAATATTTCCATATGCCCATTTTGACTATCACTTTTGAACAAGAGTTGCCACTTTTCAGAATATGTCAATATGGTCCTAACTATATACTTCCAATTGTCCATGAGCCACCAATCTTTGGTAAACCTCAGATTGTCCTCGACAACTGCTTAATCTTTTTAGTCATATCCAGTTCTATTCCTTTTTTCCCTGTTAATGCCCTAGGCATTTGAAAAATTTAGAATGGATAAATATTATAGCACATGTAATCGATCCTATATCCGAAGAATATGGGACACGATCCAAGCTATAAAAGATTTTATTTGCCATGTTCTCACAATTCGAACTATGAAGAGGTATGCCGTAATCATAAACGAATTTTGAGAACGTAACATATATAGAATTTCCTTATGTTGAACCATTCCAGCATAACATTCATATATATTCTTGACTAAAGTAGATTAAAATCTCAATCTAAGCTAAGATATATAGAATTTCCTTATGTTGAACCATTCCAGCATAACATTCATATATATTCTTGACTAAAGTAGATTAAAATATCAATCTAAGCTTGTAGAATTGGAGTGAAGTATAAAATCCTCTCCCTTAATTATAGCAAAACAACTTTTTCAAGGTGAATTGAAACTTTTGTTTTCTATAATTAATATTGCTGACTTGCAACACTTAACATAATAATCATGCTCCCACTAGCATAATGATTATTATCTTACTAGCATAACACTTATGCTCCCACTAGCTTTGACATGTATCCAAAGATCAGCTGGACTTTTAGAAACCAACACTTTATTGACTTTCTTACCAAAGTTCAGATTTCTGATACGCAATTGCTTTGATAAGACTTTATCAAAATCATACACCTTTCCTTAGATAGCTCACTTGTGTGTCAAAACAATTATAAAGAGGGATGTCGTAATCATAATGTTTAGACCTTTTGTCATTCTCACAATTGCTATCTACTCAAAATCTACTTAGTGAAAGAGTTTCCTCACCATCATTTTCATGAATCGGAGAGAAACCTTATGACACTTAGATTTTCTGGTGTAAGTGTTCCTATCCATGTGAATTTGTGATAACCATAATCACAAGACAAGGTTAGTGTCAAATCCAAACACATATGGACTGAACTTGTTCAATCTTAATTTCTTGCCACCCGGCAGCATAAGGGCCTACCACTACTTCCAGGTTGTTATGCAAACAATTGAGAACTCATAGAACTCACAAGCATAGTCAACTTTTAACTGGAATAGACACAGAAATAAGAATATGTCAACACGATAGGTTACAAACCTCAAGTCGTGGGCTAGTGATTAACAAAACTCTTGATTAGTTCTTGAACCTATCTTAAGATCTTTTAGACTCCCACTGTCCTCTTGACATATAAGACTCTCTTGCAAATATTCAAGAGATAGTGCAGAATCTTTTACAAACACTTCACACAATTGGCCTTAGTTGGTCTTTGTTTTATTCAAAACATCACAACTTACCAATTTCAAATGTACAAGAGTAAGAAAACATTTTACTCTACATTTGACAAGTGTTTTAAACCTTTCTTAAGATTATGTCACTCAAGGATCAATCTTGGAGTATGACTCTAAGATTTGATTTTGGAACGAAGTATGATTTATCTTTTGATTTAACCATTTCCACAATTCATGATTCCTCTCCTTAGCCAACAAATGCACTAAGGTGTCCTTAGAGGATCAATTGTGATATGGTTCCATAATCATTAAGATAATCATAAAACAAGATACACAAGTACCCTCCCATCTCTTCAGATTGGAGAAACTTTTATCTTCCTGCCTTATTTGATTCTTCTAATGTTTCAGAATTACACTTAAACTTGTAAGTGTAATCAAATTTACTAAACTTTAGTAAATCATAACGAATAATCTTATCAGCCTTTGTGGTGGACCTGACTAGTGCACAACCTAATATACCCGATCCTTTAGTCCTTCGCTTGACTCACATGCGAATGTGAACAAGGAATTAGACTTAATTTACCAAAGATGAAAAATCTCATTCATCACACAATACAACTTGCATGATTCCAATTTTCGGTCTAATTGAAACTTGGGTGATGAGAATCTTTCCTTATTTGGTAAATTTAGACACTACCACAAATGAAAGAACCAAATTTACCTTTCCATTATTGCTAAAAACATACAAACATCTTTTTCATAAATATCATTGCAAGGAAATATAAAACAAAAATTTTATTTATTTATAAATGCGGAATAAACTTTTTCCTTACAATGCAACTTTAATGAAACTATGCTATTACATATCTTCTAGCAATCTATCATAACTCTAAATAGTAGCTCAAGAATCTGATCTTCAACCATACGGTAGAAATCCATCTTCGCAATCAGACTCAACATATTCTTTAAGTTCCCTTCCCTTTGCTTGATCCTGCCAAACATCTAAATGTATTAAGAATCTTCAAGTAGGAACTTAAGAGAGTTAGACAGTGGACTTACTTGAAGCAGAGTCAAACATTTTGATTCCTGTCTCCTTTAGGTCCTTTAGGTAGATAGGGCAGCTTCACATCCAATGCCCCTTTTCTTTGCAATGAAAACATATAGACTCTTTGGGAATGGTACAACAAGCTATCCCAGACTTAAACCTTCTCCTTACCTTCCGGTCAACCGGGTTGACCAAGGCCGATCCTTTTCGATTGGGAAGATAAAGGTTTTCTGGACATCCAATGTTACCATTGCCCATGTCCATGCAGGTTTGAGAAATAGACCTTCTTTCCATATTTGCTTGACTATTGTGCCACATCATTTCTGATTCAGCAGCAATAAGCGAATAAGAAAGATCTATAAGGGTCATGTCGTGATCTGTCACATAGTAGTCATTAATAAACACATTATATGACTCAGGAAGAGACTGAAGAACCCAGTCAATAGCCAACTTCCTTGGGACAACGACACCCAACATTCTCAACCTGTCAATCTGTGACTTCATCCCTAAGACATGAGTGCACACAAGACTTCCATCTTTATGTTTCATTGCAAGCAGGGTTTGAGTGATTTTGAACTTTTCAAGTCTTTGAGCTTGTGGGTCAGGGAGAATAATTGGAGGAGGTGGAGGAAGAGAAGTATGATTTCCATGAATCAATTGTAGGAAATCATTTCCTTGAGATTTGGGAAGATCATTGTTGTCTAATCCAGACATCTATAAGGGAGAAATTCAAGTTAGTTGATTTAAAGTCCATAATATAACACCCAATATGAAATATTATGGCTAGGACCCTACAACCTACTTATAACCGGAAGAGGGATGCCGTAATCCAAGTTATAAAATAGTTGAAGGTAGGTAAATGACGATTTACCAATTTCCACCATGAAAAACGAAATATAATTAAGTTTTAATTGGATTTGAAACTCCCAGATCCTTTTGAGATACATTGAACTTTTCAATGGCATGTTTGAATCTTGATTTTGTCCTCTCAAGTTTGTGACTGGGATGCCGAGGATCACAAACAAGGTGTGAATAACCATACAAATTGACTTGGTACCCTTAACTTTATCACCTAATCGATGTGCCGGTTAGCCACACAGCTCCACCGATCTATAATAAGGCCAAGTTACCCCTTGCCACACTTACTAGTCCTTGTTAGTGTGCCGGTTAACCACACACGCTCCACTAACGACTTGGTATGGTACAAAGTGTAATTTTATGGGTTAGCACCAATTTCACATTTTCCTAAACTAACTAAGATTGGGAATTATTAAGGTATAGTTACTTTATAATTTCATTATACTTTTAATGAGGATTAAGGTCCTATCCTACCTTTTTCGACTAACGACCCTCCACCAGTCAAGGAAGCGGTGGGTGAGAGTGGACACCCATTAAACGCCATTTTATAGGCAGTAACCTTATACCCCCCTTATAAACCGGCTTCGTGAATGAGGCCTACTAATGGTAAGATTGACTTATTCTTATACATATCTATATAATTAAAATTATAATAATAGTATAAGGGTGTATTTTAAACATTTAAAATACTTGGTGGTTTAATCTATTAATTAAACTATGCTCTTAATTTAATTAAACTTAAACCATGTCTTTATGGAATTATTAACTCTTTTAATTAAACACTTTAATTAATTTAATGAAGTCCATAAAGTTTGAATTTTTTTTTTAACTTTTAATAAAAATAAGGATTAATTTGGAACTAAAGTATTTAAGTGTAAGACTTACAAATTCCAAAACTTGAGGGCAAGTTTTGAAACTATTTCAAGACTCTTCAATTTGTAACTTATGAGTTTTAATGGTTCATAAAGTTGAAGACTCTTCATTTTATGAAACCTCCTATTCTTTAATGACAACTTTTAAAGAAGTGACTTTTGGTTATCCATAACTTGAGGACAAGTTATGGACACCATCATTAACATTAAGATCATGAATTAAACAAGCATGTAGGTTACACACAATTCCTATGATCTTCTAAAACTCATAAGAACAAATATTAATATCAAACAATTTCAAGAAATCATATTAACACATATAAAACTTGAAAATTGATAATAGTCATTTGAAATGGGTTAACATAATCATTACCACTTAAAAAAACAGATTTTACAAGTCCAAAACAGTTTGGGATAATGATTCTAGCCCATTTCCAGCAACAAAACTCGGAAAACTGCCCAGCACGCACCTACTCGTCGAGTGCATGATCCTACTCGGCGAGTCCAGTCGAACAGTGAACAGTTTTTCGATTTTTCAAGCAGTTTGCATCAAATATACAGAAAACAATCCTAGGCTCTGATACCACTGATGGTTTTGAGCATTCTAACACTCCTATGGTGTACATGCAACCCTATAAACCATGCCGGGTCGGGTCAAGTACATACCAAATAAAGTTATGGACTTAGACACTATATCCAACAAGTATACCACCAAATCATCTAACCCCTCGGGTAGTACTAAAATTGGATCCTCGTATAACCTCTGTCTCAGGGTCTCAAAAGCCAACTGCTGATCCGTACCCCATCGAAATGTCACATTCTTCTTGGTCAATCGGGTCAAGGGCACATCAATCTTGGAGAAATCCTGGATGAATCTCCGATAATAGCCCACTAGACCCAAGAAGCTACGGATCTCGGAAGCATTCTTCGGTACTTCCAACTGCATCACTACCTCAACCTTAGCTGGATCAACCGAAATACCCTTCTGGTTGATGATGTGCCCCAAAAATTGTACCTCCCGCAGCCAAAAATCACACTTGGAGAACTTCGCATACAACCTCTCCGCCCTCAGGGTCTCCAATACCTACCTCAGATGTTGCTCGTGCTGCTCCTTGGTCTTAGAGTAGACTAGGATATCATCAATAAAAATGATCACCGACCGATCCAGCATTGGTCTACACACCCTGTTCATGAGATCCATGAACGCTGCTGGGGCATTGGTGAGCTGAAATTGCATCACCACGAACTCATAATGCCCATACCGAGTCATGAAATCTGTCTTCTGTATATCCTCATCCCGAATCCTCATCTGATGGTATCCCGACCGAAGATCAATCTTGAAAAACCAAGACGCACCCTGTAGCTGATCGAACAAATCATCAATCCTCGGTAGCAGATAACGGTTCTTCACCGTTAGTTTGTTCAGCTCCCAATAATCAATGCACATCCTGTGTGATCCATCCTTCCTTTTCACGAACAGGATCGGAGCTCCCCACAGGGAACTACTCGAACGGATAAATCCCCGGTCTAGCAGCTCCTGAAGCTACGTAGATAGCTCGTGCATCTCGGGCGGTGCTAGCCGGTATGGTGCCTTCGCTATCAGAGCGGCACCCGGCACCAAATCAATGCGAAACTCCACCTGCCTCTCCGGAGGCCTTCCTGGTAATTCTTTGGGAAAAACATCCCGAAATTCCTGTACAACCGGCACACTGCCCATATCTGTCGTGGTCTCAATCCTCGTATCCGAGATATAAGCCAGAAATCCTGTACATCCCTGCTGCAGAAATCTCCTTGCCCTCGCAGCCGAACAGAGGGTCGGCCCCTGCGAGTGTTGGATTAATGTCTAAGTCCATAACTATATTTGGTATGTACTTGACCAGACCCGACATGGTCCATTTGGGTTGCACTTCACCGGCACAATTTATATGGATAGTCTTTTGAGAATAGTATATGTATGATTTATATTAATATATTATAAGTTCTAATATATTAATATGGAATCATATTATTTAATTAGTATTGATCAAGAATTAATTTAGAATTAATTAAGTGATCAAAAAGAACTAATTAAATATGGACTCTTATATATATGGAATGGGCCAAGTTCATTTAGGTTGGGCTAAGATTTCATGGATAGTCCATGGAGCTTTTAACCCATGGATCCTATGTAAATGAAAGGTCATGGGTATTAGGGTTTACATGGATGTAACCCTAATCCTCCATAATATATAAAGGGGTCCTTGGCTCACAAAATTGGCACAAGTGTGTGAAAATAAGAGTGGGCCGATTTTAGTGTGCATACATATTCTCTCAAGTTCTTCCAAGGTGTTTTGGTGATTTGTGATTCCATTTGAGGCTTCCACACTATTGGGGCTAAGCTCTTAAATCTTGAAGACATCAAGCTACATCAAAAGGTATGTCATCTAACTAGAACTTTGTAGTATAGGTGCTTCATAATATGCTAGTTAGGATGAAACCTTGGAATAGTTAATATTTGCATGTATAATAGAGAAAACATAGATCCAAGGTTTATAGGGTTGCATGTACACCATAGGAGTGTTAGAATGCTCAAAACCCAACAACGAGGCCCTCTCACCATGTATAACCAGTTCTCCCCCACTTGGGATTCGAACCCTCACTAACTGGCGCTCGCAATCGATCATGGCCCAGTACCCCGAACCAATCCATCCCGACAATCACTTTCAGCCCTCGCAACGGTATCGAAACCAAGTCAACACGGAACCTCTCTCCAATCACATTCAAGATACAGTCCTGATACACCCTCGCAGCACTCACAGTGCGGTCGTCAGCAATCTCTACCTCAAGCGGGGAATCCAAAGTTCCCGGCGCATCCCGAAACTTCTTGCTAAGCGCAAGAGACACGAATGATCGGGTAGATCCCGAATCGAACAAAACATGAGCCGACATACCATTGACCAAAAAGGTCTCTATACATAAGCACAAAGCACATATAAGCAATACAAATAAATAGAGAGCAGAGAAGAATAAATACATACCAGCCACGATGTCTGGCTCTGCCCGAGCCTCCTCGGTAGTCAGCTGAAAGGAGCGGCTCCTCACCGCTGGAGCATCCGCCTTAGCAGGGCGGCCATCTGTGATCCTCATCGTGGCGGGCGTGGGCGCCACCACTGCTCCTCCCCCTCCCTGCAACTTCAGACAGGCGGCCCGTTTGTGGCCGGTCTGGTTGCAGTGAAAACAAATCAAGCCCTTCTTGGGGCAATCCCTGATCACGTGGCCCGATTGGCCACAAGCATAACATCCCGAGACTGCCACCCGACAAGCCCCACTATGCGGTTTACCGCACTTGGCACACCGGCCACGACCCTGTTGGCCCCTGCTGGAAGTGTCTGAGGTCTTAGGCTTTTTAGCCTGACCCACTGCCGCTTGTGCCTGCTCAGGCTTCCGCTTGGTGCGGAAGTCCAACTCCATTTCCCGCTCACGGGCCTTCACCACCATCTCGTTCAGGGTTTTGCACCCTGTAAAGCTCACAAACTCTCGGATATCATCCCTCAACATGGAATGATATCTCGTCTGCCTCATATCCTCATCCATAGCGTACTGTGGGATCAACAAAGCTCGTTCCCGAAACTTGGGGGTGATCTCCGCCACAGTCTCGGTGGTCTGCTGAAGGTCATGAAACTCCCTCACAAGCCGTTGCACCTCAATAGGTGATGCAAACTCCACATCGAATCACCGAATAAACTCGGCCCACGTCATCTTAGCCACACCGGCTGCTCCCACCTGGCTGCTCACCTCTCCCCACCAATATCGGGCTCTGTCTCTCAGCATACATGAAGCAAAACCCACCTTTGTCGCATCAGGGCAATAACTCGTGCGTTGGGCGTTCTCAATATCCGCCACCCAACATCGACTAACAATGGTGTCCCTGACCCCAAAAAAACTCCGACGCTCCACACGCCTTGAACTCCCGGAACGAGGGAGTTCGGGCCCCGACCTGGACCGCAACAATCTCAGCTCTGAATGACCTGAGCCTCTCCTCCATAATCTCCATAATCCCCTCTTTGACCGTCCCAAAGATCATGGGGGTAGCGTCAAGGATGCCCTTCGTAACCTCGGATGCAATGATCTTGCGCAACCTCTCATCAATGGGCTCAGTACCGGTGCCCGATCCAGATCCAGATCCCGATCCTGATCCCCCTGTCCCGAATCGTGTCATCACCATGCTAAATTGAAATGTCATAAACCATAATAATTAGGACATCTATATGGGGATCTTCCCACACCGGTCCTCCTTAGAGCTGTCAGATCTAGCATTAGTTCGGGTACAGGTCCTGTGCTTTCAGTAGTACGGGCCCAATACTACCTTCCACACCTACCTTCACCTTTCACCAAAGCTCTACCTGATAACTCTAATTCGTCCCAAAATAAACCATTTCCCACAGACTATCGCATATCTCAAATCCCAGACTGTCCTAAGATTTGCTCTACCCACATCAAACAGACCAGTCATAACAGGTTGCCTTTATGCATGAAAATTATACATAGAAAAGGATCAAATAGACTTTCGAATAAAAGATTCTACCCTAGGACCACAACCAGACAAGGAACATGAAATAAGTCCAAATCAATCATTCTAAGGCTATAAGATCCTAACCGTATATGATTTTAAAAGCATACACATAGCAATTTCCATACGATTATCACAACTCAAATATCAATATAACATGGCTAACATATTGGGGAACTACTTACTTGGCTCGGCTGATCACGCGCGTTGCACTCTCCTCTTTTCCAGTCTCAAAAGTTTTGAACTTTTATTTTTGAAAACAATTTTACCATTTCCTTAGTTTGAGTCCTGACACACCCGAGAGTATGCCCGAATCCCTCAAACCAAGGCTCTGATACCAACTTGTAACGACCCAATTTTCAAAAGAAAATTTTCATTTTTAATTACCCAAAACACATTTTCATCATCCACAAAACCAGTTACAATTGTTTTCAAAACCATGTCAAATACAAATTTATCAAAATATCAGAGTGTCCCATAAAATGGACGAGTGAGAGTGCACGCCGCGCTATCAAGCCTTGCCCTTTCCCTTGGGCTCAAATGTACCTGAAACAAATCCACAAACTCTAAGCTAATGCTTAGTGAGTTCCCCAGAGCATACCCACACACAAACCACATACAACATATCATACTAGCTATAACAGCTACACATATCACATAAGCCATGCATACAACAGATAGGGATGTCGTGGGCTCGTCCCCAGGGTCTTAATCCAGGTTGCCATAGGCTCCCCACATGGTCTTACACCTAAGTGCCATGGGCTCTCCCATGGTGTTTGATAGGAAATCCATGGGCTCTCTACATGGTCTTACATCCAAGTGACATGGGCTCTCCCATGGTCTTCTATACAAACATACCACATATACCACTAGCATACTTCCTAGCTCATACCAACTAACATGTCACATAATACAATCTCAGCTAGGATACTACATATCATAAAATAGGTCGGCCTTGGTGCCTTAGACCCATTGGTATGGCGAGGAGACTCACCTTTGTGTGCTGAATCCGAAAGCTGCTCTCCTAACAGTCCGTAACCACCCGTGTTGAACAATAATAACATTACTCAAGGTTAGGACTGAACACAATTCAATTGAAGAGTCCAAAACCCAAGTCCTTTCACAATGGCCCAAAAGTCTTCCTTTGCTATTTGGCCCAAAGTCCATGTCTATTTATCATTAATGGGCCTCATGGCCCAATAAAGCCCAACCATAGAAACCATGGCCCAAAACAGATAAGTTGGCCCACCAATCCAAAACATGACCAGGCCTAATGACTAATCAAGGCCCAAAAGCTTGCAAGCCCACAACAAGTCCAAGTCCATCTGCTGTACGTACACCTAGCGTACCACCCTGGTACGTGCAACGTACCGAGTCCCTGAGTCGTACGCGCTGCGTACGCTAAGTTACGCCCAGCGTACTAACATATTAAGCACTTCTTCCATTAAGTGCTCAATACTCGATTTCCTCACGTCCAATAGTCAGATCTAAGCTCATTAAGACGTCCTAGGGCATAAAGTTGGCAACTTTATGCCTTTGCATGTCTCATATGTTCCCAACAACCCATTAAGACCTTTCCAAGGGTCTTAATCCATGCATGAGGTCAAAACACCCATCAAGACTTCATTTTTATGTTATGAATGGACCAAAGGACCTCAGATCTAACCTTTTCAGCCTCTGGAGTTGCTCAACTCTCAAAAGGAGGTCCAAAACTAACTAAAGGGACAAAATAGAAAACCCTAGCTAGATCTAATGAATAAGATGGCAAGATCAAAGCTTTATACCTCCAGAAGCTCCTCAAGGTGAACTAGATGCAGATTCTTGAAGCCCAAAACCACTCCAAGCTTGCTTTAGCAACTCCTCCTTCTTGAATGGACACTAAAATGGCCACAAATGCACTCCTTAAGCTCAAAACACACACTCAAATGATTCTAGGGTTTTTAGGGACGTTTGAAGGTGAGGGAGGTTGGTTAGGGTTGAGCTCAAATGAGATAAGGATGCTTATATAGGTCTCAAGTCCAGAATATTAGGGTTTGCGCACTCATCACGTACGCCCCACATACATGCTGGCCCTCCGCGTTCATTTATTCGTGGTATGCTAAGCGTACTCATGAAGTACGCCTAACGTAATCAAGGGCTTAATATGTAAAAGTTAATAACTTCAAGGGCTTTTGTGGTAATACCTGGATTGGAGTGTTACAAAATGGGACGTTACAAGTTGGTATCAGAGCATTGGTTTGATCGAATTAGAGGAACACTTATGTGAATCCAGTCTCAAACTAGGATTCGATAATTTTCACAAAAATGTTTTTTAAAAAAAAGAATAAAAACTTATAATAAAAGTGTTGGGTTAGGGACATGGGCTCGATTTCTTGTCATGTTCTTATTCAATTGTTGGCTTGGGATTAGGAATATGAACCTTAACTTAACCTTGGTTGTACATGTCGATGCGGTGTGTACAATCAGCTAGAGCCCAAACATGAAAGTGGTTCTGAAAATACCTATACGTGTTATATGCACCGAGCTTTTGATTTTGTTGATATGTGAACTGTTAGAAAGCATGCTAGTGGATAATCTAGGGTTCTTATAGGGACCGTTGGATAGAAGTGCTTGATTTCAGTGATTCTTTATGATATAGGGAATTGCTTGCTATATATTAGTTGATTGTGTGATTGCTACGTGTATGTTGATTAGTTGTATATGGTCAAGATTGAATAGCCTTAGAATGATCGACTTAGACTTACTTCCTATTCCTAGTTTGGTTGTGGATTTAGGGCAAAGTCGATTATTCAACAGTCTATCTGACCCTGTATTGTGTACAACAAGCATGCTCAAAAGCAACAGTCGTGAAAGAGCGAGGGTAATTCTAGGAGGAGTACCTAGGAAGTTAGTTGTAGCTCGTAGAAGAAGTAGGTGTTATCGTGCCTAAGAGTGATTTAGTATAGTGACATAGGACCTTGGGATGAAATCAGAATAGACTACAGATAGGTGTGGAAGGTAGTATGGGCATGTACTACTGAAAGCACATGATCCGTATGAGATTCAGGAGGAACCTCATGGCTACTAAGGAACTAATAGGAGTGTGGTTTGGTGTGTTGAGCACTGTGTTTTGATGTTTGATCTTTCCTTGGTATATTTTCAGTATGATGGATTTTGAAGATTCAGGATCAGGAGTTGGTGGCATTAGGAGAGCAGGTCTAAGTGAGGAAGAGATCTACATGATCATTGCTGCAGGAGTGGCTGAGGCGATCATGGAGGCAATTCTAGAGTTTTTTGGGTTAGTCAAGACCGCATTGATCGAGGAGTTTGACCGACGCTATGTCGGATTTACACGGGTAGTTGTTGCTGCAGCCACAACAATCATCGCCATTGTAGGATCTCAGAGACGCATGGCGATGCAGTACCGAGAGTTCGGTTATACGAAACCTTCAGAGTTCAGAGGCGACAGGGACCTAATCATCGCTTCGAGATGGATTTCTGAAGTGGAGGGATGTTTCTTCACGTGTTCATGTCCCAAGGGCCAGAAGGTGAAATTTGCACTGAATCTTCTTCGCTGGGCTGCAAAAGATTGGTGGGAGTTCGTGACCCATGGCTTCTCGCATGCAAAGCGAGCCGAAATAACTTGGGAACAGTTTCTGGATATCTTTTGAGTGGAGCATGTTCCTTTCGTAGAGCGGGATCTACTGGCACATGAATACCTGTCGTTTAAGCAGACCACTGAGTCGGTGACGGAGATCACCAGGATTTTCATGGAGAAAGCTCTTTTCTGCCCGGAGTATGTCGTTTTAGAGTAGGCGCAGATGTCGCGATACCTGAGTGTGCTCAATACGGATCTTCAAGATTTTTTATCTGCTCAAAAGTACCAAACCTTGACCGAGATGTAGTCAAGAACTAGGAGGAGGGAGATTGAGTTGGAAATTCAGCAGAAAGAGGAAGGAACAACTGCAGGACAATATCAGCCGACGGCCAAGCGGGTTCAGTCTAGCGACCCGGGTTCAGGATCAGCTAAGGGGAGGAGTTCCGAGTGTAGCAGGTGCGGGAAGTTTCATTATGGAAGGTGTCGACCAATTGTATGTCGTAGGTGTAGCGAGGATGGTCATTTTGGTAGGGATTACAGGCGGATTTTGCCGGGTTGTTTCCATTGCGGTTAGGATGGACACATCAGAGCTCGTTGCCAATTTCTCATTTTTGGTGAGGAGTTGGATCCTACACCCCTAGCTTGGCAGTTGCCCGACGGTCGTCGTGGGACGGTCGGAGTCCTGAAGACGGAGGTTTGAGATATCAGTTCTTGTATTTAGCAATTGCTGCAGTATTGGTATTCATCTGTAATTCATGTTTGTGTTTCAAAGTTCAGTGGTAATCTTGGATGATCAGTGAATGAAATTACCTTATTTATCTCTGTTAAATTTGATTTGTTGTTATGAATGGATTAATTATCTTTGTCCTCGGTTGTATGTGTATTGGAATTTGCGAATGTTGTGTGGATTCAGATTTTTTTGGTGTATCTGGATATCAGTGGTTGGGATCACGTGGTAGAGTTCAAGTTAGTCTGGGTATCAAAGGATTGTGAAGTTGCCAGATTCTAGCATATTTAAAGTGGGGGAGAGTGGAACCTCGCAGTAGGAAGACCTTGTGCCAAGGTTCGGTTCTTAGTCGGATTCCTCCAAGTTCAAGACTTCCGCGCAACTGCTGAATCTTTTGATTTCGTGTTAAGATCTTTGTCAGTTGTTGGATTTCCCTTTGATTCGTAATGGTTTTAGTTATAATAGCATCTATAGGGTGTGCTGGTGCTTTAGACTCTAGGGTGGTAGGAGTCCAGGTTAAGGGATGTGATGAGGGCTTCCTTGTTTGTTCTTGTCTGATTAGGGCTTGGAAGACTGAGTTACGGCCCAAAGGCCAGATAGGGTCAGTTAAGTCTTATTGGGATCGATGTTAGTTTCATTATGTTGTGAGTGATATTGTTGGTTAGTGGATCGGGGGTAAGCCCGAGTGTTGTTTTCCGTTAGTGGCCCGGGGGTGAGCCCGAGTGTTGACAATAGATAGCTAAGTAGAGCTGTCGGAGCCAAGTAGAAGAGTGACCCAGTTTAGTATATGACTAGTCGGTTTCCATCGCGATGGTGCACTTATGTGCACAATTAGCATGATGACGTTTGGTCGAGAAAGTTTTGAGCCGATAAAATCTGTGGATTTTTGGACAGTTTGGTTGTTGGGAGGGGTTACATATGAAGTGGAAGCGATAGCTGATTGTGAGGATCAAATCTAATTTAAGTGGGGGAGAATTCGTAACATCCTGTTTCCTGTCGTTTCTTAATTTTGGGTCGTGGTTCAGAATTCGATTGTGTAAAGGCTTTGGACCTTAATGAGGCAAAGTTTAGTCCTTGTGGAAGGAAGTAATTATGGTTAAGAGATTTAACACTTGAATTGTGTTTTGGGCGGAACGGTAGAAAGGGAAAAGTCATATTTCGGTTTCTTGCAAGAAATATGGATTCTTGTTCGAGAAGTTTTAGTCCAAGATATTTAGATAATATTGTAGGGCTCTTTGATACCTGTATGTGGATACAAAGATCTTTGAAAACGGAGTTGGAGCGAAAACGTTATGACCGTTAGAAGTTAGGAAGGTTTTGGGTTTAGTCTAGTACGATGGCCGTACAGGGTGTACCTTGGGTGTATTAGGCATGGCTGATCGCGAAAGTTCAACCTGGTACGCTCGACATACAAGGAGTACGCTGGGCATACACGATTAGAACCCAAACCCTAATTTCGGGTGTAACATCTCAAAAATCACAACAATTTTAAACTTTTCAAAACAACCCATAATCATAAAATGTTAACAAAAATCATTGTTTCCAAAATGTTTATCAATATCAGAGTATTCCAAAATCATAAGTCCATGAAACAGGATGTGTACGGTCACGTCTTCGCCTTCCTGTGATCATCAGAAGCACCCGCAACAGTAAAGTAAAACCGAAAGCCAAAGCTTAGTGATTTTCCCCCAAAATAGCACCACATAAAAAATATCAAACAACAACATGGACAACTGAGCCTTCAGCCTGAATGGACCGCCTCGTAGGGCCTACATCCTATATGGACCACTCCCGAGCCTTCGGCATGACTGGACCGCCTAGCAGGGCCTACAACCTATCCAGACCGCTCGTTTGGCCTTCGGCCTGATTGGACCGCCTCACAGGGCCTATAGTGTATCCAGACCACCCTGGGTATCTTGACCTTCAACACAAAGCATGACCGCCTCAACCCAACAAACCATCACATGTCGACATACACATAGCATATTAACATATAACCAGACATCAGACAAACAGGCAAATTTACAGATCACTACCGCATGCTAACATCCTATATACCAGGATATCGATATCGATCTAATAGATCTCTATAGCATAATAACATACTATCATATAACATGATATCCAATCCATTGGGCCGGCCGTGGTGCCTTCGACTCGTAAGTACAGTGAGAACAACTCACCTCACAGTCTGACGAAAGCTGAACGATAACTGCTCCAAATACCAGCTCTACAGGTCTCATATTCAACAGATAGAGACCAAGATTCAACTATTGCTCAAATACCCAAAATATCCCTAAGAAAACTTGGTCAAAGTCTACAAGTCAATGGAGTCAACATAGTCGAGTCAACTCAGGCTTCATACGCGAGGCGTACTCCAAAGGTACGCGGGGCATACTCGAATCTTGACCGTAGTCGGGATGGATGGCCACATACACGCTGTGTATCCCAGGTTACGTAGGGTGTACGCCCAGATTTCCCAAATCTTCATTAAGAGCTTAATGCCTTAAGTTATCACATCAATCTTTTAGATCCAAGGCCAAAATAGTACTAAGAGTCATAAAGTTTCCAACTTTATGACTTTGCAAGTCCATTAAGTGCCCAATACCCCAAAGTACAACATCTTAATGCATTAAGACTATCTGAAGAATGCATGGAGCAAAACTAACCATCAAGAACACATTTTTTTGACTTAAGACCCTTCCTAAGGTCTGAAAGGACAACTTATTGGGTCAAGAACTTACCATGCTCAAGAATCACCATTTTTGGAAAAAAATTAACTTAATGGAATGAAATGTCTAGATCTACAAGATAGAATAGTAAAGTTGCAAGCTTTATACCTCCTGGAGGTTGCAAACAAGGAGGGAATCTCAGATCCAAAATGCTTCCAAGTTCTAAGCTCTTCTCACAACCTTCTTCTTCTTCAAACACACCTCCAAATCACTCTTATGGGCTCAAAATGGACTCTTCTCTTTAGGGTTGCTTGAAGATGTTTTTCAAAGAGGGAGGCTGAAGAAGAATGAGATATGAGGCTATAATAAGGTTTAAATATGAACCAAACCCTAAAAATTAGGGTTTACCATTCCTTCACATATGCCCCGCGTACGAGGTGTACGCCCAACATACTCCACTTGGGGTGAAATTACGAAATTGCTACAATGGGCCAATCTATAAACCTTCCCAACTCAAGGGTCAAAATTACATTCATATACAAACATGGGGTTGAAATTGAAATTACCTTGACATCGGGATGTTATATCGGGGTTTTGAGCCCTATTTAAGATCCTTAACTTCCCCAAGCCCTTTCCATTCTTAGCCTTTACCTCTCTAAAGTCCTCCCTTGAAACCCTAACCCTAGTTTGAGCCTTGTGAGAAAAGAAGGTCTTTTAAGTGCTTTGGAGTGTTCTTGGTGCATCTTGGAGAAGAAAGACCTCATTGGAGAAGTGTTGGTTGTATTGGAGCTTGTAGATCCAAACCTTTTTCACCTTGATCTTTCTTCTCGAGATATAAAGCTTGAATCTTGATGATGCATTTGTTAGATCTAGCTACTTTTGAGTATTATGAGCTTTTGGTCACTTTAGTGCATAAAGTTTAGATCTTCAAAGTTTGTGACCTTGTCATGGATAAAGTTGGAAACTTTATCCATCTAATCAGAATATTGATTCAGATATGAAGGTTGGAGACTTGGACTTAATGGATTAAGTTGAGAAATATGCACTTTTGGTCTCTTTGAGACTTAAAGACGAGATCTTGGTTGTTTGGACCATCTTAATGGATAAAGTTGGAAACTTTATCCATTATGGAGCTATTAGGAACCATAAAAAGGTGATCCTGGTTCTTCTATCCCTTCCATGCAAGAGTTGTGATATCTTAATGGATTAATAAGTTAGGGTTTTATCTTTTGGACCTTTTCTAGCCAGGGAAAGTCCTAAAGGTGGGAACTTTATGACTTAAGTCAATGTTTTGAGTCTAGATCCAAGCCCTGGAGAAACGACCTTAAGGGATTAAGTGCTTAATGGAGGAGTGACAGCAGGTCGCGTACGCTGGGCGTACTCAGCAGCCTTGGACTTTGAATTTCATTGACTTGCGTTGACCGTTGAATTTTGACCAAGTTTGAATTTGGGTCAAACTTGAGAATTTTAGGCTATTGATTAGAATTCTATCTGGTTCTGGTGTTAGTAGATTCGCGGGTGCAAGCAGTGCAGAAAAGGGATCGTATCGCAGTGTAACATCTGGAAATTTATAGGGTATTACTTATTTAATTGGTTATTTATGTAATTTTGTTTTGGTCATTTGAAGGATTGGACTTATCATTTTGGGCTAAGACAAGGCCTTACGCAGGGCGTACAACCTTGTATATGCGGGGCATAAATTTTTTAAAAGGGACACAGAGTCATGCATGTACGCATGGCCTACAAGGATGTATGCACGATGTATGTGCTCAGACCCAAATTCCTAATTTATAGGGTTCAAGCCCTATATAATCACCTTAAGTCCCAAGAGCTGTCCTCTTTATCAGCCTCCTTTTTTCGAAAACCCTAATCTCGAACCCTAATAACATCTTTGAGTGTTCTTGACCTTTTTGGGGTGTATCTTTGGTTAGTTGGTGCCTTTGGTAGAAGAAGGAGTTGGTGAAGAAGCTTTGTTGGAGCTTGAGCTTGTAGATCCAGAGACTAGGCACCTTTCTCAGTTGCAAGAAGGTATAAAGTCTCAACGCTGATCTTTGAATGCTTGGATCTCTTCATGTGATGGTTTTATGCTTCTTTTGTCCCCAAACTTTGGTCTTGGTGAGTATGGGTTACTCCAAGCCCTTTGGTCTGTCCTTTCAGACGTCTTGATGAGTCTAGAATCATAAAATGGGACCTTGGACGTTAGTTTTCCTTCATGCATGAGTTATAGTGTCTTTATGGATTAGTAAGTCGGGGTTTTTGGTGTAAATATCTTAATAGCCATGCAAAACCATAAATTTGGAAACTTTATGGTTAAGGATATTATTTGAGACCTAGATCTGGCTTTGGACGTGATGGCTTAAAGGATTAAGCCTTGAGTTAAGAGTTTTGGTTCAGTCAGGGTATGTTGGGCGTACTCCTGAGTACGCAGTGCGTACTCGATAAAGGCCCCGGTTCTATTTTGGTTGTACGTCGGGCGTACTGCTGAGTATGCAGGGCGTACTCAACCTGTTGACCGATTTTGACCTTCAACCAATTTCGACCGTTGAAATTTTGACCAAGTGGACCTTGGTCAACTGTTTTGACTTAGGAAAGGCATTTTGTTCATTTGACCACTTTAGGGTTGCCATTGGAGCTTTTGGGCCTTAGGGCCCACTTGTTGGGCCCTAGTGGGCCTAGTGAGTTTGGGCCTTAGTTGGAATAGTTAGTTTGGGCCATATTTGGACCTTGGATGATTATTTTTGAATTTGGGCTTTGTAGACATTTGGTTTGGGCTTTGGACTTGGGCCAAGTTAGGAAAGGGTAAAAAGGTCTTTCACCCTATCTTGTGACAGCGCGTGGATTTTAGCGGGCCAACAGTCGGGGATTCTTTCTGTGAGATTCAGCTATGCGAGGTGAGTTTCATCACAATGTTTAGTGGGTCTAAGGCACCAATGCTGACCCATCATCAGTTATGCTAGGATACTAGATGTCTGTGTGACTCTTGTATGTGTATATTGTTATATGATTTGTATGTTGGGCGGGGTCCGTTATGCGAGTTTGGACGGGGCCCGTTATACTCAGTGGGCGTGGCCTGATATGCGAGTTTGGGCGGGGCCGTTATACTCAGTGGGCGGGGCCCGTTATGTAAGTGTGGGCGGGGCCCGATACACTCATTGGGCAAGGGCCATTATGTGTTTATTTATGTATGGTATGTGGTATTTTGAGGAACTCACTAAACTTTGTGCTTAAAATTTTCAGTTTATGTTTCAGGTACTTCAGGATCAAAAGGGAAGAGCCTGGGATGATTGCATATCACACACCATCTTTTTGCCCACTGGGAGATTTACTCTGATATGTTATGATGTATTGGCATACTTTGATCTTTTGGAGTTGTATGACAATGTTTGGATTATGTTTTTATTAAATTAAAAATGAAATTTTTGGGTCTTATTTTTGGGACGTTTCAAGTTGGTATCAGGGCCTTGGTTTGAGGGATTCAGACATACTCTCTGGTGTGTCTGAACTCCAACTGAGGATTTGGTAAAGTTTTTTCAAAAAAAATGTACTTTTAAGAAAAGAGTTTTCTATGATAAGAAAGGATGTGGTGCATGCAATCGACCGAGCTCAAGTAAGTTTTCCCAAAATACCCATACATGTTATATGATATGATTTGATATTTGAATTTGTGACTCGCATGCTAGTTAGGGCCAAGGATCTCCTAAATACTTTCATGATAGAATGCTAGGAGAGATGTCTTTGTATGCCTATTGTATGAGCTTGTAGACTTGTGTGCTAGTGTTGATCAGTCAGTGATAGGGTGGCCTGATTAATGATGCTTGGTTTTGATTACTTGATGCTTGAATGTTGCTTTCTTTGTGATTTTAGTAGTTCTCACTAGCTTCAGCTAACTAGTAAGCGAATATGCTAAGTTACATATCATGGGAACTAAATAATTTTAGAAGGTTAGGTTTTAACTTTATTGCGCAACTCTTGTTTGAGTCCAACCGTTGTAGTGTGAGACCTCACATTCGAAGAATTATCTAGTTTTGGTGATATGTAATTGTATTTGTGAGCTAGTTAGAGGAAGCTAGCAGGAGTTCCTTCTGCAGCTGATGGCGGAGAGTGGTGTGGAGTTTGCCCTAGTTAAACCTAGGATGAGATCTAGTGCTGGCACCATGTCTTGATGGGGGTTAATTGTATGGACATAAGGTGACTTGGCGGAGTCAAGGTAATCCTTGAGGAAAGTACGAATAGATGTGGAAGGTAGTATGAGCCCGTAGTACTGGAAGCAGAGGATCCATACTCGAGTCAGGGAGAGCTGCGATGAAGCCAGGAAGCTTGTAGAGTTTGTGATCCCTCGATATATTCTGATGCTTATTCTGATGGGTTATATGGTCTATATTCAATATAGTGACTCTGTGGGGCAGACTTGTTGGCAGTTATGGTGCTGGTGAGGGCTCGGGCTCTGATTCTGGAGCCGGGAAGTTGGATGATCAAGTGAGTTCATTTTGTATGAGATTACGCATTGCTTTCTTGAGCAGACTCCTATCATATTTGGTACGGCCAAGGAGGGCATTCTGTAGATTTTGGATGAGCGGTTGATCTCGTTTCGTTCTGAGATGGTGGCCTTGGTGCGAGTGCGTTCCTTGACTTTCAGGGAGTTCCGGGCATGTGGAGCTCCAGACTATCACAGGGCGAAGGACCCGATAGCGAGCAGGAGGTGTTTAGCGGATGTTGCTAATGCCTTACGCACAAGAAGTTGCCCCGAGGGGGCAAAGGTCAGACTTGCTTCCTGTCTTCTGAAGGGCAGAGCACGAGATTGGTGCGAGGAGGTAGGACGCGCAGTTCGTGATAAGGCTATTGATACTATGACATGGGATGATTTTGTGACGAGGTTCATGGATGAATTTGCACTGATGATTGGGGTGCAACAGTTGGCGTGAGAGTTTTAGGATCTCCACCAGACTACGAAGACAGTGGCCGAGATCACCATGATGTTTCGAAAGAGGGCAATTTTGGT
Source organism: Lactuca virosa (assembly GCF_052849685.1). Lineage (NCBI taxonomy): Eukaryota > Viridiplantae > Streptophyta > Magnoliopsida > Asterales > Asteraceae > Lactuca > Lactuca virosa. The sequence goes on from NC_136430.1 coordinate 338,232,626, forward strand.
TCTGCAGTATGTGGCAGATGAGGAGATGAAGAAAGCGAGGTATAACGAGATGTTGAGGAGCGATATCAGTCAGTTTGTGAGCCGATCCAGTTGCAAGAAACTGGAGGATATGATAGAGAGGGATAGGGAGAGGGAGATTGATCTCGAGATGGAGAGGAAGAGGAAGCTAGATGAGGCTCAGGTATCGGGGGGTTCAGGCAAGAGGCCCAAGGTTGTTGATGTGAGAGGGAAGGGCCAGCAGGACTGGGGCCGTTGTGGGAAATGTGGCAGGATGCACGATGGGGCGTGCAGGGTGGGTGGTTTTGGCTCCTTCAAGTGCCGCCGGACAGGTCATATTAGCAGGGATTGCACCGCTACTACCACCGCCACCCTGGTATCTGATCTGATTTGCTTTCATTGCAATCAGAGGGGCCACAAGAAGGCCCATTGTCCGAGTTTGGCTGCAGCAGGACCGGTGTTAGCACCTGCTCCTGCAACTCTTCGGATTACTGACGGCCGCCAGGGACGGGCGGATGCACCTGCGTGGTGATGGGTATGTGTCTTCTTCTTATCTCTTTTTTATATTGAATTGCTGCTTATATTTATGTGTTTTATTTTAGGAACGTTCCTCGTGAACGGTATTTCTGCTTTGGTGTTGTTTGATTCGGGCTACCCGATCCTTTGTATCGCTTGCACTTAGCAAGAGGTTTGCTAGAGCTCCAAGGGAGTTGGACTGCCCGTTAGATGTTGAGATCGAAGATGATAGATCTATTCAGGTTGCGAGGGTTCATTGGGTTTGTGCTCTTCAGTAGCTTAGTGAGGAGTATTCGATAGATTTGGTTCCCATTCCTTTGCGTGGGAACAAGGTTATTGTGGGTATGGATTGGCTGAGCCCCAATGGGGCGGTGATCGCTTGTGATAGTAATTAGTCCAGGTTCGAACCCCAAGTGGGGGAGAGTTAGTGGTTCCGGGAGAGAGAGCTCAGAGTGGGCCATTATTATGTTCAGCAGCGAGGCCAAACACTATATTCAGCAGGGTTTTTCAGGATTTATCGCCTATGTTATGGATACTCGGGATAAGGGTAAGGTGACCGTGGATGATGTGCCGATTGTACGGGATTATCCCGATGTATTTCCATAGGAGTTGTCTGGGGTGCCTCCGAAGAGGGAGGTTGAGTTTAGGATTGATCGGGTTCCAGGTGCGGCTCCGATAGCCAAGGCACCGTATCGGTTGGCTCCTCCCGAGATGCAGGAGTTGTCTACATAGCTGCATGAGTTTTTAGACAAGGGATTCATTCGACCGAGCAGTTCGCCATAGGGAGCATCGATCTTGTTTGTGAAGAAGAATGATGGGTCTCATCGTATGAACATTGATTACCGAGAGATGAATAAGGTAACGGTGAAGAAACATTATCCACTCATGAAGATTGATGATATTTTTAATCAACTTCAGGGTGCATCTTGGTTTTCCAAGATTGATTTGCGATCGGGTTACCATCAGATGAGGGTTAGAGACGAGGATGTGTAGAAGACAGCTTTCCGAACTCATTATGGTCATTACGAGTTCGTAGTGATGCCTTTTAGGCTCACCAATGCTCCAGCTACGTTCATGGACCTCATGAACCGCGTGTGCAGGCTGATGCTGGATCGGTCTGTGATTGTGTTTATTGATGATATCATGGTCTATTCCAAGACTCAAGAGCACCACGAGGAGCACTTGAGGGAAGTACTAGAGACTTTGAGGTGGGAGAGACTGTTCGCGAAGTTCTCCAAGTGTAAGTTAAGGTTGCATGAGGTGCAGTTTCTAGGGCACCTTGTCAACCAGAATGGTATTCTGGTCGATTCAGCCAAGGTCGAGGCCGTGATGGAGTGGGAGGTTCCGAGGTCTCCATCTAAGATTCAGAGTCTTGGTCTTGCTGGTTACTATCAGAGCTTTATCCAGGATTTATCCAAGATAGTTGTTCCTTTGAATCTGTTGACAAAGAAGACGGTTACATTTCATTTGTGCCTGAGCACCAGACAACTTTTAAGACCTTGAGATAGCGGATGTGCGAGGCACCGATTCTGACCCTGCCGGAGGGTGTTGAGAATTTTGTGGTCTATTGTGATGCGTGAATCATGGGTTTGGGAGCAGTATTGATGCAGAGGGGTCGCGTGATCGCTTACGCTTCGAGGCAGCTGAAGCCTCATGAGGCGAATTATCCGACACACAACTTGGAGCTGGGGGCTGTGGTTTTCGCCCTCAATATTTGGCGGCAATACCTCTATGGGGTTCGTTGTACCATTTACACGGATCAAAAAAGCGTGAGGTATCTGATGGATCGACTGAATCTGAATATGTGGCAGCGCCGGTGGTTGGATGTGGTGAAGGATTATGATTGTGAGATCCTTTATCGCATAGGGAAGGCCAATGTGGTGTCCGATGCTCTCAGCCGCAAGGTGGTCGCGACTCTGATCAGAGACATATGTTTGAGGATGACCGTGATTACTCCGTTGTTGGAGCGGATTCGTGAGGCTCAGGTCGAGGCTATGAAGGAAGAGCACCGGAAGAGTGATCGTATTGTGGGTCAGGTGGTTTCCTTCGATTATGATAGTCGTGGGTTGTTGTCTCTGCATCGACGGGTTTGGGTTCCGTATTGGGGAGGTGCGCATCAGGTTCTAATGGAAGAGGCACACAAGTCTAGGTTCTCCATTCATCCCGGGGCGACGAAGATGTATAGGGATCTTTGTCGTGATTATTGGTGGCCCTGCATGAAGCAGGATGTGACTTGGTATGTGGAGCGGTGCTTGACTTGCAGGAAAGTTAAGGCCAAGCATCAGCGAGCTCACGGCAAGATGCAACCGTTAGAAATTCCTGTGTGGAAATGGGATGATATTACCATGGATTTCATCATGAAGTTACCCCGGGCTGCGTGCGGAGTCGATTCGATTTGGGTCATCGTGGATCGATTCACCAAGAGCGCGTATTTCATTCCGACTCAGGAGAGTCTTTCTGCAGAGAAATTGGCTGAGGTTTATATCAGGGAGGTTGGGGCACGTCATGGAGTGCTGGTTTCCGTGATTTCTGGCAGAGATGGCCGGTTTACTTCCAGGTTTTAGAAGAGGTTTCATGACGAGTTGGGCACTCATCTCCATTTCAGCACAACATTTCATCCGCAGACTGATGGTCGGAGTGAGCGGACGATTCAGACATTAGAGGAGTGTTTTGGACTTTGTAGGGAGTTGGGATATGTATCTTCCGTTAGCAGAATTTTCATATAACAATAGTTATCACGCTAGCATCGATCGACCTCCTTTTGAGATGCTCTACGGGAGGAAATGCAGGACCCCGATTTGTTGGGGCGATGTCGCTCAACGGGTTGTGGGGAATACCGAGGTAGTACTCAAGACCACTGACCTGATTCAGCAGGTTCGGAGTAGGCTCCAGACAGCTCAGAGTCGGCAGAAGAGTTATGCTGACAGGCGCCGATCAAACTTAAAATTCCAGGTGGGGGATATAGTTCTCCTAAAGGTGTCACCTTGGAAAGGTGTCATCCGATATAGGAAGAGGGGCAAGTTGGCCCCCCAGGTATATTGGTCCTTTCATCGTTTTGGCGCGGGTGGCCAGGGTTGTGTACAGTCTAGAGTTACCGGAGGAGCTCATTAGATTCATAGTACTTTTCACATCTCTCAGTTGCGGAAGTGTTTGGTTGATGACTCCATAGTGGTTCCTTTGGAGGATATTCGGGTGGATGATCGCCTAAATTACATCGAGAGACCGGTAGTGATTCTTGATCGGAAGACGAAAAACTTGAGGAACAAGGGTATGGGATTGTTGAAGGTACAATGGTTGCACTGGAAGGGTTCTGAGTGTACATGGGAGCCTGAGAGCTAGATACGAGAGCATTGCCTAGAACTGTTTGCACCAGCGGAATTCGAGGACGAAGTCTAATTCAAGTGGAGGAGATTTGTAACATCTGGAAATTCATAAGTTATTATTTATTGAATTGGTTATGTGTGTAATTTTGTTTTGGGATTTTGAAGGATTGGACTTCTCATTTTGGTCTAAGACAAGGCTGTACGCAGGGCGTACAGCCTTGTGTACGCAGGGCGTAGATGGTTTAAGATGGACACGGAGACATGCACGTACGCATGGCGTACAAGGATGTGTGCACGGTGTACGTGCTCAGACCCAAAACCCTAATTTTTAGGGTTCAATCCCTATATAATCACCTTAAGTCCCCAAGACCTGGTCTTTTTATCAGCCTCCATTGTCCTAAAACCCTAATCTCGAACCCTAATAGCATCTTTGAGTGTTCTTGACCTTTTTGGGGTGTATCTTTGGTTAGTTGGTGCCTTTGGTAGAAGAAGGAGTTGGTGAAGAAGCTTTGTTGGAGCTTGAGCTTGTAGATCCAGAGACTAGGCACCTTTCTCAGTTGCAAGAAGGTATAAAGTCTCAACGCTGATCTTTGAATGCTTGGATCTCTTCATGTGATGGTTTTATGCTTCTTTTGTCCCCAAACTTTGGTCTTGGTGAGTATGGGTTACTCCAAGCCCTTTTGTCTGTCCTTTCAGACGTCTTGATGAGTCTAGAATCATAAAATGGGACCTTGGACGTTAGTTTTCCTTCATGCATGAGTTATAGTGTCTTTATGGATTAGTAAGTCGGGGTTTTTGGTGTAAATATCTTAATAGCCATGCAAAACCATAAAGTTGGAAACTTTATGGTTAAGGATATTATTTGAGACCTAGATCTGGCTTTGGACGTGATGGCTTAAAGGATTAAGCCTTGAGTTAAGAGTTTTGGTTCAGTCAGGGTATGTTGGGCGTACTCCTGAGTACGCAGTGCGTACTCGATAAAGGCCCCGATTCTATTTTGGTTGTACGTCGGGCGTACTGTTGAGTACGCAGGGCGTACTCAGCCTGTTCATCGATTTTGACCTTGACCCAATTTCGACCGTTGACTTTTTGACCAAGTGTACCTTGGTCAACTGTTTTGACTCAGGAAGGGAATTTTGTTCATTTGACCACTTTAGGGTTTCCCTTTGAGCTTTTGGGCCTTAGGTCCCACAATTTTGGTGCTTGTTGGGCCTTAGTGGGCCTAGTGAGTTTGGGCCTTAGTTGGCCTAGTTAGTTTGGGCCATACTTGGGCCTTGGATTATTATTTTGCAATTTGGGATTTTTGGACATTCAGTTTGGGCTTTGGCCTTGGGCCAAGCTAGGAAAGGGTAAAAAGGTCTTTGACCCTAGTTTGGACTCTTAGTGTGAGTCGGGATACAATTATTAATTGGATGTTATTTTGTGATAGCGTGGGGATTTTAGCGGTGCAACAGCCGGGGATTCTTTTTATGAGATTCAGTAGTGTGAGGTGAGTTTCATCACCATGTTTAGCGGGTCTAAGGCACCAATGCCGGCCCATGATCAATTATGCTAGGATACTTGATATCTGTGCGACTCTTGTATGTGTATACGCTTATATGATTTGTATGTTGGGCGGGGTCTGTTATGCGAGTTTGGGCAAGGACCGTTATACTTAGTGGGAGGGGACCGATATGTGAGTTTGGACAGGGACTGTTATACTCAATGGGCGGGGCCCGTTATGCGAGTGTAGACGGGGCCCAATATACTCATTGGGCGGGGGCCATTATGTGTTTATTCATGTATGGTATGTGGTATTTTGGGGAACTCACTAAGCTTTGTGCTTATGATGTTTAGTTTATGTTTCAGGTACTTCAGGATCAAAAGGGAAGAGCCCGGGATGATTGCAGAGCACACACCATCTTTTTCCGCACATTGAGATTTACTTTGATATGTTCTGATGTATTAGCATACTTTGATATTTTGTATTTGTATGAAAATGTTTGGATTATGTTTTTATTAAATTAAAAATGAAATTTTTGAGTCTTATTTTTGGTTCGTTTCACGCGGTGTTTTAGAGTTCTTCAATGCAGGTGAGTTTTCCTCGTTGTACATGTGGGTCGAAGGCACCAATGTTGGCCCACTAGGTTATGTATCATGGTATATAGGATGTTGTTACACTGAGGTGATCTGTTAGATCTGTATCCTAGTATATAGGATGTTGTTGTGCTACACTGATCTGTTAGATCTGTGTATATATCCTTATATGATAGGATGTTGTAGTAGTGGTATACTGGTTATCATCTAGTTTAGTGCCCTCGGTATTGTATGTAGTCATGTTGGATAGTACGAGACCTCTTGATCTAGGCTTTCTTGCTTGTTCCTTGTTTGGTTGTGGCTCTAGAGTAGGATCATCTGTTCGGGTGGCTATCTCACCTCTGGTTACTTATAGTTACGTATTTCAAGGAGGGTAGCTGGTAGCGGGACAGTGTGTTGTGACAGGACTAGTAGGCAGTATTGAGTCACATGATTGATGTTTTCATGTATTATGTGCCTACTTGATCCTTTATTGTATATATGTCGACATAGGGTGGTTGGGTTGAGGATGTACTGCTTCGTGTTGTAAGTCAACATACCCTGGGAAATCCAACCGGGACGTTGTGGCCCAGCATGTAATATGTATATTTGTTTCGTTGTGTGTGGTATTTTGGGGGAAACTCACTAAGCTTTGTGCTTACCCAATTGTTTATGTTTTCCAGGTTTTATCGGTGATCATGGGAAGGCGAATGTGGGACTGTACACACTCATCAGCAACATTGAGGATTCCACGTCTCTTATGTTACTTTGATTTTCAATAAATGTATTTTGGAATAAACGATTTTCTTAATAATGGATTTATAATTAGGAAATTTTACTCTAATAAAAATGAAAAATTTTGGTTGTGAAAATGGGACGTTACAGAATGCATGTTCCTGGCATTCCTTTCAGGTACCTTAGAACCCGATTTGCAGCCTCTGAATGATTCTGTATTGGATCTACTACAAATTGGCTTAAGACATTGACCACGTTTGTGATATTAGGCCTGGTAGCTTGCAAATACAGTAAACGACCCACTAGTCTTCGATATTGGGTGGCATCTACTCGAGCTTCCTCTTCACCTTTGTCGATTTTGGTCCCTTGCTCAAAAGGAAAGCACTTGGTCGACTACCCAACATCCCACTATCTTTCAGAATGTCTAAGGTATATTTTCGTTGGCTAAGGACCAGACCATCAGGAGTCCTTGCCACTTCAATGCCAAGGAAATATTTTAGTTCACCAAGATCTTTGATACCGAATTCATCGTCAAGCTGTTTCTTTATCTGATGAATCTTTTCCATGTTGTTTCCGATGATGATAACATCATCCACATAAATTACAATGGCAATATAATTGCCTTCCTTTAGATATATGAATAAGGAATAGTCAGCCTTTGATTTTTTAAAAGTTAAGGTGAGAATAAAACTTGTGAATTTACGATACCAATTTCTTGAAGCTTGTTTGAGCCCATACATAAATTTGCGAAGACGACACACTCTAGTTTCACCTTCCTTCGAGAATCCTTGCGGAATTTTCATGTAGACATCTTCATCTAGATCGCCATGCAAAAAATCATTATTAACGTCGAGTTGATGTATGATCCAACCTTTCTTTGTTGCCACAACCAATAATGTTCGAACATTTACGAGTTTAGCAATTGGGGTGAAAGTCTCATGATATTCCACCCCTTCCATTTGTGTGAAGCCTTTAGCAATGATTCATGCCTTATACCTTTCTACCTCTCCATTGGATTTTCATTTTGTCTTATAGAACCATTTTGAGTCTATGGTTCATTTTCCTTCCGACAATTTCTCTAACGTCCATGTTTTATTTTTTCAAGAGCTTTAATTTCTTGTTGCATTAGTTCACGCCACCTCTCATCCTATACAGCTTGAGCAAAACAACTTGGCTCATCAGTGGAATCGATGACCGTTAATAAAGCTTTGTGAGAATGTGAAAACTTATCATAAGAAATAAATTGAGATAGGGGATATACCGTCGAGTGTGCATGATTGGAGTCGGGTTGAGAACCTTTGAGCGAAGGGGGGAGTTTGATGATATAGTCATTAAAACATGTTGGCTGGGATCTGCCCTTTTTTCTTTTGGCTCTGGTTCTTCATGATCAACAGTGGACTGATTAGGGCCCAAGCCCACATTATCACTCAACTCAATTGAGCCTTCATTCTCTTGTTGAGTTGTTGTGTTCTCTTCACAAGTTGTATCTTGCTCAACTTCAACACGTGCCTTCTCATTCTGGTCAGAAACAATGGGTTGAGGCTCATCGTAAAATTTTCTTGGCTCATCCCAATATAAATTCTATGTGGTGGTGACATTTTTGAAAGGGAAAGAGTTTTCAAGAAAAAATACATCTCGACTCACAATAATCTTTATAGTTTCAATGTCATAGATTTTGTATCCCTTTGTTCCTTGAGGATATCCCAAAAAAATTCCGGATTTTCCATTCTTTTCGAATTTGTCCCCTTTCGTATTTGTGTTTCTAAAATAGGCCGAACACCCAAAAATTCTTAAGTGCTCATATACGGGCTTTTGTTTCCACACTAACTTGTAGGGCGTTTTGTTCTTGATAAACTTTGAAGGGAGATGATTTATTTTGTATGCAGCGGTTAAAATGGACTCTCCTCCAAAATTTCTTTGGAATATTCGCTTCAAATCGTAAAGCTCAAGCTGTTTCAAGTAAGTGCATGTATTTCCTTTCCACAACCCCATTTTGTTGAGGGGTATGTGGACAAGTGGTTTCTAACAAAATCCTATTTTCTTCATAAAAGGTCATCATTGAGTTGGATGTAAACTCCCCATCGTTGTCACATATGACCTTTTAATTTGTTTCCCAAATTGAACCATAACGAATTTGTGAAAATTTATCAAGCACTGACTGGCATCGCTCTTATATTTTATAAGAAAAATCCATACATCCCTACTATAGTCATCAACTATGGTGAGAAAGAAATTTTCCTATGTGTAAGATGGAATTCAATATCCCTCCCCCCCCCCCCCCCCAAAAAAAAATATCACAATGAATAAGGTCGAAACAACTATTGGGTTTTAATAAAACTACTAGGAAAACGAGTTTAGGCATGTTTTGCTTTAACACAAGAATCACAAAAAACATTACTAAGTTTAATTGAATTACTTTTGAATGAAAAGACATTTGAAAGCCTCTCTTTCGATGCGTGTCCCAATCTTTTATGTTATATGTCCGTTGTAGTCGTCATGGCCCTTCTTCTTTCTTCAACTATGCTCATTAAATACAACCCCCCCCCTTGGCATTTACACGATCCAATCAAGATCCTTGACTGTAGTCCCTGCATCACAAAAAAAAATCAAGAAAGAAGGTAATGGCACATTGAAGATCATTGCTCAATCGACTAGCCGAAAGAAGATTATATTTAAAATGTTGAACGTAAGGAACTCCTTTTAACTTTGCTCCCCCTGGAAGTATAAGGTTACCCTTTCCCTCAATAGAAATTGCATGCCCATTTGGTATAACAACAGGGGCCTCATTCGAGGTACTTCTTTTATTCTCAAGAAAAGTAGGGATTCGAGTTATGTACTTAGTGCAACCCGACTCAACAATGAATACATCATCTCCATTACCTGCCATGTTAGCCTTAGGTTTGACTTCAATATTGTTACCTGAATCAGAATTTTTTTTCTTCACAAAAGCTTGGTACTGCTCTCGTTCAATCCGGGTATGATGTTGGTTCTTGTGTCCACACATGCTACCTTTGGTTTCGTTTTATCATTCTTCTTCCCGGGCCACCAATCTGGATAACCAACCAATTTGAAACAACCATATCGTTTATGACCGTTTCTTCCACATAACGTACATTGATCATTCTATTTACTTTCTTTTCTCTGTTTGACACCATTCTTCTCCCTTGACTGCTCGAAACTGTTATCTCGTCCTTGAAAAACCTTGAAGGCATCATGTTTTGTCGTGGCTCGGCTCTCATTCGATATCATTCCGTGTCTTTCATCTTCTGTCACCATGTGATAGGCAGTTCTGTGAGCAGGAAGAGGTGTCGTTGCTAGGATTTGAGTTTTGAAAACAATGAAATCGTTATCAAGAACCATGAAAAACTCATAAAGGCTTTCTTTATCGAGGTGTTCTATAATCTTCTTGCACAGGTCACAGGTACATTTATTAAAAGAACAACATAGGAAAGAAAAAATCGATTGAGACTCATCCCATAAGGCCCTATGACGAATATAGTAGGTAGAAACACTATTCCCATCTTGATGAGTTGCTACGATCTTCTGCTTCAGTTCATAAACCCTTGGAGCACTCTCATTCCCAAATCTTTCCCGTAAGTCTTACCATATTTGCGAGGCTATGGTGGTATATTTCACACTGTCTCGAATGCTTTTCTCTATGACTGAAATTAGTTATCCCTTTATCATTGTATCACTACTCATCCATGGCTTATATTCAACATACGTGATTTCCAGTTTCTCTAGAGGTGCATCAACAAAATCCGTCTTGTTCTTTGCAAAGAGAAAATTTGACATCTCTTGTACCCAGTCGGTATAGTTTCCATCGGTAAGGGTTTCGTTGACATGTAGCTGTTTGGGAAAATCAGAAGGATGTAAGTAATACGGTGATGAGTGATCAATCGTATTACTTGACCCTGGTTTGGGATCACCTCCTTCGACCATACTTTAATAAAAAATGGAGATGAACAGATAGAATGATCAAAACTACTCTAATGTAACACCCTGTTTCGAGAAGTTTCTTATTTCAGGATTGTGGACAATAACTGAATCAAGCAAAAGCCTTGAGCTTCAAGGGAATGGGGTTTAGACCTTATTGGATGATGATAATTTTGGATAAGTGATAAAAGCCTTCGATTTGTGCTTGGAAGAAAAAGGGTAAAATGAGAAAAGTGATGTTTTATACTTATTTCATGAATTATGGTTTTTTATTTTGACATGTGTTAATCCAAAATTAACTATATAGAAGTATGGGGCTCGTCAATACCTTTCCGTGGATATAAAGATCGCCAAAAACGGAGTTGAAATGAAGAAGTTATGATTGTTTAAAGTTAGAGTGAAATTGGGTGAAAACCCATATTCTCAAGGTGAGAAGTAATTCTCACGATGTGAGAGTGCTCACGAGGTAAGAATATATTCTCACGGCATGAGAACTGTGCAACCCAAAGCCCACGGAATATTTAGGGTTTTCAAGGTATTTAAAGGTAAGTATTCATGTTTTAGGGTATGTTCTTAGCTTCCATCATATATTTAGAACCTCTTGGGAGAAACCCTAGCCTCCATTTTCAAGATTTGAGCCTCCCCTCACCTCTTTCATCCATTTTTGGAGTTATTTGTGGTTTTGGAGCAATGTTTTCATACAAGATTGATCCTTGAATCTTGGCAACTGGAGATCTCTACTTCAATCAACCTTATAGACCTTTGTAAGTTATAAAGTACCAAGATTTATTACATATTCATCTTGGATCTAAGTGTATTTGGTGTTTTGGTCCATTTTAATGAGTTTTTAGTGAGAGTTGGGAATAAAGTTTGCAAATTTATTATTCTCCAAGGTCCCAAGAGCATTGTATGTTTTAGATTTGGACTCCAACACCCTTTTTATCAATTTAGAATGTTTTATTGTACCTCTTGGACTAGGAAAATTTTGATCTTTTGCATTCCCTTTAAACCATACAAGTTATCTTGGTTATTTAGGTTATTTTAGGGTAATAAAGTTTAGATATTTAAATCTTGAGACATTATTATGGATAAACTTAGAAACTTTATCCATCTATACCTCATGTTGATTCAGATCTGAAGGTTGGAGACTTGGACTTAATGGATTAAGTTGAGAAAGATGTAGTTTTGGGTCCCTTAGAGACTTAAAGTCTAAATCATGGTGGTTTGGACCTTCCTAATGGATAAAGTTAGAAACTTTATCCATTAAGACCTTGGAAAGGATCATATCTGAGCTTTGGAGCTCTTGAAATCGGAAGAAAATGGATTAAGCTCGTTTAAGCTGTTCAAACTTGTAACACTCTAAAATTTCAAACAAAATTTTCATTTTTAAAACACATAAAAACTCATGTCACAATTCTTAAAGACCACATTTCTCTCAAATGTCAAACACAAATCCACAAAATAACTAATAGCATCCCAGAATCCTCAAACAAAGTCTGGAAGAGGTGTGTACAATCAAGTCGGCGCCTTCCCGCGAGCCTGAGAAGTACCTGAAACACATAACACACAACATGGTAAGCACGAAGCTTAGTGAGTTTCCAAAATACCACGTACACAAAATAATAAGCCTCATATGGCTATAAATCGGCATGGACCCTCCGGTCTCATGCGTCTCGGTGAGGACCCTCTGGTCTCATGGCTCGGTGTGGACCCTCCGGTCATGTTAATCAGTGAGGACCTTCCGGTCTCACAGATCGTGTTGGACCCTCAGGTCCTACCTCAGTAAAGCACAGAATAATATATCATATATCACACAGACAAAATGCATAATATCACATAACTCAATATAAACACATAGGACCCTCTGGTCGATAACTCAAATAAGACCCTCTGGTCACTCAGTATTACCACTCAGGTAAGTATAGTGAGAAGACTCACCTCGAAAGTAAGCAAGTAGATCTAGTACCCCACGAACAGTCTAGACTCCGCCTACATAATATAATTATCTCTAATAAGCAAATCGAAATAACCAATCCGAGATGCTAAGCTAACTCCTCCACTAAATCTCAAAAAGGGTGAAAATTCCATTTTACCCCTCCATGGTCTCCAAGGTCCATAGTTGACCAAACCCTAAAAGTCAACAAAAGTCAATGCTCAAGTCAACAGTCCATGCTGACTAAACTCGTCGAGTGCATCTATGCGACTCGTCGAGTTCCTTCACTTTCTCTGAAGTATCGGGAAAATCCAACTCAACTCGTCGAGTTTTCACGTCAACTCGCCGAGTTGTAGCTCGTCCAGTCTATCGGGTAAAACCCTAGCTGACTCGTCGAGTTAGCTCATGCACTCGTCGAGTCCCTCTAGAACAATTCTCATTCATACGATTCTAAGCAGAAATAATGTCCCAAACTCTAGATCTAGCCTCCCAAGGCTGAAATACCACGTAAAGCTGCAAGCTTTACGTCCATGCATGGCATCTAGGGCTCGAAATGCCATAATAAGCTCTATATGGGGTTTAATGCATAAAAGCTTGTCACTAGCTTGATAAAGCTTGGATCTTTCGACTCGAGGGACCTCATTCAGTCCAGATCTGATGTTTCAACTTCATGTCATGCTCAAATGACTCAATACCCAAAAGATGGATGAGAGAAAGCCCTAAAACTCCCTAGAAAGAGATCTAACAAAAGAAATGATCAAGGTGGTAGCTTTTTACCTCCAAACAGAAGCTAACACTAAAGAACACTGCATCCAAAAGTCCCTCCTCGTTCCAAGCCTTGATGCTCTCCAACCTCCTTCCAAAAGTGCACTAGAACACACAAGATTATCCTCTCTTTCTCTCACACAAGGTTATAGCTCGATTAGGGTTTCTCACAGAGTGTTAGGGTGATAAGGGTGGCGGAAATGGAGGCTTAAGGTCCTTTAAATAGGACACAAACCCTGAAAATTAGGGTTTTCTCACTCAACACCTACCCGTCGAGTTGGGGTCCTCCAACTCGTCGAGTAGACTCTAAAAATCATGCGACCATTAACTCCTCTACTCGGCGAGTTGGGGCATCCAACTCGTCGAGTTGCTCTGAAATTACGAATGCAAATTAATTAAATATTATACCTGGGAGTCGGGATGTTATAGTTCTCCCCCACTAGAATCAGACTTCGCCCTTGAAGTCATCCTCTGGAAACAACTCTGGGTACTGCTCCCGCGTCTCGGACTCCGACTCCCAAGTACACTCAAATCCCTTCCGATGTAGCCACTGAACCTGAACCAAAGGCACCTCTTTATTCCTCAAGACCTTCACCTTCCTATCCAAGATTGGTATCGGCCACTCAATGTAGTTCAGGATTTCATCAACCTGAATGTCATCTAAAGGGACCATTGTCGTCTCATCGACTACACACTTCCTCAGCTGGGACATGTGGAAGGTGTTATGAATCTGGCTCAACTCTACAGGCAGCTCCAACCGACAAGCTACCTTACCCACTCAGGCGATCACCCTGAAGGGACCAATGTATCTAGGGCCCAGCTTGCCCCGTTTCCTGAATCGGATCACCCCTTTCCATGAGGATACCTACAGGAGGACAAAATCTATGACCTAAAACTCTAGCTCTGAACGGCGGCGGTCGGCGTAACTCTTCTGACGACTCTGGGCCGTCAGTAACCTCTGTCTGACCTACTGGATTTTCTCTGTTGTCTTGAGCACTATCTCAGTGCCCCCCATCACTCTCTGTCCTACATCTCCCCAACAGATGGGAGACCGACACCTCCTACCATATAAGAGCTCAAATGGAGGCATAACAATACTGGAGTGATGGTTGTTGTTGTATGAAAACTCAGCCAAGGGCAAATAAGTGTCCCAACTTCCACCGAAGTCCATAACGCATGCACGAAACATGTCCTCGAGTGTCTGAATCGTCCGTTCGCTCTGCACGTCTGTCTGTGGGTGATATGCGGTACTGAAGTGCAACCGAGTACCCAACTCCTCATGAAATTTCTTCCAGAACTTGGAAGTAAAACGCACATCTCGATCTGACACTATCGATGTCGGCACCCGATGCCGTGCTACCACCTCTCGAACGTAGATCTTGCCAATCTCTCCGCAGAAGAGCTCTCACTGATAGCCAGTAAGTGAGCACTCTTCGTCAATCGATCTACAATCACCCATATCGCGTCAACACCTCGTGCGGTCCTCGGTAAACTGGTGATAAAATCCATGGAAATCTGTTCCCACTTCCACTGGGGAATCTCTAGAGGCTGCAACGAGCCATGTGGATGTTGGTGTTCTGCCTTGACCTGACGTCAGGTTAAGCATCTCTCGACTACCCATGCCACATCTCTCTTCATGCAGGGCCACCAATAATCCCTTTTTAAGTCCAAATACATCTTGGTGGCTCCCGGATGGATCGAGAATCTCGACCTATGGGCCTCCTCCATCAATATACGTCGAGCTCCACCCCGTATATGGCACCCAAATCCACCCACGGAAGGTCATAAGCCCCAAACTATCCGTCCCAAACTCAGAAATCTGCCCGATCACCCGCTCTCTCTTACGGTTCTCTGGTCTCACGGCTACCACCCGAGCCTCTCGGATGGTATCTAAGACTGGAGTCATCACCGTCATCCTCATGCACACGTATCGGATCAGAGCACTCACTGCTCTACGACTCAGTGCATCGGCTACCACTTTAGCCTTGCCAGGGTGATACAAAATTTCACAGTCGTAGTCTTTCACTAAATCCAACCACCTCCTCTGTCTCATATTCAGGTTGGGCTGATCCATAAGGTACTTCAGGCTCTTATGGTCCGTGTATATGGTACACCGGACACCATAAAGGTAGTGACGCCAAATCTTGAGTTAGAACACCACATCCCCCAACTCCAAATCGTGGGTGGGATACCTCGTCTCGTGAGGCTTCAACTGCATCGATGCATATGCTATCACGTGTCCCCTCTGCATCAACACTGAACCCATCCCTGATATAGATGCATCACAGTAAACTACGAAGTCATCCACTCCCTCGGGAAAGGCTAACACTGGAGCTTCGTACAATCTCTGGCGAAGAGTCTCGAATGAGGCCTGCTGCTCGGGCCCCCAAGTAAAAGCAACACCCTTCTTGGTCAATCTGGTAAGAGGAACGGCAATCTTGGAGAAATCTCTGATAAATCTCCGGTAGTAGCCTGTCAGGCCAAGAAAACTCCTGATCTCGGATGGGGACCTCAGCGCCTCCCATCGCATAACTACCTCAATCTTGGTCGGGTCAACCAAAATCTCATTCTGGTTAACGAGGTTTTGTAAGAACTGGACCTATCGTAACGAGAAATCACACTTGGGAGAATTTGGCATAAAGCCTCTCCTTCCTCAATACTCCAAGAATCTTCCGAAGATGCTCCTCGTGCTGCTCTCTGGACCTCGAGTATACCAAAATGTCATCGATGAACATGGTCACCGACCGGTCCAACATGGGCCTACACACCCGGTTCATGAGATCCATGAACGTTGTCGGTGCGTTGGTGAGTCCGAAAGGCATCACCACAAACTCGTAGTTCCCATAACGAGTCCTAAAGACTGTCTTCTGGATATCCTCCTCGCAAACTCTCATCTGATGATACCCAGATCTCAAATCAATCTTGGAAAACCAAGACGCCCCCTACAACTGATCGAATAAATCGTCGATCCTTGGTAGTGGATAACGGTTCTTGACCGTCGTCTTGTTCAACTCCCGGTAGTCAATGCACATCCGGTGTGAACCATCATTTTTCTTGACAAAAAGGATCGGCGCTCCCCACGGTGAGCTACTCGGTCTAATAATACCCTTCCCCAACAGCTCCTGAAGCTGTGTGGATAAATCCTGCATCTCGGGCGGCGCAAGGCGATAAGGTGCCTTGGCAACAGGCGCCACACCCGGAATCAAATCAATCCGAAACTCCACCTGCCTCTCTGGAAGCACACCCGGTAACTCCTCGAGGAAAACATTCGGGAACTCACACACAACCGGAACATCGAAAATAGAACTCGGCCTCTCAGTGGCAACTCTCGTGTCCATCACATATGCTAAAAAGCCCATACATCCCTGTTGTAAACTCTGCCTGTCACACCCCCGAACCAGACAGTGGAAACGTCCGAGGGTTCGCGTGACTTAAATTGAAATATCATCACAATGAATATACATAAAACATAACACATTCATCACCAAACATTACATAGTACAACTGGGATTGTTTACATCAAGTACATGTTTTACATTACATGATCCCAAAATATAAAGTGTTTGGTGATTAGCAACTATAAAAGATACTTTCAACACACTGGATGCTTCCTCGTTCTAACGATTACCTGAGAATACAAGTTATTTTGAAAACGGTCAACATATATAATGTTGGTGAGTTCATAAGTATGTTTGATGTAAAATAGTTTATGTCGTTCGTAAAACCCAGAAAATCCGATATTTTCTGTAATAAGATATTTCATGAAAATGTTGTGATGATCCTGTAAATATATGCATGAATGATTTCAAAACGTGTATAAATGAGAAGTTTTGCATTATAGTTTTTGAAAGTGCAAGTGAGTAAGATTGGTTTCCCCGGAAAACCCGATGTTTTCCGATAAAATATTATGATTGTTTTGTATTATTGTATCGTCACAGCGAATGAATATGATTTCCCCTGATTACTTAGATGGTATTGAATCTCTATGTGAGTCGTTATAACCATGCATGATAATGACTAGTTCGTCTGTCTTGGCATTCTAATGAACACCAGAATTGATCTTAAGATTTTGTCACCCTAGACTGGCCGAGTCTAACTGTAGCGAACAGCTTAGGTGTGGGGGAGTCACCCTCGTATAGATCTATACACAAACTCTCGCTCTCCCTCCAGGAGACTTTGATTACAACTACAGACTACGACCGACACTTATTGGTGTTACCCGATATTACTCACTTAATCCACATGAATTTGATTAACCTTGATTAATGACCTGATTTTAGTTTACTTGAAAGGTAAGCCTAACAGACGAGGAGAAGAGGACTACTAGGCCCTACTAATTACGTATGTTATTTAAGGCTGTCGAGTATATGAAATGCGCGTTGGCCCATTTCGCATAAGATTTATTTGGACCTTACTAGCAATGCTAATGGGCCACTGAGGCCCAATAGCATGTCAAAGCCATTGAGGGTCCCTTAAGCATGTAATTGGGTCACAAGAGGCCCAATAACATGTATTATTTATGTTGGGACCAAAAGTCATGTTAATGTGTCACGAAGGCCCAATAAGCATGATTAGAATCTCTCAAGCCCAACAATTAGAATGTTTACTTGTTTTGTATAGTATTAGTGTTGCGAAGTTGTTTAATCGATATGTCGTAAAAATCACCAATTTGTTTTATAACGATTCATAGATTTATAAAAATAGTTATTTTTCTATTTAAAACCCATAAGTTATAAAGTTTTGTATATTTTGACCCAATTATTTTATTATTAACATAATTGACCAAAAATATTAGTTTGACCTATTCAGCCCCTTAATTTGGTAAAGTTGGCAATTTTTAGCCCTTTTTATGAAAAATGACATATTAGGTCCTTGAACTCTTTTTCATGACATTTTTGGCCTAAACACTTAATTAAATGATGTTTTAAGCCCAAAATTTTATTTTGGACAGTTTCAGCCCCTTAGTTAAAAGATTTGCATTTAAATCCACAGTTTTCGCAATTTTTACCCAAAATCCAAAATCTTTGCATTGTTAGTCCCTTTTGATAAATAAGACCATTTTAACCCCTGAAATAGGTTTATTTACGTTTATAGCCCTTGTTTTGAGAAAACTTTCCATTTCAGCCCCTTAAATTTGATTTTTCGCATTTTTGGGCCTAAATAACCGAAAAGTCCAAATTTTAGCCCATCAGGCTAAAATTTACATTTTTAGTCCTTTAAAAAGCCTAATATTTATAAAAACTCTTATTTTGGCTGTTTTGACCTTTTGATCTTTGTAGAAACCGTGTATGACATTTTTTTCCCATCTTTTGTTTATTTATCACAAATAGTCCAATAACAAATTTTTATGTTGTAGTGTGTTATTTTAAAGCTTGTATAGTAGTTTATCTTGACATGTTAAGTGAAATATGACCTAGATCACGTATTTTTCCTTCTTAAACTATAGATCTCGAAATATCTTTCATTTTTAGCACATATTTACCACAAAAACACAAGAAATCACACATAACATACAAATACACATAGATCTTCACATTTTACTTGTATTCTCCCCCATAAATCATATGAAAACCGAAAATAGAGGGGTATGAATTCACCTTGCTTTGAAGTTCACGGTTTTGAAGAAGAAAGGATGGAAATGATGAGATCTTTCGGCCTAACAATCTTCTTTAGAAGTCCTTGGGCTTAGATTGCTTCTAAGGAGTATGATCATGAATTTGAATGAATTAGAAGATGATTTTTGGTGAGATATAGAAGTTAAACTTTGGATTTAAGTAAACACTTACCAGAGATTTGTGTTATGAGTGAAATATCTTCTTGGCATGTAAGCAAGTCTCGAAATTTTGAAGGAAGAATGGAGAGGTTCTTGAGAGAATTTGATAGTATTGGAATGGAGTTTGGTATGTGTGTGTGTGTTACTACCTTCGGCCGTGAGTAATAAGAAGAGAAAGAGAAGAGAGAGATAGGTGAAGGGATGGATGCATGGAGACATGTAAACTTGCATGGAAGTCCAATATGTAATAAGGAGGTGGCTAACCCTCCTTAATTCCCTTAATTTCTCTTTTTTTTCTTTTTTTTTTGTTTTCTACTTGGGCCGAGAGAGAGGGAGAAGAGAATGGCTTGGGCCTTTTGTGCTTGAGTCCATAATATGAGGCCCAATTTGATAATTTTTTACCCCCTTGGGCCTTTAGAGTAGTTCACGGCCCAATTTAGCATAAAGGAATGGATTTGAGTCTATTAAAGCTATTTGGATTTGCTATGGCCCAATAAGGCCCATTAAAGGTAAACTAGTCCATTTTAGGCTTATAAGCCCCAAAAAGGTTAAGTCTTATGAGAGTGGGTCCAATGAGAGCCCATTTGAGAGTTCTAAGCCTAAAATAGTCACATTGGAAGTTTATTGGCCCATTAGGCCCAATAAGGAAATCCTAGTCCATAATGGACTTAAACCGGGACTTCTAGGGTTTACAACCTTTTGTAGACTATTTGCTCGTTTATATGGAGTGTTTGATGGAATTTTGTTGTCATTGAATAAGCATCATACATGCTTTCAAGTTTTAGTTACAATGTTTGTTGGATTAATGTCTAAGTCCATAACTATAATTGGTAAGACTTGACCCGACCCGGCATGGTCCATTTGGGTTGCATGGCATCATGCATTTGGATAGACTATAATGAGAGAAATAACACTTATGGTTGGTTAATATATTATAAGTTCTAATATATTAATAAGGTTATTTAATTAGTATTGATCAAGAATTAATTTGGAATTAGTTAAGTGATCAAAAGGAGACTAATTAAATATATGGGTTGATTGTGTAAATCATTCATTATTATATATGTGGGCTTGTGATCCAAGATTCCTTATGTTGGACTAAGTCCATGGGGTGACCCATGGATACTCCATGGAGGTTAAAATCCATGGAGCATAAGGAATGGGTAAAGTTATGAGTTACATGGTGTAACCCTAATAGCCACCATATAAAAGAATCCCATGGCTCAAGAAATCGTGCACTAATGTGTGAATATGAGGGCTAGACGATTTCAAGGAGTGTTCCATTTCTCTCAAGTCATTCCATGTGCATTTGGTGTTGTGTGAACCATTTGAGGTGTCACACTTGGGGCACTAGGCACTCAAGCTTCATGGAGACAAGCTACATCAAACAAAGGTATGTATTCTATCCATTTGATTACCCAAGTATCAAGTATTGTATGCTAGATAGGGTAATACCTTGGAAAGTTCATAATTGCATGTATAATAGAGAAAACATAGATCCAAGGTATTTAGGGTTGCATGTACACTTAGGAGTGTTAGAATGCTCAAAAACCCATCAGTGGTGTCAGAGCCAAGGCTTGTTTTCTTGTTATACTTGCAAAATTAGTTGAAAAATCGAATTTTGGAATCCAACAGTTGGAACCCCTGACAGCATATATTCGACTGTTTTGGCTAGAAATGGACTAGGAACATTACCCTTAGATGTTTTTGGACTTATAAACTTGTTTTTGATGTGGTAATGTTCATGCTAATCCAATTTCAAAGATAATTGTCAATAGATTCATGTTTTGTATTAGTTTAAAAGTTATGCTAATTACTTGAAAAAAAATTTGATGTGAATTATCTTTGTTCATATGAGTTTATTAGATTAATAGAAAAATTAATTGATTATGTGTTTTCAATCCAGATTAATCTAAGAGTTTATTCTAAAATGTGTTTTTGTAACTTGTCCTCAAGTTATATGAAAAGTCACATTTAAGTTTCATAAAACTCATAAAAAGTTGGCAATGGTTACAAAAATGAAGAGTCTTGTCCTCATTAAATGGTTTTATGACTCCATAACTTGTCCTCAAGTTATGGAGGTTCAAGAGTCACTTCATTAAATGATAAAATGTGTAACCTTAATTAGTTCCATAAGTTACAAAAATAAAGAAAAGTTACATTCTTTTATTAGTTTAAAGTCTTCCATAACTTGTCCTCAAGTTATGGAACTTGAAGAGTTTTTTTTTTAATTAAAACTACTTTAAACACATAAGTTATGGAATTAATTAGTTTTGAATATTTTCAAAACTTGCCCTCAAGTTTTGGAATTTGTAAAGTTTTCCCCATAAATACTTTAATTCCAAGTTAGCCCTTAGAATTTTAAAAGTTAAAATTCAACCCTTATACTTTATAGTATTATAAGTTAATAATAAATATATGTATAAGAGCAAGTCAGTCTTACCGTTAGTAGGCCTCATTCACGAAGCCGGTCTATAAGGGGGGTATAAGGTTACTGCCTATAAAATGGCAGTTTAATGGGTGTCCACTCTCACCCACCGCTTCCTTGACTGGTGGAGGGTCGTTAGCCGAACGGGTAGGACAAGGACTATAATTCTCCCTTCATTAAAAGTATTAATGATAAATACTAAGTAACTAAACACTTATAAATTCCCAATCTTAGTTACTTAGGAAAATGTGAATAAGGTGCTAATCCGTGAAATTACACTTTGCACTTTGTTTAAACCGTTAGTGGAGCGTGTGTGGTTAACCGGCACACTAACCTGGATTTAACAAAGTAGGCAAAGGGTAACTTAATATTTATCATAGTATCGGTGGAGCTCGTGTGGTTAACCGGCACATCGATTGAGGGGTAAATATTAAGGGTACCAAGTATATTTGCATGGTTACTTCACACCTTGTTTTGTGATCCTCGGCATCCCAGTCACAAAACCTGAAGGGCACACTCGAGATTGAAACATGCCATTGAAAAGTTCAATGAATCTCAAAAGATCTAGGAGTTTCAAATCCAATTAAAAACCTAATTACATTATTTCGTTTTTCATGGTGGAAATTGGTAAATCGTCATTTACCTACCTTCAACTATTTTATAACTCGGATTACGGCATCCCTCTTCCAGTTATAAATAGGTTGTTGGATCCTAGCCTTAATATTTCATATTGGGTGTTATATTAAGGACTCTAGATCAACTATCTTGAATATCTCCCAAAAGATGTCTAGTTCAGACATCTATGATCTTCCCAAATCTCTTGGAACTTTACTTCCTCCACTTCCTCCAATTATTCTCCCTAACCCACAAGTTCAAGGTCACTCAAGCCCTAATGGCAAGCAAGGTCTATGTGTGATCACATCTTAGAGATGAAGTCACATATTGACAAGCTGGGAGAGTTGGGTGTCAAAGTCTTGACAAAGTTGGATGTTCAATCACTTTCTAAGTCACATAGTGAGTTCCTTTGGGACTACTATGAAACAGACTATGACATGAACCTTAATGATCATATCTATTTGCTTGGTGCTGCTGAATCAGCAATGATTTGGAACGATAGTAAAGCAAATTTGATTAGAAGATCAACTTCCCAAAAACTTTATGGACAGTGACAATGGTGACACTGGAAATCCAGAAAAAGCATTCTCTTCCCAATGGAAAGGGATTGGCCATAGTCAACCCGGTTGACCAAATGGTAAAGAGAAAGGCTAAGTCTAAGATAGTCCCATTACCAAAGGGTCCATATGTTTATTTTGCCAAAGGAAGGGGCGTTGATTGCAAAGCTGCCAAATTTACCTAAGGATGTTAAAGTCAATAAGTTTGACTCTACATCAGGTAGAGCCCATTATCTAACTCTGTTAAGTTCTATTCTGAGATCCTCATTACATGATGTGACTGGGTCACATGTTGATGTTTTAAGAATCAAAGAATAGAGAGAAATCTTAAAGGAAGTATATGTTGATTCTGATCGCGAAGGTGGATTTCGATCGCATCAGAATTTTGAGCAAGGAATAGATAACAACAATTTTCCATGTGGATTGTAAGGATAAGTTTTTCCGCAAAGTTTTAAAATAAAAGAAAATTTGTTTAATTTTATTTATTTGAAGTATCCTTACAATGGCATTTGTGGAAAATTATTGCTTATATGATTCCACTGACAGCAATATTGGAAAATGGATTTGATTCTTTCATTTGTGGTAGTGTCTAAATTTACCAAATCAGGAAAGTTCCTCATCACCCAAGTTTCAATTGGACCGAAACTTGGAATCATGCAAGTTGAATAGTATGATGAATGAGAACTTTCAAGCATTGGAAAATCAAGACTAATTACTTGTTCACATGGATGTGTGAGTCAAGTGAAGGACTAAAGGGATCGAGTACACATTCTTGTGCACTGGTCATGTCCACCACAAAGCTCGTTAAGACTATTTGATTTACTAAAGTTTAGTAAATATGGTTATACTTACAAGTTTAAGTATAATTCTGAAACATTGGAAAAGTCTCAATGTATGGCAGAACGAATGGGAAGAATCAAATTAGGCAGAAAGATAAAAGTTTCTCAAATCTGAAAAGATGGGAGAGTACTTTAGTATCATGTTTGTGATCATCTTAATGATTTAGAAATCATATCACAATTAGTCCTCTAAAGGTCATCTTAGTGCATTCTTATGACTAAGAAGAGGAGTCATGAATTGTTGAAATGGTTAGATCAGGAAGATGAGTCATACTTCGTTCCAAAACAATTCTTAGAGTCATAGTCCAAGATTGTAACTTGAGTGACATATCTTAAAGAAAGGTTTAAAACACTTGTCAAATGTAAGAGTAAAAGTGTCCTACTCTTGTACATTTGAAATTGGTAAGTTGTGATGTTTTGGATAAAACAAAGACCAACTAAGGCCAATTGTGTGAAGTGTTTGTCTTGATAAAGAATCCGCACTGTCTCTTGAATATTTGGCAAGATAGTCTTATATGTCAAGAGGATAGTGGGAGTCTTAAAGATCCTAAAAAGAATTTCAAGAACTAATCAAGAATAAAACCTGAGGTTCTTCACTCGCACACGACTTGAGGTTTATAACCTATCATGTTGACATATTCTGTGCCCATTCCAGTTAAAGTTGGCTTTGCATAGGAGTTCTGAAAGTTCTCAATTGGTTGCATAACAACTTGGAAGCACTGGCAGGCCCTGTACTGTCAGGTGGCAAGAAGTTAAGATTGCATAAGTTCAGTCCATATGAGTTTGGATTTGTCATTATCCTTGTCTTGTGACTATGGTTTTGACGATTCACATGGATAAGAACACATACACCATAAAATCTAAGGGTCATAAGGTTTCTCTCCGATTCATGAAAATGATGGTGAGGAAACACTTCCACCAAGTAGATTTGAAGCAGATGGCAAAAGGTCTAAACAATTGAGACTATGATTACGGAATCCCTTTTCATAGTTCTGAAATTGTTTAGACACACATGCATGCTATCTAAGGAAAGATGTATGATTTTGATAAAGTTTTATCAAAGCATCTCGTATCAGAAATTTGAACTTTGGTAAGGAAGTCAATAAAGTATTGATTTCTAGAAGTCCAGCTGATTTCTAAGTACATGTCAAAGCTAGTGGGAGCATAAGTGTTATGCTAATAATCATCATGTTAGTGGGAGCATGATAATTATTGTTAGTGTTGCAAGTTAGCAATGTTAATTATAGAAAACAAAAGTTTCAATTCGTGAGGCTGCAGGGATTGAAAAAGTTGTTTTGCTATAATTAAGGGAGAGGATATACTTCATTTCCGTTCTAAAGGCTTAGATTGAGACCTTAATCATCTTTACTCAAGAATATATATATGAATTTCATGTTGGATTGGTTCAACTTAAGGAAATTCTATATATTGCGTTCTCAAAATTCGATTATGATTACGGCATCCCTCTTCATAGTCAATTTTTGAAAACATGGCAAATAAAAATATTGTAGCAAAAGACTGGTCTAGAATCATATCTTTATGTGAGACATCATGAATCGTGTACCATTTGCTTTGGGTACAGGATCGATTGCATGTGCTATAATATTTGTCATTTCTAAAATTTTCCAAATGCCCAGAGGCATTAAGAAGGGAAAAGGTCTAGAATTGGATATGACTAAAATGATTAAGCAATTATCGAGGACAATCTAAGGTTTACCAAAGATTGGTTGCTCAGGGACAGTTGGAAGTATAGTGCTAATTTTGGAAGGACCATATTGACATATTCTGAAAAGAGGCATCTCTTATTCAGAAGTGATAGTCAAAATGAGAATATGGAGTTGTCTCCATAGGTGGAAGTTATCTGTGTAAGATTAGAAAACTTAATGCAAGAAGCATGTCCAAAGCAATGTACTTTGAATATGAGACTTAGTTTCCATGGAGTAGATCTCCATTGGAATACCTTATAATGACTGTTGACAAGTCTTTGTGACTTTGTACATATTCATTACAGGAGGGTCAGTGCATATAAGTTTAAAATCTAAACAGATTTCGATAAATGATAGGAATTTGAAATTCTCACATTTTTCGATAAGGATTTGGGAGTGTGAAATTAGAATCATTGAAATTATGTTCAATTGGTTTATTTCACAAAGTAAGGATCATAGACAAACATAGAGTGCATACTTGGTGTATGGCAAAGCTATTGTTTAAGAAAAACATAGTGTACATGCTTGGAGCATGGGACAACTAGTGTTTTTAATTCAAGTATAAAGTTGATAAAACCGAAACAATGAATAATGAGTAATCAGTATGGTGATAAATAAAAGTGTTTATTTATATTCATAGGGTTTGATACCATATTTGATTCATTTATTCTTGTGTTTCACTTTGCATGTTTTGACTTCCAGAATAACTAAGTCGCTCTTCCTGAATGATTAAGTTATTCAAACCATCCACAGTCGGTCATATGTTGGAAGTAGATATGAATCAAGACTGTCATGGGTTGGTTTGTAGAGGTCCAAGTTGGTGGACAAAGTGGTGCTACAACACTCATGAGTGCTCAAAAGTTCTGAGTATTGGATTCAACCCGCGCTCATTTGAATCACTTCATAGATTTTATCACGAGTGATCATGAGACGATAATATCTTATATTCTTCAAACCTAGAGATATGAGTTGTTACTATGAGTTGGTTGTACATTGATTGCACGAAAACGCATTCGGTAACTCGATGTTATAAAACGTGCCTTTGTGTATGATTCAACAAGTAGTAGAACAAGCCATATGAGTCGAAGTTTATTCATTCCTTTTACCTTCGGGATAAAAGCGATATCTGTGGGCCCCTCGATGGTTTAAAGATGATACATGTGAGTGCTTGGCCAAGCCAGGACTGATTTGATTTGTTCAATCAGTCAGTCATCATGAATCGGAAATCAGGAAACAAAAAATGGACAGAGAGAATGATTGATAATCCATGTCTCAGTCCATATGATATCTAGAATGGAGGAATATATGATCCCTTATCTAATGGACAAGTCATTGACAAAGGTCAGAGTTCGACAGAAGCTTTTGAGAGCTATGATTGCTGATCGGTTCCTGAAGTCATATGCAATAATAGTTTTAGACTTATCCAAGTGGGAGACTGTTGGATTAATGTCTAAGTCCATAACTATAATTGGTAAGACTTGACCCGACCCGGCATGGTCCATTTGGGTTGCATGGCATCATGCATTTGGATAGACTATAATGAGAGAAATAACACTTAAGGTTGGTTAATATATTATAAGTTCTAATATATTAATAAGGTTATTTAATTAGTATTGATCAAGAACTAATTTGGAATTAATTAAGTGATCAAAAGGAGACTAATTAAATATATGGGTTGATTGTGTAAATCATTCATTCTTATATATGTGGGCTTGTGATCCAAGATTCCTTATGTTGGACTAAGTCCATGGGGTGACCCATGGATACTCCATGGAGGTTAAAATCCATGGAGCATAAGGAATGGGTAAAGTTATGAGTTACATGGTGTAACCCTAATAGCCACCATATAAAAGAATCCCATGGCTCAAGAAATCGTGCACTAATGTGTGAATATGAGGGCTAGACGATTTCAAGGAGTGTTCCATTTCTCTCAAGTCATTCCATGTGCATTTGGTGTTGTGTGAACCATTTGAGGTGTCACACTTGGGGCACTAGGCACTCAAGCTTCATGGAGACAAGCTACATCAAACAAATGTATGTATTCTATCCATTTGATTACCCAAGTATCAAGTATTGTATGCTAGATAGGGTAATACCTTGGAAAGTTCATAATTGCATGTATAATAGAGAAAACATAGATCCAAGGTATTTAGGGTTGCATGTACACTTAGGAGTGTTAGAATGCTCAAAACCCATCAATGTTATCATTGTTAATTGTTTACAAAGCATCATAATTTCTAGTTGTGACATCATCCCCCCGTTAGAGGGAATTTTGTCCCGAATTTTTTTTTGAAGATAGATTTGAGAATGCGAGAATAAGTGAGGGTACTTCTGCTTCATCTGGTCTTCGCATTCCCATGTGTATTCCGGTCCACGTTTCGCGTTCCACCGAACTTTCACAATCGGAATGCGACTTTGCTTAGTACGCTTCATTTCCATGTCCATGATTTCAACTGGTTCCTTGATGAACAGGAGATTCTCGTTGATTTCGATTTCTTCCAATGGAATGACGAGAGTTTCGTCGGACAGGAACTTCTTCAAATTGGAAACATGGAACACGGGGTGTACACTGCTGAGTTCAGCAGGTAGTTGTAGTCTATAAGCCACCAGACCGATTCTGGCAAGAATCTCGAATGGTCCAATGTACCGTGGGTTTAGTTTTCCCCGTTTCCCAAAACGAATCACCCCTTTCCAGGGAGAGGCTTTTAACAACACCCGATCCCCGACTCGGAATTCCAAGGGCTTTCACCATTTATCAGCGTAGCTCTTCTGTCGGTCTCGTGATGCTTGAAATCGAGCTTTGATTTGAACTATTTTCTCTGTCGTTTCGCGTATGATTTCTGGTCCTGTTAATGCATTGCTTGGTTTCTGTTCTCTTGCTAGCTGAGTGTCACCTACCTCAGCCCAACACAACGGTGATCTACATTTACGTCCATATAAGGCTTCAAAAGGAGCAACTTTGATGCTTGAGTGATAGTTGTTGTTGTACGAGAATTCAATTAAAGGCAAGTGGGTATCCCACGACCTTCCAAAGTCTATCACGCATGCGCGAAGCATATCTTCAAGCGTTTGAATGGTTCGCTCACTTTGACCATCGGTTTGTGGGTGGTAGGCAGTGCTCATGTCGAGTTGTGTTCCCATAGCTTTCTGAAGCGATTGCCAAAAGCGTGAAGTAAATCTACTATCTCGATCTGAGATGATAGATATTGGTACTCCATGGAGTCTCACAATTTCCTTGATGTAGATTCTCGTCAATCGTTCCATCTTGTATGACTCTTTTATTGGCAGGAAATGAGCGGATTTTGTCAACCTGTCTACTATTACCCATATGATATCCAATCCATCTGTTGTCTTGGGTAATTTGGTCACAAAGTCCATAGTAATCCTTTCCCATTTCCACTTGGGTATTACTGGTTGTTGTAATAGTCCCGAGGGCTTCTGATATTCTACTGTTAGGTGCATTTCATGCACCCATTTTGTAGCTTTATTCCATAAAAGTGCATTGTATTTATGTTTAAACTCATGCATTTTGCATGTTTTTCGTGATTTTTCATGAGACAATTTCATTCATACATTTTTGTGATATTTCAGGGACTTTTGGAGGTAGGATATTGTTGGAGGAGGTAAATAAGAGTTGCGGACAAAATTTCGGGACTTGCGGAGCACCGAGGAGCAAGATATCAAAGAAATAAAGATTTTGGCTTTACAGACGTTTACACGGCCGTGTAAATGGAAGCCTTGCGTTTACACGCCCGTGTAAACGTAGTTTTCTGCGCATTGTATTTTTGCGTTTATGCGGGCGCGTAAACGACAGTGTTAATTTACGCGGGCCGTGTAAACGTAAATGCAGGTTTTAAAGCAGTTTTTCACCATTCTTAAAGGGGGGAACCGATTTTTTTAGGGGGGGTCGACTTTTGGAGCAGAGAAGGCGATTTTCTTGAGGATTTTAGAGTTGATTAACACTTGGGAACATTTGATTTCACTTTGTAAGAACTTTAATTTCATTTTCTAGATTTGTGATCTTGTTCTAGTCATGAGTGGCTAGAACCCTAGTTTCTCCAACTTCATGTCTTGACTTTTTAGTTGTGATTTCAATCATGTGATTTGATGTTTGCTTCCAATTCCTACCTAGTGAATTTGATTTTGTTTCAATTGAATGTTTGATTCTAATTGTGATTCTTATTGGCCATTTGAATTAGGGTTAGGTCATTCAAGTTATCTAATTGCAAAATCTGTAATTGTTTTGTGAATTGGACTAAGTAACAAACACTAAATTGATTTCCATTGAATGAATTTAGTGTAAATCTTATTCACATACTCTTACACTCCCGAGCTTGTGAGGAGTATTGGGTGTTGTTGGGAACATTCACATAAATCTTATTACAACCTTTTGATTTCTATCTAAGAGCTTGTTTAGACTTAAATTAGAAGGTTAGGTTATTTTCAAAGAGCTTGTTTTGAATTTGACAACTTGGTGAATGGGAAGTGTTAGAACTTGTTAACACTTTCAAGTACCAACTTAGGTGGAATTGAGTAGAAATCATTTCACCCTTGGAATCACATTGCTAAATTGTCTTGCATGGAGTTGGAGTCCTTACAAATCTTGAATCTACTTCATTTAATCAATCATTTACTTATTGCTTTATTCTATCATTTAAATCACTGCTTATAAATTCCCCCCATTCTGTGACCATTTTTGTACCTTACGCAAAAAGGTATAAGCACTTGTCCCGTGTCTCTGTGGATCAACCCTGCTTACCTTGTATTACATTTTTAGCGCAAAGTAACAGTGTTTTGGAGTCATTTTGTACCCCTTTATTTGTTGGGTTTGACACGCCTAACAAATATCTCCCCAAGCTTGAACCTTTCTTGTCCTCAAGAAAAAACAAGAAAAATTTAAACTAGAGAAAATAAAATAAAGGAGAAGAAAAGAAAATCAAAACTAAAATTTTTGAAACTTAATGCAAGAAATCAAAACAAACATGAAAAAGAATCCAACCCAATTAACCCTGTTTTTGTACCATAGTTGAGAATGTACCTGTCGTGCCTTGAGTCAACTTGACTTTAGTCTCAAATTATATAATCAATAGAAATAAGACTTTAGCCACTCCCTAATGCAACTCAACAGAATCAAAGATCACAACACTTGTTTCCTCTCAATATCATCAAGTCAATTCACGGAACAAATTATGGTCTTACTCTCGTGAAATTGTGTGTGACAAAACATGCTCAATCATCTTTTTTTCACAAAATATAACAATGACCACCTCCAGCTATTTGTTGATTAACAACAATCCTTTTCTAAAAAAAATACCTTCTAAAAATTCCTTAATATTTACCCAGATTGATTACAAATTTCAAACCACCTACACCAGTCAAAGTAATTAACATTCAGTTCCAATGTCATAAGTTCAAATCCAAGTCCAAAGGAATCTTTTGGCAGCCAACCATTTTCCTAAACATATTATTCAATTAAACTATAAACACAAATATATACAAACTTTGTAATTACATTTTTCTACAAATAAAGCTCATGGCTTTCTTTGAAATCCGTGTAACGGGCTTCCAACCAACATATCCAGATCAAATGACCTTAGTGTGCTAGATTTAAAGAAATCCCTCGGGTTTACTTGCCCGAACCTCAAAGGCCATAAATTAGCTTTATTTGCTATTATTAAGTTCATGACTTTCAATGGAACCCATGTAGCGAACTTTCAACTCAATCAGTCCAAGACAATTTTGCCTTAGGCGATTAGGTGTAAACCACCCCTCAGAGTTTACTTGTTCGAGTCCCAAAGGTCACAGATTAACTTAATAACAATTTTATTTTATTTTATATATATATATATATATAACTAAGATAACACATAACACTCTTATTAATTTATTTATTTGGCTTATTTCTTTATATTTTCGTCCTTGACTTTTCTATTGTGGGACATCTCACGGTCTAGTACCGTGAGGGGCTTCTAGACATTTTTTGGGGGACTGAAGTTAACATGCAAAGACCCGTAGGTATAGTTGGAAATATGTCCCCAAGCAGGGTATATAAAAGGGAATGAGTAGAAAAGACTTTTAGAGCGCTGGAAGGCTCGGGACATTGAGATTTTATATTCTTTTTATGAATTTTTGAATTTCGCATTTTGAGTTCAATTGAGCATTTACTACTCATAAGACCAGTCATGCGTCCCAAAGAATTGACTCATACCTGCTGTTATGCTCCAATGTTGACAATCTTCTCACTTTCTGTTTTGCACAAGTAGCTTCGGGAGGTGTGTTCGTGTGCGATTAGCTTGCTTTGAGATTTTCAATAAAAAGAGCAAGTCTAATCTCAAGGCAGACGACTTACTTACCAGCTCAACTATTTTGAGAAGATTCGGCTGCTTGAGATTTGATCAAAATAAACATAGAATAAAATTTTTTTATTTTGATATATTATTATTATTTTTTTTTTGAACTTTTTTATGCAATGCAAAACAAAAATTTAGATGCAAAATGCAAAAATATTAAAAATAGAATAGAAAGAAAATCTTTTTGGATTTTGAAAAAAAAAATTCTATGCAAAAAAAAAATAATAAAATAAATAATGCAAAATGTACAAAACTACATGCAACCTACATGCAACGGGATCTATGCATGGATGGATTCCCCTCCCCAAGCTTAAAATAAGCATCGTCCTCGATGCTTGGAGAGAGCTAAACCATCTAATTATCAGGGGTGGTGGAGGATGGTAGATGGGTTGGGAATGGGTCCAAAACAGTCACAAATGCACACCAATTGAATTTTAAGTAAAATATGAACGATTAAAGATATGGAAAGAATTTACCGAATCGTTCTTGGAGCCTCGCAATTGTTGTGTGAACCTCCTCTTCATCCTCCGCAAGCTATCCGTGAAGTATTTTTGGAGGCAGAGATTCATTTTCTAGGCATAAAAAATAAGTTTAAAACCATTTGGGACAATAAAAAAATTGAAATTTACCAAAGACTAAAAAGTTTTACAAGAAAGGACAA
Organism: Lactuca virosa; assembly: GCF_052849685.1. NCBI lineage: Eukaryota > Viridiplantae > Streptophyta > Magnoliopsida > Asterales > Asteraceae > Lactuca > Lactuca virosa. Next base: position 338,264,815 of record NC_136430.1, read on the forward strand.
AAATACCCCTGGGTTGCCTCCCGGTTAGCCGCCCTTTTTTAAAGTCGTTGGCTCGACATGACCCCTGAATATGCATCAATCTAAGTATGTGGGGCTCTCCAATACATCAACCTTCTTGCCACTTCCTTCAATGGAACACTTATCTTGTACTTGACTTTCTTTTTGTATGGGAACCATGCTGGACTTAGACCCTTAATGACAACAATCGTCCAACCGACCCCTTTCTTGTACTTGTCCAGTAAGGTGATCAAACCTTCCTTCTTTGATAGGGCGGTCGAGTTGATGACCGGTTGGGTGTCTTCCTTCTCGGCATACATATCCTTTGAAGGGTTTGGCAGATTTTTCATTTCCGGCTCTTGTGGTTGCTCTACCAGTGAAAGGAGTTTATCATTGGTAATGGGTGGCTCAACCTCTTTTTTGTCAACCTCCAACACCTCCTCTATAGCTTCCTTCACATCCTTCTCCACTTCTACTTCTTCCTCTTCTTCCTCGTCTTCAAATTGCAATCTTGGATCATCAAAAAATTTCCTATCGTTCAAGGTAACGGTAGAAATGATATGCCTTGGGTCCTCTTCAGTATGCAATGGTTAATTTGCCTTGAGCTTCCATTATACTCACAGATTGAGTAAGTTGTGCAATTTGTTGCTCTAAGATTTTGAGGCTAGCTTTGGTTGTTTCCTGGAAGATTTGGGTAGTAGTGGCAATGCTTTTGACAATGTATTCCAAGGACATGCTAGAATTTTCAGTTTGTTGGGGAGGTGGAGGATATAGTTGTTGGAACTGTGGAGTTGTTTGGTGTTGGTCATTTCCCCAAGCTTGGTATGGGTTTTGGCATTGGTTATTTCCCCAAGCTTGGTTGTTTTCCCACCATTGATCATGTTGAGTTTGATCATAACTCCATTGGTTTGGCCAGTAGTAGCTTCCCTTTTCCCGCACTTCCTCCCATTCCCCTTGTGAATATGGACATATGTTGGTATGATATCCATTTTAAGAGCAAAAAGCATAAGGAATAGGTGTGGGCTGCACACTTTGGTCATTTCCAATCATCATAACTATCTAGGCTAGCTCAGAAAGTTGGTCTTTAATGAAAGGAGTGTTCATTTCCGAGCCATACTTTTTGTTTTTTTTTTGTTTGTTTTTTTTAGATAGAGATGTACCTGCTCACAAAAATCTTGACATAAACAATTAGTAACACCGTGTCCCCGGCAACGACGCCAATTTGTTAGGCGTGTCAAACCCAACAAATAAAGGGGTACAAAACGACTCCAAAACACTGTTACTTTGCACTAAAAATGTAATACAAGGTAAGCAGGGTCGATCCACAGAGACACGGGACAAGTGCTTATACCTTTTTGCGTAAGGTACAAAAATGGTCACAGAATGGGGGGAATTTATAAGCAATGATGTAAACGATATAATAAAGCAATAAGTAAATGATTGATTAAATGAAGTAGATTCAAGATTTGTAAGGACTCCAACTCTATGCAAGACAATTTAGCAATGTGATTCCAAGGGTGAAATGATTTCTACTCAATTCCACCTAAGTTGGTACTTGAAAGTGTTAACAAGTTCTAACACTTCCCATCACCAAGTTGTCAAATTCAAAACAAGCTCTTTGAAAATAACCTAACCTTCTAATTTAAGTCTAAACAAGCTCTTAGATAGAAATCAAAAGGTTGTAATAAGATTTATGTGAATGTTCCTAACAACACCCAATATCTACCTTCACCTTAGCACAGGTGAGGCACTTGCTAACGTAAGTGGCAATTTCTGCCTTCATGTTAGGCCACCAATACTGTTGCTTGATATCCAAGTACATTTTGTCTGAACCCGGATGGATGGAGTATCGTGTCTTATGAGCCTCATTCATGACTACTTCTCTGAATCCCCCAAGTTTAGGGACCCAAATTCGGTTCATGAAATAATATGTTCCGTCCTCCTTGACTTCAAAGTTCTTTTCCATTCCACGTAACGCTTCACTTGTTCTGTTTTCTATCTTCATGGCATCGAACTGGGTTGCTTTGATTTGTGAGGACAGATGGGATTGAATGGTTATTGAAAGAATCTTCACACGACGACTTGAGTATTATTTCCGACTCAAGGCATCAGCTACCTTGTTATCCTTGCATGGGTGGTATTTGATTTCGCACTCATAATCGTTCAGCAGCTCAACCCATCTTCACTGCCTCATGTTTAACTCCTTTTGATTTAAAATGTGTTGGAGACTCTTGTGGTCGGTGAAAATGGTGCACTTCGTACCATAAAGGTAGTGCCTCCAAATTTTTAAAGCGAAAACCACAGCTCCCAATTCGAGATCATGGGTGGTGTAATTCACCTCATGTGTCTTTAGTTGTCGGGATGCATAAGCTATCACCTTTCCACGCTGCATGAGTACATAGCCTAAACCCTGATTCGAAGCATCACAGTAAACTACGAAGTCCTCTGTTCCCTCTGGTAGTGATAGTACTGGTGCACTACAGAGAGCTCGCTTCAGAGTTCGGAAGGCAACCTCCTGCTTTTCTATCCATTCAAATGGCACGCCCTTTTGCGTAAGCAGGGTAAGCGGCTTGGCTGTTTTGGAGAAGTTCTGAATGAATCTCCTGTAATAGCCTGCGAGACCTAAAAATTGACGAATTTTTGTGGGTGTCGTTGGGACCGCCCATCCTTCTATGGCTCTGACCTTATAAGGGTCTACATGTATCCCTTCTTGACTGACAACATGACCCAAAAAGTTCACACTACGGAGCCAGAACTCACACTTAGAGAGTTTTGCGTATAACTTTTCAGTTCGTAGGGTTCCCAAGATTTGCCGGAGATGTCGGCCATGCTCCTCTTCACTTCGAGAATAGACTAGGATATCGTCGATGAAAACAATGACAAAATTGTCGAGGAATGGTCGGCAGATTCGATTCATCAGGTCCATGAATGTGGCGGGGGCATTCGTTAGATCGAAGGGCATTACAACAAATTCCTAATGTCCATAGCGAGTTCGGAAAGCGGTTTTGGGGATATCCTCTTCCCGGACTTTGAGTTGGTGGTATCCGGATCGCAGATCTATCTTAGAGAAGTAACTTGCTCCTTGGAGCTGGTCGAATAGATCGTCGATTCGCGGAAGTGGGTAGCGATTTTTGATAGTGAGCTTATTCAATTCTCTGTAATCAATACACATCCTAAAGGATCCGTCCTTTTTCTTAACAAATAGGATCGGAGCTCCCCAGGGTGAGAAGCTAGGTCGGATGAATCCTTTGCTCAAGAGTTCGCTAAGTTGGCTTGATAGTTCTTGCATCTCCGCAGGACCCAACCTATAGGGTGATTTGGCAATGGGCGTGGCTCATGGAACCAGGTCAATTCGGAACTCGACTTGTCTTTCTGGGGGTATCCCCGGAAAGTCTTCAGGAAAGACATCCGGGAAGTCGCAAGCCACTGGGATGTCTCGAATATTGACCTCTTCCTTGGACTTATCCACTATGTGTGCCAGAAACGCCAAGTCCTTCTTTTGTAGATACTTCTGTGCCTTAATGCACGAGATAAGACGAAGGTTCGTACTGGGCTTATCCCCGTATATAATTAGGGTTTCGTGGTTAGGGAGATGAAGGCGAACGACCTTCTCGCAACACATAATTTCGGCATGATGGGGGCTCAACCAGTCCATGCCGACAATCACATCAAAACTCCTAATAGTTACAGGCATCAAGTTTATTTGAAAGACATGTTGATTTAAGGTTAGGGTACATCCTACATAGATTTCCCCAGTTGATTCTGTTTTCCCATTAGCCATTTCCACCGTAAAGGTTTCATTAAGCTTTTGGGGTTGTTGTTTTAGCAGGTGTTTGAATTTATTACTCACAAAGCTTCGCTCTGCTCCGGTATCAAACAGGATGCATGCATATGAGTGGTTAAGGAGAAACGTACCGGTGACGACAGCAGGATCCTGAACCGCTTCTCCTTGACCCATAGTCAGCACTCTTCCTGCTGCTCCTGTCGTCTAGTTGTTTGCATTGGGACAATTCCGCCTGAAATGTCCGGTCTTCCCACACCCATAACAGGTATAACTGGCTCCATCCTTTGTGTTGTTGTTGTTGTTGTTGTTGTTGTTGTTGTTTTGTTGTTGTTGTTGGGCATCTGGTTTTGTGGAAGCTGGGTCCTACAATACTTTGCTGTATGGCCCTTCCGGTTGCATCTTGTGCACATCATCTCTCTGCATTTCCCGTGGTGATGGTAGTTACATTTGTTGCACTTGGGAAGATTACCTGTGTACTGTTTCGGAGCATTCGGCATGGATGAGGCTGGAGCATGTGGTGCTGTGGTAGCTTGGGTTGCTGCATGGACAGTCACTGTTTGTTGCTTCTTAGATGATTCGGAGTTCTGTTTACCTCTTCTCTTGTTGTTCTTCCCTTTCTTATTCTCTTCTTCCTTCTTAACATTCGCTTCCACAATCTTAACACTCTTCTTGCTGTCATGATCATATAGTTTCTTGGCCAATCTTTTGGCGCTATCAAACGTCTCAGGGTTCGCCGCAATGACATTCCCTTGGATAGGTGCAGTCAATCCCCAGATGAACGTCTCAATCTTTTTCCCTTCTGAGGTGATCATACCCGGACACAGAAGGGATAGCTCGCTAAACCTGGATATGTATGCGTCGATATTGGAGTTCTGAACTGTCAAGTTCCACAATTCTTGTTCCATCTTTTGTATCTCGCCTCTAGGGCAGTACTCTGCCAACATCATTTCCTTCGGTTCTTCCCAGGGCATTGCGTTTGCCACTGGAAGGGTCATGGCTTCGATGTGACCGTTCCACCATGAAAGAGCTTGATCAACAAAGGTACATGCTGCGAACTTGACCTTGCACCTATCTGGACACCCGAAAATTTCAAAGACGGATTCAATTTTCTCAATCCACTTCTTTAGGGCTATGACACCTCCCGTTCCATTAAAGGTTCGTGGCTTGGCGTTGGTAAAGTCTTTGTAAGAGCATTTCTTGGTAGGTCATTGATTTATTCCGTTGTTTGAACTTCCACCCCCCTGCCCGTTTCCTCTGCCATTGTTCCCTTGGTGGATTTGTGTCATGGCTGTTGTGACTGCAGCAGATACAACTGCTTGAAACGCAGCTGAGTTGACTTCTGGTGGTGTCGGTGGTTGGTTATTTCTGCGGTTTGGTCTCTGTGGCATCTTGTTGTTGCGGAACAGAAAGATATTGGGTATGTATTGTTTTTAAGCTGAGAATTTCGTGAATCGATTTTTGTATCTAGTTGTTTCCATATATTCACACCAAACAATAATAGTATAAAACACATAGCAGGTCACAACATCACCATTAAACACATAATATTTTTCACTAATAATATCCGTACTTTGATACATGAAAAATTTGCTCGAAAGAGCATACATAGAGGTACAAGTTCGACAACATAACGACTCTATGAGTAGTGTAATCACTTAAACATGGAGTCGGTAGTACATAGCAAACATAAGGGAACATAGCACTAGTAGGGAAGTCTACTGGTCCGAAGTGCTCTAAGATGCGTCGGGTGGTGGGGCTGATGATGTGGATGCGCCCTGAAGACGCGCCACCTGTCGTTCTGTGGCTCGTAGTCGATCCTCCCACATCGCTTGACGTTCATGAAAGTTATGGATTACTTCTTGAGTTTCTCGCTCCGCCCGGGCCACTGCGGCTCGCATCTGATTCAGTGCTCGGCCGTGTCCTGGGCTAGGTCGCCAGTGTTCCATAACGGTCTCACCATGACAGGAAGTGCTCGGTCAACCGGTCCTCCCTCCCTCAAGTCATAGAGCTGGCGAGCCATGCCAAACGGGGGTCGCTGTCCCTGTTGTCTGCTCCATCTCCAAATGTCGATACCCCAGGGAGGGGTAGGGCCGTTAGGGCCCATTCGGTGAGCTGGCACCCTCACTGGGTATGGGGGGTTGATGACTACAGACTCAGTGTCCGATTCATCGCTGTTGTCGCCACCCGACTCTTCCTCTTCAATGTCTGCCACAGGTTCTGTAGGTCCCTCTTCGATTTCCTCTTCCGGTTCCTCTTATTCCATGGGATCCTCTTCAGGCTCCTCGTCGGATTCCTCTAGCCATCCGTTATTCCCCTGATCGGGGAAATACGGATCTCCAGGGAGATGGAACCCAGCCATACTGTCTGCAAGGGGGGAGGGGTATATCAGTAAACTATTATTAATCCTAAAATATTTTTAGTTGTTATAAAAATTGGGTTGATGCATTCTCCTTGTTTAAAAATAGGGTATGCCTTAGGTTTACTGACCATCGCGATCGTTCCAGGGCATGTGATAGTTGTACTACAAAGAAATGTAGTTGATCAGGCTACATTCATCCCTAATACAATTGTGAACAGTCCTGGCTTAATCGGGATGTCAGGTTCTCCCAATCATCTTATTTGATTTGTTATTATGTTCATTTTTCTAAGTCGCACAAGTAAGAGTGTTTATTAGCACATTTTATTTGTTTTGTTCAGAGTTATTTAGTCCCTTGCTGGGTTTATGGTTGCATATCAATGTGTGGTTAGATATGCCAGTTCACTATAAACAGAGCTCTGATACCAACCTGTCACATCCCCGAACCAGACGACGGAAACGTCCGAGGGCTCGCGTGACTTAAATTGAAATATCATCACAATGAATATACATGAAACATAACACATTCATCATATAACATTACATAGTACAACTGGCATTGTTTACATCAGGTACATGGTTTACATTACATGATCCCAAAATATAAAGTGTTTGGTGATTAGCAACTACAAAAGAAACTTTCAACACACTGGATGCTTCCTCGTTCTAACGATTACCTGAGAATACATGTTATTTTGAAAACGGTCAACATATATAATGTTGGTGAGTTCATAAGTATGTTTGATGTAAAATAGTTTATGTCGTTCGTAAAACCCAGAAAATCCGATATTTTCTGTAATAAGATTTTTCATGAAAATGTTGTGATGATCCTGTAAGTATATGCGTGAATGATTTGAAAACGTGTATAAATGACAAGTTTTACATTATAGTTTTTGAAAGTGCAAGTGAGTAAGATTGGTTTCCCCGGAAAACCCGATGTTTTCCGATAAAATATTATGATTGTTTTGTATTATTGTATCGTCACAGCGAATGAATATGATTTCCCCTGATTACTTAGATGGTATTAGATCTCTATGTGAGTCGTTATAACCATGCATGATAATGACTAGTTCGTCTGTCTTGGCATTCTAATGAACACCGGAATTGATCTTAAGATTTTGTCACCCTAGACTGGCCGAGTCTAACTGTAGCGAACAGCTTAGGTGTGGGGGAGTCACCCCCGTATAGATCTATACACAAACTCTCGCTCTCCCTCCAGGAGACTTTGATTACAACTACAGACTACGACCGACAATTATTGGTGTCACCCGACATTACTCACTTAATCCACATGAATTTGATTAACCTTGATTAATGACCTGATTTTAGTTTACTTGAAAAGAAGGTAAGCCTAACAGACGAGGAGAAGATGACTACTAGGCCCTACTAATTACGTATGTTATGTAAGGTTGTCGAGTATACGAAAGGCGCGTTGGCCCATTTCGCATAAGATTTATTTGGACCTTACTAGCAATGCTAATGGGCCACTGAGGCCCAATAGCATGTCAAAGCCATTGAAGGTCCCTTAAGCATGTAATTGGGTCACAAGAGGCCCAATAACATGTATTATTTATGTTGGGCCAAAAAGTCATGTTAATGTGTCACGAAGGCCCAATAAGCATGATTAGAATCTCTCAAGCCCAACAATTAGAATGTTTACTTGTTTTGTATAGTATTAGTGTTGCGAAGTTGTTTAATCGATATGTCGTAAAAATCACCAATTTGTTTTATAACGATTCATAGATTTATAAAAATAGTTATTTTTCTATTTAAAACCCATAAGTTATAAAGTTTTGTATACTTTGACGGAAATTATTTTATTATTAACATAATTGACCAAAAATATTAGTTTGACCTATTCAGCCCCTTAATTTGGTAAAGTTGGCAATTTTTAGCCCTTTTTATGAAAAATGACATATTAGGTCCTTGAACTCTTTTTCATGACATTTTTGGCCTAAACACTTAATTAAATGATGTTTTAAGCCCAAAATTTTATTTTGGACAGTTTCAGCCCCTTAGTTAAAAGATTTGCATTTAAATCCACAGTTTTCGCAAATTTTACAATTTTTACCCAAAATCCAAAATCTTTGCATTTTTAGTCCCTTTTGATAAATAAGACCATTTTAACCCCTGAAATAGGTTTATTTACGTTTATAGCCCTTGTTTTGAGAAAACTTTCCATTTCAGCCCCTTAAATTTGATTTTTCGCATTTTTGGGCCTAAATAACCGAAAAGTCCAAATTTTAGCCCATCAGGCTAAAATTTACATTTTTAGTCCTTTAAAAAGCCTAATATTTATAAAAACTCTTATTTTGGCTGTTTTGACCTTTTGATCTTTGTAGAAACCGTGTATGACATTTTTTTCCCATCTTTTGTTTATTTATCACAAATAGTCCAATAACAAATTTTTATGTTGTAGTGTGTTATTTTAAAGCTTGTATAGTAGTTTATCTTGACATGTTAAGTGAAATATGACCTAGATCACGTATTTTTCCTTCTTAAACTATAGATCTCGAAATATCTTTCAGTTTTAGCACATATTTACCACAAAAACACAAGAAATCACACATAACATACAAATACATATAGATCTTCACATTTTACTTGTATTCTCCCCCATAAATCATATGAAAACCGAAAATAGAGGGGTATGAATTCACCTTGCTTTGAAGTTCACGGTTTTGAAGAAGAAAGGATGGAAATGATGAGATCTTTCGGCCTAACAATCTTCTTTAGAAGTCCTTGGGCTTAGATTGCTTCTAAGGAGTATGATCATGAATTTGAATGAATTAGAAGATGATTTTTGGTGAGATATAGAAGTTAAACTTTGGATTTAAGTAAACACTTACCAGAGATTTGTGTTATGAGTGAAATATCTTCTTGGCATGTAAGCAAGTCTCGAAATTTTGAAGGAAGAATGGAGAGGTTCTTGAGAGAATTTGATAGTATTGGAATGGAGTTTGGTATGTGTGTGTGTTACTACCTTCGGCCGTGAGTAATAAGAAGAGAAAGAGAAGAGAGAGATAGGTGAAGGGATGGATGCATGGAGACATGTGAACTTGCATGGAAGTCCAATATGTAATAAGGAGGTGGCTAACCCTCCTTAATTCCCTTAATTTCTCTTTTTTTTTTCTTTTTTTTTGTTTTCTACTTGGGCCGAGAGAGAGGGAGAAGAGAATGGCTTGGGCCTTTTGTGCTTGAGTCCATAATATGAGGCCCAATTTGATAATTTTTTAGCCCCTTGGGCCTTTAGAGTAGTTCACGGCCCAATTTAGCATAAAGGAATGGATTTGAGTCTATTAAAGCTATTTGGATTTGCTATGGCCCAATAAGGCCCATTAAAGGTAAACTAGTCTATTTTAGGCTTATAAGCCCCAAAAAGGTTAAGTCTTATGAGAGTGGGTCCAATGAGAGCCCATTTGAGAGTTCTAAGCCTAAAATAGTCACATTGGAAGTTTATTGGCCCATTAGGCCCAATAAGGAAATCCTAGTCCATAATGGACTTAAACCGGGATTTCTAGGGTTTCCAACCTTTTGTAGACTATTTACGCGTTTATATGGAGTGTTTGATGGAATTTTGTTGTCATTGAATAAGCATCATACATGCTTTCAAGTTTTAGTTACAATGTTATCCTTGTTAATTGTTTACAAAGCATCAGAATTTCTAGTTGTGACACTGCCTCACCCTGGAGGCAGAACAGAAAGCTGATCCAGATCTGGTCCCCTCACCATACACAGTAAGCACTCCCCCGCTAGGGTCTCGTATGGTCACCATCTAACGCTCACAGTCAATCACATCTCCAAACCGGCTCAACCAGTCCATGCCCACTATGACACATACATCACCTATCGCTATCGGCACCAGATCTATCTGGAACTCCACACCGAAAATCTCCAATACACATCCCTGGAATACATCGGTGGAAAAAACCGGATGCTAGTCGGCTATAGAAACCCTCAGTGGTCGACTCAACGCCTCGCGTCTAACACTAATGTGACGACTAAAGGATAGAGACACAAAGGATCGACTTGCATCCTAGTAAAATAACTCCAAAGCAGGTACATAACTCACAAGAAAAGTACCAACAACGACATCAGGTGTTGCGTGGACCTCTTCCGTGGTCAACTGAAATGCTCTCCCACGAGCCCGCGGAGGCTCAGCCTTCCCTGGTCGGCCATCAGTAACACGTAAAGCAGCAGGAACAGCAGCTTGGGCTGATCCCTGAGTGAGCTGGGGACACTCGGCCTTCCGATGGCCCGTCTGGTTGCAGTGAAAGCAAACCGAGAATACCTTGGGGCATCCCCTCTCCATATGCCCCTCTTTTCCACATTTGTAGCAAATTCTCGCTCGACAAGACCCCTCGTGGCTCTTTCCGCACTTGCTACAAGTGCGACCCTTCTGGCCTCCAGCTCTCGAATCAGCGGGCTTAGCCTGCTTCGTCGCCGGCTGCGACTGTACCGGTCTCCTATCTCTCCCCTGCTGCTCTCTTTCCTCCCTGGTCTGAATCTCCAGCTCAATCTCTCTCCTCCTGGCATTGGTCTGCAACTCAGTCAATGTCCGATAAGACGAGTTCGCCACGAACTCCCGAATATACCTCCTCAAGATGATCAAATACCGAATTACACGTGCATGCTCAGTGGACACGTGCTCAGGGAAGAACAACACCCTCTCATGAAACATCCTCGTAATCTCAGTCACCGACTCTGTCTTCTGCTTGAGAGACAGAAACTCCTGTGCCAAACGTTCCCTCTCCGCCTGGGGAACATACTCATCTCGAAATAACTTTGTGAACCTCTCCCAAGTCACTGCAGCATGATCTGCAGGGGTAAAATCAGTCGTCACAAACTTCCACCAATCCTTCGCTCCCAAGCGAAGCTGGTTCAGCGCGAACCAGAGTCTCAGATTCTCTGGACATGAACACGTATACAAACACCCCTCAATGTCGGAGATCCATCTCATGGCAGCGATTTGATCCTGCGTCCCATCAAACTCTGGTGGCTTCATGTTGCTGAACTCACGGAACAACAATAACGACTCACCTCCCTGTGGCTGGGCTGCAACTATGGCCGCGGTGGCTGCAGCAGCAGCAACCTCCGTAACAGCAGCGTATCGCTCATCGAATGTCTCAATCAACGTGGTGTTGATAGACCCGAACATATCTGGTATAGCCTCTCTGATAGTTGCGGCCACATCCTCATGAATGATCCTGCGGATCTCCTCGTCACTGGTACCACTGCCCCTGGGGTTGTTGCGGGTAATCACCATAGTGTCTCTGAAACGCAAACACAAAATCATCAAAGACTAGCTCAATACACACACACTAGATTACCCACCCCTACACGCTCCTTAGCATCCTAAGATTCTTACTTGAGTCGCATACATATCCAGTGCTTTCAGTAGTACGGGCCCAATACTACCTTCCACACCAACCTGTAGTCGCCTCAAGTCCTCCTCCTAGGATCCTAATTCACAGTACTCTATCCCTCATGGATCCCACTACTCTCTCAATAGATTCCTCAAGGCTCATCTAGGTATCTCTCCTAGATTACTCAAAACTCTCTTCAATGATTCCTGCTATGTTTCAACCTACTCAGTTCACACACAGAGTAAATAGCATATAAAATCAATCAATAGCATACCCTAGACTAAGGAATCATGAATCAGGCAACTATAGCCCTAATTTCTGAAGTACCTAGCCTATTCTCTAGCATGCAGCTCTAATATCTCATAATATAAACAAATAATGGTATTTTTGGGAAATCACCGTTCGGGATCTAGCTGATTGTACACACTGCTCCGTCTCGTTTTTCTCTTTAAAGCTCTTACTCATTTTAGAAAATTGTTTCTTTTTAGAAAAAATTTCTCAAATCGACAGTTTGAGTCCCAACGTACCCGAGAGTACATCCGAATCCCTCAAACCAAGGCTTTGATACCAACTTGTAACACTCTAAAATTTCAAACAAAATTTTCATTTTTAAAACTCATAAAAACTAATGTCACAATTCTCAAAAACCACATTTGTCTCAAATGTTAAACACAAATCCACAAAATAACTGATAGTATCCCAGAATCCTCAGACAAACTCTCCAACAGGTGTGTAAAATCAAGTCGGCGCCTTTCCGCGATCCTGAGAAGTAAGTGAAACACATAACACACAACACGGTAAGCACGAAGCTTAGTGAGTTCCCCAAAATACCACATACACAAAATAATAAGCCTCCCATGGCTATAACTTGGCGTTGACCCTCTGGTCTCATGCGTCTCGGTGAGGACCCTCCGGTCTCACGGCTCGGTGTGGACCCTCCCGTCATGTGTCTCGGTGAGGACCCTCCGGTCTCACAGCTCGTGTTGGATCCTCCAGTCCTGTATCTCAGTGAAGACCCTCCGGTCTCACAACTCGGTTTGGACCCTTCGGACCTAACTCAGTAAAGCACAGAATAATATAGCATTTATCACAAAGACAAAATGCATAATATCATATAACTCAATATAAGCACATAGGACCCTCCGATCAATAACTCAAATAAGACCCTCTGGTCACTCAGTATTACCACTCAGGTAAGTATAGTGAGAAGACTCACCTCGAAAGTAAGCAAGTAGATCTAGTACCCCACGAACAGTCTAGACTCCGCCTACATAATATAATTATCTCTAGTAAGCAAATCGAAATAACCAATCCGAGATGCTAAGTTAACTCCTCCACTAAATCTTAAAAAGGGTGAAAAGACCATTTTACCCCTCCATGGTCTCCAAGGTTCACAGTTGACCAAACCCTAAAAGTCAACGATAGTCAACGCTCAAGTCAACAGTCCATGTTGACTAAACTCGTCGAGTGCATCTATGGGACTCGTCGAATTCCTTCACTTTCTCTAAAGTAACGGTAAAATCCAACTCAGCTCGTCGAGTTGTCTCGTCAACTCGCTGAGTTGTAGCTCGTGCAGTCTATCGGGTAAAACCCTAGCTGACTCGTCGAGTTGCCTCATGCACCCGTCTATTCCCTCTAGACCAATTCTCATTCAGACGATTCGAAGCAGAAATAATGTCCCAAACTCTAGATCTAGCCTCCTAAGGCTGCAATACCACGTAAAGCTGCAAGCTTTACGTCCATGCATGGCATCTAGGGCTCGAAATGCCATAATAAGCTCTATATGGGGTTTAATGCATAAAAGTTTATCACTAGCTTGATAAATCTTGGATCTTTAGACTCAAGGGACCTCATTCAGTCCAGATATGATGTTGCAACTTCATGGCATGCTCAAGTGACTCAATACCCAAAAGATGGATGAGAGAAAGCCCTAGAACTCCCTAGAAAGAGATCTAACAAAAAAATGGTCAAGGTGGTAGCTTTTTACCTCCAAAAAGAAGCTAACACTAAAGAACACTGGATCCAAAAGTTCCTCCTCGTTCCAAGCCTTGATGCTCTCCAACCTCCTTCTAAAAGTGCACTAGAACACACAAGATTAGCTTCTCTTTCTCTCACACAAGGTTATAGCTCGATTAGGGTTTCTCATAGAGTGTTAGTGTGATAAGGGAGGCGGAAATGGAGGCTTAAGGTCCTTTAAATAGGACACAAACCCTAAAAATTAGGGTTTTCTCACTCAACACCTACTCGTCGAGTTGGGGTCCTCCAACTCGTCGAGTAGACTCTAAAAATCATGCGGCCATTAACTCCTCTACTCGGCGAGTTGGGGAATCCAACTTGTCAAGTTGCTCTGAAATTACGAATGCAAATTAATTAAATATTATACCTGGGAGTCGGGATGTTACAAGACTAGTCCCCACGGTGTGGCCTTAAGCTGCCATGACACGACGACTGGGGAATTACCAACTGTTTTAGCATTTTGTGCCTACGACGTGGCCAAAGAAGGCCACGAGGTGTAAGGCTGCTGATTGGGAAATGTTGATTTTGACTTTGACTGTTGACTTTTTGACCAGTTTAACTTTTTGTCAAACTTAAGCAGAATTGAGCATTTGGCTAAGAATTGGTTACGGTTTGGCTTTAGGAAGCTTCGATTGGATGTTTTGTTGTTGAGGTAGCTGTTGGGCTTCTATTGAATTGTTCAGGTGAGTTTTCCTCACTGTACTCGTGGGTCGAAGTCACCAATGCCGGCCCATTAGATTGTGTTATGTATCCTTGTGTATAGGATGTTCCTATGTGGTAGCGATCTGTTAGATTGGTATATATGTATTATTACCGGTACTTGTTGGCTATATGTTTATGTTTATCTGTTTCATATGTCGACATAGTGCGGTTTTGGGTTGAGGCTTTACTACTATGTGTGTAAGCCAACAAACCGGGGCATTCCAGTCCGATGGCTGAGTGGGCCAGGGTATTCCAGTCCGATGACTGATTGGACCCGTTGCATATTGGCATTCCAGTCCGATGACGGATTGGGATGAGGTAATCCAGTTCGATGACTGTGGGCTGGGGGTAATTCAGCCTGATGGTTGTGGACCCGATGGTATTCCAGTCTGATGACTGATTTGGCTTGTGCATATTGGCATTCCAATCCAATGACTGATTGGGCCTACGGTAATCCAACCTAATGGTTGTGGACCTGAGGGTATTCCGGTCCGATGATTGATTGGACCCAGCATGTATGATTGTATATGTTATGTTGTGTAGTGGTATTTTGGGGGAAGTCACTAAGCTTTCATGCTTACAGTTTGATTTCATGGTTTCAGGTACATCAGATGATCGGGGCAAGGCCAATGCATGATTGTGCACATCATCCTCGGGTATTTTGTTGATTAAGGATGTTGGGATACTCTAATTTATAATTATGGCTTTTGGAAACTATGTTTTGTATGAATTATGGTTTATAAAAATGGTTTGAAAAATGAAAATTTTATCAAGATTTTTGGAATGTTACAAGTTGGTATCATATCCCTGGTTTGAGCGAATTGGATGAGCATTCGTGTGATTCCAGACTCAAACTAACGATCTGTAAAAGTTTTCAAAATAGTTTTCAAAATTGTTGTAAAAAAATGTTTTCAAAGGTAACCAAAGAAGGATGAGATATATACGATCACTCAGAGCAACATAATATGCCCCAATATAGCCACACTGTTATTTTCTTATGATGATTGTGATCGAATTGCATGCTAGTTTGTAGGGTAGGGATCCTCAGGAATTGCATTCTAGAATTGTCTGATGTGTGATGCCTGATAGCCTAGGAGAATTTCTTGTATGTTAAATGTAATTGACATCATTACTGTAGTTGCTTAGTGTGTGCATCATAGTTGTATATAACTAAGATTTTATAGCCTGAGAATGGTTGATTTGGCCTTATTTCATGTTCCTTGTCTGGTTGTGGGCTTAGGATAGAATCAAGTATTTGACTATCTATTGAATCCAGCGTTATGTATGATTAGCATGTACGAGTGGTTGCAGGTTTGGTGGAAGTTCAATGAGAATGTGTGGTGGTAGCAAGCCAGCTTGAGGGGATGATTAGCCACTCTTGAGAGAGTAGATATAGGATGTATGTGTATCCTATAAGCTTAGGCCTAGTGGTCAGTAATTGCGTGTAAGGATCTGCCTCATTTTTATGTTAGTGCCAGTCGGTTTCACTGCTCGAATGCTGCTTCTTTGTGCTTTATAGGACTCATATTGATGTGAGTTAACTATTAAACGATTATGTTAAGTTACATGCTCCAAAGGTTAAATAATTTTAGAATGATTGATTCGGCCCTATTGTGCAGCTCTCGTCCGAGTCTAACCATTGTAGGGTTGGGTCTTTTAGTCGAAAGATTATTTAAGTTTTGTTTCATGTACTTGTATTCATGAAGTAGTTAGCTGACATTAATAGGGGTTTTTCAGCAACTGATGACATGGTGAGGTGGGGACCCTAGGAGAGCCTAGGAAGTGCTTTACTACATGTGCTATGCTATTTAGTGGGTATTAGGAGTATTATTATGAGTAGGTGACTTAGAGGACTCATGATGATTTTTGAGGAAAGTATGGATATGTATGGAAGGTAGTATTGGGCCTGAACTACTGGAAGAACATGATCTGTACTCGAATCGAGGAAAGTCACAAAGATTCGGTTGAGGGTAGATAGCATGGTTTGTGTCACACCCTGGCCGTCGGCGGAAACACAGGGCGGTGTAACGTCATTTCTCGTATCATACTTATCAACTTCCTGAAAACACATGCATTTTAAAATACGTCAACATAAAGTTGGTGAGTCCACAGGTTTTGACTCCATATAAAAATAATACATTTTCCAAGTTCAAAAGTATAGTTTTGAAAGTATCATTTTGACTCTCCAACGTTTAGTATATATATCCTAGGTAAGTATATACCTATAAGTCTCATATATTATAAATATAAATGTTTGTAATTCTATACAAACTAAGTTGCTACGTATAAATCTTATTTCAATTCTATGCGAGTAAGTAGGATAGGTATAGTGGTCTACTTAATATACAAGTAATATACCTACTAGATTCTTATACTTAGAGTATAAGTCTTTGAGAAACTTATACTTAACATTCATACTTGTATATCGACAAAGTATAATGCTTCTAAAGTTGTGCTACCATGAGTCTGTAGCTGCGACTATATGACTTAGTTTTATACCTCTTATTATTATTACAAGGATCACACCTTGTGGTAGTTACAAGGATCACACATTGCGGTAGTACAAGGATCACACCTTGCGGTAGTTTCCGCACGCTTCATCGACGTCGGAAGGTAGTAAATTAGGCAAGTTCTTCACCCGAATACCGTTGGGTTGGAGCTAGCAACCACGGGTGGGGTTGTCAACCCGTATAGATCCATATACAACTTCCTCGCTCACACGAGATTAACGGTTACAGGTCAGAGGATTTCCACTAAGATTTCCAATCTTAGTTGATGAATAGAATAACTCATGTAAACCTTGACGGCGTTCTATAGTTGTAATAACAAAAGCATTTTCGTGTCTAAAACCCTAAGTTACTAGACTATGCTTTTAAACATTACTCCTAATTTCATAACATTTAGGCAGTATAAGAGCTATAACTTGAAGTAAAAACTGGTTTTATCTTGACATAAAACCAACAATAATATATAACATATCAAGTTTTATCTTGACATAAAACCAAAAATAATAGCATATAACATATCAGGTTTTATCTTGACATAAAACCAATAATAGCAACATACTTTTTAACATATAGAACTCCCGAATATAACTTCGGAACTATATCGCACACAACATATATATAGAATCCTAAGTATAACTCAAGATCTACATTAATATAAGAACATGCTAACAAGTTGATAATAGTTGTATATATTCAAAATATTATATTTAGAACAACTATATCCCGGTTAATATAACTATCTACGTTGATACTAATATACTATCATATAGACATAATAGTAACGTATATACAATATTTAGCATGCGTTTTCCCCCAAAAATATTAGAAAGTGGGGCCGTGAAACTCACCTTAATATCGTGCTTCGACAGAATCTAACTGAAAACAGTCAGCGGTTTGCGATAACCGCCTCGGAAAGCGAAACGGCTTCAGTAAACGAGAGAGAGAGAGAGAGAGAGAGAGAAGAGATTAGGTGTGAGGAATGGATGAGGTCGAAGCCTCTATTTATAGGCTGATTTTTGGCCCTCACGACGTGAGAATGATAGATTCACGTCGTGAGCTATGGCAAGAGTCATCCCGTAGCTTTAGCGTGTGTTTTCTAGCCTCGAATACTGTCCTGCAGCGTCCTCACGTCGTGAGCTTTTGGGTTATCATTCCGTAGACTTCTAGCTTCAAAATGTGGCTGTTTGACTCCTCACGTCGTGAGTTTTTTTGATCACGTCGTGAGTCCAGTCAGATTAGGCTTTCTGACACGTGTCATGCTCTAAGACAGTTGTAACTTCGGAAGGTCCTAACTTTTGCATACGAACTCCGTTTTTGACGTTCTTTATACCCACACATAGGTAATTCCGAGTACTAGAACTCTCTATTAGATTCCAATAGCTAATTCTAAGACTATTTTAAATTTCTCTTGTTATAGAGATTTTATAGTGTTAGAGTTTATCATAACTTCTTCACGCGAAGCCAGATTTCGACGTTCTCTATATTTTTGGAATCGTATGGATGTATACTTTGATTTGTATCATAAAATATGTATGAAAGTTCATATTGGTATTAGAATTTATCAGGAACTACATAGTAAGTTTATCACATTACTATTTTAACAAGATCACATTACATGATTGGTATAATCACATGTGATTATTATTGACCTATTTTGACTAGTGTTACATTCTCCCCTCGTTAAATAATTTCGTCCCGAAATTTATTTTGTACCAGATACCACCGAAGGGTCCTGGATAGCTTCCCTGCTTCCTATTACCAATGTCCTACCACGACCTAACTTCCTTGACTCCTTAACTTTGGACATTCCTTCTTGATATGTCAAATTTCACCACACTCAAAACATGTTCTTCCTCCATCATATCCTGTTCCAGTGTTTGTTCCTTGATTTTCTGTTATAGTTGTTGTGCTCCTGCAGTAACTCGCAGTGTCTCCCCTCTTTTTGCACTTCATGTGCTGGTTAGTTGATGAGCTATTCACTTGGTACTGTCATATGTTGAAGGATTCGATGCGATCACCATTCCTTTGATTTGTGATGCTAGACCCCAGATATATCGCTCAATCTTCTTATATTCGGGGGTTACAAGAGTTGGACACATTACCGCAAGGTCGTTGAATCTAGCGGTATAAGCATTTATCTCGGAACCCTTCATTGTTAGGTTCCACAGCTCTTGTTCCAGCTTTTGTATTTCCTCTCTTGGACAATACTCCTCTACCAACATCCTCTTCAGCTCTTCCCATTTCATGGAATTTGCACCATCAATTCCCATTGTATTAACATGATTGTTCCACCATGTTAACGCTGCATCAACGAAGGTACACGCAGCAAATCGTACCTTACATTCGTCTGGACAGAAGCTTATTTGAAATACTGATTCTGCCTTTTCAATCCACCGGGTCAAGTTAACAACCCCTTCCGTTTCATGGAAGCTCTTATGACTTGCAATTCATAAAATCCTTGTAGGTACACATTCTGGCGGTCCCTACATTGCCTTCATTTCTAACTCCTCCTCTTGTGACAATAGCTAGAGCTGCATCGATTCTCTAAGCTATGATTTCTTCAAGTTCTGCTGAACTTATTGGAGGGTTTGTTTCTGGTGGTGGTGGTGGCGGTTATTGTTGTTGTGGTTCTGGTCGTTGGTTAAGGTTTAGACGAGCGCTACTTCTTCTAGGCATTTTTTTAGTTCCTATACATTTTGGATCACCAAGTGTTTAGTCTATCAAATATTACTCCCAATTTAAATAGTTAATATGGTCTGATCATAATAAAATATAGTTGTACACCTACACCTAGTTGTGATAAGATCTATGGACATATGAACTTTAGTTGGAATATCTGATCTAAATCCTTGAGATCAAAAACATTTCGGGTATTTAGGTGTATTATCATCGTGGGTGTGAGTCTTCATATATGACTCTATATTTGTTATATTCATGCTCTATTAATTATTGTTCGTTACTTCAGGGCTAGCTGATAAGGCACCGGCCAGTCAGGACAGTCGGAGGGCAGGATCATTTTAGCATATAGCCGTTCAGAAATCCAGCAACCCAAGCGACATGTTTATCCTGTCACCGCTCCCGTAAGTAGTCCTTTAGTAGTATAATTAATAATACTTTTATTTGTAGGCTAAGGGATATACCTAAACCCAATAGAGTAAGCCCTAAACTATAGTCGTGCTTTCCTAAGAAAGTACTAATTCACTATAGTTAATAGCTCTAATGCCAATCTGTCACACCCCGGCCGTCGGCGGAAACACCGGGCGGTGTAACGTCATTTCTCGTATCATAGTTATCAACTTCCTGAAAACACATGCATTTTAAAATACGTCAACATAAAGTTGGTGAGTCCACAGGTTTTGACTCCATATAAAAATAATACATTTTCCAAGTTCAAAAGTATAGTTTTGAAAGTATCATTTTGACTCTCCAACATTTAGTATATATAGCCTAGGTATAATGGTTTACTTACCAAATAAGTATATACCTATAAGTCTCATATATTATAAATATAAATGTTTGTAATTCCATACAAACTAAGTTGCTACGTATAAATCTTATTTCAATTCTATACGAGTAAAACCGCTACGTATAAATCTATTTCAATTCTATACGAGTAAAACCGCTACTTATAAATCTATTTCAATTCTATACGAGTAAGTAGGATAGGTATAGTGGTCTACTTAATATACAAGTAATATACCTACTAGATTCTTATACTTAGAGTATAATTCTTTGAGAAACTTATACTTAACATTCATACTTGTATATCAACAAAGTATAATGCTTCTAAAGTTGTGCTACCATGAGTCTGTAGCAGCGACTATATGACTTAGTTTTATACCTCTTATTATTATTACAAGGATCACACCTTGTGGTAGTTACAAGGATCACACATTGCGGTAGTACAAGGATCACACCTTGCGGTAGTACAAGGATCACACCTTGCGGTAGTTTCCACACGCTTCATCGACGTCGAAAGGTATTAAATTAGGCAAGTTCGTCACCCGAATACCGTTGGGTTGGAGCTAGCAACCACGGGTGGGGTTGTCAACCCGTATAGATCTATATACAACTTCCTCGCTCACTCGGGATTAACGGTTACAGGTCAGAGGATTTCCACTAAGATTTCCAATCTTAGTTGATGAATACAATAGCTCGTGTAAACTTTGACGGCGTTCTATAGTTGTAATAACAAAAGCATTTTCGTGTCTAAAACCCTAAGTTACTAGACTATGCTTTTAAACATTACTCCTAATTTCATAACATTTAGGCAGTATAACAGCTATAACTTGAAGTAAAACCTGGTTTTATCTTGACATAAAACCAACAATAATATATAACATATCAAGTTTTATCTTGACATAAAACCAACAATAATAGCATATAACATATTAGGTTTTATCTTGACATAAAACCAATAATAGCAACATACTTTTTAACATATAGAACTCCCGAATATAACTTCGGAACTATATCGCACACAACGTATATATAGAATCCTAAGTATAACTCAAGATCTACATTAATACAAGAACATGCTAACAAGTTGATAATAGTTGTATATATTCAAAATATTATATTTAGAACAACTATATCCCGGTTAATATAACTATCTACGTTGATACTAATATATTATCATATAGACATAATAGTAACGTATATACAATATTTAGCATGAGTTTTCCCCCAAAAATATTAGAAATCGGGGCCGTAAAACTCACCTTAATATCGTGCTTCGACAGAATCTAACTGAAAACAGTCAGCGGTTCGCGATCACCGGCTCGGGAAGCAAAACGACTTCAGTAAAAGAGAGAGAGAGAGAGAGAGAGAGAGAGAGAGAGAGAGAGAAGAGATTTGGTGTGAGGAATGGCTGAGGTCGAAGCCTCTATTTATAGGCTGATTTTTGGCCCTCGCGACGTGAGAATGATAGATTCACGTCGTGAGCTATGGCAAGAGTCATCCCGTAGCTTTAACGCGTGTTTTCTAGCCTCGAATAGTGTCCTGCAGCGTCCTCACATCGTGAGAAAACCTTGCTCACGTCGTGAGCTTTTGGATTATCGTTCCGTAGACTTCTAGCTTCAAAATGTGGCGGTTTGACTCCTCACATCGTGATTTTTTATGCTCACGTCGTGAGTCCAGTCAGATTAGGCTTTCTGACACGTGTCATGCTCTAAGACAGCTGTAACTTCGGAAGGTCGTAACTTTTGCATACGAACTCCGTTTTTGACGTTCTTTATATCCACACGTAGGTAATTCCGAGTACTACAACTCTCTATTAGATTCCAATAGCTAATTCTAAGACTATTTTAAATTCCACTTGTTATAGAGATTTTATAGTGTTAGAGTTTATCATAACTTCTTCACGCGAAACCAGATTTCGACGTTCTCTATATTTTTGGAATCGTATGGACGTATACTTTGATTTGTATCATAAAATATGTATGAAAGTTCATATTGGTATTAGAATTTATCAGGAACTACATAGTAAGTTTATCACATTACTATTTTAACAAGATCACATTACATGATTGGTATAATCACATGTGATTATTATTGACCTATTTTGACTAGTGTTACATTCTCCCCTCGTTAAATAATTTCGTCCCGAAATTTATTTTGTACCAGATACCACCGAAGGGTCCTGGATAGCTTCCCTGCTTCCTATTACCAATGTCCTACCACGACCTAACTTCCTTGACTCCTTAACTTTGTACATTCCTTCTTGATATGTCAAATTTCACCACACTCAAAACACGTTCTTCCTCCATCATATCCTGTTCCAGTGTTTGTTCCTTGATTTTCTGTTATAGTTGTTGTGCTCCTGCAGTAACTCGCAGTGTGTCCCCTCTTTTTGCACTTCATGCAAATATAACAGTCACCTGCGTGTTGATGGTTACATTGACTGCACCATGAACAGTTACCTAGGTGATGACGGTTGCACTAAGAGCACCATGGGAATGTTCCAGCATACTTCCTTGGTTGTATGGGTATTGTTGTTGTGGCTGCATAATTAGTTGCCACATCTTGTCTCTCCTCAGATGATTGTCTGGGATTCTTCCCATTAAATTTGCGCTTGTTCGTTCCAGATTCGGGACACTCAGCTATAAATCCCACTTGGATTTCTGTGCTGGTTAGTTGATGAGCTATTCGCTTGGTACTGTCATATGTTGAAGGATTCGATGCGATCACCATTCCTTTGATTTGTGATGCTAGACCCCAGATATATCGCTCAATCTTCTTATATTCGGGGGTTACAAGAGCTGGACACATTACCGCAAGGTCGTTGAATCTAGCGGTATAAGCATTTATCTCGGAACCCTTCATTGTTAGGTTCCACAGCTCTTGTTCTAGCTTTTGTATTTCCTCTCTTGGACAATACTCCTCAACCATCATCCTCTTCAGCTCTTCCCATTTCATGGAATTTGCACCATCAATTCCCATTGTATTAACATGATTGTTCCACCATGTTAACGCTGCATCAGCGAAGGTACACGCAACAAATCGTACCTTACATTCGTCCGGACAGAAGCTTATTTGAAATACTGATTCTGCCTTTTCAATCCACCGGGTCAAGTTAACAACCCCTTCTGTTCCATGGAAGATCTTAGGACTTGCAATTCATAAAATCCTTGTAGGTACACATTCTGGCAGTCCCTACATTGCCTTCATTTCTAACTCCTCCTCTTGTGATAATAGCTAGAGCTGCAGCGATTCTCTGAGCTATGATTTCTTCAAGTTCTGTTGAACTTATTGGAGGGTTTGTTTCTGGTGGTGGTGGTTGCGGTTGTTTTTGTTGTGGTTCTGGTCGTTGGTTAAGGTTTAGACGAGTGCTACTTCTTCTTGGCATTTTTTTAGTTCCTATACATTTTGGATCACCAAGTGTTTAGTCTATCAAATATTACTCCCAATTTAAATAGTTAATATGATCTGATCATAATAAAATATAGCTGTACACCTACACCTAGTTGTGATAAGATCTATGCACATATGAACTTTAGTTGGAATATCTGAACTAAATCCTTGAGATCAAAAACATTCCGGGTATTTAGGTGTATTATCATCGTGGGTCTGAGTCTTCATATATGACTCTATATTTGTTATATTCATGCTCTATTAATTATTGTTCGTTACTTCAGGGCTAGCTGATAAGGCACCGGCCAGTCAGAACAGTCGGAGGGTAGGATCATTTTTAGCATATAGCCATTCTGAAATCCAACAACCCAAGCGACATGTATATCCTATCACCGCTCCCGTAAGTAGTCCTTTAGTAGTATAATTAATAATAGTTTATATTTGTAGGCTAAGGGATATACCTAAACCTAACATTGTAAGCCCTAAACTATAGGCATGCTTCCCTAAGAAAGTACTAATTCACTATAGTTAATAGCTCTTATACCAATCTGTCACACCCCGGCCATCGGCGGAAACACCGGGCGGTGTAACGTCATTTCTCGTATCATAGTTATCAACTTCCTGAAAACACATGCATTTTAAAATACGTCAACATAAAGTTGGTGAGTCCACAGGTTTTGACTCCATATAAAAATAATACATTTTCCAAGTTCAAAAGTATAGTTTTGAAAGTATCATTTTGACTCTCTTTAGTATATATATCCTAGGTATAATGGTTTACTTACCAAATAAGTATATACCTATAAGTATCATATATTATAAATATAAATGTTTGTAATTCCATACAAACTAAGTTGCTACGTATAAATCTTATTTCAATTCTATACGAGTAAAACCGCTACGTATAAATCTATTTCAATTCTATACGAGTAAAACCGCTACGTATAAATCTATTTCAATTCTATACGAGTAAGTAGGATAGGCATAGTGGTCTACTTAATATACAAGTAATATACCTACTAGATTCTTATACTTAGAGTATAAGTCTTTGAGAAACTTATACTTAACATTCACACTTGTATATCGACAAAGTATAATGCTTCTAAAGTTGTGCTACCATAAGTCTATAGCTGCGACTGTATGACTTAGTTTTATACCTCTTATTATTATTACAAGGATCACACCTTGTGGTAGTTGTATAGTTGTAATAACAAAAGCATAGTTGTAATAACAAAAGCATTTTCGTGTCTAAAACCCTAAGTTACTAGACTATGCTTTTAAACATTACTCCTAATTTCATAACATTTAGGCAGTATAACAGCTATAATTTGAAGTAAAACCATGTTTTATCTTGACATAAAACCAACAATAATATATAACATATCAAGTTTTATCTTGACATAAAACCAACAATAATAGCATATAACATATCAGGGTTTATCTTGACATAAAACCAATAATAGCAACATACTTTTTAACATATAGAACTCCCGAATAAAACTTCGGAACTATATCGCACACAACATATATATAGAATCCTAAGTATAACTCAAGATCTACATTAATACAAGAACATGCTAACAAGTTGATAATAGTTGTATATATTCAAAATATTATATTTAGAACAACTATATCCCGGTTAATATAAATATCTACGTTGATACTAATATACTATCATATAGACATAATAGTAACGTATATACAATATTTAGCATGCGTTTCCCCCCGAAAATATTAGAAAGTGGGGTCGTGAAACTCACCTTAATATCGTGCTTCGACAGAATCTAACTGAAAACAGTCAGCGGTTCGCGATCACTGGGCTCGGGAAGCGAAACAGCTTCAGCAAACGAGAGAGAGAGAAGAGATTAGGTGTGAGGAATGGCTGAGGTCGAAGCCTCTATTTATAGGCTGATTTTTGGCCCTCACGACGTGAGAATGATAGATTCACGTCGTGAGCTATGGCAAGAGTCATCCCGTAGCTTTAACGTGTGTTTTCTAGCCTCGAATAGTGTCCTGCAGCGTCCTCACATCTTGAGAAAACCTTGCTCACGTCGTGAGCTTTTGGGTTATCGTTCCGTAGACTTCTAGCTTCAAAATGTGGCGGTGTGACTCCTCACATCGTGGGTTTTTATGCTCACGTCGTGAGTCCAGTCAGATTAGGCTTTCTGACACGTGTCATGCTCTAAGACAGCTGTAACTTCGGAAGGTCGTAACTTTTGCATACGAACTCCGTTTTTGACGTTCTTTATATCCACGCGTAGGTAATTCCGAGTAATAAAACTCTCTATTAGATTCCAATAGCTAATTCTAAGACTATTTTAAATTCCTCTTGTTATAGAGATTTTATAGTGTTAGAGTTTATCATAACTTCTTCACGCGAAGCCAGATTTCGACGTTCTCTATATTTTTGGAATCGTATGGACGTATACTTTGATTTGTATCATAAAATATGTATGAAAGTTCATATTTGTATTAGAATTTATCAGGTTCTACATAGTAAGTTTATCACATTACTAGTTTAACAAGATCACATTACATGATTGGTATAATCACATGTGATTGTTATTGACCTATTTTGACTAGTGTTACAGTTTGATACCATGATTCGTGGCAGTGTTTCTATATCTATCGATTTTTTGGTTATGTTTGTTCAGGCTGAGGATGGGTGTGGTGATTATTTAGGCATCAGTGGCCATGTCAGTTTTGTAGTTTGAAAGCTACATACCTGTCTGAGTTAGTTAATCTTGAGGTCTTGAGGGCCTTGCTCGAGGTAGTGCCAGTTGAGTCGCGGGACTCAAGAAATAAGCGATTGTTATGATCAAATCGAGGATTCTAGTCGGAGGCTGAATGATTGGCAGATGGATTGGAATGTCACTATCTATGGTGGGGTTTATTTTCTTCCACATTTTTGTGTTCGGAGGAAAGAGAGAGCATATGTAACAACATAAATTTTAAACCAAAATTTTCAGATTTCAAAACACATTTTTCTTAATTCAAACATCTCAAAAAGTATTATAGTATCAAATCATCCAACACATATCCCAAAAATTGAATATATAAATAATCCCGGATCCTTATGACTCAAATCTCTGGCGTGTGTACAATCAAGCCGGCGCCTTCCTGTGATCCTGAGAAGTACCTGAAACACATGTCACATACACGGTAAGCATAAAGCTTAGTGAGTTCCCTAAAATACCACATACACACACTAGCCACTCGAGGCTATAACACTGCAAGACCCTCCGGTCAATGTGTCTCAGTGGGACCCTCCAGTCCCCCAACTCTGATGGACCCTCTGGTCCTAACTCTGTGGACCCTCCGGTCCTAACTCAGTAACTCAATAATACAACACATACACAATAAGCACACAGTAAATAAGCAGGATAACTCAAATCACAGTACATGCACACAAGACCCTCCGGTCACACATAGGTTACCACTCAGGGTAAGTATAGTGAGAAGACTTACCTCATAAGTACTCGGATAGTCTCGAACTCAAATCACCGGTCTAGCCTTCCCCTAACACAATGATAATAATCCCTAATTAATAAAGCTCTCACTGAAGCTAAGCTAACCCTTCTACAAACTCATAGAAGGGAAAAATACCATTTTACCCCTTCATGGCCTTATAGTCCTCAAATTGACCAAACCCTAAAAGTCAACCGAAAGTCAACGGCAGGGAGTACGTTGCGCGTACCAGCTCTCTACGTTGGGCGTACTCGGCTGCCATGCAAGTCATCGGGGATGCTCGACCCCTACGCTGCACGTACTGGGAGTACGCCCAGCGTACGTCCCAGTTTCACTATCCTCCCGTTTTTGGTCTTAATTCGTTAAGACATTGGCTCATATCACAGATCTGGACTCCCTAATGTCTCTTAATCCATAAATCCAGTGACTTTAAGCCTTTGCATGGTTGATAGGGTCACTAACACTCAAAAGATCCATCATCTTTCCTCATGAAGCTCATATCTCATGCATGGCTTACTCCTAACGTCCAAGATTGGATTTTTATCACTCAAATCCACAAAATACACTGAAAAGGGGTAGATCAAAGTCTTTGGAGCTCATTATCTCATAAAGTCTCCATCTTTTGGGACAAAACCCTAAAATACTCCATGAAAATGCACAAAACGAAATAGTGAGAAAGCTTGGAGCTTTATACCTCTATGTGAAGCTTTCCTCACTGCTAAGCTCAGATCCAAAGCCTGGACTCTCACTCTTTTTCTCCAAAGCTCCTTCTCCTCTTCAAGATCACAAGAATATGCTCACAAGCTCTCCAATGCACTCTCCAGCTAAGAAGACGAATATTTAGGGTTAGGAAGGTTTGGTGTCTGGGATGGTGGCCAGGAATGAGGCCATCACTTCCTTTATATAGGGCCACACCTCAAATTAGGGTTTTCATTCTAGGCCTAGTACGCCCAGCGTACTAGGTGGCCTCCGCGTCCAAAGCACACACATGAGTACGCTGAGCGTACACTCTAGTACGCCCCACGTACCCATTAATCACTTTTTCTCTACCAAGGGCCAAATGAAACAAGTGCTCAATAGATTAAGGTTCACAAGGTATACCTAGACTTGGGGTGTTACAATTCTCCCCCACTAGAATCAGACTTTGCCCTCAAAGTCATGCTCCGCAAATAGCTCCGGATACTGCTATCGCATCTCCGACTTCGACTCCCAAGTCGACTCGGACCCCTTCTGATGCTGCTACTGGACCAGAACCAGGGGCACTTCCTTGTTTCTCAAAACCTTCACCCTCCGACCCAAAATCGGAATCGGTCTCTCAATATAATTCAGGCCCGCATCTACCTAAATGTCCTCTAATGGCACCACTACCGCCTCGTCGGCTACACACTTCCTCAACTGGGACACGTGCAAGGTGTTATGTATCTGACTCAACTCTGCAGGTAACTCCAACCGGTAGGCTACTCTGCCTACCCTGGCGGTCACTCTAAAAGGACCGATACATCGGGGCCCCAGCTTGCCCCGCTTCCTAAATCGGATCACCCCTTTCCACGGGGATACCTTCAGGAGGACAAAATCTCCGACCTGGAATTCTGATTCGGATCGTCGCCTGTCCGCATAACTCTTTTGGCGACTCTGGACCGTTAGTAATCTCTGTCTAACCTGCTGGATCTGCTCAGTCGTCCTCAGCACTATCTCGGTGCCACCCATCACTCTCTGTCCCACCTCCCCCCAACAAATAGGAGTCCGACACCTCCTCCCATACAAAAGCTCGAAGGGAGGCATACCAATGCTCGAATGGTGGTTGTTGTTATAGGAAAACTCAGCCAGGGGTAATTATGAATCCCAACTTCCTCCGAAGTCCATGACGCAAGCACGCAGCATGTCCTCGAGTGTCTGAATCGCCCGCTCACTCTGCCCGTCCGTTTGCGGGTGGTATGCAGTACTAAAAAGCAGGCGCGTGCCCAACTCCTTGTGAAACTTCTTCCAGAATCTGGAAGTGAAACGCACATCTCGATCTGACACTATCGAGATCGGCACCCCATGCCGAGATACCACCTCTCTCACATAGATCTCAGCCAATTTCTCCGCAGAAGAGCTATCACTAATAGCAAGAAAGTGAGCACTCTTCGTCAAACGGTCCACTATCACCCAAATTGTGTCAACTCCACGCGCAGTCCTCGGTAATTTGGTGATGAAGTCCATAAAGATCTGTTCCCACTTCTACTGGGGAATCTCCAGTGGCTGCAATGGACCATGTGGGTGTTGGTGCTCTGCTTTGACCCGACGGCAGGTCAAACGCCTCTCAACTACCCAAGTAACATCCCTCTTCATACAGGGCCACCAATAATCTCTTTTCAGATCCAAATACATCTTAGTGGCCCCGGGATGGATCGAGAACCTCGATCTATGCGCCTCCTCCATCAGTATACGTCGAGCTCCTCTCGTGTAGGGCACCCAAATCTACCCTCGGAAGGTCATAAGCCCTCGACTATCCGTCACAAACTCGGACACCTGACCAATCACCCGCTCCCTCTTGCGGTTCTCCGGTCTCACGGCCTCCACCTGGGCCTCCCAAATGATATCTAAGACTGAAGTCATCACCGTCATCCTCATACACACATCTTGGATCGGAGCACCCTCTGCTCTACGGCTCAGGGCGTCAGCTACCACATTAGCCTTGCCCGGATGGTACAAGATCTTGCAGTCATAATCTTTCACCACATCCAACAACATCCTCTGTCTCATATTTAGGTTGGGTTGATCCATGAGATACTTCAGACTCTTATGGTCCGTGTATATGGTACACCGGACTCCGTACAAATAGTGGCGCCAGATCTTGAGGGCGAACACCACCACCCCCAGCTCCAGATCGTGGTTGGGGTATCTCGTCTCATGAGGCTTCAATTGCCTCGAGGCGTATGCTATCACGTGTCCCCTTTGCATCAGTACCGCCCCAACCCAGATATCGATTCATCACAGAAAACCACAAAGTCCTCCATCCCCTCGGGAAGGGCTAACACCGGGGCCTCGCACAATCTCTGGTGAAGAGTCTCAAATGAGGCCTGCTCCTCGAGACCCCAAGTAAAAGTAACGCCCTTCCGGGTCAACCTGGTGAGGGGGACGGCAATCTTGGAGAAATCCCTGATAAATCTCCGATAATAATCGGCCAATCCCAGAAAACTCCTGATCTCGGATGGGGATCTCGGCACCTCCCATCGCATAACTGCCTCAATCTTGGCCGGGTCGACCAATATCCCATTCTGATTAACGAGATGCCCTAGGAACTGAACCTCTCGTAACCAGAAGTCACACTTAGAGAACTTAGCATATAGCCTCTCCGATCTCAAAACTCCCAAAACCTCTATAAGATGCTGCTCGTGCTGTTCTCTGGACCTCGAGTACACAAGAATATCATCGATGAACACTTCCACGCCTAGCATCGTACTTTCCACTACTCGTGTAAGTCCTCCTGGATCACTGATCGATCAAACATGGGCCTACACACCCGGTTCATGAGGTCCATGAACGCTGCCTGTGTGTTGGTGAGCCCGAAGGGCATCACCACAAACTCATAGTGCCCATAACGAGTCCTAAAGGCTGTCTTCGGAATATCCTCCTCGGAAACTCTCATCTGATGATATCCGGACCTCAGATAAATCTTGGAGAACCAAGATGCCCCGTGCAACTGATCGAACAGATCATCGATCCTCGGAAGTGGGTAACGGTTTTTGACCGTCAATTTGTTCAGCTCCCGATAATCAATGCACATCCGGTGTGAACCATCCTTTTTCTTCACAAAAAGGATCGGAGCTCCCCATGGTGAGCTACTCGGTCTAATGAACCCTTTTCCTAACAACTCCTGGAGCTGAGAGGATAACTCCTGCATCTCTGGCGGCGCAAGGCGATAGGGTGCCTTGGCAATAGGTGCCGTACCCGGAATCAAATCAATTCGAAACTCCACCTGCCTCTCGGGAGGCACACCTGGCAACTCCTCGGGGAAAACATCAGCAAACTCACACACAATCGGAACCTCAGAGATAGAACTCGGTCTCTCAGCGGCAACCCTCGTATCCATCACGTATGCCAGAAAACCCATGCAACCCTGCTGCAAACTCTGTCTCGCTCGGGCAGCA
The DNA here is from genome assembly GCF_052849685.1 of Lactuca virosa. NCBI lineage: Eukaryota > Viridiplantae > Streptophyta > Magnoliopsida > Asterales > Asteraceae > Lactuca > Lactuca virosa. Next base: position 338,295,996 of record NC_136430.1, read on the forward strand.
TAGCAGAAGGCTAATCCAGACCTAGTGCCCTCGCTGTAGATCGTAAGCACTCCCCCACTAGGGTCTCGTATAGTCACCAACTGACGCTTGCAGTCTATCATGGCTCCAAATCGACTCAACCAGTCCATGCCCACAATGACACAGACATCACCCATAGCGATCGACACCAGGTCTATCGGGAACTCAACACCAAAAATCTCCAGAGTACACTGACGGATCACGTCAGTAACAAAAACCGCATGCTCGTCGGCTATGGAAACCCTCAGAGGTCGACTCAACACCTCACGTCGAATACTGATGTGGCGACTAAAAGCTACGGATACGAAAGATCGACTCGCACCCGAGTCAAATAACACCAAGGCAGGTATAGAATTCACAAGGAAAGTACCTATACACCACAATATATCTCAAGAAAATAATAATAAGAATACATACCAGCCACAACGTCAGGTGCTGCACGGACCTCCTCCGCTGTCAGCTGAAAGGCTCTCCCACGAACCCTCGGCACCTCGGCCTTTGTTGGCCGACTCGCAGTAGCACGCAAGGAAGCAGATGTAGATCCCTGTGCTGACCCCTGTACAAGCTGAGGGCACTCGGCCTTCCGGTGGCCAGTCTGGTTGCAATAGAAGCAAACCGAGAACCTCCTGGGGCAATCCTTCGCCATGTGCCCCTCTTTCCCACATTTGTATCAAATCCCCGCTCGACATGAACCCTCGTGGCTCTTACCGCACTTGCCACAAGTGCGGCCCTTCTGACCCCCAGCTCTGGTATCAGCGGGCTTAGCCTGCTTCGTCGCCGGATGCGACTGAACTGGTCTCCGGTCCCTACCTCGGGACTCCTCCTCCTTCCTGGTCTGCAGCTCAAGCTCAATCTCCCTCCTCCTGGCATTGGCCTGAAGCTCGGCCAATGTTCGGTACGACGAGTTCGCCACGAACTCTCGTATATCCCTCCTCAGTATGCTCAAGTATCGACTCACACGTGCCTACTCAGTGGACACGTGCTCAGGGCAGAACATCGCCCTCTCGTGAAACATCCTCGAAATCTCAGTAATTGACTCTGTCTTCTGCTTGAGAGACAGAAACTCCTGTGCCAACCGCTCCCTCTCCACCGGGGGAACATACTCGTCTCGGAACAACTGGACAAACCTCTCCCATGTCACCGTAGCATGATCTGTAGCAGTGAAACTGGCGGTCACAAACTTCCACCAGTCCTTCGCCCCCAAGCGAAGCTGGTTCAGCGCAAACCGAACTCTCAAGTGATCTGGGCATGAACATGTGTAAAAACACCCCTCAATATCAGAGATCCACCTCATCGCAGCAATCAGATCTTGTGTCCCATCAAACTCAGGTGGCTTCGTGTTGCTGAACTCCCAGAACAACAACGAGTCACCTCCCTGTGGCCTAGCAGCGGCGACAACTGTAGTGGCGGCAGCAGCAGCAGCCTCAGTGATAGCAGCGTATCGCTCATCAAATGTCTCAATCAGGGTGGTCTTGATAGACCCAAACATCTCAGGAATATCTGCTCGGATGACTGCTGCCACCTCCTCATGAATCATCCTCCGGATCTCCTCAGTCACTGGTCCCACTGCGCTCGGGGTGATGGCGTGTACCCACTATGATGCCTCTGAAACACAACACAAAATTATCAGAGACTCGCTCGAGCATACTCACACTCGATCACCCATTCCTACTTGTTCCTTAGCTCCCTAAGGATTCTTACTTGGATTGCATACAGATCTGGTGTTTTCAGTAGTGCGCGCCCAATACTACCTTCCACACCTGGCCTGTAGTCATCCCAAGTGCTCCTCCTAGGATTCTAATTCCCAAGTACTCTATCTCTCTCAGTATCGGACTACTCTCGACTCAAAATTTTTGCTCCTGCTCACTACTCTCATTAGCACATAACAGATGACAACAACTCCTAAGCTAACGCATCACAAATCAGGCAACCCTAGCCCTAAGATAGGTAATACCTAGCTTATTCTCTAGCATGCATCACTATCATATCATAATTATCTCATGACACACTAAGTAAGGGTATTTTGGGAAATCACCGTTCGGGCTCTGGCTGATTGTACACACTCCTCCATCTCGATTTCTCTTAAAACTCTTTCTCTTTTTAGAAAATTTCATTTCTTTGGAAAAATTGTCTCAAATCCTCAGTTTGAGTCCAGATATACCCGAAGGTGCATCCGAATCCCTCAAACCAAGGCTCTGATACCAACTTGTAACAATGTAAATATAAAACCAAATTTTTCATATTTCAAAACACATTTTTCTCAATTCAAACATCTCAAAAAGTATTATAGTATCAAATCATCCAACACATATCCCAAAAACGGAATATATAAATAATCTCGGATCCTCATGACTCAAATCTCTGGCGTGTGTACAATCAAGCCGGCGCCTTCCCGTGATCCTGAGAAGTACCAGAAACACATGTCACATACATGGTAAGCACAAAGCTTAGTGAGTTCCTAAAAATACCACATACACACACTAGCCACTTGAGGCTATAACACTGCAAGACCCTCCGGTCAATGTGTCTCAGTGGGACCCTCCAGTCCCCCAACTCTGATGGACCCTCTGGTCCTAACTCTGTGGACCCTCCGGTCCTAACTCAGTAACTCAATAACACAGCACATACACAATAAGCACACAGTAAATAAGCAGGATAACTCAAATCACAGTATATGCACACAAGACCCTCCGGTCACACAGAGGTTACCACTCAGGGTAAGTATAGTGAGAAGACTCACCTCGTAAGTACTCGGATAGTCTCGAACTCAAATCACCGGTCTAGCCTTCGCCTAACACAATGATAATAATCCCTAATTAATAAAGCTCTCACTGAAGCTAATCTAACCCTTATACAAACTCACAGAAGGGAAAAAGACCATTTTACCCCTTCATGGCCTTATAGTCCACAAATTGACCAAACCCTAAAAGTCAACCGAAAGTCAACGGCAGGGAGTACGCTGCGCGTACCAGCTCTCTATGCTGGGCATACTCGGCTGCCATGCAAGTCATCGGGGATGCTCGACCCCTACGTTGTGCGTACTGGGAGTACGCCCAGCGTACGTCCCAGTTTCACTATCCTCACATTTTTGGTCTTAATCCGTTAAGACATTGGCTCATATCACAGATCTGGACTCCTTAATGTCTCTTAATCCATAAAGTCAGTGACTTTAAGCCTTTGCATGGCGGATAGGGTCACTAACACTCAAAACATCCATCATCTTTCCTCATGAAGCTCATATCTCATGCATGGCTTACTCCTAACGTCCAAGATTGGATTTTTATCACTCAAATCCACAAAATACACTGAAAAGGGGTTTATCAAGGTCTCTGGAGCTCATTATCTCATAAAGTCTCCATCTTTTGGGACAAAATCCTAAAATACTCCATGAAAATGCCCAAAACGAAATAGTGAGAAACCTTGGAGCTTTATACCTCTATGTGAAGCTTTCCTCACTGCTAAGCTCAGATCCAAAGCCTGGACTCTCACTCTTCTTCTCCAAAGCTCCTTCTCCTCTTCAAGATCACAAGAATATGCTCACAAGCTCTCCAATGCACTCTCCAGCCAAGAAGACGAATATTTAGGGTTAGGAAGGTTTGGTGCCTGGGGATGGTGGCCAGGAATGAGGCCATCACTTCCTTTATATAGGGCAACACCTCGAATTAGGGTTTTCATTCTGGGCCTAGTATGCCCAGCGTACTAGGTGGCCTCCGCGTCCAAAGAACACACATGAGTACGCTGAGCGTACACTCTAGTACGCCCCGCGTACCCATTAATCACTTTTTCTCTACCAAGGGCTAAATGAAACAAATTCTCAATAGATTAAGGTTCACAAGGTATACCTGGACTTGGGGTGTTACAGCATACATGTGATCTTTCAGAGTTGGGTTGTAGACCCAATATTGGGCTAGATGGTTGCGGTTTTTTTGGAGGCAATACGGTAGTCTGGGAATGCATTAGAGAATTCTTGTGGTATGGTTGCCTTGAGATGAGATCAATGGTCCTCTTTCCTTGGATATAGGTAGGCCAGGTGCAAGTTGATGGTTTCAGGTGATCAACGAAATGAATTGGGAGCGAAAACTTTTGTTGTCTCTGATGTATCCCGACTATGAGAGTGATGACTCTTGTATATATAAATGATCCTCATGATGAATTGATGGTTGGGGATTTGTGGACGAGGTAAGTGATAATCCATTTGTTTCTAGATAGAGAATCGGTGCTATGAATGCACTGTCCGAATTATTGCTTGCGCATCAGCATGGGATTCTTGATGTTAGATGTGGTTATGATTAGAAGTTTCCGAGGTCTCCATCTGAGATTCAGAATCTCTTTGAGTTTTCTTGGTCTTTATCTGAAAGATCATATTGTGTTGTGTTATACATTCCAAGAGTCAGAGATAGTATGTACCCGTTTGAGCAGGTTTGAGATATGGTTTGTTTGCAACGCCAGTTGGTGGTACTTCGAACCTTAACTGGGGTAGATATGGGTATTTTGCTTGGAGGATCACCGATCTGTTCGGTTTATGGTTTCAGAAGAATGGGTCACAGGTATCTGTGGTTCGGGTATGCGAGATTTTGGTTCAAGATTTGGTGAAAACAGGGTGCCGGGCAAGTTGCCATCAGATATATGTATACATGAATGTACGAGTTGTCTTCGCTGTAGGAAGTTGTTGGACAAGGAGCTCGTGATGTGTTTAATTAGTGATTGAAAGGGATGTTGATTGGGTTCCTGCAAGTCGGTAGGTTGGTGGTTGAGTACCTTTAGGCCCCTATGGTGTTGGTCGTGAGTCTTCAGGACAATAATGGAATAACGGCAAGATCATTGTAGTACCGTGAGCTTTTTGTTTTAGTGGTTAGAAGGTGTCACGATGTATCATGAACTTGTGGTTGTAGGATTTACATGGATGGGACCCGGTAGTCATTTGATTGGGACTCTTAGGTCTCAGATCGTTAGTATTATTGGCATGTTTGGGTGTTAGTGCATTGTTGGGAATCGGGAGACTCAGTGAACAGTCGGTTTGGATCATGTGGGCAATAAAAGTTTTTTAGGAGTATTAATTGTGCGTCAAAAGTCTCTTGTTGAATGTTTAAATTATGAAACCCCGTTTGCTGGCAGACTGTTTATTAGGAGTTTGGTTACCAATGTTGGGTATCGGTTCTGAAATCTCGAGTCATGTAGTTTGTTGTAAATGTCTCGAGTGATTTGTTAAGTGGACGTACACCTGAGCTTATGAGCGATTTGGATGTAACGTAAGATTCTTGGATGAATGATCATTATGCTCACGGGAGGAATGGGTTGGCGAGGACTTGTCAGGAAGTCAAGTGGATATTTAAGCTTTTTGGGTACAATTTCTGTATTTGAGGATTTGTTGGAAATTCACAATCGGTGTATTTTAAGTATTCTTTCTGCATGAATTGGTGGTGTTCCTAGTCAGGGACAAGGGGTAGGTACGACATATGGATGATCACCATTCTTAGAGCATGGCTTCTAGAGTTCAGACTGATGGGTTCCGGGTTTTGGAAGTTTATTAATGGAGATAGTTGTAGTTCCAGTTTTTGAGAAGTTTTCCGGTTTGATTGGTTTTCACCAGAAGTTGGGTCTTACAGTTAGGGAGAAAAAGATAGTTATTGAAGTCAAGTACTTTCAAGTTATTGGAATATTGTTGGCAGTTGTTGGTTTTCGAGTGGTCTCTCGAGTTTTTGTTATAATATGTCGTGATTTCGAAGTTGTTAGAGGGAGCTTATGGAATATGGTGGCATTGTTTTCAAAGATCCTAACCAAGACATTTTTCGAGGACGAAATCCAGTTATAGTGGGGGAGATTTGTAACATCCTGTTTCGAAAGGTTTCTTATTTTGGGATTATGGACAATAAATGGATCAAGCAAAAGCCTTGGTCTTCAAGGGAATGGGGTTTAGACCTTACTGGACGATGATAATGTTGGATAAGTAATGAAAGCCTTCAGTTTCTTCTTGGAAGAAAAAGGGTAAAATGGGAAAAGTGATGTTTTAGACTTCTTTCATGAATTATGGTTTTTAGTTCGACATGTGTTAAACCAAAAGTAACTAGATAGAAGTGTGGGGCTCGTCAGTACCTTTCCATGGATATAAATATTCCCAAAAACGGAGTTGAAATGAAGAAGTTATGATTGTTTGAAGTTGGAGTGAAATTGGGTGAAAACCTGTTCTCACGAGGTGAGAAGTAATTCTCATGACGTGGGAGTGCTCACGAGGTGAGAATATATTCTCACGACATAAGAACTGTACAACCCAAAGCCCACATAATTTTTAAGGTTTTCAAGGTATTTAAAGGTAAGGATTCATGTTTTAGGGTATTTTCTTAGACTCCATCATATGTAGAACCTCTTGGGAGAAACCCTAGTCTCCATTTTCAAGATTTGAGCCTCCCTTCACCTCTCTCATCCATTTTTGGTGGTTTTGGAGCAATGTTTTCGTGCAAGATTGATCCTTGTAGCTTGGCAATTGGATATCTCAACTTTCATCTGCCTTTTAGACCTTTGTAATTTATAAAGTTCCAAGCTTTATTGCATATTCATCTTGGATCTAAGTGTACTTGGTGTTTTGGTCCATTTTAATGAGTTTTTAGTGAGAGTTGGAAATAAGGTTTGCAACTTTATTATTCTGCAATATCCCAAGAGCATTGTATGTTTTAGATCTGGACTCCAACACCCTTTTTATCAGTTTAGAATGTTTTATTGGACCTCTTGGACTAAGAAAGTTTTGATCTTTTGCCTTCCCTTTCAAAGTTATCTTGGTCATTTAGGTTATTTTGGGGTAATTAAGTTTAGATCTTGAAAGCTTGAGACATTATTATGGATAAAGTTAGAAACTTTATCCATCTATACATCATGTTGATTCAGATCTGAAGGTTGGAGACTTGGACTTAATGGATTAAGTTGAGAAAGATGCATTTTTGGGTCCCTTACAAACTTAAAGTCTAGATCTTCGTGGTTTGGATCTTCCTAATAGATAGAGTTAGAAACTTTATCCATGAAGACCCTGGAAAGAATCAGATCCGAGCTTTGGAGCTCTTGAAATCGGAAGAAAATGGATTAAGCTCGTTTGACCTGTTCATACTAGTCCCCACGGCGTAGCCTTAGGCTGCCACAACGTGGAGACTAGGGAATTAGCGACTGTTTTGGCATTTTGTGCCCACGACGTGGCCAAGGAAGGCCACGACGTGTAAGGCTGCTGATTGGGAATTTTGACTTTGTCTTTGATCGTTGACTTTTTGATCAGTTTGACCTTTGGTCAAACTTGAGTATAATTAAGCATTTGGCTCAGGATTGGTTTTGGTTTGGCCTTAGGAAGCTTGGGTTCGATGTTCTGTTGTTGAGGTAGCTGTTGGGCTTCTGTTGAATAGTTCAGGTGAGTTTTCCTCACTGTACTCGTGGTTCGAAGTCACCAATGCCGACCCATTAGATTGTGTTATGTATCCTTGTGTATAGGATGTTCCTATGTGGTAGCGATCTGTTAGATTGGTAGATATGTATTATTACATGTACTTGTTGGTTATATGTTTATGTTTATCTGTTGCATATGTCGACATAGTGCGGTTTTGGTTTGAGGCTTTACTACTATGTGAGTAAGCCAACAAACCGGGGCATTCCAGTCCGATGACTGATTGGACCCGTTACATATTGGCATTCCAGTCCGATGACTGATTGGGCCGAGGCAATCCAGTTCGATGACTGTGGGACGGGGGTAATCCAGCCCGATGGCTGTGGACCCGAGGGTATTCCAGTCTGATAACTGATTGGACCCGTTGCATATTGGCATTCCAGTCTGATGATTGATTGGTCGAGGGTAATCTAGCCGGATGGCTGTGGACCCGAGGGTATTCCAGTCTGATGATTGATTGGACCCAACATGCATGATTGTATATGTTATGTTGTGTGGTGGTATTTTGGAGGAAGTCGCTAAGCTTCATGTTTAAAGTTTGATTTCATGGTTTCAGGTACATCAGATGATAGAGGCAAGGCGAAGACGTGATTGTGCACATCATCCTTGGATATTTTGTTGATTGAGGATTTTTGAGATACTTTGATTTATAATTATGGCTTTTGGAAACGATGTTTTGTATGACTTATGGTTTATAAAAATGATTTGAAAAATGAAATTTTTTTAATGATTTTTAAGATGTTACATCTAATACCATCTTGAATTTGATGAACACATAGAATTCTAGACTTTCATATATTTTGTGTTAAAGAAAACATACAGAATTGTCCAAATAAATAACCTAGCAACCAACTAAAAAAAGGAAGACAAACCAAGAAAAAAAGAAAGAGATATAGACGAGAAAATAATCAGATATGGACTTAAAATAAAACAAATCATATAAATAACATATACTAGGTGTGAGACCCATTTATTACATGGGTTAATTTAAAAAAAAATAAATATAAATGTTAAAATATTTAAGAACTTTGAATTTATAAGAAAATAAAAAAATAATGAATTATTATAAAGAAAATGTTTTTTATCTTTTAAATTTAAACAAAAAAAATAAATAAATAAAAGAAACTAATGAATTTTGGGAATTTTGAAATTAAAAGGTAATTTCATTAATGAAATTGATATTCATTTATTACTACATTTATTACAATTATTACATTAAAATATTATGTGTAATTTAATAAAATAGAAAAACTCATAAAATGACATATGGAAAAAAAATAATTCAAAATAACCATAAAATGACATTTGCCAAATTGAATGAGAGTGTGACAAGTGGTAAAAAAAACTTCATTTATTAGAGAGGATACATTAATTGATAATAAGATGATGTATTATATAACTATTTTCTAGTGATATGAGACCTCCTCTAGCTAAGAATCCTCAAAATGGGATTGGTTTGATCTCATTTATGTTCTTGATATAAAATATGAAATATGAACTATAGAAACATTGAAGCCGAAAGCTTAAGAAAATGAAATACGTCAAATACGAAATTAAAAAACATTTTATTTTGTATGTTGAAACCAAAATATATCACTAATATTTATACACAATAACACAACACAGACATATAAAATAGTCTATTAGTCAAAGATGGGCCAAAGTTGGCCTCAAAGGGATTATACATTATAAACCCAAACTGGGTTCTTGGTTTGTTATGTACACCTTTACCTGTCTTACTTATATCTTGAACCAAACTCAAGATATATACTTTATTAGTTTTGTTTTTCTAACCAACTAAGGGTTCAATGGTTCACAATCACCACTTTTATCCTGGAAGTAGTTTTCCAAAAATTGCTAACAGTTATTTTGTTTGCGGGTGATTGGGTGTTTCTAATGATCTTGCATGTCAAAGTGTAGGTTAATCGTGGAAGTTCATCATCAAAGGATAACTCATGATATTACAACTTGTTTTCGATATCATATTACATAGAGTGGTGTCATTTTATGTCATCTTTGGGTTAAGTTTGTCGTATGGCCATTTCTTTTTTCACAAAGTAATACTAGAATATAAGAATAACAAGAAAGAATGGATTATAACTATGATAAATCTCCAGAAAAGTCCTAAAATTTTACCCTAATTTACGAAAAAATCCCAAACTAAAATTTGTTTACGGAAAAGCATGAATTACTGGTAAAAATGACGATTTGACCCATTTTTTCCGGTTTACCGGTTTCATTACTTACCAGTTTCACTAAAGTCACATTATTTTACCCTATTTTGCGAATAAGTCCCAAACTAAAATTTTGTGATGATTTGGCCATTTTCTTCATGTAACATATATTTTATCGGTTTCATTGCTGACTTAGACATCTGGTCATTAAATTAGCTGATAAGATGGATACGATGGGTTATATAATGCTACATTTACTGTAAAATTTGATATACATCTCATCGGCTCATTTATGACTATGTATCTTGTGACAACCCGAAATTTATAACTTGTGTAAACATTCAAATTTATCAGTGTTAGACTCATTTTGCTTCCAGTTATCACTGTTTGGAACCTGTTTTGAGTATTCTAACTCTAGTGAATCAAAGGAATTAGTATTTGGAAGTGTCAATTTAAGTTCTAAACTACCTAGCAACCGTAAACCTCCTCAAAAAGGAGTTTACGGTCGAGACCATGAGTTTACGGTCAGAGTAACCGTAAACTCCTCCCTATATATATAATGGTTGATCATTTCAGCCATTCTTTTCACTTTTCAAGCATAGGAGCCGATTTCTCTCTCAAAAATCATAAGATTTTGCTTCCAAATCTTCAAACAAGTAAGTGATTCCTTCCTTTGGGGTGTTAATCCTTCCTAAATCCATGTTTCACTCTTGATTCATCCAAGGATTTCATTTTTTATCTAGATCATCAAAGATCCTCAAGAACACGGTTGTGTTTTGGACCGAAAACACCTTTTTTTCCTTCAAAAACCGTAAGTATCATCTTCCCCTTCATGAATCGAGTTAAAATCCTTCATTTTGGACTTAAGATCATCACTCTTTGCTTGAACAAAAGAGTTTACGGTCCTATGAATCTTCATAGACCGTAAACCCTTATAAAGGGTGTTCTTATAGCCTTTACCCTTCCTAAGGCTAAGCATGGTCCCTAGAATCCGATGCCTTTGAATGAAGCCCTTGAAAACCATCATTTGTGCAAGATTGATGAGTTTACGATTGAATCTCCTTAGACCGTGAACTCCATGACCGTAAGGTCATTGGACCGTAAACACTAAGACCGTAAACACCTAAGACCGTGAACACTTGGACCGTGAACTCCAATGGTCATACCTCTTTGACCATAAACTCTATAGGGTGGCCATAAACCCTAGTTATGCAATCATATGTGATTGTATCCCATAAATCTTAGAGTTTCCTAGCCAATAAGGGTGTTACCCTTCTTATTTAGTCATCTATACACTAAATTCATACACATACATGTCTATATGTGTCTATTAGGATCATTGTGTGCTCAAGGTTACACCTGACACTCTGCACTCCTCTTCCAACCACACGTCAGAACCACTCACTACAGGTGAGTTCATACCCCTACATTTTCCGTGTTTTTAATGTTTTCAGGGGGGAATACAAGCCAAACTCAAAGTATTTTATTAAGTTTTAAACTTATTAATACAATTCAACGATTTCCATGTTTAATAAAATATTCCGATATTTTATCCCTTTTGTATTATGTCGAGCATAAGGGAAGCTTTTATTTTGGCAATCTACTTCATGGTTTTCAGAAAGGTTTTTACAAAACATTTTCCATATCAACTCTAATAAACTATAATAGGTATAGTTTGGGATAACCCTCTAGGCAGCTCTTACCAATTCAGATTTCATAAATGAATATATGTAAATAATGACAGATTTAGTTTATGTTATATATTTTCTAAGGAGTATAAAATACAATTATTTAAGGATGATTATTGTTTTATACTGTTTTTAGCACGTAAACTAGATTATACAGAATTGTGAGGCTCTACTTCAATATTGTACTCTTAGGTGTACAGTGATAAATCCTTTTAGTATAACCAGAGTCTCCTGGAGGGAGAGCGTGAGATTTGTGAATAGATCTATTCGGGACTGACAATCACACACCTGAACTGCTAGCTACAGTTAGGCGGGCACACCTGGGGTGAACAAATGTCATTTAGCTTAACGCCTGAAGAACGTTATTAAGGTCTCTCGGTCATATCAAGTATGGTTATACGACTCGCAAATAAGTATAAACTAACTTTGGTTTACGGACTCTAATCTTCATTTGTTTTATTTTGAGTAATAAAACTACTTTTATATATGCTAATAGTAATCGGTGATTTCTAAACTGGCATCTCTACCTCTAGGACAGATAACCTGCTTTTAGGGAAAATATAGGATTTTCCCAGGATAACACTGGCATTTCTAAAACTGATGGTTTATTTTCTACTAATGGACGTTCGTATTCATTCCATGACTCCTTGGATTGTGCGTATTTAGTACGAACCGGGAAGTCATGGAAGGAATGAGTTTTTCAAACATGCTTTCATAAGAAAATATAGGATTTTCTTGAGAAACACTCTTCAAAAGAATCAAAGAACATTTTTCCACCAAAACTAAATGCTTATGAACTCACCAGCTTTATGCTGATATTCTTTCAAAACTGCTTGTATTCTCAGGGAATTAGTAGACAGGTACTTCCAAGAATTTGGAGAAGTCGGAGCGTTAGAGTCACATCTTTCCATTTTACTTTTGATATGAACAAAACTATGTATTAAACAATGTAAACCTTTTTCATATATGTGTATTCAATGTCTGGTTGTGTTTACTATGTTTGCTATGATACAATTGTTGTGATACTACGCATGACGTCAACCACCCCCGAACGTTTCCGCTGTTCCGGTTTGGGGGTGTGACATATCTAGGTCAGCAATGAAACCAATAAAATGAGTGTTTCCAGGAAAAAAAGGGCAGAAAATGAGTTGATGTCTCATGAGATGGATATATTGGGTTACATAAGATTAGATAGACAATTTGATATTTCTTATAAACGTAAAAAATAACGCAGTTGTTGCTAGTTTATGTAATTATTGTAGTCTTTGTTGGATGCATTTTATGTTCCAAAAGAATATACAATACATCAGGATATTAAGTTTTATGCTAAACATAGCGTTATATAACTCAACATATCCACCTCATCATCTCATTTAATGACTAGGCGTCCGGGTCAGCAATGAAACCAGTAAAATGTATGTTACATAGAAAAAATGGTCAAATCATCACTAAATTTTAGTTTAGGACTTATTCGTAAATTAAGATAAAATAATAGGACTTTAATGAAACAGGTAAGTAATGAAACCGGTAAACCGGGAAAAAGGGGTCAAATCGCCATTTTTATCGGTAATTCATGCTTTTTCGTAAACAAAATTTAGTTTGAGACTTTTTCGTAAATTATGGTAAAATTTTAGAACTTTTCTGGAGATTTCCCTATAACTATTGTTTAAGTGGACGATTTTTTATTTATGATTTTCTTTGAAATCTTTTCAAACACATCTATATATCAACTATGAAAACCTAAGAAAAGATCAAATTCTTAAAATTATGCTAATTATTTTGCTATTTGAAAATATACTAGTTTCTTTTAATGTTATACAAAAATATATAATATATAATTGATTTATAGCAAATATTTAAGAAAAAATAGCACAAAAGTCATTAAGTTTACATCAAAATTTTAATTTGACACTGTGTTTTTTTGTCATAAATTTGACACGGTATTTTCTAATTTGTTATAATTTTGACTACTTGACCGGTCAACCCGATTGTCTACTGATGTGTCATGATGCGTGTCGATTTTGATAATGTGGCATGCTGACATGTCAAAATCAATTTTTTTTCCATAAAAGACACTAAGTTTTTACTTTTCCAATTTTAACACTAAGTTTTTTTTTTTTTTCAATTTTGACACTCTATTTTTTTTGTTTCAAATCCAATATCATTTTTTTCAATTTTGTTCAATGTTGACCATTTTCCATTTGAAACCGTATAAATATTTTTTATTACATTTTAAACCGTACAAATAATTTTTTTTTCATTTAAAAACTATATTTTTTATTTATAAATATAAGGTTTTTTTACATTCAAATCATAATTTTATGTATAAGTATGTATTAGTTATATAAACATGTGTAAAATCTACAATAAAAAAAATAAAATAAAATAAATAATATTTCATAAGTGATAATTGATAAAAAAAATTATTCTTGTTCGATGTTTATGGTTAGTTTGATTTTTATGATATTAATTAATTATCTTATGTAGTTTCGATTAGGGATTCTTAGACATAAACTATTAGAATATATATTAAATTTAGAGGATCTTGAACTACAAATGATGTGATATGTATGAGTCTATACATACGCCCACACACCCACAAATATATATTCTATCATTAAGTGATTTTTTAGCAACATCATAAATTTATATATAAAGTCAAGCACAATTTTTCTATGAAAACGAAGAACTAATAAAAATGTAGAATACATTTTTTTGTATAACTAATACATCTTTATACAAAACATTATGATTTAAATGTAAAAACTCTTGTATTTATACAAAAATATGGTTTTTTAAATGAAAAAAGTTATATTTATATGCTTTAAAATATAATAAAAAATATTTATAAGGTCTTAAATGGAAAAACATTGAACAAAATTAGAAAAAAATGATGTTCGATTTGGAACAAAAAAATAGAGAGTCAAAATTGGAAAAATTGAAAACTTAGTGTTTTTTGTGGGAAAAAAAATTAAATTTTGACTGTTTAACACGTCATGTCAGCATGTCACGTCATCAAAAACTGACACATAATCATGTTACGTCAGCAGACAACCATGTTGACCGGTCAAGTTGTCAGAATTATAACAAACTGGAAAACACGATATCAAATTTAAGAAAAATAAAAACAGTGTTAAGTTAGAATTTTGGTGTAATCTTAATGATTTTTGTGTCATTTTCCCAATATTTAATCAAAATTTACCTCTTTGTTAGATTAAACCGCTACTTAAAATTACTATTTTCAATGAACGTAGATTATATGTTTTATTTATTATGTTTAAGTTTTAAATATTTAAACAACAACCAAATAATTTTATAAATAATATAATTAACATTGGCAAGAACAAAATAGAAGAATCACACATACGTGCGCACAAAGACACAATATTTATGTAGTTCGGTTAATATTACCTATATTGCATGAGAGAGTATTCTTATTCACAATGTTGAAAACAATATTATAGTACAAATACTACTTTAATGAAATGATAGATATCAATATTTATTGTAGACAAAGTAAACTGTAAACTCTAACTATAATCAGGCCTTCATTCCACCGGCTTATAGACAACCAAGCTAATGGATTGTCAGCCAACTACTGGTCAACTAGCTACTGGTAAGCCAACTATTCGTCTTCAATTCTCAAGTCACATTTAAAAATCTCTATATCGACCTGAGTAATACTCCAAGCTACAAAAACCAAGAATTTCCTATCCCTCTTACTAATCTTCCCCTTAGGGAATTAAAACTTGCAAATGTCTACCAAGTCCAAGAAAAACTTCAATTTCTCCATGGGCAACGAATTTATCAACATATCAATTGGGTTCTCCTTGGTATCTACCTTTTGAATAGAAATCTTTTATTCTTCTAAAACATCTATGATAAAATTTAGCCATATACAAATATGTTTTGCTTTTTCATGATAGATTGGATTATTTGCGGAGACATAAAGCGCTCTGATTGTCACAAAATAAGATATGTTTATCCATCTTCAAACCAAGACTATTAACATCAAATAACTTGTAAAATATTTTATGTACCAAGATAAATGTGTACATATTACAAGGGTTTCCTTATATAGTCAATAAACATCCCATAACTCATGAAACGACTTAGTTTTTTTAAATGTGTGTGTATATTTAACAACTGTTCTCTGTGTATTTCATAAAAATCAAATAACTAGTGAACATATTATTTATCATAATAAATATGTATATGTCACAACTCATTCTCTGCATATTCAATAAATATCCAACATTTTCTATAAAAACTTAGGAATAAATAACTACTTATTGGACGATGGAAATGCACATGAAATATTATTATTCGATACACTTTACCCGAGTTTCCATCGATCTAAGAAGTAGATATATTTTTCTGGAACTTCAACATCTTATATCCCAGGGTTTCTATCTATCGAATTTTAATCATTCATGGCTAACAAGAACAATTAAATTGTTTCTTGTCCCTTCTATTATCTTTCAGCTGCAGACCACTTCTTTTTGGTTTTGTGTCAACTTAATCGTGAAGTTGTTCCTTCACTTTTCTATCATCTTCCAATTGCGACCACATAGTCATTAAGTTTTATATACATCGACATACAAGTTGCTCTTTAGGATCATGTGTTTCAGGTTATTGGCCTTCAACCAACGCATGGTCTTTTTCTTAAATTGATGTCACTTCTTCGCTAGATGAAAACTCAGACAAAAACATATTGTATTCAAGTATATTGCATATTTATATCGAACATACATGTGCAATATGAAATATGGATATTTAGCCTTCTACGATGATATACTATGATGATATACTATGGTCTTCCATCTTTTTTAGAAAATGCTTAAGTATATTTCAATTTTGAAACTAAGGAGACTGCACGAATACACAACCACAAAAGCAATTTCGCAATTAGATCCTCAATTTTGCTGCGACCCACTGTAAATCCTAAAGTTACAAAACAACTTCTTCTTTTTGTAGTGGGTCCACAATTACATAGATGCAATTTATTTTTAAAGAGGTAAAATATATGTAATGTTTCCACAATTTGTAGAATAAGATGGGTGTTTTATAGGGATTTTTTTTTTCAAACGCATGATCATACTTGTTAGGATTAGGTTTAAGGTCCAACAATAATGACAAATGATTTATGGAAAGTGATTAAGTAAATCTCAGAACCAACGTAAAAGATTACAAGATATAATATAATATATAAAATAATTAACATAGTACTAGAACGATGGTTGAAGATATATCTTGCATATATGGAAATATCATAAGTATGCTTACAACGGGAATATAAGCTACCCTATTATAGGCAAATTATAAAGTGGTAATTACATAAACTCGCAAACTTTATTATTGAAGAAAACTATCTCAAAAACTCCAATTGCTGATTACAGGATCCTATCTCATTATATACTATACAAAACATAATAGAATATAACTAGGATTCTGTTATAGGAACATCTACAATTTCCTAAAATATGTTCCTTATGACTCAAGGACTCTAAAACTTGGACAGCACTCCAAGTAACTGTGATCTGGACCAAACACGCATAACTTGCCACATTGGACTCAGATATTCACCAACAAATTAGCTCTGATGTGTCATATCACCTATACGAGGCTTGAGTTGAAAGATATTACAAAATATTGTAAAATGTACAAAGGTACAAACTGATTTTGTCTAATACACACATGCCTGATATAAAATAACAATAATGTACAAAAGGTGACTGACGAACTTTTAAAATAACTGTTGGCGTTAAAATATGTTCCCGATTGAAGAGTTGTTGATAGCATATAGTGTTGATTAGAGGTTTATTGATTATGTTTGTTGATTAGCGGACTATGTTTGATCACTTCTTCTGAGTATCAACAATAATCGCTTCCAACCTTATCCATTTGTGTTTGTGTGGTGATGAACAACGAAGACGGAGACGACGAATGCAATACACAATGGTTTAGTGGTGAAAGGCGATGGGGGTTTTCAATGGTTGGAAGCAGAGACGTGGAGGAATGGTCGGTGTGAAGGCCGATGGAGGTATTGTTGGTGTGAAGGGTGTGGGCGTGAACAAAATCAGTCGTAAAAGAATAAGAGGCGTGACTTTTAAGAATAAAATTTGTTTTTCTATCTTATGGGAAAGTGGTCATCAGACAGACCTTTTAATTTCTGTAGTCTTTAAAAAACAAACTGTTTATCTTTTTCTTTTTTCACAATACATGCATGAGCGCATACGAAAATGCTGAAAAATACCACTTTCAAAAACATTAAAAAAAAAAAAACAAACACACAACGCAAAACTTTAACGACACAAAATTTGATAAAAAAAGAAAAGAAAAGAAAAACTAAGTAAGGTCCACAAATTTGCAGCAACCCCGCCGCAAAATATGTGGTTATTTTGAGGCATGAAAAAAAAAATTAGGTGACCAGTATAGCTACATTTATCTCGTCTCTCTATTTAATTGTGTCAAATGGCAATTACTTGTCCATAGGTCTAGATTTATGTATTTTGTGATTTTGATTATAGTTTTACTTTTTCTTCTATTTTGAGAGTTTTTAAGTTAAGATGTGAGTTCGTTGTTACTAATATGGTTCTACTTCTCACATGTCTATTAATATAGTAACTATAAATCTTGTCGAGTGAGTCACTTGTACTTGAGACTATATTGATTTTTGACACAACTCCATTATACGGAGTAATAGATTTCTCTGTTTGGTGCTCGACATTTGTATATAAGGATTTATATATGTATCCAAATGGACGGGTAACAAAATTTAGTACATGTCCAGGTGGTAATTGTGATCTCGACAGTTCAAACTTATTTCCACGTCAGCACATTACGTGCCAAACAGTTAACACATCACATGGTCCACATCAGTAGTAATATAGTGCAAATCATGCACGAAAATTTCGATTTGTGTTGCAACACTCGAAAAGTGTCAAATGCACTTTTCTTTTCACATTGAATCACAGCTGTACACGTGGCACCTGCCGCCGGTTCCTTATATGCCACTTGGTGCAATCATGGATCCTAAATTGACAATAGCTCGGATGTGTTCATATTTAGTTATATGATATTTATCCAAATTTAAAACCTATAAATAATATAATTGGTAATAAAATTACAATACATGAACTTATTTTTGATCTGATGAAGTTATTAATCACATGGTAAATGTATCCTATTTCATTATTTTTAAGAACATTTTAAACATTATCATGAGATATGTTTAATTTTTATGATACCATAGAGTATTTTAAACATTATCGTTTGAAAGTGATTTATTATTTTAATGGCACTTTTAAAGAAACTACCAAATACCAATATGTTTTTATTGATAAAATATCAACTTAACCAACGGCATGTCAAATTTCTAAATAATGTTGCTAGCTATTAACATCACACGAAATGGTTATAACATGTGTTGTGCATAGAGTAAACCATCAATCTTTTAAAAATATATCTAGTTTGATACAAACAGTATTTCAAATATGTTATTTATTTATAGATGAAAATCAATGATTGAAATATGTTAATTTCGTAAAACAAAATATAAATCCATATGATTATGTTTTTTTAACAAAAGCCATGGAGCAAAAGGCTAACATAACAAATTTATTACATATTAAAAGTTAGAGAGAAAAATTCAAATAAATATTGGTATATTTCATATAATAAAGATATAAGCTAAAGTTTTAAATTCTAAAAAAAATATTATTTGAAACTTTTATATAAGTTCAAGGAATATATTTGTGAATTAGAGTTTTATTCGTCCATTTAGAAAACCCCACGAGGAAAAGTGAAAGGGAGCCCTACCTCTGCTCCTATAAAATCATAGGGCCAAAAGAAGCCAAAACCATCTTATAAATTGATGCCAATAATTTAATTTTTTCCATGTGGCCATTTGGGTTTATATTCGGTTGCATATTATACATAAGTTATTCGAAGTTTTCAAATAATGTCATGTTAATATTGTTGTTGTTTTAAAATAAATATGAATTTAATTTTAAATTGGTATTATTATTATTTTCGAACAACAGAAATTTTATTAGACTGACGATAAACTAATCAAACCAAATAAAAAGCAGGCATAAGAACCTACACCAACCTAACCTACCAAGATTTTGATGTCCTTCCTCAACCAATTGTTACCCAAAGAATATGGGAAATAAATATATCAAAGAAATATCAATCTTAGATTCTACAACCCACATACCGGTTTAAGTTGTCAGTCCTAAACCTATTGTTAAACCAAGAAAAAAAAATGCAAAACAAAATGATTGGGCAACAGATAAATGGAGGGTCTTAAGGTGGTTTTTGAGCAACTTCTTTATCCGGGTAGACTTAAACCAACATAACCGTTCATCATCATAACAAGTACATCACATGTTGGGCAAAGAAGAAGGGGGCATACATGATACATCCCTCTATTATCAAGATTTTGCCTAGTTAAGAGTTTGTCCAACGCCAAACTCCAAGCAAAAAAAAAAAAAATTCAACCTTTGTAGGAAGTAAATGAACTCATATGTTAGGAATATAACTCATCACCAATTCTGATGAGAACCGCAATCAATTATTATTCACAGTTAAATCTATTTAAATTTAAAAAGTTTTTAAATACTCAAGAACTAATATGAATGATTGATTTTTTCAATCGATGCTTTAGAATTATTCTTACCGACTGAATGATTCGTTTTTCCATCTGTCGATTCAGAAATTTTCTTATATTCTTACGGTACTTATTATTTTCATATAACGGTACTTATTATTTTCATATGAGCTTAATTCATATATCATATAGGTAAAGATAAGTAGATATGAATATATTAATTTGTGTGTGATAATATTGGCAACTTTGTATACCTTTTTCTTCCTTAAATTGGATGTAAGAGTAATAGAGTATATTATAAAATGATATAAGTAACATGTCATATGATTATTGAATGATCGTCCATTGACAAAATCTTAATGATACGATATGTTCTATAATAGAAGGAATATATGCATACATGAATGATTGGTTGATTATATTTTATTTGTTTCTTTAGCATTTTAATTTAAACCATAAATATCCAATTAGATATTTTTTACTTACAGTTTTTATTTATTTATTTATTTATTTATTTATTTTAATGTAAATTCAACAAATTGGAGAGGTAAATATAATAAAACGGATACATAAAAAAGGAATGTCGGATTAGGTGTTCATGTAATACAGATAACATAGCATCACATGTATGATAGATGCGACCGTGTGTGTGTATATATATATATATATATATATATATATATATATATATATATATATATATATATATATAGAGGTAAGTTCAATTGAGAAAATAAAAAAGGTTGAGAATGGGGGAATCATTCTCAGCCACTCATTTATTTTTGTCGCAAAAGTCTTCGTTGTACCAACGGAAATGGATAAAGAATACACATGTGTTTCCAACAAAACATGTTTCCTTAAACTATGCTAATCATTACCTTAATATATACAAAAACATAGTTTTTTTCGTTTTTTTAATTTTTAAGAAGCTATTTTTATCGAAAAATGATTTTAAATATACCAAAATTCATGATTTTTTATTCTTTACAAATAGACATCCATATTCATATACTTTTAAGACAAAATATTTTTTTTTTATATTTTCAGCTATCGTTATTCATAAGTGAATAAAAATGCATCAGATTTTTGCTACAGTACATTCGTTATTCACTTATGAATAAAAATATATAATTAATTTTTTTACAGTTTAAGTATCATTTATACTACTTATTCATATATGAATAACAAATTAACTGTAACAAAAATCTGATAAATGTTTTATTCATATATGAATATAAAATATGACGACAACTAATACACATTTTATTCATATATAAATATAATATATGACGAAAGATGATGTAAAAAAATATATTTTAAGTAAGAAAAACTTTATTACGTGTCATATTCATATATGAACGATACTTAAATTTTTTAAAAAAAATTTAAGCATACGTTTTATTCATAAGTGAATAACGAATGTACTGTAATAAAAATCTGATAGATTTTTATTTACTTATGAATAACGAGAGCTGAAACTCTAAAAAAAATAAATTTTTTATTATATCTTAAAACTATATCAATATGGATGTCTATTTATAGAGAATAAAAAATTATGAATTTTGATATATTTAAAATATTTTTTCGATAAAAATGGCTTTCTAAAAATAAAAAAAACAAAAAAAAGTATGTTTTTATGTATATTAAGGTAATGATTAGCATAGTTTAAGTAAAACATATTTGGTTGGAAAACACATGTTTATCCGTTATCCATTTCCGACGGTACGCCTAAATGTTTTGCGGCAAAATAAATGTGTGGCTGAGAATGATTCCCCCATTCTCAACCTTTTTTTTTCTCAATTGAACCCTCCTCTCTCTCTCTCTCTCTCTCTATATATATATATATATATATATATATATATATATATATATATATATATATATATATATATATATATATAGGAAAAGAGAATATACATTACAGCATCACCTAAGTTTAGGTACTAAACCTCTTGAAAAATATATTATTTTACTATATAAAGATTACGATTAGTGGATTCACGATTAATACTTGAAGATCTAAATTCAAGATCGACACAGTAGGGTTTAGGTTTTTCTTGAAGATGTAAATTCACGATTACTACATACTTGAAGATAGTAGGGTTTTTCTTTATTTTTTGGTTTTTTTTAAACTAAATATCCGTTTGAGTTTTTAATGTTTAACAATTATAAAATTTTAAATAAAAAGAATATTGATGATCATAATATTTTCCGTTCATATTTTTTTTGAATCATATTATTTTTAGATCATAAAATTTTGAATCATAATATTTTGAATCATAACGATATTATGCATCATATATTTTTTGATCATATTAGTTTGAATCATATTAATTTGGATCATAATATATTTAATTAAATAAAGTTTTTGTTTAATACAACATTTGGATCATTATATTTTTTGAATCATAAAAAATATAATAACTAAGGATCATTAAATATTTGAATCAAATTATTTTTAGATCATAACAAGTTAATGATCGTAAATATATTAAATCATAATATTTTTGAATCATAAATATTTTGAATCATAAATATTTGGATCATATTATGTTCAATATTTTTTTCACCTCCCCCACGTTCCCCACCACCACAACCGCCACCACCACTACCACCACCTCTGCCACCAACTGACCTCATCACTGCCACCTCCGTCATTTATACCACCACACCACCACCTCTTTTGCCACCAACCGTTATAATCATATATGATTACTCAATTCGCGAACAAACATATATGTATAATCATTTATGATTAGACATATACGTATAAACATGTATAATCAGATATGATTATATCTCCCTGCCATATAATCATTTATGATTAGGCATGCTCCGCTGATGCCGGTACACTGAAATGAACCGTCTTGATTAGACAAAATGAGAAATATGTGGTTGATGTTGAATCTCAAGATTTCTATTTTTTTTCTTAATCTCAAATGAACCGTCATATATATATATATATATATATATATATATATATATATATATATATATATATATATATATATATATATATATATATAATGAGGTTCAGTAGAGAACGTTTATTAACAATGAGCCAAAGAACCAATCGTGAACGTCGAAAATCATAATGATCAACGGTCAATGGAATGAGTGTATACATGTACATTGGACGCACATACATCAAATTATACCAAAAAACTTACCTCTTTCTTTCTTTTAAATTTTTTTCAGGCCATTTGTTTATCGAAAGAAAATCGAATATATCGTTGTTCACGATTCTTCGTCATCTTTCCATAAAAACTATGTTGATATATAAAAAACAAACATTTTTTTCGAGAAAAAAAACTCACTTCGTTTTGTTGTGTTTTTTTTACAATATTTAGGTTTATTTTTATAAAAAAAACTATTTATACCAAAAATCTCAATTTTTTGTTGATTAATAAACATCAATATCGATTAAGAAAAAACCTCGATCAGTTTAGATTCACACTGTGAATCTGAACTGTAAATATTTCAATTTTAACAGATTCACAATGTGAATCTGACTTACTATTTCAACTCTTTGATTATTCACAAATTAATTTAGTGGAATTTACATATGAATGGAAATATATTTCCATGTAATTTTATAATATTTAAACGTTATGATTACTCATAAATTAGTTTTGTGAAATCAACAAATAGATTTATTCACACTGTGAATCTAAACTGTATATAATTCGGTTTTCAGAATTCACAATGTGATTCTGACTTTCTATTATTCACACTATGATTCTGAGCAGATTCACAATGTGAATTTGAACTGAAATTTCGATTTTTTAAATATATAATAAATAAATTTTTTATTCACACTGTGAATCTGAGCAGATTCGCAATGTGAATCTGAAAATATTCGCAATGTGAATTTTAGCTCTAAACTGAAATTTCGTTTTTTTTTGTATTAATATAAATCTATGTTTAAATAGACCAAAAAATATAAATTTTTATATACTTATTAATTTTTTTTAATAAAAAATAGACCTTAAATTTTCAAAAAACAAAGATATTGAAGTGAGTTTTATGAAGGAAAAAAAAAGTTCATTTTTAATATATTAATATGGATCTCTATAGAAAGAGGGCGAAAAATCATGAACAATGGTATATTCGTTTTTTTTTTTGATAAAAAACATGGCCTAAAAAAATTTAACTAAAAAAAAGAATTGAGTTTTGGTATAATTTGTTACATGCACGTCTGTAACGTCACATTTTCACAACCAAAATTTTTTCATTATTATTAAGGTAAAACTTCCCAATTATAAAACCATTTTAACAAAAACCACTTATTCCGAATTACATTTATCGAAAATCAGAGTAATATAAATAACTCGGAATCCTCAATGCTGTTGATGAATATGTACAGTCCTGACTTCGCCTTTCCACTATCACCGATAGAACCCGAAACATAAACAACTGGGTAAACACAAAGCTTTGTGAGTTTTCCCCAAAATACCCCATACAACAAACATACTAGCATGCATATCGGGTCCACAATCATTAAATTGGATTACCCTTTCCCAGTCAGTCGTCAGACTGGAATGCCAACATGCAACGGGTCCAATCAGTCATTAGACTGGAATACCCAGGGTGTGATGGCCTGCCACTTCAACCCAACCGCTCATTCCGAGCCTCCGTGCCTACATCTTGTAGCCGACCCACACCATGTATCTTGGCCTACAACACACAACAATACTGCCTCAACCTAAACCACCACCATATGTCGACATATAAACAAACAAGGATCAAGTAGGCACATAATACAGACAATATCAATCATACAGTTTGCTACTGCCTACTAGATCTATCACAACACACTGCTCCACTACCAGCTCACCTCCATGGAATGCGTAACCATAAGTAATCAGAGGTAAGATAGCCACTTAAATAGATGATCATACTCTAGAGCCACAACAATTTTAGGATTACATTCTATTAGTTTTATTTTGATCAAATTTACATACAAAGGTTCAATATCTATTACATTCTATCAGAATGGTTATATTATGTACTTAACAATAAATTACACTTCTTTTTTGTCTACCATATTCTATCAGAATTTATAGTTTTATTCTTTTAGAATGCACATAATTTAGAATGCTCATGGTGAATGTATAGAATGTTACTCTTACATATTCGATTTCATGGCAGTTATTCTTGTAGAAGGTTGGATGATGGCATGTGGGATGAAGATGAACAATGGTCAATGATCTTCACAAAAGAAAGCACTGACAAAATAATTTACAATATAATGATAAGACTATATGTTATAGTATATTCTAGTAGAATATTCAGTTAGAATAATCTATAAATTATGTTTCTATTGTTATTAATGAGTGTTTCATTATGATAAAATAGTATATTAAGATTTTTATTTTTAAAAATGTGATTACAAAAATTTAACTTGTATCAAAAAATTTGTTATTCTTAGAAAGTTCATTCAATCAAAAAATGTTGTTATTTTGTTTGAAGAATGATATGATATGATATTCATTCTATAAGAATATTCATTCTATAAGCATATCTATTCTGGCATTCAATCAAAATATGTATTCTATAAGAATATGTATTCTGACATTCTCATAGAATATATCATTCTAACAAAAAGTCATTCTGACAGAATAAATTCGGTTATTATAAAAAATACGCTAGAATTAATATTGAACTAATTTAAAATTTTCAGATTTTTAAAATTAGGAGAATTAATTATCCCTAAATTTCCGAAAATTTCCTTTTTTAAATATAGTTAATTGTCCAAAATACCCTTATACTGAAATTTGTGTGATTAAATTGATTATTTTTAATTAGTTAATAAATATAAAACCCTTACTTAAATTACCCCAAATGATTGGCTCAGAATCAATTTCACATGAACACAATACTTAGTAAAAACACAATAACCTAACCATATATATATATATATATATATATATATATATACATACACACACACACACACACACACATATATATATATATATATATATATATATATATATATATATATATATATATATATATATCAAGCAGTTCACTAAAACATAGCAACATCCTATACATAAGGATAGATGACCAAATCAGCAAGGAATGTGTAACCATATGTAACCAGAGGTGAGATAGTCACTCGGACAGATGATCATACTCTAGAGCCACAACCAAACAAGGAACATGCAAGAAAGCCTAGATCAAGATTCCTCATTCTATCCTATGTGACTACATATTGTCCCTAGGGCATCCTCCTAATAAATGATAATCAAAGCTAGTGGGTCGGCATTGGTGCCTTCGACCTACGTGTACAGTGAGGAGAAACTCACCTGAAATGAAGAACCCTGAAATACTGAGACGTGCTTCCCTTTATGCATTGCTTGCTCCCGCGAATCCACTAATCACTAAAACCAGGTAAAATCTTGATCAACAGTCCAAAAACCTCAAGTTTGACCCAAAGTCAAACTTGGTCAAAAATTCAATGGTCAATGGGAGTCAACAAAAGTCAAAGTCCAAAGCAGATTGAGTACGCCCCGCGTAATCCAACCTACGACCAGCATATACGATTCAATCCTAGTTTGCCTAGCGTTCTCTCAGGTATGCCCAACGTACGCTAACTGATTCCAACATTCCATTAAGCACTTTATCCCTTAAGACCTTTTGTCCAGAGCTCAGTTCTAGGTCAAAATTAACATCCTTAATCATAAAGTTTCCAACTTTATGATTTTGCATGGCTAGGAAGAGTCCAAATCCAAAACCCTAACTTAACATAAAATTCTAAGCTTCATAACACATGATGAATGGAAGGAAAAGATCAAGATTGCATTTTTATGACTTAAAAACCTCATATACACATGCAAATGCACCTCAAAAGATCTAGAAAAAACACACACTCAAATGAGCCAATTTGTGGGATAAAAAGGACATAACTTTAATAACTAAGTTAGATCTATCAATGGAGGCATAAAGGTACAAACTTTATACAATCTAGAGATGAATGAGGGAGGAGAACTTCTAGATCC
Organism: Lactuca virosa; assembly: GCF_052849685.1. Taxonomy (NCBI): domain Eukaryota; kingdom Viridiplantae; phylum Streptophyta; class Magnoliopsida; order Asterales; family Asteraceae; genus Lactuca; species Lactuca virosa. Next base: position 338,322,917 of record NC_136430.1, read on the forward strand.
AAAGTTGTTTCAAGCTTCCAAGCACTATCACCACCTTATTCTTCCTTCAAAGGTACCAAAAAGCACACTCTTTAGATCACAAGGCTCAAACTAGGGTTAGGGTTTCAAGGGAGGATGTTAGAGAGATGGAGGTTGATAATGGAAGAGGTTTATAGGATTTAAGGAGCTTAAATAGGGCTCAAAACCCCAAATTTAGGGTTTGAAGGTGCGACTTTGAGATGCTGGTACGTCCCACGTACCTAAGGTACGCCCAACGTACCACCCTCCTTCCAAATTCAACACACTTTCAAACTACTACAACTTCTTCGTTTCAACTCCTATTTTTGCGTTATTTATATGCACGAAAAGGTAATGAAGAGCCCTACAAAATTATCTAGATATATTGGACTAAAAACTTCTCGAAACACAATTCAAGGTTTTAGATCTCACAACCATCATTATCACCTCCCAAATGGCCTAACTTTACCGCCTTAAGGCCCAAAGTATTCACACAATCGAATTTCGGCGCACGACCTTGAATTAAGAAATCACCAAAAACATGATGTTACAACGTCCACTGTAAAAGTCTACGACCCTTCTATTTGTCTTTGATCGGTTTAAATTTCAACGCTTTGGATTGGTTCCTTGGTTCATTGATTAATAATGGTTCTCTATTGAACTTTTTCTCTCCCCCTCTCTCTCTCCCTCTCGCTCTCTCTCTCTCTCTCTCTCTCTCTCTCTCTCTCTCTCTCTCTTTCTCTCTCTCTCTCTATATATATATATATATATATATATATATATATATATATATATATATACCCAATAATTGGACGTGACACGTTCACATGCAACGCACGCCCACGACACGTAATACGAATGCGGGGATTTAATATGTAACATCCGGATTCTTGGAGGTATTTAAATTTTATATATTTTGGCTTTTGGGCAGTGTCACGTCGTGGTGAAGACATCTCACGATGTGGTGATGGTCGTTGTGTCGTGGATTTTAAATGGCCGCTAAGGCGTGGCAGCCTATAGCAACGACTTGGCAGCTTTTTAATGAGAAACCCTAATATTTGGGGTTTGCACCGTATTTAAGGGAATGTGATGGCTAGGGTTGGTCACCCTTAGCCTTCATCACACCCTCTCAGCCTCCAAGAAAACCCTATCCACCATTGTTGCTCTCTAAGCTTTTTGTGTTGATTTTTGGGGATTTAAAGAAGAAGGAGGTGACTTGTAGACTTGGATTCAGCAAGCAAATCTTCTCACCATCTCATTGTGCATCTTCTAGACCCTGTAAGTGCCCAAGTTCCAAGATTTTTGATTACAAAGTGCTAGATCTTGTATTTTGTCCCATTTTCTTCATGGTTTAGATATGAAGTTTGGTGGTTGGTTTGTGCCATGCAAGATATTTTGGTCATAAAATCCCATTTTGACCTAAGTTGAGTCCAACAGTTACATTGGACATGCAAGTCTATAAAGCACCAATCTTTGGAATGGTTTTGGTGTTATAAGCTCTTCTGGAGCAAATGAGCTTGTGACTTAAGGTATTAATTGCTTCTTAATTAAGTCCTTGTCATTTCTTAGCCTTTTTGGATCTAGGCCTTGAGATCTAGACCTCTTGGTGGATCCCAAAGGATAAAGGTGGAAATTTACCCATTTGGACGTTAGAAATGATCAGATCTAGACTTTGGAACCTTGGGAATTGGAGGATTCGACTTAACTCATTAGGATGTTTTGGATCCATTTCCCACTACGTGGCCTAGGATGCCACGACATGGCGACTAGGGGAAATCGCGTCTGTTTTGTCATTTGAAGGCCACGGCGTGGCCAAGGATGGCCATGACGTGGACGGTCAACCTTGGTCGTTGACTTTAACTTTTGACCTTGTTTGGCTAAGTTTGACCTAGGGGCATTTTGGGTATTTTGAATGATAGTTAAGTTTGGTAATATCGTTGAATAGGTGCCCGGTTGAGCTGATTTTCAGAGCAGAGTCCCGTTCAACTATTTTCGTCTGTAAGTGAGGTGAGTTTCTCACTATATCCATGCGTCGAAGGCACCAATGTCGGCCCATCTTTCGGTTATATAGAATGCTAGCTGCTATGTGACGTATACTTGTTTGATTGATCGGGTTGATATTGGCTCAGTTAATGGTTAATTGTATGCTTTCAAAGTTGTATACGACTAGCATTATATAGCCCTAGAATGATCAATATGGCCTCATTTCATGTTCCTTGTTTGGTTGTGGACTTAGGAAGAATCATCATTTGGCAGTCTTTGTGATCCTATTTTGTGTATAACTTGCATGCATAAGACAACCAACGATGTTGATTGTGGTTCTTGGTATTACGAGCAGTGGGAGTTGGGACTTCCTAGGAGAGCCTAGGATATGTATACTGTTTAGCATAGGATTGGTATATGGTTTTAGTGTGGTGACTTTGAAGAATCAGTTCTGCTTTTGAGGAAGGTACAGGTAGGTGTGAAAGGTAGTATTGGGCCGATACTACTGGAAGCATAGGATATGTACCTGAGACAAGAGTAGACCTGGAAACTCTAAGGAGGCCTGCATAGTAAGGATTTCCTCGAGTTGTATATTGATTATTTATATGTTGTGTTTCAGTTTGAGGATGGTGATGACTACTCGAGGAGGTTTTGGCTCTGGTTCTGGATCAGGTTCTAACTCAGTCATGGAACCAGTTGATGAGAGGCAGCGCGAGTTCATTTCGGCTGAGGTTACTCACGATATCATGGATGCTACTGATGTAATGTTCGGTACCATCAAGGAGGGGATTATAGAGATGATGGATGAGAGGCTCAGGTCTTTTTGAGTTGAGATTGTTGCAGGTCAGATAGGAGCCCGAACTGCCTCATTCCGGGAGTTCAAGGCCTATGGAGCTACTGAGTTCTTTGGGGCTAAGGACCTCATCGCTAGCTGACGCTGGACCGTTGACATAGAGAATGCTCATCGAACGAGTTTTTTCCCTGAAGGGGAAAATGTGGGATTTCCATCCTGCCTACTGAGGGACCAAGCACGAGATTAGTGGGAGGAGTTTAGCCAAGCTCTAGGGTTAGCGGCAGTGGCAGTCATGACCTGGGCGGATTTTGTTCTGAGGTACCAGAGGGAGTTTTCACCAACTATAGAGGTGTAGCAGCTGGCGAGGGAGTTTCAGGACCTTCTCCAGACTAATGAGCTTGTGGCCGAGATTACCGCCAAATTTAGGGGGAGGGCTTTGTTTGTTTCGCAATACTCGACGGATGAGGAAATGAAGAAGACGAGGTATCATGACATGCTGAGATATGATATCATAGAGTTTGTGAGCTTCTCGGGGTGCAGGACCTTGAATGATATGATTGAGAGGGCCTGTGAGCGGGAGATTGAGCTGGAGACTTTCGCAGGTGCAGAACGCAGTGGGCCAAGCCAATAGGCCCAAGACTTCCGATTCACGCTCCTGAGGACCGCATGGCTGGAGCCGCTACGGTAAGTGCGGCAAGCCGCACAATGGGGCTTGTCGAGCAACAGGTTTAAGATGTTTCAGTTGTGTCCAATCGGGCCATATGAGTAGGGACTGTCCCAGGAGTGCTCTGATTTGCTTCCATTGCAATTAGAATGGACATAAAAAGGCCGACTGTCCGAGATTGTTCGGAGGAGCAGTGGCGACGCCTGCGCCAGACACCTTGAGGATTACTGATACCCGTCAAGGCAAGGCGGAGGCACCTATGGTGAAGAGCACGACTTTTCAGTTGGCCATAGATGAAGCACATGTAGCATCGGATGTGGTTACGGGGACCTTTTTAGTTAATGGCTTGTCTGCTCATGTTCTGTTTGATTCGGGTGTTACCCGATCCTTTGTATCTCTTGCACTTAGCAAGAAGTTTTGTGATGCTCCCGGGACTCTGGATTTTCCATTGGAGGTTGAGATTGCGGATGACCGTACCATGAGTGCGTCAAGGGTTCATCATGGGTGTGTCCTAAACCTGTTCAGTGAGAAATACACTATTGATTTGGTGCTAATTCCGTTGAGAGGGTCGAAGGTTATCATCGGGATGGATTGGTTGGGCTCCAATGGGGACATGATTAATTGCGAGCGTTAGCTAGTGAGAGTTTGAACCCCACGTGGGGAAGAATTGGTTATTCCAAGTGAGGGAGCTTTGTATAGGCCGACTCTCTGTTCAACTGCGAGGGCCAGGAGATATCTTCACCAGGGCTGTTCTGGGTTCCTAACTTTTGTTGTTGGCACACGAGTTGAGGGCACGACGGAGTTGAGTAGGGTGCCCATTGTACGAGATTTTCCTGATGTATTTCCTTGGGATTTTCGAGGATTGCCTCTCGAGAGGCAGGTCGAATTTCGGATTGATCTGGTTCCTGGTGCGGATCCGATAGCCAAGGCACCGTATCGCTTGGCACCATTAGAGATGCAGGAGTTGTCTACGCAGCTTCAGGAGTTGCTAGACAAGGGGTTTATTCGGCCGAGCTACTCTCCTTGGGGAACACTGATCCTGTTTGTAAAGAAGAAGGACGGTTTGCACATGATGTGCATTGACTACATGGAGTTTAATAAGTTAACAGTGAAGAACCGTTACCCACTTCCGAGGACTGATGATTTATTTGATCAACGTCAGGGTGCATCTTGGTTTTCCAAGATTGATTTGCGGTAATGGTACCATCAGATGAGGGTCAGGGATGATGATGTACAGAATACAACCTCCAGGACCCGTTATGGTCATTACGGGTTTGTGGTGATTCCATTCACTCACCAATGCACCGACGGCGTTCATGGATCTCATGAACCGGGTTTGCAGGATGATGATGGATTGGTCAGTGATAGTATTCATTGATGATATTCTGGTCTATTCCAAGACCAAGGAACAACATGAGGAGCACTAGTGAGAGGTGTTGGAGACCTTGAGGAGAGAAAGGTTGTACACTAAATTCTTCAAATATGAGTTCTGGTTGCGAGAGGTGCAGTTCTTGGGGAACATCGTCAACCAGAAGGGTATATTGGTTGATCCGGCCAATATCGAGGTCGTGATGCGATGGGAGATCCCGAAGACCCATTTGAGATTCAGATATTCCTAGGCATCCCAGGATATTATCAGAGGTTTATTCAGGACTTGGCCAAGGTTGTAATGCCTTTGACCCGCTTAACGAAGAAGAATGTGGTTTTTTGGTGGGGACCTAATCAGCAGTTGGATTTTGAGACGTTGAGGAAGAGATTGTTCGAGGCCCTGATTCTCGCACTTCCCGAGGGTTTGGATGATTTTGTGGTTTATTTTGATGTCTCTATTTTGGGTTTGGGAATTGTCCTTATGTAGAGGGGTCATGTGATTGGTTACGCTTCAAGGCAACTGAAGCCTCATGAAGCGAATTATCCTATGTATGATTTGGAGTTGGGAGTTGTAGTGTTTTCCCTCAAGATTTGGAGACATTATCTTTATGGGGTTAAGTGTACTATTTACACTAACCAAAATTGTTTGAGACACTTGATGGATCTGTCGAATTTGAATATGCGGAAACGGAGATGGTTGGATGTGGTGAAGGATTACGATTGCGAGATCCTGTACCACCCCGGGAAGGCCAACATGGTGGTCGATGCTTTGAGCCATAAGGCTATGAGTTCTCCTATTAGGGATATTTGTTTGAGGATGGTTGTTACTTCGCCTTTGTTGGATTTGATAAAAAAGGCTCATGTGGAAGGGTTGAAAAAGGAGAATTGGAAGGCTAAGCGAATAAGTCAAAGCTGACTCAGTGTAGTAGATTTTGGGTTCCAACTACTGGTGGAGTGAGGCAGCCAGTTCTGGAAGAAGCACATAAGTCAAAGTTCTCGATCCACCTGGGGGCCACGAAGATGTATATGGATCTGAAGTCGAGTTATTTGTGTCCCTGTATGAAGATTGAAATAGCTTGATTTGTTGAGAGGTGCCTGACTTGCAGGAAAGTCAAGGCCGAACACCAGAGACCCCACGACAAGATGCAACCATTACCCATTCCCACGTGGAAGTGAGAAGAGATTACTATGGAATTCATCACAAAGCTTCCCAGGACGGCACGTGGAGTTGATTCTATCTGGGTCGTTATTGATAGATTGACCAAGAGTGCACATTTCATACCGATTGCCGAAAGTATATCTACTGAGAAGTTAGTTGACATTTACATTCGGGGGTAGTGGTTCGACACGGAGTGCCAGTTTCGGTGGTTTCGGATCGGGATGTTCGTTTCACCTCCAATTTTTGGAGGAAGTTTCATGAGGAGTTGGGCACTCAGTTGCATTTCAGCACATCATACCACTCCCAACCCGATGGACAAAGTGAGCGGACAATTCAGATGCTCAAAAATATGCTTCAGGCATGTGTGTTACATTTTGGAGGGAGTTGGGATACTCTGTCACACCCCCAAACCAGACGGCGGAAACGTCCGGGGGTGGAGGACTTCATTTGTAGTATCACAACACATGCATCATAGTAATCAAAGTACAAACAACCATTATATTTAAAAAGTGTAAGTATTTACATGTGTTCAATCATTGTATATTGAAACCAAAATAGTTATACAAAAGAAGAAGATATGACTCAAAATAGCTCCATCTTCTCGAAAAGCTCGGGGAGTACCTGTTTATTTTTTCCCTGAGAATACAAGTAATTTGAAAAGAGAGTATCAAAATAAAGTTGAGTGAGTGCATAAGTATTTATGTTTAAAAGGATGTTTCTATATCTTGAATATGTAAACTGTTCCAGAAAATCCTATATTTTCTGCTGTATATGGAAAGCAGTTTTATTCCCATAAAACCGTTCTATTTGTAAATCAATGTTCTGTATTTGTATTCCTTTATGTAAAACTTGTAACTGAGAGTGTGCCTGGTTTCACCAGTTGTTATTGAAAACTGTATTGTACTATTGTAGTTTGTATTTTGTAAACTGGTACTTTGAAGATGTACTTACGTTTAGTTGATTATACACTAACGTATTGTTAATATCTTTTTAATGAGTTATTATAACCATACTGAGACTAGATGGCCTGAAACAAACGCTTTGTAGGCGTTTAAACTGTTGATAACAATTGTCACTCATTGGCGTGTATGCCTGACTTTAGCTAGCAGCCTGAGTGAGGGGTTGTCAATCCCAATATAGATCTACACACAACTTGTTTCGATCCCCTGACTGGAGACTCTAGTTATAATATCAAGACTTTAACTATGTTGTTTAAATGAATTAAACAACCTGAATTGAATGACTCATAAAAAGCATATAAACGTTACATGTATAATAGTTATGAAAACCCAATCATCCTGAAATAATGATTGATCGTATATTCATGAATTAGTATTCTTAACATGTATTTGAAAATTTTAAACCCTTGATTTGTTTTGAATCAAACCTTTGTTTCTTGTAAAACGGTGTATTCTAGTATACTTGAATCATGAATTATTGTTCTATGTATCATAAATTATACCTATTATAATTTATATGTACTTTCTGAATTGGTATTTAACTATTTTTGCATGTAACCCCTTGCTCAACATGTTACAAAGGGTATTTAAACTGATGAAATAACTTTTATATTTATATACATATACAATTATATATAAGTAAAATTTAAACGACATTCAGACAAATAACCGGTACTATAAGCCCACATCCAAACAAGGAAAAGGACCCAGAATGAGTTATCAGTCCTAAGCCTTTTAAACCTTATCTATATAAATATATATATATACAAATATGAATTTTGGGGAAAAATATAAGTTTATAAAAGAGTTTAATATTTTGAGTATTTTTGATAACTTAATGTCGTTTTATCATGATTTGAAATCATTTATTTGTAACACAAAGTTCTTGGGTTATACTTGTATTCCGCCCCCCCTTAAAACAGTAAAAATTATGAAAATACGGGGGTATGAACTCACTTGATAGGTGGTGATTTGGACAGCGTTTCGTTTTCTGGAAAGGAGTTTATTTGAAGAAAAACAGGCTTTAATCGGGCAGAGTTTCGACTGGAGAAAGTTGTTTTTCTCGGAAATATCGGGGCTTCGAGGCTTGCTTAGGGTTTTGTACTTGATACCGGGGCTTTAGGGGTTGTAGGAAATTTTAAAGTGGTGAAAGAAGTGAAAAAGGATGGAAAATGGTGTGAAATATGTGAAAAATCTGGAGGGTCTCGCATGCCTTATTTAGGCCGAAGCCTCGGATCCGAAGTAAGGAGAAGGAGACGTGTGTCTCGGACAGGTGGCGAGGGGGAGGCTTCGCTTCGGACATCTGGCGAGGCATGTCGGATCAGGAGTGGTCGAGCCTTCGGTCCAATCAGAAGAGGACACGGGTCCGAGCTCAGTGGAATCTTCGTGCGAAGGGTGTCAAATGGCCACTGGACCGCGGCTTCGGTCCAATCAGAAGCTGACACGGGGCGGACACGAGGAAGCCTCGCATGCGAGGTGACGTGGCCGAATATGCACCATGCAATTTTTCCCGGTTTTCAACAATTTTCGATTTTTGTGCCCAAAACTTGCGAAATTCATAACTTTCGCATACGAGCTCCGTTTTCGATGTTCTTTATATGCACGCGTAGGTAAAATTATACTCTACGACTTTCGTTTACTTTGTCGGCAAATTTTGACTTTATTTTTAATATTATTATTTTTAATAGACTGGGACAGGAAAATCCGTTAAAAATTCATAACTTCTTCATCCGACGTCCGTTTTTGTCTGTCTTTTTACCGTTGTACTAATATTGACGAGACCTTAAATTCTCGTTTAGGTTGTGTCGGCTAAGAATCACTCGATCTTTATTTCGAGTTTTTAGTTGTATACTGCTATACTGAAACTTAGAAAAATCATAACTTCCTCATACGAAGTCAGATTTTGACGTTCTTTTTATGAAAGTTCCCAGTTTAACATAATCTACAACTTTCGTTTAGATTGTTATGGCTAAAAAGCCTTTTATTGAAAATTCACTTTTTACACTGAACAGTGTTTTGCCGGTTTTGTCGCGGATCTTCGATTGGTCATAACTTCTTCGTTATAACTCGGATTTTAGTGTTCTTTATATTTTTGGAAACCTTGTTACAATATCTACCACTTTGTTCATCCCTATCGAGATTGTTTAATACTTTATTTTTGAGGGTCAGTTATGTAAATGTACACAGTATGCTAAATTTTCTCTTTATTATTTTAAAAAGAATTACAAATTGACCTATATTATTACATAGGTTTGAAATAACGGTTTGTTACATTACCTTCCACTGGCCGAGTTCTCCTACAACAACAGTTATCATGCAAACATTGACCGACCATCGTTTGAGATGTTGTATGGGAGGAGATACAAGATCCCACTTTGATGGGGGGAGGTCGGCCATCGGGTCATGGGAGTACTGAGGTGGTACTCAAGACTACAAAGTTGATTTAGTAGGTACGCGACAGGTTGTGGATCACGCAAATCCATCATAAGCGTTTTGCAGACCGGTGGCATTCAGACCTCGAGTTTCAGGAGGGGGACTTCGTGCTTTTGATGGTGTCACCTTGGAAAGGTGTCATCCGATTTTGGAGGCGGGGCAAGCTAGGCCCCCGATTTATCGGTCCCTTCAGGATTATCGCCTGATTGGGCAAGGTTGCATACTGACTGGATTTGCCTGATGAGCTTATCCAAATATACAACACTTTCCATGTTTCTCAGCTTCGGAAGTGTGTAGCCGATGAGTCTGCGGTTATTCCTTTGGACGATATTCAGGTCGATGATCGCCTGAATTATGTGGAGAGACCAATGGAAATTTTGGATTGGAAGATGAAGGCCTGGTGCAACAAGGTGGTGTCTTTGGTCAAATTTCATTGGAAGCATCAGAAGGGTTCCGAATAGACGTGGGAACCTGAGTCGGATATGGATGAGCATTACCCAGAGTTATTTGCAGTGGCGGACTTCGAGGACGAAGTCTGATTCAAGTGGGAGAGAGTTGTAACATCCAAATTCTTGAAGGTATTTAAATTAATATATTTTCGATTTTAGGTAGTGCCACGTCGTGTTGAAGACATCCCACGATGTGGTGATGGTCGGTGTGTTGCGGATTTTAAATGGCCGCCACGGCATGGCAACTATTTAATGAGAAACCCTATTATATGGGGTTTTCACCATATTTAAGGGAATGTGATGGCTAGGGTTGCTCACCCTCAGCCTCCATCATACCCTCTCAGCCTCCAAGAAAACCCTATCCACCATTGTTGCTCTCTAATCTTTTTGTGTTGATTTTTGGGGATTTAAAGAAGAAGGAGGTGACTTCTAGACTTGGATTCAACAATAAAATCTTCTCACCATCTCATTGTACATCTTCTGGACTCTTGTAAGTCCCCAAGTTCCAAGCTTTTTGATTACAAAGTGCTAGATCTTGTATTTTGTCCCATTTTCTTCTTGATCTTGTTAGATGGGATGGGGAGATTTCATAAAGGTTGAAACTCTATGAATCTCTGGTTTATTTGGAGTAGTTCATGGTTTGGATCTGAAGTTTGGTGGTTGGTTTGTGCCATGCAATAGATTTTGATCATAAAATCCCATTTTGACCTAAGTTGAGTCCAAGAGTTGCATTGGACATGCAAGTCTATAAAGCACCAATCTTTGGAATGGTTTTGGTGTTATAAGCTCTTATGGAGAATATGAGCTTGTGACTTCAAGGATTATGTGCTTCTTTATTAATTCCTTATCATTTCTTAGCATTTGGATCTAGGACTTGAGATCTAGACCTCTTGGTGGATCCCAAAGGATACAGGTGGAAACTTAACCCAATTGGACGTTAGAAATGATCATTCTGGACTATGGAACCTTGGGAATTGGAGGATTCGACTTAACTCATTATGATGTTTTGGATCCAGTTCCCACGGCGTGGCCTAAGCTGCCATGGTGTGGCGACTAGGGGAAATCGAGTATGTTTTGTCGTTTGAAGGCCACGGCATGGCCAAGGATGGCAACGACATGGAGGGTCAACCTTGGTCATTGAATTTGACTTTTGACCCTTTTTGACTAAGTTTGACCTAGGGGCATTTTGGGTATTTTGAATGATATTTAAGTTTGGTCATATCATTGAATAGGTGCCCGGTTGAGCTGATTTTCAGAGCAGAGTCCCGTTCAGCTATTTTATGTTTGTCTGTGAGGTGAGTTTCTCACTATATCCATGGGTCAAAGGCACCAATGTCGGCCCATCTTTCGGTTATATAGAATGCTAGCTGCTATGTGATGTATACTTGTTTGGTTGATCGGGTTGAAATATACCCCAGGGTGGGTCCCACTATGGCATGTTTGGGTTGAAACATACCCCAGGGGGCCCACAATGGCATGTTTGGGTTGAAACATACCCCAGGGCGGGGCCCATATTTGGTTGTTGGGTTGAAATATACCCCATGGCGGGGCCCATATTTGTATGTCTGGTATGTGGTACTTTGGGGAACTCACTATGCTTTGTGCTTATAGTTTATGTTTATGTTTTCAGGTACTTCTGGTTTGAAAAGGAAAGGTCCTGCGTGATGGCACATGTAACATCCAAAAAACAATAATAAATTTTTTTCATTTGGAGGTTAATCAACTCATTAATCAATTGTTCAAATCATAACCGGGTCATAATATTCAAAACATCAGAGTACAATTATTCAGAATGCATAAATCATGAGGGGAGGATGTTGTGCCATCACCTCGGGCCCTTCCCTTTCGAACCATAAGTACCTGAAACCGTAAACATCAACTGTAAGCACAAAGCTTAGAAAGTTCCCCAAAGTACCACATACCAAAACATACAACTGGGCTTAATCCTGGGGTTTAACCAACCTGACATACATATATGGGCCCTCGCCCTGGGGCCTCACCTTGGGGTGTATTTCAACCTGATCAACACATATGGGCCCCTCCCCGGGGCCTCGCCCTGGGGTATCTTTCAACCCAATCATACAATAGTGGGCCCCTCCTAGGGTTTATTTCAACCCAAACATACGATAATGGGCCCCACCCTGTGGTTTATTTTAACCCATCATACAAACTCAAGTAAGCTACACAACAGTTATCATCCTAAATAACACAATAATGGGCCGACATTGGTGCCTTCAACCTATGGATACAGTGAGAAAACTCACCTGACATACATATGAGAAAATAGAAATAGCATGCTGCTCTGAAATCAACTCTACCAGTCACCTTTACAAACACAGTGACCAATACTCAAAATATAGGTCAAAATACCTAAAATACCCCTAGGTCAAATGTTGGTCTAAATCCAAGTCAAAGTCAACCGAGTAAACCGAGTTAACTTGGTGAGTATGTTGGGCGTTCCCAACTTGAACGCGGGGCGTACTTCTTGCTTGACCAAATGTCGAAAGGCTGACCCTGAACGTGCAACGTACTCTTTGGTACGCCCAACGTTCGTGGCTGCCACCCACTCAATCCATTAAGTGCTTAATCCTTAAGCACTTATGTCTAAAATCCAGATCTAGAACCTAATTTGGTATCAGAGCAGGATTCATTCAGTTTTGATATGATTTTCTTAAGTTTTCAAAAGGTTTTGAGTCTCGTTCTAGATTCAAAATATTCCGCTCTTTTGATTCTGAAAATCATCACGTATCATCTGTTTTGATTCGATTCTGCTTTCAGTTTGTTAGATCGAGTATTTTGTGTCAGTTTTCTGGAAGTTTTGTCAATTAAATCTCAATTCCTGAAGCTTTTCACAGATTTCATCCGTACAACAATGGCAAATTTAAACATGAACACCATGACTTCATACTCTCATCTTCTCGGTTCATCCATAAATATTCCTATGTTGATTCCAGAATTCTATGATCAATGAGATGATCGTATGGAAGACTATCTGAATGGAATTGATGAGGATCTCTAGAAATGCATCACTGAAGATGTTCGTTCTCCTACTGTGTTACAAACTGTTGGATCTTCTGCTACCAATCAAGATGTTGCTCAACAAATAGAGAAAGTGAAGAAAAATGAGAAACGATGCTTGCGTGAATTACGTGGTGCTCTTCCACCTGTTGTGTACAACTATGTGCGTAGTTGCAAGACATCAAAGGAAATTTGGGAAACATTGAAGGAAAAGTACCAAGGCAGTGAGAAGACAAAGATAAGCTCTGTTAAGCATTGTCTGTTGGAGTTGGGAGAATTCAAGCAAAAAGAAGGAGAATCCATTGAGCTCTATTACGATCGTCTTAATGAACTGATTTACAAGTGCAACAAATATGGAGTTATAAGGTCAACAATGGAGTTCAACTTGAATTTTATCATGGGACTTCGTAAGGAATGGCGCAATGTCAGCTTAATGATAAAAACTCAACAAAGCTTCGACTACTTTTCTCTCAATGATATCTATAATGTGTTGAAGGCACATGAAAGTGAAGTGAATGAGATAGAAGAGGAAACATGAAGTGGTTTAGGTGGTCCTTTGGAACTGATGTCGAAGGTTGCTAGTAAAGATGTTGAGAAAGAGATTGCTTAGAAAGAGGGTTCAGAAGATGAAGGTTTAATCGTCAATTCTGATGACGAAGCGGTGGATTTCTATTCAAACAATCGAGTGAAGAAATTCTTCAAAAAGCCATTTAATCCGATATAAAAAACGAGTGATATGAAAGGAAGTTTTTCTGGGAAGACTGTAAATGATGAGAAGAGAGTAGAGAAGAAGGAGGTAAAGTCTGAGCAAGCAAAGATAGAGAAGAAGATTAAGGGAATTCTGGATTCGACTGACATTATTGCAATGGAGTGAATCACATGGCGAGTGATTGCATGTTGAGGAAGAGAGATGAGAAGTATAATAGAATAAAGGACAAAGCCTACTACGTGGAGAGGCGTGAGGAAGTGAGAGCGAAGACTAAGGGAATGTATTTGGTTGCGAGGGGATTAGATGATGAGGAGGGGACTTATCAAATCTGGTCGTCAGGATCAGATGATGAGGAGATGCGAAACCCGACTCATGGAGCAATATTCGCAAGTTTTGAGGAAGAGGATGAGGAGAATGTCACAGGAAAATGTTTTGTTTCGACCACTGCTCACAAGTCTCCTATGACTTCGCAGGTACGTTCTCTTCTTCAATCCTTTAATATTACTTCTAATGCATATAATTCGATGTTATATGAGTTTGATGAAGCAATTAGTTATGTTAATGATCTGCTTATTTCTGTTAGTAGTGATGCTGAAAAGTCTAAGACTTTACTTCTAGAAACTCAGAGATGTTTGGAATCCAAGAAGGCTAGAATAGAACATTTAGATTTACAAATAACTAATATCATGTGTGATAGAGACAGTTTGAGATCCGATATTAAGATTTTGCTTAAACAACGAAATATATATTGTAATTCAGCTAAACGTTTATATGGAAAATTAACTGCATTACATCATTCGTCAGATATTAGCAAAGAACAGCATAGGAAGCTTTTGCCCTTTTTAGCTTTCGAAAAGGAGAACATTAATTCGACTTCCTATGACTGTGAAAAGTAAATATATGAGTTTGACAAGGTCCCAATAGATCAATATGCATATGGTGTTGTTAGAATTGATGAATGTTTAAATGCAAATGATCTTGTTGATATTGTGAATGAGACCTTAACCATAAATGAACAAATAAAATTTTTGAACAGAACTGAGAATTCGACATCTAACTCTCAAAACAATTTTGCTGATATCGAAGATGACTCTGATGATATTATTGAAATTGAGGAGGAGGAAGTTGTTGATTGTTCTCAGTTATCTATCATTAATGTCACTTCGATGGCTAAGGGTAAAAAAATTTGTCATGATTCTTCGGTTAAAGTTGACACTGACCAACCCTCGACTTCGAAATTTCATGACCCTGATCATGTGACTGTCGAAGATAGTCACACATACAGTGATGATGATAATGATGATGCTTCGAAAGAAACAACCATACACCAGGTTGTAGTTGATCAGTTCTATGAGGAAACTTAGAAGTTCGACACAATAATGAAGGAAAAAGGCTCTCATTATCTTGAATCCAATTCGGTTGTGTATCCAAACTTCAAATGCAAAAATGGAGTTATATTTCCAAATCAGGTGTTTGTTACCTCTGAGAATGGTGATAAAGTTAAACCTGAAATCAACAAAATTGTTGAAGTGGATAACAAGACAACTTCGAAATAAGGACTTTTCTCCAATCAAAGCACTGTCGAAAATAATCTCAACAAGAACTCGTTCACTTTTCAGAGACAAAAACCACAAAGAAATTAGGTAGTTAAAACTGAAAAACCAAAAGTTAAACAACAAGCAAATGTC
Source organism: Lactuca virosa (assembly GCF_052849685.1). Lineage (NCBI taxonomy): Eukaryota > Viridiplantae > Streptophyta > Magnoliopsida > Asterales > Asteraceae > Lactuca > Lactuca virosa. The sequence goes on from NC_136430.1 coordinate 338,338,137, forward strand.
GATGTTTCTCAAAAATCAAAATCTAATGCCCAAAGTTTCAAAGAAAAAACTGAAAAGATTTCTAAAGAAAATGGGATTTCAATGACAAAAGCGAGAAAGAAGGTTTATTGGCAAAATATTGAGTCTCTAAAGAAACAAAATGTTTTGTTAACTAAATTGTTTGAAACAACTGAGTTTAAACCAGTTCAAACATCTTCTCAAAACAAGTGTTTTATTAAGAAAACACCAGCTCAATCTCAAAAAGATTTGTCAAAAATTCAACCATAACAAGATTTTTCCAAATGTAAATCACAAGTTTCGAAGTCCAATTCTAAACCGAATTGTCAAAAATCAAACAATGAGAATTTTGTGAAATCTCAATCATCAAGAAATAATGTTTCTAATCAACATGAAAGGTTTTCTCAAAATCATTCTCAAAGAAAATGTTTTCAATTCAATGAACCAAGGAATGCTACTCAATTCCCAAGTAAAAGAAGATTTTTGAATGGTCCACAAAGTTTTCATCAATCAAATGTTGGTTATCAAAAACGTTTTCAAAATCGTTTTCAACCACAAGTAAAACCTAGTTTTTCAAAACAACATTTTGAAAAGATAAATGTAAATGCAAAGAAAAATGCAACATTCAAACCAACACAACCTGATTTTTCCAATCCTCCTTCGAAGAAACCAAGTAACGCTTCATTTTCCAAAGGAAAAACGGATGTCAAAAACATCAATCACTGGTTAGAAGGAAAAGGCAAACATTATCAAAGTAGGAAATTTTGTCAAGAAGAGATCGGGTATGCTTATGAAAGCTACTTGAATAAGTCGTCAAGTGGAAGCTCTTCATCCAAGGATTCAAGTCGATCTGTTTGACAGTGGAGAGCTGTTCCAAAAGCGAAAGTTGATGAGAAACGAACTGAGAAGGTTAAAGGGAAAGTCAGTGTTAATCCTAAACCAAAAAATGAGTTCATTTCAATACCAGTGTCTAACGAAGTTGACTTAATTGATAGTTTGAAATCCAAAGTTCGTAATTGGGTTTTAGGATCTTCATTTCATCATGCATTTTGTTCTAATAACCAAGGACCCAAACAGCCTTGGAGACCTAAGATCTTTCACTGATTGCAGGTTTTGTGTGACGAGCAATATGATGATAAATGGTACATTGATAGTGGATGTTCTCGTCACATGACTGGAAAGAAGGAAAATCAAAGTTTTTGTAAGTCTGGAAAATGTTGGTGTTGTGAAGTTTAGTAATAATAACAAATGCAAAGTCAAAGGATATGGAAAAGTTACGAATGGCAATTTCACTGTTAACAGGGTAGCATATGTCGAAGGTCTTAAACATAACTTGATAAGTGTTTCGCAACTTGTTGTGGGAACTGGCAATCAGGTTGTTTTTAATGATGAAGGAAGTGTGATTTCAAACATAGAATCAAAAGAAGTCTTACTCAAATCCAAAAGAAAAGGCGATATGTTTACTCTTGACATCAAACCAATAGTTGGTGTTCCATCGGTTTGTCTTCTTTTGAAAGCCTCATCAGACATAAGCTGGTTATAGCATCGAAGACTCTCTCACTTTAATTTGAAGAATCTGAATAAATTGGTGGTAAATGATCTTGTTCGTGGTTTTCCAGTATTAAAATTTGATAATGATACTTTGTGTGCAACTTGCGAACAAGGGAAACAACATAAACAAGGTCATCCAATTGTCATAGATTCGAAGATCATTGAACCTTTGGAACTTCTTCACATTGACCTTTATGGTCCTTCTACTGTTGAAACTCTCAACAAAAAGAGGTACATTTTGGTTATTGTTGATAATTTTTCCAAGTTTACTTTGGTGTATTTTCTACGTCTAAAATCAGAAACAACTCAAGTAATGATTGACTTCATCAAACAAATTGAATTGAGTATGAAGAAAAAGGTTCGTAAAATCAAGAGTGACAATGGCTCAGAGTTCAAAAACAAGGTTACGTTCTTAACTGACAAAGGAATTTCGCATAATTTTTCCTCTCCTTACACACCTCAACAAAATGGTGTTGTCGAAAGGAGGAACCGGTCTCTCTGCAAAGCAGCAAGAACAATGCTTACATATGCGAATCTTCCACGGTATCTTTGGGCTGAAGCCGTTTCGACAACTTGCTTTATTCAAAATTGATCTTTCATTCATCTTCGTTTTAATATAACCCCTTATAAAATCATTAACAATCGGAAACCCAATGTTAATTTTTTCCATGTTTTTGGTTGCAGGTGCTTCATTATGAATCTTAAGGATAACCTTTCGAAATTTCAGTCAAAAGCTGATGAAGGAATATTCCTGGGATATTCTCATAATTCGGTTGCATACAAGGTGTTAAATAAACGAACCAGGAAAATCAAAGAAACTTTTAATCTTACATTTGATTATTATTATGTTAAAAGAGTTGAAAAGTGTTTTAAACAGCAACAATCATTAATGAATTAAATGATGAATCTCAAAATTGGAATTCTTTAGATTTTGATTATGATTTAATTTTTGGTGTTCCTGACAGGGATATTGATGAAGAAATTCATGCTGATGATAATCACATACCTAAAGCATCGAAACACTCTGATGATTCGACTATCACTCAAGATGATGTTGATAAGAACTCTTCAACGAATTCTCCAAAAAATGTTGAGAGTCTGCCAGTTTTACCCAATGATCAAGTGGATGGGGAGCACTTGAGTTCAAATAGTAGTGTTGAGGAGGAGCACACTTTCTAAGGGGAGCTACATCAAGTGAATGTCAATGTCGAGGGGGAGCATCATACTAATGATCCAATTGTTGAGGGGGAGCAAAATGGATCTTTACCAAATACTTCAAATGTTCAAACTGATGTATTTCATGACATACCTGATAAAATGTCGAATGCAGGGGAAGGATCAGAAACTGATGAAATGTTCGAAGATGCACCATTGGACTTTGATCCTGCATATCCTCCAATGGATAAATGGACTTGATGTCATCCAAAATAACAAGTTCTTGGTGATCCTCACGATGGAGTGTTGACAAAAGCTCAAATTCGTGCAAAGCATGAGGTACTTAATGTTCATCAAGAATTTTGCATGTTCAATGCTTTCATTTCCAAAATCGAACCAAAACCAGTCAAGGTTGCTATGGAACATCCTGATTGGGTTGTTTCCATGCAATCTGAACTTGCTGAATTTGAAAGAAACAGGGTTTGGCGACTTATTCCAACACCTGATGATGTATCAGTAATAGGCTTAAAATGGATTTTTAAAAATAAAACTGATAAAGATGGAAACGTTGTTCGAAACAAAGCTAGGCTTGTAGTTAAAGGTTACTCGCAACAAGAAGGTATAGATTATGAAGAAACCTTCACCCCTGTCGCAAGACTCGAGGCTGTTCGAATCTTGTTAGCCTATACAGCACACAAGGACTTTGATGTATATCAAATGGATGTCAAGTGTGCATTTTTAAATGGTGAACTGGAAGAGAATGTGTATGTCGAACAACCACCAGGTTTCATTAATGAGAAATTCCCTGATCACTGTTATATTCTAGATAAGGCTGTTTATGGGTTAAAATAAGCACCAGGAGCCTGGTATGCAACTCTTACCACATTCTTAAAGCAATCAAAATTTAAACAATGATTAGTTGATCCCACTCTCTTTCGAAAGAAAGTTGGGAATCGTCTCATGCTTGCTCAAATTTATGTTGATGATATCATTTTTGGCTCTACTGACCCTGCTTTATCAAGTGAATTTGAGAATCTTATGAACAGTCAATTCGAGATGAGCATGATGGGGAAGATCAACAATTTTCTGGGATTAAACATTCATCAAAGCAGAGATGGGACTTTTATCAATCAAGAGAAGTACTCTTGAAATCTGCTTGAAAAGTTTGGAATGACGAATAGCTCAAAGTTGCGAGTACAGATGGCAGTTGGGACGAGACTTGGTCCTTCGTTGGATAAGCCAACTGTCGATCTCACATTATACCGAAGCATGATTGATTCATTATTATATCTAACGGCTAGTCGACCTGATATAATGTTTGTTGTTTGCAATTGTGCTAGGTATCAATCGAATCCCATGGAACCTTATCTAACAACAGTCAAGAATATCTTTCTCTATCTTAAAGGCACAATTTCGTTAGGATTGTGGTATCCTTCGAAAACAAGGTTTTTCATTCAAGCGTTTTCAGATGCAGACTTGGGTGGTTGTCAACTTGATCGTAAAAGCATAAGTGACAGATGTCAACTTTTGGATGGGAAGCTTGTGAGCTGGCAATCAAAGAAACAAACCTGTGTTTCGATTTCCACAGCAGAAGCAGAATATGTTGCTGCTGCAACTTGCACTTCTCAAATCATTTGGATTTAAAGTCAACTACGTGATTATGCAATCAACATGAAGAAAATTCCATTGTATTGTGACTCACAAAGTGCTATTCGCATCTGTCATAACCCTGTGCAACATTCGAAGACCAAACACATTGCACTTTGTTATCACTATATCAATGATCATGTTGAAGATGGAAAAATTGAAGTTCACTTTGTAAAGACAACAGGCGAGCTTACTGATATCTTTACCAAACCATTGGATGAAAAGAGTTTTCTAAGAATTTTGTCGAGCTTAGGCATGCTGGATGCAAATGCTGTTCCTGGTCTGAATTCGTTATAAAGCGAAGTGATGTCGAAATCTTGCTGATCCATTCAGAGGTTACTGTTCACTATTCAGCGTTCGAAACGCTTCGCTTTCGAAATTCCTCTGAACGATTCAGCACACGCTTTGCTACTTCATTCCAAGAGTTATGTTGATACATTTATTTCTTATGTCGACACTTTACACTTCGCATGTCTGGTACATTTTTTCTTTCTTTTCTTGTTATTTTTCATTCAAAAATCAAAAACATCAAAAACATTTTCCTATTTTTGTTATTTTTCATTCAAAAATTAAAAAACATCAAAAAGATTTTCTTATTTTTGTTATTTTCATTCAAAAATCAAAAACATCAAAAAGATTTTCTTAATTTTGTTATTTTCTTTACAAAAAGCCAAAAATATTTTTCTATTTGGTTTGGTTAACTTGTTTGTGAAGCTTTCTAGCGAAGACCTATAGTGGTACATGTTTTGCAGATCTAGGGAAAGGTATATCTTCGATACTTTGCACTAGTTAGATGTCCCTAGAAGCATGTTGCAACATGTTGACCCATGCCTCCATGACTCAATGTGTTTCGAAGCCTTAATGGATCTCTCATTACGAGAAGTCCTTCCCAATCAGGCTATAGTCACATTAGTCACTGAGCTACCTTACTCTTCTCAAATGAGTTAAGAGTTTCCTGCTTGGTCCACAAATAGTAGATGTAAATTTCGTTTCTTGAACCCAATCTTTTTCCTCAAATATTCTTACATGATCACACACAATGACATATGCCCAAGAGATCTCTGGTTCGAACCAATCAGGATTTAGGCATGTACAAAGTGTGTGTTTATGATCCCGATTCATGAGACCGTGATGAAGGTGAAACCCACAATTTTGAAACTTATAAGGAATTGACGGTGAACTTTTAGTTCAAGAATGTAACGAAACATTTGTTTCTGTACCTAACTTCGATATTCAAAATCATATTCTTTTATTTTGAGTGGTCTTGATAAAATGTTCAAAACCCACGACATTTTTACCCAACAAGATCATATACAATTTTTTTTGGAATATGATTTCAGTCTGAATATCAATTTGATTCTTCGTTACTTGATATATTTTTTCCAAAGCATACTTGTCACTGACTACACTAGTCAAACAAGTAATTTTGTTTACATTTTCTCACATTTATTTTGAGTTGTGATATGTAACAAAATTCATGCCTACCTATGAAGACTTGAAAAAGATGCCCTTCGATACTCCTCTATGAGTATTTGATTGTAATTCACGAGAAACCACACAAGTTATTCGACATCTCTCTTGATGTTGAATGAAGCGATCTTTTCCTGGGATCTTACTGCATTTATGTCGGTTTTTTAATTGACATCACAGATCTAATTTTTTTTTATCTTGATCTCATCTCACTTTTTGGCACACATGAGCACACACCGAAATCCTTGAGGATCTGAGTAATACCAACTTAGGCTGATGATTTTGAAAGGTCTGGCGTATGACTTCATTTCTCAACCCAAAAGCGAAAGAGCCTTGCCTCCATGCCGAAGGGTTCATAACGGTTCTTATCCCATTGGGACAAGCGAACAGACTGGTTGATGTGACGTTCTGGTTACCTTGCGGTTTTCAAGGAAAAAGTGATCATCACTTTTCAGTTGTGGCTACTTTTACGGCTACTGGTCCGGTTTTCAAGGCAACACGTGGCATGCAATTAATGCTTAACCGCTTGAAATTCAAAATTGGGGTTGACGTATAAAAGGGTTTTGGGTCATCTCTTTCTAACTTTACGTGGTCAAATTTTCCCCAAATTTTCTTGCCCTTTATGCTCTATTCTGTCAAAAGCGTTCAAACCCTAACAATGGCGACTCCAAATGTGACTGTTGATCCTTCTCAGACTACTGATGACATCACTTCTCAACCTTTACTGAAGATTCAAAGCACTAATTTCCGAGTTCAACCGTATGTTTCACAGTATCCTGAAGAATTGCAGATGCTCATTGTCGCTTTGAATCACTCTGTTTTGTTTACAACAATGTCGGCCTCTTTTTATGTACCAATGACATGGTTGTCGCTTGATGGTTTAACTGCGGTGTACAACAAGACAATCAATGTGGTTACCTTTCAATTAACTACTGAGAAGAAGTTCAAGTTAACAAAGAAGATGTTTGCTCAAATCTTGAATATCCCTAATGTCGAACCTTTCTATGAGGTATCCAATGAACAAGTGCTTCACATGTTCAATGAAATGGGTTATCAACCATCTTTAACAAAGATAAGTGATTTCAAGAAATCTTCTTTGCCTTGCATCTGGAATTTTTTGTTTGGTAATTCGATGCCTGACGGGTCGAAGCGTTGGATTGAATAAGGCAAAATTGGAAATTTATGCCATGGTAGCAGGACTTTACTATGACTTACAGGTTGATTATGCAACACAGTTTTGGGAAAAATTTTCAAAAAGCATCGGCAACACGAATGTGGTGAATGGAATTTCTTATGCTCGTTACTGGAGTTTAATTTTGAAGTTTGCATATGAAAGGGAAGGTATTGGTGTTCCTGATGATGAACCTAAGGTTGAATTTGCTCTGTACCATCATCCGAAGACGGTGGAGGATAATCCGGATGAATTTTCTTCGATTGCTCGTATCCATGATGCTATGCTTCGAAAGTTTGATCCTACAAATCCAGTTCTGGTGGCCTATCTTAAAACTATCAATCCTTCGATTGAAACTGGAGTGTTGCTACCAAAATTTGTTGGTGGAACATCGAAGAAGAGCAAATTCTAAGACGGGGGTTAAGGCTAGTCCTTCGAAGCCTAGTCATGAGCCAGTTGAGAAAGTTGTTATAGTTTCTCTCAAGAAAGTTGTAAAGCTTGTTCCAACTCCAAAGGAAGTTACTAAACCGATTGTTGAAGATACTTCTATTCCAGCCAAGGAAACCATGCCTTCGAAGTCTGGGGTACTTAAGAGGTTGAAGAAAATGGCTCATAGGCCTCGTCATTCACCAGAAAGGCCAAATATTAAAGATGCGAAATAAAAGATTACTCGCAAGCCACAACTTAATCGCAAGGGAGTTGTTATTCGTGAAATTCCTACTCCAGTGTCTCCTGCAGCTAAGAAGCGACGAGCTGAAGATATGGCAAAACGAATATCTAAAAAGACGAAAAAGGTGGTTCATGATTCTATGGACGAAGTGGTACTAGAGACAGAGTTCGAAGATAGTGGTAATTCTCAGTCTCCGATTCATCATGATGCAGATATGGGCTTTCTATCACCTTCGAGGGGTTCTCCACTCAAGTCGAATTTCGAGGAGACTGGAGGTCCTGGTGGCAATGTGGAAACATCTAATGTGGACACAACCACTGATCAAGGTGATTCTTCGTTAGTATCCACTCCTGAGCAGACTACTGTCACACCACCCGAAGTTTCGAATACCAAATCAGTTTCTGAGGAGGTTCGGACTTCAGGCATCACTGTGAACATATCTAATATGGACACAAATGTCAACATGGGTGATGGAGTTGCGACCAACGAAGCCCAAGGTACTTCTACTATTATCATTTCATCTTCCTTCGAAACATCTACCATTAATACCACTACTTCTCTACCACCATTTCATTCCACCATTTCTATCACATTACCACAATCCACACATTCCCCAACTTTTGAAAACATCCTAGATAAACCAATCACTTCTTTATTTCCATCACAATCAACGGAAGGTCACAAATCTATTCCAGAGGATGATACCACAGAAGATGGTGATTTTATGGGATCTTTTGCCGAAATCCAATTTGATCCAGAGGAGGAGAACATCCCAGACCATATGCTGATGTCTGGTAAGCAATTTAAAATTCTCAACACAAAACTCAACTCTTTATTACAGCTTCAGGCTGATGCTGGGAGTCGAAATACTGTCTTTGGTATCGAAGTCGATGTAATGCTCAAAGCTCAAGAGCTTCGTCTGAGAAATGAAATGGATCAACTAGACAGGAACAATGAGTCCCGTGTAAAGGCTCAGTCTTCGTCATTCAATCATGAGCTTAAGGAATTGAAAGTTGTTGCAAAAGAAAGGCACATTTTGTTTGTTCAAGATGTCAAAAAGGATCGTGAGGATGTAAACCTGAAGATTGAGGAAATCAGGTTTGATATGGTGAAGGAAGTTGCAGCTCTTACTCATGATTATTCTTCTCTTCACACAAAGGTGAATATAATTTTTGATGCTGTCATGAATATGGTTAAGTGGTATCATTCGTTACTTCCTAAGGTTGATAAGAAGGCTGAACTTGATGTTCAGAGTTTTGGAAAATTTGAAGATATGTTGAGCAATCTTAAGGAATTAGTTTTGAAGATTGGTTCTTCATCATCTTCGTTGCTCACTCCGGAATCCTTGTCTCGAAAGTTTATGTCTTTGGAGTCCACACTCAAGGCTGAATTAGCTCAACTTGCGAAGCTGATTAATTTGATGCCAACTGATGCCCCACCTGTTCACACAAGGGTGCAAGGGGGAGAAAAGGGTGGTGTTGGCATAAAGACGAGTGCTGGTTTGGGAGGAAGTGGTTCAGGGAAAGGTGATGGTGATGAGAAAGTAGTTGGGAAAGTCATGTCTACTCAAATTCCCACTTCGTTGCCAAAGACTTCATCTACAACTACTTCAATAACAACAACAACAACAACAACAACAACAAGGCCATTAATAAAAGGTGTAGTGATTGGTTCTGCTGTTGAAGGATCAAGTTCATCGAAGCCACCTCCATCAACAGAAGAAATGAAAAATAAAGGGAATGGTATCTCTATTGAACCATCTGCCGAAGAGAAAAAGGCTGCATTGGAAAAAGAAATGGAAATGCAAAGGCAGATTCAAAGCATTCTTCGTCAAAGGGCAAATGACCCTCCTGGTCTTGATAAGGGTGATCCTTCGAAGCATTATTTTTATGAAAACATTGAAGCCTTGGTTATAAGTGAGGAGATGCATGATTTTGAAAAAGTCCCAAAGAAAAGCTTTGCTACTAAGAATACTGATTTTAATCAGTTGGATTTCCCAATTAACAAAATGATGTTCATGACTGCACAATATCAAATTGTTGATAAGGTCGAAGACAAAGAAGAATATAAATGAATGAAGATTCAATTTCTTGCAGTTCTTGGAAAAAGGGAAGAGGAGGTTTGGTCCTTGGTCAAGATAATCCGAGTTCTCAACATTTCCAAAGACGTTTTGTTCGAGGGTGTGTTGCAGAATTATCACTTTTATGCTGTCAAAGCTAATAATGTAGCATTCGACTTTTCAGTGGCTGACTTCCCATTGATGAATCTGCATGATCTTATTTGTGTAGCAATAATTTTGAAAAGTGTTGATGCCTCAAAGCTTCAAAGGACAAGTAAAGAAGATTTTTTAATCGGATTTGCTCACATCAAGTTGTTTATAGACAATTATTATGTTGTCTTGCATTAACTGATGTCGAATTAGCCTTGGCAATAGGAAAACAAATCACAGTGCCCCAATCTATGTTGAAGAGTCAAACTAGTTTAAAAAGCTATAAAGATGGGGAGATTTGTTTGAAGCCTCTTGGGATTGTGTTTGTTGGGAAAAACAAGAAGGGAAAGAACACAAAATTTCTGTTTCAAGCTTGCGATGTTGAAAGATATACAACTCCTTATTATACAAACCTTATTGTTCGAATGAATAGTTGTGCAAAGAATAATGAGGGTGACAAAGCTGAAATTCGCAAGGTGATCAACTGGTATTTAGAAATTCGTAGAGTGATACATCAAGCTGCTCAGATGCTAATGAATTAGATTCGACACTTCTCACAAAGGGGGAGAATGTTTAGGTCGAATATAGTTGTGAGATGTTGAAGTCTATCTGAGTCTGTCCTAGTGTCGAAGTTAGTTTGTATGTTTTGTATAAGGGCATTGCTTGTGTCGAAACTGTAATGTTTTAGTCCCTTATATTTTTTTGTATGCTTTGGTATTCCCTATAAATAGGGAAGGGATAGTAGAGTTAGAGCAGTCTTTTGAGTCTTCGACTTGTACTCTCTATATTTCTCTGTATTCTTCAAGTGCATAATCGAGCAAACCAGATTATATTTACACTGCGTGTTCTTAATTCGTTCATAACTCTGATTTTTGTTTTCATACTTGATCATATAACAACTACAATGTCTCTCTCTCTCTCTCTCATTATATATATATCTATCTATCTATCTATCCTTATCTCTCTCTCTCTCTCTCTCTCTCTCTCTCTCTCTATATATATATATATATATATATATATATATATATATATATATACACACACACTACCCGTTTACCCGCGCTTAACGACGAGTGCGAATAGTTTTTTCATTCATTAGTTTGTATAGGTGATTAGTTCTTTTGCGCAAATGGTTTACTACATCTAAACAATTATCAATAAGAGTCATACTAGCAAAAACGAAATCAATAAGAATTAAAAATAAAAAGCTGAGATTATTTACAAATGTACATTAACACATTATTGATTGTGCATTATTAATCGTGCAACACTTGTGTGTACACCACATTTTATGCATAGACTTCACTGCCGTTGAATAGTCTCATTTTCATCGATTAGTTTTTTTAACAAAAAATGTTGTTTTCCAAATAACACGTAATAAATCAGCAGGATATAGGCGTTAGTTGGTATTTTTATCGACATACTTGTAATGTGAAAAAAAATAGACTGTCGTTTAATTCGTTTGTAAAATCAAATATAGACAACTTTAATACATCGTCTTTGGCTAGAACAGACATGGATGTGGTCGTTACTGCCACTATTTCAGAAGAGTCCTGTTTCGGTGATTAAGTTTGCAATTTTTAATGGAGGGGTACCCATGAGATACGTTGTTAACTTGTTGTTTTTGATGTCTAAAGCAATGTTTGAATTTTTAGGACCATTTTGCGGCACTCCTAATACTTTTATTGCGAATTTTGTCATTAATCATATTATTTGTAGTTGGAACAAATTATATCTACAAATATTTGTATTCAGATACTATCTGTTTAAAAAAACTTAGAAGATTTTTATTAATTAAAAATCTACTACAAATAAAATAGATGTCTTATAGAAATATTGATTCTTTTTCTATGTCCAAATTAAAGATGGAGACAACTTGGAAGGTTCTTCGGTTTCATATGACAAAATTTATCTTAAATACCCTCCTAACCATAAGAACAAACCAATCACCCATTTTGCCGTTTAAAGATTTAATTATCTAGCTATTTAACGTCACAGAACCCCAAATTACCATTTTAAAGAATCTTTTACAATAAGCTTCATGCCTTCTAAAATAAAAATGTTGGGAAAATATACCGATAAGTTATCAAGGTATATAAAAAAGTTCAAAAAATAACATTTCGTTCACATCTTAAAACAAATATAAAATACTTAAATATCCTTTTTATAATATTATGTATTTGATTAGATGGTCATTGTTTTTTAATTTACAAATTTCATCCTAAATGTTATGTAAAAACAAAATAAATAAATAAATAATTCAGGCAAACGAAATACTCCACTATATTTGGTTACATGACAGTAAATTAGTTTCAACAACCTTGTAACGCTCGATTCCAGGTATGAAATTTATTCCAATTCGTTCTTGATTTCTCTTTGGACACGGCGTGTTGAGGCCTCAACATGGCGTGTCAATATGGCTTTGGCCGCAGTGTTTAATGAACCAACACGGCGTGTTGTGGTTTCTCAACACGACATGTTGACATCAGGGAAGGAAACCCTAATTTTTAGGGTGTTGCACCCTATTTAAAGACCTTAAGTCATCTTGTTTGGCCTCCTTACTAGCCTCCATTGTCATTAAACCCTAATTCGTCCCTTGAGCTTTCTTGGTGGTGTTCTTGAGCCTTGAGTGGATTCTTGTGGTTATTTTGCTCATTTCTAAAGGAAGCTTGAAGATTGAAGGTGCTTAGCTTGGAAGATAGGTCATAAATCTAAATTTTCTCCACTTGTTGCAGTCTCTTTGAGGTATCAAGTTCATACCTCGACTAGTAGATGTTTAGATCTCCTCTTTTGGTGTTATGTTGTGTTTTTGGCCCCTTTTCGGGTTGAAGAGTGTGAGAAGTCGTTTTGGAGTTTGTTATTCCAGATCTGAGTTGCATTAGACCCCTTGAGCTTAAAGGTGTAAGCTTTATGAGAAGAATTGGTCCCATGCATGCATTAAGTTCGTTTTTAAGCTTAAGATCTTCATTTAAGCATGTATAAACGTAAAGTTGGCAACTTTACGTGGTTTTCCAGCTCAAGGAGGCCAGATATGTGTTTTTGGGGCTTTGACTCATGAGTTAAGTGCTTATTGGTTAAGCCTTGTGCTATTAAGCCATAGGGTTTGGGTTTTGGACACTTTTTGGTAGTCCATATGGGTAAAGTTGGAAACTTTGCCCTTCTAAGTCTCAATTGGGTTTAGATCTGAGCTTGGGAACTCTTGGAGTCGAAAGAAACATCTTAATGTATTAAGCTGTTGGAACTCGAGGAAACACGACGTGTGTAACACTCGGTTTCAGATTTGCTTCATTATTCGGGGTTGCGGCCCAATCATCAGCTGTCATGATGCTTAGGGCCTTGGGGAAAAAAGAATTTGGCCCTTTTCGGATGTGGGTGTTATGGTTTAAGTGATCCAAGTGTTCGATGGTGCCTTCGGAGGTCAAGGGTATAATTGTAATTTGATAACCCGGTCTTTTATGGATTTTGGTTTTCGTTCGGGAAGTTTTAAGGCTATGGTGTGGTGTTAGAAGCATAGGGCTTTTCGCCACCTTTCCTTGGATATAATGTTCATTGGAAATGAATCTACGATGAGGAAGTTATGGCAATTTAAAGTTATTGGCAGAATTGGCCCCTAATGGAAATAATTGGCAAATCGGTCCCATGCATGTAAGGAGGGAATGCGCGTGCCTGGCTGGGTACGCCCAGCGTAAGATGGGGTACGCCCAACATAATGAGCAGAGTGTTAAATCCTAATTTTTAGGGTTTGGGCACTATTTAAACATCTTTATGAGCTCGAGGCTCTTTCATTTCTCAGCCTCCTTTGTCTTTGAGCCTCTTTTCGAACCCTAATCCCTTGGTGGTGCATTCTTGAGCTTGGAAGTGATTTTGAAGGTTTTTAGTGTTATTTCAAGGAAATGGGTTTTGGTGATCAAGCTTCATGTAGCTTTGGGGTTATAGATCCAGAATCTTCACACTCTTGGGAAGCTTCAGGAGGTAAAAAGTTCTTATCTTGTCTTTTTATGATGCTAGTTTGAGTTTAGGGCAAGATTAAAGGTTTTTTAGGTGTATTAAGTTCTCCTTGTGAGTTTGAGCCAATCCAGGAGCTTGGAGTGATAGATATTGCCTCTTCTGACGTTTCTAGTTCATAAAAATGCTTGCTTGATGTTTAAGAATGGTCCTTGCATGATCTAGTTGGTTTAGAGTGGGTCTTAATGGATTAAGATGGTTTGTTGGGTCCCATTCAGTCATGCAAATGCATAAAGGTGCCGACTTTATGCATTAAGAGATTAGTTTGAAGGTCTTCTGAGGTTTTGATGCAAGGACTTAAAGGATTAAGTCGTAGTTTGGGTTTTGGAAAAGTCTCGGTTATGCCCCGCGTAACTAATGGTACGCCCATCGTACCTTGTCTTGATCGCGATATGGATTCACTGTGTACGCCCAATGTAGCTGAACGTATGCCCAACGTACTGTTGGATTAGATGTCTAAGCCCATAACTATTATTGGTATGTACTCGACCCGAGAGTAGCATGGTCCATTTGGGTTGCATAACACCAGGACAATTTGTTAGGATGGACCATTTGTATGGTTTATGTCAAATCCATGCTACTTATAGGTCTATGCCTTGGAAACCATTTGCATGTATAATTAGTGAAAACATAGATCCAAGGTATTTAGGGTTGTATGTGCACCATAGGATGTTGTAGTATACTAAAACCCAACAGTGGTATCAGAGACATGGGTTGTTTTCAAATTATATTTGATGCTACTTGCTGAAAAAAGCTGAAAAAATCGATTTTTTTGCTGTCTGGACAGGGGACTCGACGAGTCCATTGAGGGACTCGACGAGTCCATGTGTATACTCATCCAACTCGTCGAGTTGGAGCCCCTGACAGCATATATTCGAGTTTTTTGGCCTGTTTTGGATTAGAATCATTACCACAAAGTGTTTTTGTTCATAAAACTTGATTTTGATGTTATGGTAATGACGATTCTCATCCAATTAAAAGATAATTGTCATAATTTCAAGATTTTTATTAGTTTATATTTTTATGCTAATTTCTTGAAGATTGATTATATGAATTATCTAGGTTTTATTAGTTAGTTTAGATTAATAGAAAAATTATGTGATAATTGGTTTTCGATCCAAATTGATCTAAAAGTTGTTCATAATATGTGTTTTTGTAACTTGTCCTCAAGTTATATGAAAAGTCTTATTTATGAATTTTAAAACTCATAAAATTTCCATAAGTTATGAAAATGAAGAGTCTCATTTTTAAATGTTTTTAAAGTCTTCCATAACGTGTCCTCAAGTTATGGAACTTGAAGAGTTTTTTCATTAACATACTTTAAACTCATAGGTTATGGAAATCAAAAGTTTTTGAATTTTTCAAAACTTGCCCTCAAGTTTTGGAATTTGTAAAGTTACCCCCCATATATACTTTGATTCCAACCCTCATAATTTTAATAGTTTAAAATTCAACCCTTATACTATTATAATATTATAAGTTTAATATCTATATATATGTATAAGAGTCTTTGAGACTTCGTTTCCATGGAATTTCTCTACATTAGAATACTTTGTAATGTCTGTTGTCGAGTCTTTGTGACTTTTGTGTATAGTCATCTCAAAAGGATCAATGCATATAAGTTTAGAATCTAACAGATTTTAGTAAATGGCAAAGAATCTTGTATTATTACATTTGCGATAAGGATTTGGAATTGTGAAATGAGCATCATTGAAATGTTTTCAATTGATCTATTCCACAAAGAAAGGACCATAGGTAAACATAGTGTGCATGCTTGGAGCATGGGACACCTATTGTTTTAGTTCAAGTATTAAGTTGATTATTCGAAACATTATACAATGAATAATGAGTAATCAATATGGTGATTAAATAAAAGGTGTTTTATTTACTCTCAAAAGTTTTGGGGCCATATAGGATTAGTATTATTCTTTTGTTTCACTTTGCATGTTTTGACTTCCCGAATAACTAGGTTATTTAAACTGTCCACAGTCGATCATACTTTGGAAGTAGGTATTGAGGCAAGACTGTCATGAATGGGTCTGTAGTTTTGTCTAGGTGACCTAGACATAGCTTCAGTATTCATGAGTTCTCCTGGAATAAGATTTGAGTATTGGATTAAACCCACGCTCATTTGAATCACTTCATGGATTTTATCACGGGTGATAATGAGACGACAATATCTTATATTCTTCAAACGGAGACGTGTGAGTTGTAGTTGCGAGTCGGTTGCACATTGACATATGTAAACGCACCAGTAACTTGGATGTTATAAAACATATCGTTGTGTGTAATTTGATGAGTGAGTACAAGCGAGCATTTGGGTCGAAGTTTATCCGTTCCTTTTACCCCATGTGGATAAAAGCGATATCTGTGGTCCCCTCGATGATTTAGTGATGACAAACGTAAGTGCTCGGTCGGGCCTGGACTGATTTGATTTGTTCAATTAGTCGGTCATCATAAATCACAAATCGGGAAACAACAGATGGACAGAGAGAATGATTATAATCCATGTCTCAGTCCATATGATATCTAGAATGGAGGAATATATGATCCCTTATCTAATGGACATGTCATTGACTAGATTAGAGTTCGACAACGGCTTTTAAGAGCTACGATTGCTAGTCGGGATCTTGGAGTCATATTTGCAGTAATAGTTTTAGACTTATCCAAGTGGGAGACTGTTGGATTAGATGTCTAAGCCCATAACTATTATTGGTATGTACTCGACCCAAGAGTAGCATGGTCCATTTGGGTTGCATAACACCAGGACAATTTGTTAGGATGGACTCTTGAGAGAAGGTTATATATGATTTATTAATATATTATAAGTTTTAATATATTAATAAGAAATCATATGTTTTAATTAGTATTGATCAAGAATTAATTTGGAATTAATTAATGATCAAAAGAGACTAACTAAATCTATGGGGACTAATTATGGTAATTAGTTATATTTATATGTGTTGGGCTTATGATCCATGTTGGACCAAGTTTATGTATGGACACATAAAGAGTTGGGCCACATGAACCATGGATCATAATACCCATGGGTATGGATTTGGGTTATACCCATGACCCTTGAAATACCACATATAAATACATACTCCATTGCCCAAAATCGCAACTTGTAAGACTGGTAGTTCATGGAGCTCATGGAGTTGATTTTGGTGTGGAAGGAATTCTCTCTCAAAAGCCACCTTTGTCCTAGGTGAGTTGTGAGCCATTTGAGGCATTCATACTTTTGGTGCTAAGCTCTTAAGGCCAAATACATCAAGACTTCAAGCTACATAAAAGGTATGTTACCCTAACTAGTATCTTGTATGGTTTATGTCAAATGCATGCTAGTTATAGGTCTAATGCCTTGGAAACCATTTGCATGTATAATTAGTGAAAACATAGATCCAATGTATTTAGGGTTGTATGTGCACCATAGGATGTTGTAGTATACTAAAACCCAACACGTACAACGTTCAGCAGGGCTTGGGCGTGTCGTGTTTTGGACTTCGCATCTTTGGGCTGCGTTTGGACTTATTTCGTGAAGTGGGGTTTTTCTTTAAAGTTTGAAGTAATTTATTGGGTTTGCATTATTGGGGCCAAATTTGGAAAATTGGGCCATGAGTGGGCCTTTGTGGATCTTTTGGTTTTGGGTCTCAGTTTTGGTTCAAGTTGGGCCAGGGGTAAAATGGTCATTTAACCCCAAGTATGGATTATGGACCATAGATTGGAACCCAATTGCTAATTGGGTGTGATTTTGTTTTGTTAGCTCAGGGAGTCGTTAGGGCAGCAACTAGGGATTTTGTTCAGTGAGCTTCTGCATTCGAGGTGAGTCTCCTCGCTGTTCTATGGGTCGTGTTGGGACATAATTTGTGGTTTATACTTTGCTTCTCAAGGCTTTTATAGTTCTCGGTTTAGGACCGAAATCCCTATGATCTCGGTGGCACTTGGACCGAAATCACCATGTTCAATCACATTGCACAATCAGATTTTTTTAGTCAATAATGAGCTCTTACGACAGTTCAATCACAACTCCAGGTACCAAAGAGGTAAGTAAAACCTCATGCTCTCAATTCTATGAGGATAAAATAAATAAATACCGTGAGCAAAATGAGTTATTAGTTAGAGAAGTTTTTTATCTTAAAAATGAAATCTATGAAATTAAGAAAAGTCAATAAACTGCTTAAAGAAAAACTAGAAGCACAAAATAAAGACCTAATTAGAATTAAAGATCAATATAGCACCAAATGCGCTCACTATCGTTTTGCCAAAGAGAAAATTGCAAACTTAACTGCCGAATTTGATGCATTAAAGGCTAAATTTAAGGATGCTGACTTTAGTTTTAAGAAATTCAATGTGTCAAGTGAGATAGTTGAGTCTATGATTGAAAAACAGTTAAAGTGGAAGGGTAACCAGAAAGAGGGTCAGGGGTATCACAGTGTACCACCTCCTTTCAATGATAACTATACTCCGGCTTCTGAAACCATAGAGACAGAAAAATCTGTTCAATATGGCCAGCCCCCTGTATCAATTTCAGTTAAGATTGAACAATCTGGCCCCACTAAAAGTGTTGAGGTGAACGATACTGATGTCTCTACCTCATATGCAGATCAAGTATTAGTGGAAGATGAGGACAAGGAGGACATTAATAAAGCTAGCTCTGTTGAAAACCTTTCAAAGACCAACATTTCATTTTCTCCTGTTTCAAATAATTTTATGAACAAAGATATTAAAAATGCTGCTTTAGATTCTTTTAAAAATTGTGGTGATGTTGCTTTTAATTCAAATTCAAACAGTCCTGTTTTCGAAAAATTTAAGCCACGTAAAGTTGTGAAAGAGTCTGATAAATGTAAATGTGTGTGTGGAAATTCTTTGAAAGAAGACTCTTTTGGGCCAGGACCAAGCTCCAATAACACTTTCTTGAAAAGACAGACTTGTTTTAATTGTGGGACTCAGGACGTATTGCTAGAAACTGTCCACATCATTCATATGTTCCTTTCTCTGAATTCAAATGGACGAACGTGCCAACGGGGAGATCTCCCAAAAGAAATATTTCGAGGTCACGTCCCCGTAATAACAATTGGAATGATAACAAGGCCTTCAAGGACAAAATGAAAACTAACTCGAGAGATGGCTCAACCAAACGAAATCAAGTGAGGTCAAAGTCATCTCAAGGGTCGTCCTCTAGCTCACACTTACAATACAAGACTAAATCAAAAGTTAGTCCCATCCCAAAGGCAAGTGAAAAAGGTCCCATTCGGTCCAACAAGAAAGTACACAAACCAAATTACCAATGGGTACAGAAGTCCTTTCTTCCAAATCATCAACTGGTCCAAAAAGTCCTACAAATTCTTTGAAATCATTATTTGATAAAGAATATATGGTATGGGAAAGAGTATCCCGAGTTAATAGTAATGGTCAACCAAGTTTCAAGATGGACTGGGTTTCCAAAACTAATTAATCCTGCACATTGTGCAGGAACAACTATGGAGGAATATCATCAGACTTTGGTATGTTGATAGTGGTTGTTCCAGGCACATGACAGTAGACATCTCTCAACTGCACGACATTCAGAACTTTAATTGAGGATATGTGTCCTTTGCGGGAAGGGAGAAAGAAAAGATCACACAAAAGGGGACCGTATTTAACGACGTGATGAATTTTGAATATGTTAACTTTTTTCTGGAATTGAAACACAGCTGAGGCTGAATACGTTGGTGCTTCTGCTCACTGTTCTCATGTCATCTGGATGCAACTTCAATTGCTGAATTACGATTTGAATTTTCTTGATACTCCTAGGTTTTCTTAAAATGATTCGTATTGAAGACTGACATAATTTTTTTTTGTACATTTTGTATTTTATTTTTGTTTTATTTAAATTTTTTCATATTTTTTTTCTCCTCTATGCACAAATTTAGGGGGAGAATTAAAACAAAAAAAAATCATAAAATTAAAAATTCAAAAAATATGTTTATTTCTGTTTTTATTTCTTTTTCAGAAAAATCAAAAATCCAAAAATATTGTATTGTTTTTTGAGCGTATTTTTTTATTTTTATTTCTAAAATTTCTTTGTCTTGAAATGTGGATGAGAAAGGAGAAGAGACCTGGAAAGAAATTGACGGTAATTACACTTTACACTACTTTCACAAGGAATTGAAGGCATGAAACTGTACAAACTGTCAGTTAGGCAGTTTCTTTGTAAGAACTGTCATATTTAAGGAATTGAAAGTTTGAAACTGTACAGATTGTCAAAATTGGTCTTGTCAGTTATCTTTACCTAAGAACTGTCGTGGCACCAGGGTGATACACCCCATCGGGAAACAGATATCGCTGAACATCCCGCCCAGGGTCTTGACATTCTTTTTGTCATGCAAAACTGCAGAGAATCAAATGTATTCTCGGATTCATTCTTCACAGGTAAGGAATTAACGGTTATTGGCACTAGGGCGATGCACCTCGCAAGGCACGATTATCGCTGAATGTCCCGCCAAAGGGCCTTGACCTCGTGTCATGCTAAACTGTGGAAATATGTCTTCGAATATTTTTGTCAAAGGATGTTTTTGTGAGGGATTCCTAATTAACTCTCACTGACACTAGAATGGTACATTCAGCTGAGATCCAGAAACCATTGAACGTCTCGCCACGGGACAAGTTAGCTTGTTAACTTGAAAAACTGTATTGAGATCTTCGATCGAGGATATGCAAGGGCTAACATCAAAAATAGCCACGAGTAGTTCTCCGATACTCAACAAATCACAGTGCGTTCTTCCGTGTTCACACAGATACTACAAGTAGTCTCCATCTGAGCCAAGGCTGGATCCCTGAACAACTGTGGTGAGAAGGGACTTTATGACTCTGTGATCCACATGGACTTTTAGTCATGGTTACTTGTCAAGACGCATCTGTGATCAATGAAGAATATTCATTCGAAGGAACAAGAAGTGAAAATTATTTTTCAACACACAACCTTTCAACCCTAGAAGCAAGGTGAAGTAGTATTTGAAGTTATGTGACGAATTGCATTGAAGACTCCTCAATCAATTTGCTATTATCTATGAACCTGCTGAAGTGATCCAGAAGAATCGGTTTCTCTGTAATTATCTCTGAAGTATTTCAAAGCTGAAAGTGCTAATTTTCAAGAACCTATACAAGAAGCCTCTATACCCAATGTGCATTCAAAGTCAAATTTTAAAAGAAGTCCAACTATTCAAGATGAAGTCATTCATGTAGAAATTCATATGTTCATCTTGAAATCGTGAAGAAAGCAAAGATAAAAGCTGAAAGTCAAGAACAAAGAGAAGATTGAAAAGAAAAGAAAGCTATAAACCAAGGGGGAGATTGTTGAGACATAAATTGTGGTTTATACTTTGCTTCTCAAGGCTTATAGAGTTCTCGGTTTAGGACTGAAATCCCTATGATCTCGGTGGCACTTGGACCGAAATCACAATGTGATTTCGGTGGGGTTAATGATGTTTTCGGTTGGGCTTTGGGCTGGGCCTTTGTAATTAGGTCTAGGTATATATATTGTATTGACATTCGAATTAGAGAGTAAGTCATTCTAGTTGTTGTTTTCGTGATTTGAGAGAGATAGAGAGAACCGAGAGACATAGAGAGTCTTATGTACTAGACTATTGATTAATATAGTGTGCATTGAAGATTCAACATTGTGTTCTTATTTCATATTTACGATTTGTGTCATTCACTTGATTGGGATTCCGCACCAATCTTGTGATTTGGATTGATACCTAAATCGGAGTTTTACATGTCGAAGGCACCAATTGTGACAACCCGATATTTCGAATCAATGTAATGACCTGAAAGGTCAAGAATTGTAATCTCTTTTGATATAATGAAATTAGCATCAAAAATAAAATGTTCAAAAGTCTCTATTGGGTTGCCTAAAATGATAGTTATCATGTCAAGGTTTTCAGAAATATAAAGAACACTAGAATCCGAGTTATAACGAAGAAGTTATGACCAACCTAAGATTCACAACAAAACCGTCAATACGATTAAACGTTAAACGCGAAGTTTTAATAAAATACTTTTTAACCTTAAGTATCTAAACGAAAGTCGTAGATATCGTTAAACCATGAACATACATAAAAAGAACGCCCAAATCTGACTTCGTAAGAGGAAGTTATGATTTTTCGAAGTTTCGGATATAGCAGTAGACATCTAAAAACTCGAAATAGAGATCGAGGGATTTTTGGCCGAAACAATCTAAATGAGAATCGAAGATCTCAACAATAGTAGCGCAACGGTAAAAAGTCTGACGAAAACGGGCATCGGATGAAGGAGTTATGGATTTATGACGGAGTTTTCGTGTAACGGCCTGTTAAAAATTAATTAATCAAAAATAAAGTCAAAATTAGCCGACGAAATTCATAATTGAAATTCATAATCGATTATATTTTCCGAATCTTCGGTTGATGGATTGAGCATCGTAATCGATTTCTTGAAACTTGAATCTTGATCATTGACATCTTAGTGGTTGGTTCTGTATCACAATTTAATTTGTGAATCAGAAGTAATACTTGTTAAAGTAAATCGATTTTCTTATACTTATTCATCTGATCTTTGATGTTCAACATTCGATGCTTGTGTTAATTGATTTCAAAGTCTTGTTGGTTGATTCAATAGTTATTGGAATTGAATGTCTAATCGGTGTTCGAAGCACATGATTTGGGAACAAGATTTTGAGGATTCGACCTAAAATTGACGACTTTGATGAATAAAAAGCGATGTCGGGAAATAAATTGGTTGGACTGTGGTCGATGATTTCGATTTTGGAAGTTGATGTTTGAAGTCTTGATTTACAGTCGATCATGGAACTTAATTTTGGAATTTCGTTTTGGGTTGAACTGAAAAGTGAAGAATGAAAGTTTGAGTCAAGGATCGGATTTTGAAAGCAGGTGACGACTGATGTTTGATTTGCGGTCGAATGCTCTTGGTTATTTGATCGATGGGTTGGATTTGGTTATTTTGATGTTCAGGGCTTTACATGGTTAATGAACGAAGGATTAACGATCGATTTCTTCGTTGATTTGGGATCGATAGTCGATGGGTCTGTAAAAGCAAAGTCGACTGGGAAGATTACCGGTTTGTGATTGGGAAGTCAATTGGAGTCAATAGTCGAAGCCTGAGTTGATTTTGATTTCGTTGATCGATGGTCGATAGATGGGTTTAAGTGTTTGAAGAACGAACTGGGAAAGGTCTACCTAAAGGCTTGATTGATTAACGAAGATTTCGTTTTGGGTTGCACTGTGAAAAGCGAATCAGGGTATTTGCTTTTGGGGACGAACGAACTTGAATTAAGAAACAAATCGTGAATTGGGGATAAAGAATGAACTGGGATAATTTCGAATGGGTTTTACAGTGCTAATTGTTGTTGTTGATTTGGTGAATAAGATTCGAAGGGAACAGATGGGTTTAAGGAAATCGATTTTGGGGTCCCTGTAATGTTAAGATTCGAAGATTTGGGAATCGATGGTTTGGTGAACTGGAACGATGTAAGAACGAAGAATGATTTTTGGGTTGAATGTACGAAGTAAAAAAAAATCGATTCAGAGGTATTCAGAGGTTACTGTTCATTGGATAGGCTTCGAATGCTTCGAATTCGTGTGTTTGGGAAAATTTTCGTATGAAGAGGAGAGAAAATTTTGGGGAAGATGAACATGCGAAGAGGAGAGAGAAAATGGTTTAATTTCATACGAAGAGTGTTGGTTAATTTCATATGAAGAGTGCTGTAATTTCGTATGAATGGAAGAAGAAAACAAACAGTTACAATTTTGGTCCCTACTCTTTTAACGAAGTGGCATAAATGGTTCTACCCTTCGTATGATTGATCAAGTCTTCGTATGTTTTGCTCAAAAAGCAGATTTTTCGAATTCAGCCCCTGAAATTTCGAATGTTTGGCAAACTCAACAATTAATTGAAGTTTCGAATGTTTGACACTTTTCACCCAGATTCGAAAATTTTCTGAAATTTCGAATGTTTGGGCCAACTCTTCGTATGTTTGGAACACAAATGGCAGAATTTTCGAAAATAGTCCCTGAGGCTTCGAATGTTTGGCGGTTCATACCCAAATTCGAAAAAGGACTGTTTTTGCTGAAAATTGAAGAAAATGCATTTCAAGCCCCTGCAGTTTGTGCAAATTGACGCTTTCTACCCAGCTTTGGAAAAGGGGGAGAGTTTTGCATATTTTGTTATGTAAGGTGCATCGGGTCACTGCAGAATTTTGAAATTGACAATTTCTACCCATTTTTGAGAAATTTTGTCAAAGGCGATCCGTGAACGAAGCTAAAAATTGAATATTTTTTGGGTTTTCCGGATTAAAGCACAAAGTTTATGCCACATGTTAAGGGGGAGTTTTGACACGAAAAATTCCGAATAGAGCACGTTCTTTTTCCTTGGGAGTTTTATAATCAAATTTCGATTATAAAAAGGGGGAGAAGTTTTATATGGAAATTCGAACTTGAATTTTTCATATTACGTGGATTTGAAGACCGAAGTGATCTTGAAGTTTTGAAGCTTACGAAATGATGCAATTGGAAGTTCGGAAATGATTTATTTTCGAAATGGGTTTGGTTTTATTGAAGATTTTTGGGATGTGTTTTTATGCGCAACTTTTGGGTGATTATTTGGAGTTAATCATTCGTTGCTGCTCGGTTTGTATGGTTTCACATCCTAGAGCCCAAATTGAAGAATCATGGAAGAATTGAAGATTGAAGTTTGTTTCGACATGTGTCACCTTTGAGGCTCGAACCGCGTAGTTGCTCGATTTTGGAAGATTTGAAGTGGCTCAACCATTCCTAACTTTGAGGGGGAGAATGTTGGGGTGCAAAGTTCTTCATGTATGACTTTGTAATAGTTTGACTCTTGTAGACCCACTTGCATGTGGTGCATTAGCCTTTAGACCCATGTGTTAGTGAGAGTGAGAGAGAGACATGTAAACACCTCTATATAAGG
This sequence comes from Lactuca virosa, assembly GCF_052849685.1. NCBI lineage: Eukaryota > Viridiplantae > Streptophyta > Magnoliopsida > Asterales > Asteraceae > Lactuca > Lactuca virosa. The sequence goes on from NC_136430.1 coordinate 338,362,977, forward strand.
TGGGTTTAGTCCACTTGTAGAGGTGTGCTTGAGAGATGTAAAAGTGAGTGTGTAAGTGTGTGTTATTTATGTAGTCTAGATCTAGATCCTTTTTGTGTAACACCATATACAATCAATACATCTCTTGAACACCCAAATCACCATGTTCATTGTGCAATCTTTAATTCCGCATGCCAAACCATGTTCTTATGTCACTACACATCCCAAAGCCCCGGTCTTCGCATCCAAGTTCCGAAGGAAGGTCTTACACTCTCGAGAATTCCCGAGAATCCCGAGAAAACCTGCTTTCTCCTGTCGAAGTTCTGCTCGGTTTTCATCTCACCATCTTCACTCTATCAAGTGAGTTCATACCCTTATAAATACGTTTTCAAATGCTTTATAAATGCTTTTATACACTTTTAAGGGGGGGAATACAAGTAAACACACGATTATCCTCGTGTGAATAACATAAATCTTTTGTTATACTTTTTGTTATAATCAATCATATGTGATTTATAACTATCATACGAAAACGTTCTCATACAACATAACACGAGAACACTTTGTCCTTTTTGGAATGAAACATGTTGTTAAGTAAATATGAAACACTTTATTTATATTTTGAGTATAAATGTTCAATAATGTTATTTCAAATGTTATACTTTACATACAAAGTCGACACTACACTAGGGTTTATCATACAAACGAATCACACTTTTGGAAAAACTATAATAGGTATAGTTTACTAGATATTCATGAGATTTCACATACTATAAATACTATATCAAGGGAATACTTTCATATACAAGAACAAATGGACTTTTCATATGTAAATCTATTTGATACTAGGTTTTGTGAGACATTCAACTTCATGTACTTTCAAGTATGCAGTTAAAGTCCTGTATTATATACCATAATCTCTTGTAGGGAGAGCGTGATTCTTGTGTATAGATCTATACGGGATTGACAATCCCACACCTAAACTGTTAGCTACAGTTAGACCGGCAAGTCTGGGGTGACAATCGTCATAACATTCCAACGCCTGAAGAACGTTGTTTCGGGCAGTCTGGGTCAATAGCATGGTTATAAAACTCACATGGAGTATGAAAAACACGTTGCTTTATGGGGTTATCAAATGCCTTAGTGATTTTATACATACACAAAATCTACTATTCTAGGCATGAAAAACACTTTTGCATTTCAGTTTTGGAACTTTTAAACTACCAAACATTTATGGAAAAACATTGGATTTCTAAAAGCAAACATTCAAATCAGTCGGGTCTTGGTAGAAGACTACTTTTATACTAGTAGGAAATATGGGATTTTCTAGGAGTTTTCAAACATCTACAAACAATTTCATTCAGATTTATACAAACATCAACATTAAATACTTATGAACTCACCAGCTTAAATGTTGATCTACTCTTTCAAATCTACTTGTATTTCTCAGGGATTCAGTAATACAGGTAAACTTCAGCTTTTGGAGAAGTGATGCTAAGGCGTCAGTTTAAAACTCATTTTGACATCATATTGTAATTTGTTTTGAATCAAGTATCATTCAACAATGTAACTTTTAAATTATATATATGATGGTTGGTTTACTTTCTTTACTATGTATTCAACTGTTACGATACTACATGAAGTCATCCGCCCTCGAACGATTCCGCCGTTCTGGTTTGGGGGTGTGACAGATTGGTATCAAAGCATTGTTTATAGTGAACTAAGTATATCGAACCACATAAGATATACAAACTATAAATGCATAGGGACTAAAACTCTCTGACAAAACGTTTTTACACCTAAACCGTGTTTCATGTAGCTTAAATTATTTGGGTCATAAAAGCACAAATACATGCATACAACGAGTCATTTTCATAGTAGAACTATACAAGAAGTATTAAGACAAGTTGGACACTACGACTAGGCCTCGGTATATGTAATCGGATTTGGGACGAATATAGCCTGATCAACTATATTTATCCGAGATCAGACTAATGTATGTCGAGGAATGGTTGTAGTGAGTAACAAGTCAAAACTTACCAAAATGACACTAGTATCAAACATACAAACTTAAATACTATAGGAGTATTTGGTAAATACAATAGTTTAACTTACATGTTTAGATTCACCTGTTTTTAATTTCTAGACAATTCTCATACCTCTATTCTTGTACAGACACAATGGCTGGATTTTATCCATACGGGGATCCCTACTACCCGAATCAGGGCAATGGAGGATGGATAGAGGAGGACCCCGAAGAGGATGAGGAACCTATAGAGTTGGAGGAAGGGGATGACTCTGGGATAGAATCAGAACCAGAAGTAATCAACCCACCAGTCGCTCAACCTCCCGCATTTAGGGGAAACTTTCAGGGACCCACTCCCATTTGGGGAAGCCACATTCACCATTGGATTCGACAGCAAGGATTACGTCCTCCCTACGGTATGTGTCGAGATTTCTACGACGTCAGGGGTGGAGGTTCAGCCGACCGAGCACTCCCAGTCAGGGTGGGAAAACTAGCCAACCAGTCCTATCAATCCGGGGTTCAAGCAGACCGGATTCGTGAAGTCAACGTGGAAGTACAAGTTCACACTTCCGACATCCGTCGACTGGACAGGTTGCAGGAAAATGCCCAACTCCATACCGACACATTCCAAGATCAACTGATTGCAGCCCTCTCTGAAATAAGGGAAATGAGGGAACAACAAGCCGCTTTTGATAGGCGTCTTATGGGAGCAAAGCAATCAGACACGAAGTCGAGCTCCAGGCGCAACCTACGTCGCAAGTAGTACTTGCTCGGATCCCAAAGATTTTGTTATAGAATAGGAACTCGGCTAAAAGTCTTACTTTTCTTTAACTTCTGTATCGGAGACCCATAGAAGGGTCGAAATTTTCTTAACTTCAAAATGTAACTCAACGTATGTTTAATATATATGAAGAAATTTCTTTGTGTGTTAATTCCTTGAATACCACTCAGATTCATAAGTCTATTTATCATTATACAAACTTATATTATGAAACAAACTCTCAACCTTGGGTAGGTCAGTCAAATTCATAAATTGACGAAAATAACAAATTTATTAACACACAGCTTCCAATCATCAAAGACTTATGTTCTTCATTCTATTTCTCTAGCAGAACGATGCCACCCCGTAGATCTACACGCCGCGTCAACAACAAAACACCTCCACCACCACCACCACCACCTCCATCAACGGATAATGCCATCTTGATAGCTGCTGTAACAGCTGCAGTGACAACAGCAATGGCACAGATGAGTAATAATGGGTCCGGAGGGGGGGGGGGTAAATAGCTCTACGAATGGCCAACGTCAGGGTCGTTCAGGGGATTGCACCTTCAAGGACTTCACCAATAGCAAGCCCATATCTTTTAATGGATCCGGAGGGATAATGGCTCTATCACAATGGATAGAGAAAACAGAAGCGGTTTTCGAGATTTGTGCTTGTCTGGAAGTGAGCAAGGTAAAATTTGCTGCTTGTATATTCTCCGAGAGAGCTGTGACATGGTGGAATGGCCATGTCAAGTCACTAACTCTGGTAGTGGCTAATTCTATGGGCTGGGAGAATCTAAAGCAAATGTTAATGCAAGAGTACCGTCCAAGGGGCGAAGTACAAAAGCTAGAGCAGGAACTTTGGGGCCTTACTACGGTAGGCTCGGACATCACAACCTATACCAATAGGTTTAGTGATCTGGAAATCCTTTGCCCAGGGATGGTTGCTCTAGAGAGCAAGAAGATTGAAAGATACATCTGGGGACTGTCACCCCAGATTCGAGGAAGTGTACTAGCTTCCAAACCAGTCACTTTCGATAGCGCCAAACAGTTGGCACAAGCTCTCGTTGACCATGGAATCTGTCAAGGCTTCGCAACTGCTGTCCCGGAGCAAACAATAGGAAACAACAACAACAACATCAGTACCAACAACAATAACAAGAAGAAGTTTTGGAACAAGAGGAAGGGTCAGTTTTCACAAGAACTGTAACGCCCGTGTTTCTGGGCTAGGCATTAATGTTGATGTAATAGTCTAGGTTAACCTTTGTAACTCATTTTGAAATAATAAGAATGTATTATTTGAGTATTATGTGTTTTGTGCTTAATTGTGTGGCTTAATTGTGTGGCTTAATTGAATTAATAATAAAGATAAGCGTAAAAATAAAATGTTAGATAGAAACGATATCGATACATGAAGACATAGTGGTCGTGACGAGGTTTCCGAATATCTAAAGAATGCCGAAATCCGAGTTATAACGAAGAAGTTATGACCTGTCGAAGTTTCGCGACAGCACCGACACGACGCTGAATGACGCAAAATATGAATTTAAGATAGAGAGATATCTAGACTTAGTAATCTAAACGAAATTTGTAGAATACGTTAAACCGAGAGCGTGCATAAAAACAATGCCCAAATCTGACTTCGTATGAGGAAGTTATGATTTTTCTAAGTTTCAGCTTAGCAGTATGCAGCCCGAAACTCGAGATTGAGATCGAGTGATATTTAGCCAAAACTTTCTAAATGAGAATTGAAGATCTCATCGATAGTAGTCCAACGGTAAAAAGACAGACGAACGCGGACGTCGGACGAAGAAGTTATGGATTTCTAACGGAGTTTTTCTGTCCCGGCCTACTAAAAATAATATATTAATAATATATTAAAATTAAATTCAAAATTAGCCAACGGAGTCTAAACGAGAGTTGTAGAAAATAATCTCACCTACGCGTGAATATAAAGAACGTCGAAAACGGAGATCGTATGCGAACGTTATGAATTTCTGAAGTTCGGGGCGCGAACCCCAAAGCTGTGTCAGAGTTCACGACGTGAAAAACAATGTTCACGACGTGAACTCAGTGATTTGACCTTTCAGAGCCTGTCAGACGCAACCTGTGATGACGCATGCAGTGACGACTAAGTTCACGACATGAGAACTTAAAATTCACGACGTGAGAGCTGAAAAATGTCCCTATAAATAGAATTCAAGGGGCAACCGAGTTTGGTTGCTCTATCCCTTCTCTCTCACTCCCGATACTCTCTCTAAGCCCTATTTTAACCCCCCGAAGCCCCGGTATCATCCCGAGACCCGAAGCGAGTCTCGAAGCCCGAAGATCCCGAGAAGAAAAAGAGTTTCCGAGCCGAAGCTCTGCCCACGAGAAGCCCGGTGTTTGAAGATATTCTAGTTTCACCGAAGAGCTACTACTCTTAGAGCCGTAGTGTTGTCCGATCATCTTCTCATCAAGTGAGTGTGTAGTTACTTTCTTCTAACATATATATATGAAGTATCTCTATAAGAATACGTGCTATGTGTTGCATATTATCTGTTATGTGGTTTGAGTATTGAATGGATATATTATACATGATTTAAAGTTGTATATGTATGTTTTTATATATATATTTTATCAACTAATATGTTGGGTAGAACATGGGTAGACATTTGGTGTGTGATAAAATAAAATGATGAGAGGCCTCGATGTTGTTGTTGATCTAGTCATCTAGCGGAGTATGGATGACGACCACAGACTCTTTCTAGACAGTCCAGTGGAATGCTAGCAGGCTCATAACCTATAGGTGTTGTGAACGATGTGTTCACCGGTGTACTCTATCCCCCTCATGGTTGCCTTTAGGACATCTATTGTCGAGGAAACCCCTTGCAGTAATGTCCGTCCCGATGAAAAATCCTAGATTAGGTCCCTTAAGATAGATGTTGTTTTAGGGACGTAAAGTGAGGATAACGGGAATGGGTAATCGGGTTATTGTTGGTTGGTGAAATTAAATATAATTATTTATTGTGGGTTGAAAACCCTATATGCTCACCAGGCTCCCAAGCCTGACCCACTCAGTTTTGTTGTATTACAGGTAGTGGCGCGAGAGCATAAGTTGGATGACTTATCAAGATCTTTTGATATTAGACCAGTTGTTATATGTAACTGTTGTATGATCTATCTTTTGTTGTTTATGCTTTTGGTCTGTTTATCGGAATATGACATCCCGAATATTGTTATATAATGAAAATGCATCTCTTGATGAAATGCTTTGATAAACTTTATTTTATCATATTTTGTTTTGGGAACAAATTCCGCAGCTCTTTTAAATCAATGGATTTACTCTGAAATTATTTTAAAAGCATAAATTAAAACGGTCTTTTCTGGCCGTGATTTTGGGGATCTCACAGTTGGTATCAGAGCATTAGTTTAAGCGAACTAGGAATTTGTAGGATTTCTAGACTTAAACTTAGAATGCTAAGTGAAGATTTTGAGATAGTGTCTGTTATACTTTAGACACGAGCACTAGTTTATTTTAGGAAAGTTGCCTAAAATGCTTTTAGGTGCTAAATGTTATATGTTTGCCATATATGATATTATGTGTTCGGATCTATGGTTTGTTGCCAACCGGATCTGGAAACCTTATGTGTTTAGGATTCTAAGTGTATGATTACGGTATTAGAACTAGCATGTAAACGTTTCGGAGTGATAAGGATGATTTGAACGTCTATCGAAATAGAGATCTAAATTCACCTAATTTGGTGTATAGATCGAAATGGAAAACACACAAAGTGGATTGGGAAACGACAACCCGCAGTCTGATCCACAAATGATTGTGAGTGCACTAGAACTAACAGTTGCACCTGAACCAATCATGATGGCAAGAGTATACGCAATGGTGCGAATGATGTTGGATCATCAGATGGAAGAAACAAGGCGTTTACTTCAACAAAGTAAGGACGAACTTACTGTGCCAGTATGTCAGACACCTACTCTTGAGATAGCTATCGGGGTTGCTAAGTCAGTCGAAGAAGTGATCAACGGTAGTATCGCCAACAAGGTTGAAGTTGGCAAGAAGAGGAAATTTGAGGGGTCTTCAAGTTCTGACAATAACAACATGTTCTCAAAGTTTGGAGGAGTAGGTGAAGCAACATGGTGTGACAAGTATGGAAGAAAACACAACGGGAGATGCCCTAAGGAAGTGACCTGCTTCAAATGCGGAAAGACTGGTCACTATGCCCACGAATGCCCAACCGAGGAAGAAGTTTGCTTTAAGTGTAGTAAAGAGGGACACTTCAAGCAAGAATCCCCTATGAGAGTTACAAAGCCAAGTGTACCGCTAAAGAACTATGAGAGATGCGACAAAGATGTGACTTGTTACAAATGTGGAAAGACAGGGCATTACGCCAACAAGTGTGTATCCAAAAAGAGGATGTGCTATGAATGCCGAGGAGAAGGGAATTTATCTAGGGACTACCCGAAGAAGAATGAGGGAGAAAAACCAAATGCACTGCCACAACCAAAGGCAGAAGCATTTTAAATGATCCTTGACGAAGCAGATGACAAAGCGAGGAATCAAGGATGAAGACTTCGTATCAAGGTATAGCTAGTATCAGGAAGTGTAGCCTATTAGAGGCATAGTATAGGGTGAACTTGAACTTTTGTGTAATAGTTTCAAGAATTAATATAAACCCTGGTTTTGTTATCTGATGTGTTGAATGACACCTATCGAATGATATCGTAAGAGTGGTATCTTGCCTTTAGAATATGTCTGATAAAATAACGGAACGTTTAGAGGAGTACGATACGTCTGAAGTACACCTGCGATTGGCAGGATGATCGAACGATTGGTGTAATTCTTGAAGTTGTCCCATCGTCTGGAATTTCCATCACCAACCGAGCTGAAGTAGAATTGATGATTGAAGATACGCATGGAAGAAGTCCTAGTAGAGTCTAGGAGAATTTTTATGATTAATTGGACACATTCGTATGTGTTAAATTGTTTTGTGATTTTAGGACTTGGGGACTGCGACACAATACTTGGGACGAGTATGAGTAGGTGTGAATAGTAGTAGAGATCTATACTACTGGAAGCACAGGACTCACGCTTGGATCAGGGAAAGTCACAAGGTTACCAAAAAGCTAGTGATTGGTCTCGTTTTATTCAAGTATGTCGTTACCATTGTTTTGGTAATGACTAATGAGATGTTTGTTATTCCGACCCTAGTGGTCATATCAAATTGAGTCTGACTACGATGAGTTTGTTGCGTGGTTCATAGAACCAAGTTCGATGTAACATCTGACCTAAGTCATAAGATTGAAATCAATGCGATCGATAGCATCGCGCTCGTTGTTAAGCAAGCTTGTAGCTAGAAATGCTACATACAAAAAAGTGATTATATCACATTAGAATATGAGGGAAGGTATATTCCATTCTGGAATTTGACTCTAAGAGACTTGAGTCTAAACGTTGCTTCATACGATGAGAGTTCGTTAGAACATGACCCATCGATCTGTTACAATAGATAAAGGAAAGTACTTATCCTAAGAAGAAGAAGGAGAAGTTGTATGCTAAGTTCTCCAAATGTGATTTTTGGATTAGAGAAGTCCAATTCTTAGGTCACGTGGTCAACCGAGAAGGGATAATGGTTGATCCGGCAAAGATTGAAGCTGTGATGAAGTGGGAACAACCGAAAAGTCCCACGGAGATCCGAAGCTTTCTGGGATTAGCCGGATATTACCAAAGGTTTATCCAAGGCTTTTCTTCGATCGCTACTCCACTAACAGCTTTGACCCACAAAGGAGCGACTTATGCTTAGAGTGATAAGCACAAAGAAGCATTCGGGTTGCTAAAGAAGAAGCTATGTGAAGCAACGATTCTTTCTCTACCCGATGGAGTTGAACACTTCGCTGTCTATAACGATGCGTCTGGTGTTGGGTTGGGTTGTGTTTTGACCCAAAGAGAAAAGGTGATAACATATGCGTCTCGACAGCTGAAAGAGCATGAAAAGAACTACCCCACTCATGATTTGGAGTTGGCAGTGGTAGTTTTCGCTCTGAAAATATGGAGGCATTACCTCTATGGAACGAAGTGCAAACTTTCACTGATCATAAGAGTCTCCAATATCTCTTTAGTAAGAAGGAATTGAATATGAGGCAGCAACACTGGCTAGAATTACTTAAGGACTACGACTGTGAGATACTTTACCACCCCGGTAAAGCAAATGTTGTCGCTGATGCCCTCAGTCGGAAAGTCAATCTTGAGAGAAAAAGGCCAAGAGCGTTGAGAATAGAAGTTGTCTCGATAATTGTGGAGAATATAAAGAAAGCTCAAGAGGAAGCTTCTGAAAAGAATGACCGGAAGGAGGAACGTTTGGGCAAAACGTTAGTGTTTGGTACAAACGGTCATGGACTGAAGGTATTCCAATATCGTATTTGGGTACCTAAGTCAGGAGGAATAAGAGATCTTCTGATGGAAGAAGCTCACAAAACCATTTACTCGATTCATCCTGGTAGCACTAAAATGTATAGGGACCTAAAACCCTACTACTGGTGGCCGACGATGAAGCTTGATATTGCAAAGTATGTGGCCGAGTGTGTGACATGTGCAAGAGTGAAGGCACAACATCAGAAACCATACGGGAGTTTAGAACCTTTACCTGTGCCGATGGGTAAATGGGAAGACATTGCTATGGATTTTGTCACTAAACTGCCCAGAACAAAGAATGGTCACGACATAATTTGGGTGGTCGTTGATCGCTTCACTAAGAGTGCGCATTTCATAGCAGCCAATGAGAAATGGTCTATGGATAAGCTTGCGAATTCTTACGTGAAGGAAATTGTGAGGCTTCACGGTGTTCCGTTAATGATTGTGTCAGATCGTGACAGCCGTTTCACCTCGCGATTTTGGAAAAGTCTACAAGATGAAATGGGTACCAAGTTGTGTTTGAGTACAGCTTACCATCCACAGACTGATGGTCAGAGCGAAAGAACAATACAAACACTTGAAGATATGCTGAGAGCATGTACCCTGGAATTCCTAGGTAATTGGGATGAACATTTACCCTTGGTAGAATTTTCCTACAATAATAGTTTCCACTCGAGCATAAGGATGGCACCTTATCAAGCTTTGTACGGACAGAAGTGTCGTACGCCGTCTTGTTGGCTTGAGGCTGGGGAAAAGCAGTTTATGGGACCGGAGATAGTCCATCAAACTGCTGAAAAGTTGAAAATAATTAGGGAGAGAATGTTAGCAGCTCAGGATCATCAAAAGAGCTATGCTGACAAAAAGCAAAGACCAATGACTTTTGAAGTTGGAGATTCAGTTTTACTTAAAGTCTCGCCGTGGAAAGGACTTATAAGGTTTGGTAAAAGGGGAAAACTGAGTCCAAGGTTTATTGGACCGTTTAGAGTTCTTCAGAGGGTTGGGAACCAAGCTTACAAGCTAGAATAACCCGAAGAACTGAATGGAATTCATAACACTTTTCATGTGTGTTTTTTGAGGAAGTTCACGGGAGAAGTTCCCGACATAATTCCAATTTCTGAATTAAGAATTGATGAGAACAAAAGGTTGATTGAAGAACCAGAGGCAATCGTTGACCGAAAGACTAAGAAGTTGCGACGCAAGATGGTCGAGTTAGTGCTTGTCCGATGGAAACATACGAATGGGCCAAATCTCACCTGGGAGACGGAGAGTGACATGATGAGTCGCTATCCGTATTTGTTTGTTGATGTGTGATTCCAGGGACGAAATCATTCTAAGGTGGAGAGAATTGTAACGCCCGTGTTTCTGGGCTAGGCATTAATGTTGATGTAATAGTCTAGGTTAACCTTTGTAACTCATTTTGAAATTATAAGAATGTATTATTTGAGTATTATGTGTTTTGTGCTTAATTGTGTGGCTTAATTGAATTAATAATAAAGATAAGCGTAAAAATAAAATGTTAGATAGAAACGATATCGATACATGAAGACGTAGTGGTCGTGACGAGGTTTCCGAATATATAAAGAATGCCGAAATCCGAGTTATAACGAAGAAGTTATGACCTGTCGAAGTTTCGCGACAGAACCGGCACGACGCTGAATGACGTAAAATATGAATTTAAGATAGAGCGATATCTAGACTTAGTAATCTAAACGAAATTCGTAGAATACGTTAAACCGAGAGTGTGCATAAAAAGAATGCCCAAATCTGACTTCGTATGAGGAAGTTATGATTTTTCTAAGTTTCAGCTTAGCAGTATGCAGCCCGAAACTCGAGATTGAGATCGAGTGATATTTAGCCAAAACTTTCTAAATGAGAATTGAATATCTCATCGATAGTAGTCCAACGGTAAAAATACAGACGAAAACGGACGTCAGACGAAGAAGTTATGGATTTCTAACGGAGTTTTCCTGTCCCGGCCTACTAAAAATAATATATTAATAATATATTAAAATTAAATTCAAAATTAGCCAACGGAGTCTAAACGAGAGTTGTAGAAAATAATCTCACCTACGCGTGGATATAAAGAACGTCGAAAACGAAGCTCGTATGCGAAAGTTATGAATTTCTGAAGTTCGGGGCGCGAACCCCAAAGCTGTGTCAGAGTTCACGACGTGAAAAACAGTGTTCACGACGTGAACTCAGTGATTTGACCTTTCAGAGCCTGTCAGACGCAACCTGTGATGATGCATGCAGTGACGACTAAGTTCACGACATGAGAACTTAAAATTCACGACGTGAGAGCTGAAAAATGGCCCTATAAATAGAATTTAAGGGGCAGCCGAGTTTGGTTGCTCTATCCCTTCTCTCTCACTCCCGATACTCTCTCTAAGCCCTATTTTAACCCCTCGAAGCCCCGGTATCATCCCGAGACCCGAAGCGAGTCTCGAAGCCCTAAGATCCCGAGAAGAAAAAGAGTTTCTGAGCCGAAGCTCTGCCCGCGAGAAGCCCGGTGTTTGAAGATATTCTAGTTTCACCGAAGAGCTACTACTCTTAGAGCCGTAGTGCTGTCCGATCATCTTCTGATCAAGTGAGTGTGTAGTTACTTTCTTCTAACACATAGATATTGTAACAAATCGTAATTTCAAACCTATGTAATAGTATATGTCAATGTGTAGTTCTTTTTACAATAATAAAGAGAAATTTTAGCATAATGTGCATATTTACATAATTGACCCTCAAAAATAAATTATTTAGCAATCTCGATTGGGATGAACCAAGTGATAGAGATTGTAACAAGGTTTCCAAAAACATAAAGAACACTAAAATCCGAGTTATAACGAAGAAGTTATGACTAATCGAAAATCCGCGACAAAACCGGCAAAACACTGTTCAGTGTAAAAACTGAATTTTCGATAAAAGGCTTTTTAGCTTTAACAATCTAAATGAAAGTTGTAGTTTATGTTAAACCGAGAACTTTCATAAAAAGAACGGAAAAATCTGACTTCGTATGAGGAAGTTATGATTTTTCTAAGTTTCAGTGTAGCGATGTACAGCTAAAAACTCGAAATAAAGATCGAGCGATTTTTTGCCGACACAACCTAAACGAGAATTGAAGGTCTCGTCGGTAGTAGTACAACGGTAAAAAGACAGACAAAAACGGACGCCGTATGAAGAAGTTATGAATTTTTAACGGATTTCCGTCCCGGTCTGTTTAAAATAATACTATTAAAAATAAATTCAAAATTAGCCGACGAAGTCTAAACGAAAGTCGTGGAGTATGATTTTACCTACGCGTGCATATAAAGAACGCCAAAAACGGAGCTCGTATGCGAAAGTTATGATTTTCGCAAGTTTGGCACAAAAATAAAGAAAAAATGGGAAAAAACGGGCAATTTCGCATGCCACGTCACCCTCGCACGTGGCAGCTGCTGAGTGGACCGACCCATGCGTGGCACCTCCTGATTGGACCGCAGCTGAGGTCCACTTAGAAGCGAACAGCTTCGCATGAAGACACCCCGGAGACACACCTCGGATGCTCCTTCGCACGTGTCCTCTTCCGATTGGACCGAAGGAAGGTCCAATCCGAGCCTCCCATCTGCGAGCCTCCGGTCCGAAGAAGTCCCCTCCCTTCGCCATCTGTCCGATGCGTGGCAGCCTCGCATAGGCTTGGGTCCGAACCTTCAGACTATATATAGCATGCGAGGGCTTCCGAAATTTGACACTTTTTCACCCTAGTTTTCATTCTCTTTCACTTTTTCCACTTTCATAAACTTATACACAAACCCTAAAGCCCCGGTATCAAGTCTCAAACCCTAAGCAAGCCTCGAAGCCCCGAGATTACCGAGAAGTAACCTCTCTCCTGTCGAAACTCTACCCAATTTGAGCCGATTTCTCGACAAATAAACTCCTTTTCGTGAAACGAAACTCTGTCCGGTTCACCACCTATCAAGTGAGTTCATACCCCCGTATTTTCATAATTTCTACTGTTTTAAGGGGGGGAATACAAGCATAACACAAGAAGTTTGTGTTATAAAATCATGATTCAAATCATGATAAAATAACATTAAATTATCCAAAAATACTCAAAACATCAAACTCTTTTATAATCTTATATTTTTCCACAAAATTCATATTTGTATATATATATATATATATATATATATATATATATATATATATATATATATATATATATATATATATATATATATATATATATATAAGATATAAAAGGCTTAGGACTCATAACTCATTCTGGGTCCTTTTCCTTGTTTGGATGTGGGCTTATAGTTCCGGTTATTTGTCCGAGTGCCCTTTAAATTTTACTTGTATATGAAACTGTATACGTATATAAATATAATACTTATTTCATCAGTTTTACTACCTTTGTAACATGTTGAGCAAGGGATTACATGTAAACATGGTTAAATACACTTTCAGAGAGTACATATAAATTATAATAGGTATAATTTATACATAGAACAATAATTCGTGATACAAGTATACTAGAATACACAGTCTTACCAGAAACTAGGGTTTTGATACAGAACAAATCAAGGTTTACACTTATCAAATACATGTTTGGAATACTAATTCAAGAACATACTGTCAATCATTATTTCAGGATGATTGGGTTTTCAAAACTAATATACATGTAACGTTTATATGCTTTTTATGAGACACTCTATTCAGGTTGTTTAATTCATTTTAGACAACATAGGAAAAGTCCTGACATTATAACCAGAATCTCCAGCCGGGGATCGAAACAAGTGTGTGTAGATCTATATCGGGATTGACAACCCCGCACTCAGGCTGCTAGCTACAGTTAGATGAGTGGCAATTGTTATCACCAGTTTAAACGCCCACAAAGCGTTTGTTTCAGGCCATCAGTCATAGTATGGTTATAATAACTCATTAAAAAGATATTAACAATACGTTAGTGTATAAATAACTAAACGAAAGTACACCTTCAAAGTACCAGTTTACAGAATACAAAATACAAGGATTCAATACAGTTTTCAATAACAGCTGGTGGAGCCAGGCACACTCTCAGTTACAAGTTTTCATAAGTAATACAAATACAAAACATTCATACACAGAGAACGGTTTTATGGGAATAAAACTACTTTTCATATACAACAGAAAATATAGGATTTTCTAGAACAAGTTACATATACAAGATACAGATACATCCTTTAAACATAAACACTTATGCACTCACTCAACTTTATGTTGATACTCTCTTTTCAAATTACTTGTATTCTCAGGGAAATAATACACAGGTACTCCCCGAGCTTTTGAGAGGATGGAGCTTTGTTGAGTCATATCTTCTTTTGTATAACTATATTTTGGTTTCAATATACAATGATTGAACACATGTAAATACTTATACTTTTTAAATACAATGGTTGGTTGTACTTTGATTACTATGATGCATGTGTTGTGATACTACAATTGAAGTCCTCCACCCCCAGACGTTTCCGCCGTCTGGTTTGGGGGTGTGACAGATATGAAGTATCTCTATAAGAATACGTGCTATGTGTTGCATATTATCTGTTATCTGGTTTGAGTATTGAATGGATATATTATACATGATTTAAAGTTGTATATGTATGCTTATATATATATTTTATCTACTAATATGTTGGGTAGAACATGGGTAGACAGTTGGTGTGTGATAAAATAAAATGATGAGAGGCCTCGATGTTGTTGTTGATCTATTCATCTAGCGGAGTATGGATGACGACCACAGACTCTTTCTATGGAACGCTAGCAGGCTCATAACCTGTAGGTGTTGTGAACGATGTGTTCACCGGTGTACTCTATCCCCCTCATGGTTGCCTTTAGGACATCTATTGTCGAGGAAACCCCTTGCAATAATGACCGTCCCGATGAAAAATCCTAGATTAGGTCCCTTGAGATAGATGTTGTTTTAGGGACGTAAAGTGAGGATAACGGGAATGGGTATTCGGGTTATTGTTGGTTGGTGAAATTAAATATAATTATTTATTGTGGGTTGAAAACCCTATATGCTCACCAGGCTCCCAAGCCTGACCCACTCAGTTTTGTTATATTACAGGTAGTGGCGCGAGAGCATAAGTTGGATGACTTATCAAGATCTTTTGATATTATACCAGTTGTTATATGTAACTGTTGTATGGTCTATCTTTTGTTGTTTATGCTTTTGGTCTGTTTATCAGAACATGACATCCCTAATATTGTTATATAATGAAAATGCATCTCTTGATAAAATGCTTTGATAAACTTTATTTTATCATATTTTGTTTTGGGAACAAATTCCGCAGCTCTTTTAAATCAATGGATTTACTCTGAAATTATTTTAAAAGCATAAATTAAAACGGTCTTTTCTGGCCGTGATTTTGGGGATGTCACAAGAACCTTCCAAGAAGCAACAAATAGTGGCAGTCCATGCCGCTACTACCCCCACTGCTGCTCCTGTTACCTCTGCACTAGCAAAGCCATATGCTGGGAACCTACCGAAGTGCAGCAAATGCAATTTCCATCACAACGGAAATTGTCGAGAGATGCACTGCAACAACTGCAACAAGAAAGGGCACATTGCCCGTTTCTGTAAGGCACCGGCACGACCAATCACCCAAGTCCCTGGAGTCGGTGTGGGCCAGGCGTGTTAAGGGTGTGGTGAGGCTGGACACTACAAGAGAGACTGCCCTAAGGCAAGGAATGCTGGCGGCATAGGAAGAGTGCTGGCAATAGGGCAGAACGAAGCAATAGCTGATCCCACGGTGGTTACGGGTACGTTTCTCCTCAATAGCGCTTATGCATGCATGCTCTTTGATTGTGGTGCGGAGAGGAGTTTCGTGAGTCATAAATTCAAACACATACTAAAACAGAATCCTCAATCACTCAATAAGATATGTACAGTAGAAATGGCAAACGGTAGAACAGAAAGCACAAACGATATGTACATAGGCTGCACACTAACTCTAAACGAACATTCATTTCCAATCGATCTAATGCCGATCACTATAAAGAGCTTTGATGTCATCATCGGTATGGATTGGTTAAGCGTACACCATGCCGATATACTTTGTCACGAAAGGGTCGTTCGCCTAAATCTGCCAAACGGCGAAACTCTTGTCATCTATGGTGACAAACCCGGTACCAATTTACAAATCATCTCTTGCATCAAAGACCAAAAATACCTGCGTAAGGAGTACCATGCCTTCTTAGCCCACGTAGTAGATAAGGAAAAAGAAGCGAAAGACCTCAAGGATATTCCAAAAGTCTGTGATTTTCCCGATATCTTCCCTGAAGATCTTCCAGGAGTCCCACCAGAACGACAAGTCGAGTTCAGAATCGATTTAATCCTCGGAGCTACCCCAGTAGCTAAGTCGTCGTATCGTCTAGCGCCAGCTGAGATGCAAGAATTATCCAGCCAATTAAACGAACTACTCAACAAAGGATTCATCAGACCGAGCTTCTCACCTTGGGGAGCACCAGTCCTGTTCGTAAAGAAGAAGGATGGATCTTTCAGCATGTGCATCGATTACCGGGAACTCAACAAGCTCACTATCAAGAACATATACCCTCTACCACGCATTGACGACTTGTTCGACCAACTCCAAGGAGCGAGTTATTTCTCCAAAATCGATTTGAGATCCGGGTATCATCAGCTACGAGTCTTGGAAGGAGATGTTCCCAAAACAGCCTTTCGAACTCGTTATGGTCACTACGAGTTTGTAGTGATGCCTTTTGGATTAACAAATGCAACGGCAGTGTTCATGGACTTAATGAACCGAGTGTGTCGTTCATTCTTGGACAAATTTGTGATCGTGTTCATAGACGATATACTCATTTATTCAAAGAGTAAAGAGGAACATGGTCAACACCTCCGACAAATCTTGGAAACTCTAAGAAAAGAGAAACTATACGCAAAATTCTCAAAGTGCGAATTTTGGATTCGGAAAGTAGATTTCCTAGGTCACGTGGTTAGAAAAGACGGGATACACGTGGACCCTTCCAAAATCAAGGCAATAGAGAACTGGTCAGCACCAAGAACCCCAACGGAAATCCGACAATTCTTGGGCCTTGTTGGCTATTACCGAAGATTTATTCAAAACTTCTCGACGATTGCTAAACCACTTACCACCTTGACCCAGAACGGGGTAACTTTCAATTGGGAAGAAAGACAAGACGCTGTATTCCAAACACTGAAGCAAGCACTATGCAGCGCACCTATATTTTCCTTGCCAGAAGGAACAGAAGACTTCGTGGTCTACTGTGATGCATCTAATCAAGGTCTTGGATGTGTTCTAATGCAACGAGGAAAGGTCATCGCCTACGCCTCGAGACAACTCAAGACGCACGAGGTCAACTACACTACACACGACCTCGAACTGGGAGCAGTTGTTTTCGCCTTAAAGATTTGGAGACACTATCTCTACGGCACGAAATGCACAATCTTTACCGATCACAAGAGCCTTCAACACATCCTCAATCAAAAGGAACTCAACATGAGGCAAGGACGATGCGTTGAACTGTTGAATGACTATGAATGTTAAATTCTTTATCATCCAGGAAAAGCGAATGTGGTAGCTGATGCTCTTAGTCGAAAGGAATACTCGGGCCGCCGAGTGAAATCCTTAACCATGACGGTCCATTCACACCTGTCCACACAAATCAAGGAAGCTCAGAGGGAAGCCTTGAAAACAGAGAATGTGACGAGTGAAGCCTTAAGGGGAATGGATAAGAATCTTGAACTCAAGGGCGACGGAGTTCGCTACTTCATGGATCGGATCTGGACACCGAGGTTTGGTGGATTCAGAGACATGGTCATGAGTGAGGCTCATAAGACTCGATACTCCGTACATCCAGGTTCGGACAAGATGTATCAGGACCTCAAGAAACTGTATTGGTGTCCGAACATGAAAGCAGAGATCGCTACCTATGTGGGCAAGTGTCTGACTTGCGCCAAAGTCAAGGTAGAGTACCAAAAGCCATCAGGATTACTACAACAACCCGAAATACCCGAGTGGAAGTGGGAACGGATAACCATGGATTTCATAACCAAATTACCCAAGACAGCAGGTGGGCTAGACACCATCTGGGTAATCGTCGATAGATTAACAAAATCCGCACACTTCTTACCCATAAAGGAAACCGACAAGATGGAGAAGCTAGCTCGAACATACATCCGAGAGATTGTACGACTGCATGGTGTACCAATATCCATTATCTCTGACAGAGATAGTAGGTTCACCTCGCGATTCTGGCAGTCGCTGCAAAAGTCTCTGGGAACTAGGCTAGACATGAGTACCGCTTACCATACACAAACCGATGGTCAAAGTGAGAGGACCATACAAACCTTGGAAGATATGCTAAGAGCTTGTGTAATCGATTTTGGTAAAGCATGGGATACCCATTTACCACTAGTCGAATTCTCATACAACAATAGCTATCACTCCAGCATTAAAGTTGCTCCATTCGAAGCCCTCTATGGCCGGAAGTGCAGATCACCACTATGCTGGGCTGAAGTGGGTGACATGCAACTAGCCAAGGGACAAGTACCCGACAACGCTCTCACAGGCCCGGAAATCATAACAACTGAGAAGATTGTTCAGATTCGGGAACGACTAAAGGCTTCAAGAGACAGACAAAAGAGTTATGCGGACAAAAGACGGAAGCCCTAGGAATTTCAGGTCGGGGACCGAGTGCTATTAAAGGTCTCGCCCTGGAAAGGGTTAATACGTTTCGGAAAATGTGGGAAATTAAACGCAAGGTATATCGGACCATTCGAGATCCTTGCAAGGATCGGTCCGGTAGCATACAAACTTCGACTACCGCAGGAACTCAATAACGTACATCCTACCTTTCATGTGTCAAACTTGAAGAAATGTTTGTCCGATGAGACCCTCGTCGTCCCTCTAGACGAAGTCGAAATCAACGAGAGTCTCCACTTTATAGAGGAACCAATTGAGGTCATGGATAGGGAAATTAAACGAACAAAACAAAGTCGCATACCCATTGTGAAGGTCCGCTGGAATGCCAAACGGGGACCTGAATACACTTGGGAGCGTGAAGATCAAATGAAACAAAAGTATCCGCATCTCTTTCCCTAATCCACAAATATTTATCTTACATTAAATTTCGGGACGAAATTCCCTCTAACGGGGGGATGACGTGACAACCCGATATTTCGAATCAATGTAATGACCTGAAATGTCAAGAATTGTAATCTCTTTTGATATAATGAAATTAGCATCAAAAATAAAATGTTCAAAAGTCTCTATTGGGTTGCCTAAAATGATAGTTATCATGTCAAGGTTTTCAGAAATATAAAGAACACTAGAATCCGAGTTATAACAAAGAAGTTATGACCAACCTAAGATTCACAACAAAACCGTCAATATGATTAAACGTTAAACGCGAAGTTTTAATAAAATACTTTTTAACCTTAAGTATCTAAACAAAAGTCGTAGATATCGTTAAACCGTGAACATACATAAAAAGAACGCCCAAATCTGACTTCGTAAGAGGAAGTTATGATTTTTTGAAGTTTCGGATATAGCAGTAGACATCTAAAAACTCGAAATAGAGATCGAGGGATTTTTGGCCGAAACAATCTAAATGAGAATCGAAGATCTCAACAATAGTAGTGCAACGGTAAAAAGTCTGACGAAAACGGGCATCGGATGAAGGAGTTATGGATTTATGACGGAGTTTTCGTGTCCCGGCCTGTTAAAAATTAATTAATTAAAAATAAAGTCAAAATTAGCCGACGAAATCTAAACGAGAGTTGTAGAGCATGTTCTCACCTACGCGTGCATATATAGAACGTCGAAAATGGAGCTCGTACGCAGATGGCCACGACGTGGGGGCCCTGATTGATGGGTTTTCAGGTTTGGCAGCAGACGTCTATAGGATCGACGCCACGACGTGGCAACCCTATGGCCACGACGTGGGACCCAAAAATTGAGCTATAAATAGAGCTCAAGGGGTTCTGGGTTTCATTCCTCATTTCCCTTCTTTCTCGTGTCGAAGCTCTGCGTTTTAACCCCCGAAGCCATCCCAAAGCTCCGGTCTTCGCATCCAAGTTCCGAAGGAAGGTCTTACACTCTCGAGAATTCCCGAGAATCCCGAGAAAACCCGCTTTCTCCTGTCGAAGTTCTGCTCGGTTTTCATCTCACCATCTTCACTCTATCAAGTGAGTTCATACCCTTATAACTACGTTTTCAAATGCTTTATAAATGCTTTTATACACTTTTAAGGGGGGAATACAAGTAAACACACGATTATCCTCGTGTGAATAACATAAATCTTTTGTTATACTTTTTGTTATAATCAATCATATGTGATTTATAACTATCATACGAAAACGTTCTCATACAACATATCACGAGAACACTTTGTCCTTTTTGGAATGAAACATGTTGTTAGTTAAATATGAAACACTTTATTTATATTTTGAGTATAAATGTTCAATAATGTTATTACAAATGTTATACTTTACATACAAAGTCGACACTACACTAGGGTTTATCATACAAACGAATCACACTTTTGGAAAAACTATAATAGGTATAGTTTACTAGATATTCATGAGATTTCACATACTATAAATACTATATCAAGGGAATACTTTCATATACAAGAACAAATGGACTTTTCATACATATATCTATTTGATACTAAGTTTTGTGAGACATTCAACTTCATGTACTTTCAAGTATGCAGTTAAATTCCTGTATTATATACTGTTGAATCATAAAAATGACCCTCTTGAACTCAGCTACCGCAACCATCTTTCTACCACAACGGTTCAGCACCCGGAGTCAATCTTGTTCTTCAGCAACCGCATCAGCAACCGGAGTCAGCTGCCGCAGTCAACTTAGCTAGATTACTTTATTTGTCTTTTATGTAATACACTCTATTATCCAGTATGCCTTGCACGGCTGCTTATAGAGTTGTAATCTAGTGTAGTTTCTAAGTCTCTATAAATAGAGACTTACTCTCTTTGTATTCGATACTGGAGAACCGATAACTTATGAATTCTATCTGAATACACATTCTGAAGTTATCTCTCTATCTTTCTTCACTCATCTCTTCTTACTTAAATCTTATCATAATTCTGCTGATCATAATCCCTCTTCGGAGCAAGTCTTTAAGACTTAATCACTAAGCTTGATCTTCCTTATTAACTTGGATTGAATGCGTTCCTTGTTATGAATCAGCTTAAGTGTCTTCTTGATATAACAATTGCTGTCATTTCCATTCCTTTACATTTCCGCAACTAACTCTCTAACTATCTAACTATATTATTGTTGAGCTTTTAGATCCTTTGAGATTAACTATTCCGCATTATACTTGTTCTAACTTTTGTTCAAGTGTGTCTCCAAGTTTTTCTCTCAACAATTGGTATCAGAGCCAAAGTGGTTGCTTTTTGAAAATGAAACTCTGATTTTTCAAAGAGCCTTCTATACCACTAAAGCTCATTTCTTCAAAACAAAAAAAAACAATTTCAAATGGCACAATCATTATCTCTGAATGTTTCCAACAGTGTCGGTGGTTCTAACCGAGCCCCAATACTAGTCGCAAATGAATATCATCACTGGTCACAAAGAATGGAAAGGTACTTGAGAAGACTGGGTAGAGATGTATGGCGATCCGTAGAAGAAGGACCACATGTTCCAGTCCTTACACCAGTCCAAACTGACGGCGCTGCAACCAGGCTAGGAGGAGGTCAACCAGCCATGAGCCGTCCCACCAAGGATGATCTCGATAAAATGGAAAATGATGTTGTTGCTTTTTATGAAATCTCCTGCGGAGTTGCTCCTGACAACTTCGATATTATCATAAATTGCAAATCAGCGAAAGAGATCTGGGATGTTCTCAAAAACCTGTACGAAGGCTCAGAACAAGCACAAGATAAGAAGCTTACTACCGCACTCAACGAGTTCAAAAACTTCAAAGCTCATACTGGAGAAAGTTTGGAAGGCTCCTTCAAAAGGTTCAACCTGATAGTCACCAAGTTATCCAATGCGGGCACCATCCGCAGTAACCATGAAATCAATCTTCAGTTTCTTAATGGTTTGGGCAGACATTGGACTACGGCCAAGATGATAGTCCAAGGCGATAGAAAGATTCACTCCTTGTCACTTTACAAGCTCTATGGAGAGCTGCAAGCTCAAGAATCCACCGTACTCAAAGACTGTGCTGACTTCGGAGGACCACTTGCTCTCATAGCACAAGCTCCACCGCAGTCACCTTACCCTTCCTCGTATGACACTCTACCGCAGTCATACGAAGCGGATTCTGAATATGATGATGAAGTAGATTTTCAGAAGGCTATTGCTCTGGTTAGCCAACAGTTCAACCGTCTACCACCTCCTTCCTTCCGCAAGAATCAGCAGTTCAACAAACCTCCATTCAACCGTAACTTCAGTTCTTAGAATAACCACTCTCGATTTCCCAAAAGTTCTCATCCACCACCGCAATCTCAGAATATTCAACCAAAGGAGGTACCGCAGTCTCCTCAAATCACTGACTCCGGTACTCCTTCAGAAGACAAGACTGATGTTGTAATTTGTCACAAATGCAACAAAGAAAATCACTTTGCACGAGATTGTAAGGCCAATGTAATAAAAGACAGAGCATTCTACCTTAGAATGGCTCAAGAGTTGGAAGACAAAGAAAAAGCTGAAAAGGCAAGGGCATACGTGGCCCATGTCAAAAGAGACCATCAAGTCTGGTCATCCGGAGACGAAGATGAGGCCATCAGCAGTGTCAAAGGAAAAGGGAAAATCTGCATGCTGGCCACTGCGGATGATGATGGGTCTACAATGTTGAACAAGAACTACTGCTACATGGCAAAGGATGGAACACTAAGCATCGTCGAACAGGTAAAACTCATGATCAAAACTCTAAACTATAGCATGCATGACTGTCAGCCTTACATAGATGATCTTAATGACACTTGTGCTGCCGTCCTTACAGACTATAATAAAGCCTTAGATGAGAAGAACATTGCGTCCCAAGAGATGTTCCACGTGAGAGGACGACTGGATAACAAAAGACTTAAGATGGCTATGTTAGAGAAGGACCTAGAGTTAGAAAAGGATGCAAGAATGTTAAGTGAAACCCAATTAGAGATAGCTTTGAACCAGAGAGATTTAGCTCAGAGAGAAATTGTACGCTTAAATCTCTTAATTGAAAAATTGTTTAATGAAAGTGAAGCTATTTAAAATTTGGTAAACAATGGAACTGTGGACAATACATACAATTGGGGTTGGTCAAATGGATATCCTACCTCAATGGATTCCTCACCCCGGTTCAACAAAGACAGACTGTATGTCCCTCCAGACCGAGAATTTCATTTCCCTGTCAATGACAAGACTTTTCCCGAAGATATTAAAACTCACTTTGGTAGACTGCACAATTTAAGCAATAATTGTGTCATTGAGGAAATTGTGCTGGAGGTTTCGGGTCACACATGTGATCAAATTCCTATCTGTGGCACCATCTATCCAAATTCTCAAACTTCATCTGTAGTTGATGAAGAGATTGTTGTTGAGGGCCCCGGAGTCTCAAAAGACTTTCCATCTCTGTCCTCAGACCGCAGTGTCTCTCACTGTAGTCAAATGTCCCACAAATGTCCCACCGAAGTCTCATCTAAGACTTACTCAGCGGTAGTCAAGTCATCCCCACCGCAGTCATCAGTTCAAGGAACTGTAACTCTTCAGCCAATATTTCATGAACTACCTATAGAAAATTTTGAAGTAGGTCAATGTTCCCAAATTCCTGAATCCTCAAGTTCTGATGACTCAAGTCCGCGTTTTCAAAATCATTCTAAGAATTCCAGGAAACCGCAGTTGAACAACAATGACTGCGGTTCACCAAAATCTTTGGCAAAAAAGGCTTTTAAAGAAGAAATCAGATCTCGTGGTACTAATAGACAAACTTTTTCAAAAAACAAGAAGCAAGTCAGATTTCCTAAATCCAAAAGTCCTAAAAAAATTGTTTTCTCTCACTACATTTCAAAAAAACTCTTCTTTCAAGAAAACAAACAAAAAGGAAAGTTCAGTTTCAAAAGTCATTCCTACTCCTTCTGACACAACCCAAAAGGGTGTTCAGTCTTTTCGAAACTATGTTTTTCAGGTCTATTCTTCAAATGATCCTAAATGGAAATGTATTTTACCCACTCCAACACTTTTAAAGTCACGTCAAAATTTCAAATGGAAGGGTATCTTACCAAATCCATCAAAAAGAATTCAGAAATCTACACGTGCTAAAACCTTTCATAAACAGACTTTTTCAAAACCCAAAAACACTCGTGTCAGGAATTACCCATCTCGGACCGGTAACAGATCCAAAACATCCTTAAAACCGCTGACCAATCACAGTGTTAGATCAAAAGACAAAATCTCCTTTTGTAAATGTCAGTGTAGTTGTCAAAAGGTTTTATCTCATATCAAATCGAGTCAGAGTCAGAAACCTCGTATTTTTTCAAAAAATCACAACACTCCAAATCTACTCAAACACCCAGGACTAGGCTCAAAAGTTGACAAGAGACCTATCCCTGCAACCTCGGACCATGCATCACTCAGAAACACATCAATTGTCCCAGGCTCCAAACTTGTTTGGATGCCTAAACTAACCGTGTAATTCTCAGGCTTTGTGCAAGGAGGAACAAGAAGAAGAGTGGTTAATTGACAGTGCCTGCTCCTTGCACATGACCGGAAGGTTAGAGTACCTTCGGGATTTCAGGCCTATATGCAATGGTGGAAATGTCACGTTTGGTAACAATGCAAACGGTGTCATCCGAGGTTACGGTGTTCTCACTACGGGGAACTTTTCCATTCAGAAGGTTGCTTATGTAGAAAGCCTTAAACACAATCTCATCAGTGTTGACCAACTATGTAAAGCAGGACATCGTGTTGAATTTGATGATCAGTTTTGCTACGTAATGACGAGTGATAGAAACACTTGCCTGATCAAATCTCGATCCGAAGGTACCATGTACCCTTTGGATGTTTCTCTAATCATTGGTCAACCGCAATTGTGTTTCTTGTCCAAAGATGTATCCGAAGTCAGCTGACTATGGCACCGTAAGCTAGCTCATCTCAACTTCCGGTACATCAACAACTTAGTCACTGGAGAACTAGTCCGCGATCTCCCTATTCTCAAATTTAGCAACGATACTCTTTGTCCGGCTTGTGAATGTGGTAAGCAGTCTAAAGCAAGTCACCCTCTGATAATGGACTCTTCTATTTCTGAACCACTGGAGCTATTGCACATTGATCTCTGCGGTCCATCAACCGTAGCCAGCCTCCACCACAAGAAGTATATACTGGTTATTGTTGATGACTATACACGCTTCACATGGGTCTTCTTCCTCAGACTCAAATCAGAGACACCGCAGATCTTCATCAACTTCATCAAAGAAATCGAACTTCAGATCAAGCTTCCAGTTAGAGGCATCCGCAGTGATAATGGAACCGAGTTCACTAATCATCTTCTTAACAGTTTCTTGGTGTCCAAAGGCATTTCTCACAACTTCTCAGCACCCTACACATCGCAACAAAATGGTGTAGTAGAAAGAAGGAACCGCACACTGGTAGAAGCAGCCAGATCCATGCTTAACTTCGCCCAACTTCCTCTCTACTTCTGGGCTGAAGCAGTAGCAACCGCATGCTTTGTCCAAAACCGAAGTATCGTGTGCAAACGCCTCAATAAAACACCATATGAGGGCCTTAACAACCGCAAGCCCAATGTTCGCTTCTTTCATATTTTTGGGTGTAGATGCTTCGTGATCAACAACAGAGATCAACTCAACAAGTTTGCACCAAAGTCCGACGAAGGCATATTCCTTGGTTACTCCACTAACAAGGTTGCTTATCGAGTGCTCATCAGGCATACAAGATTGATCATTGAAAGCTTCAATGTGAAATTTGATGATTCTCACATCCGCGACGCCCCTCCATCCACTGAAACCACCGCAATCATGGAAAGTGACATTCCTGCCTCTTCAGGTCCCTTGAATCTAGTTAAAGTCAACTATGAGGATCTTTTCGATCCTGTTGAAACGGCGAAACTATCCGAACTTCTTATATCACCCGCAGCTCAACAACAACACGCTGATGTTTCTGGACCATCTCTATCTGAAGTAGCCTCTCTCAATACTTCCACCTCTCCGGTTGAGGGGGAAAGATCTACTCCGGATCTAGCCGCAACCGTCGAGGTTCCAGTACTTGATGTTGTTCAAATTCCTGTCCGCAGAGAAGCATTACCATCAAACGTATCTTCGGATTCGGATGATGAACTCATAGAAAATATCGACACTAGAACTGATCCAAGGATTGTCAGTCTCTCATCCGCAGTCCAGGGGGAACCTTCTCAGGTTCCAGATGATCTCCCATCTGCAACCCAGGGGGAACCTCTCCCAACTGCTCAAGAAAATTCCGTTCCAATAGATCAAGATGACTCAGCAGGATGTTCTCAAGTCTAGGGGGAACTGTCATCTCCAACCGCAGATTCCTCTGACATTCAAGATATTCCCTCTACCGCAGCTGCTGATCATCTGCTGCCACGTTTTCATGTATGGACGAGAGACCACCCACCAGGTCAAATCATTGGGAACCCATCCGCAGGCATCCAGACTCGATCTTCCAAGGACCTATCTGATCACTGCCACTATGCAGCATTTATGTCCTTGGTAGAACCCAGAACGATCAAAGAAGCATTGCTTGAACCTGACTGGATAGCCGCAATGCAAGAAGAGCTTGAAGAATTTCAAAGAAATAAAGTTTTGCAGCTCGTTCCGAAGCCACGTGGTCACTCCATTGTTGGCACTAGATGGGTGTTCAAAAATAAGTTGGATGAATCTGGTGCGGTAGTCAGAAACAAGGCAAGGCTAGTTGCAAAGGGGTATAGTCAACTTGAAGGCATTGACTACGATGAAATATATGCTCCGGTAGCACGCATGGAAGCTATCCGGATCTTTCTAGCATACACAGCCCACAAAAACGTCAAGGTACACCAAATGGACGTTAAGAGTGCCTTTCTCAATGGGGAACTAAAAGAAGAGGTTTATCTTCAGCAACCTCCAGGCTTTGAAAATGTTGAATTCCCAGACCACTGCTACAAGCTTGAAAAGGCAGTCTACGGTCTGAAGCAAGCCCCAAGAGCATGGTATGAGACTCTTTCTGAATTCCTTGTCTCATCCGGGTACAAGAGAGGAGTGATTGATCCCACACTATTCAGAAAAGCAAATGGCGACCACCTCATGATGGTACAGATATATGTGGATGATATCATCTTCGGTTCGACTGATCAAGGCATGGTGGATGAATTTGCTAAGCTCATGACCAACAAGTTCAAAATGAGCATGAATAGAGAGATTAATTTCTTTCTAGGTCTTCAAGTGAAACAAGTACCGCAAGGCATATTCATTCATCAAGAAAAATACACTACTGAACTATTGAAGAAATATTCTATGGACAACTGTTCATCTGCTAAGGTCCCCATGGCCTTCGGTTATAAGATCTCTGCTGATCCCTCAGGCGAATCTATGGATCACAAGACTTATAGAGGCATCATCAGCTCTTTGATGTAACTCACTGCAAGCAGGCCAGACATTGTCTTTGCAACTGGTGTATGTGCAAGGTATCAGGCTGACCCAAAAGTCTCACATATGACTGCAACCAAACAGATACTACGGTACCTGAAAGGAAGCAAATCTCTTGGTCTATGGTACCCCGCAGGCAATGACTTCAGCCTGCAAGCTTTCACAGATGCGGATCATGCCGGATGCAAGCTCGATCGAAAAAGCACTTCAGGAGGATGTCAATTCTTGGGTGAAAGACTAGTCAGCTGGTCCTCAAGAAAACAAAGCCGTGTCTCTCTATCAACTGCAGAAGCCGAGTATGTGGCCGCAGCCAGCTGTTGCTCTCAAGTCCTTTGGATGAAAACTCAACTAATGGACTACGGGTATAGAATGCTGCGGATACCGATCTATTGTGACTCTGAAAGTGCTATTGCTATTTCTCATAATCCAATTCAGCACTCCAAGACTAAGCACATTGAACTACGGTATCATTTCATCAAAGACCACATCTTAAAAGGTAATATTGAACTCATCTTTGTCCCTTCTCATGAAGAGATTGCTGATGTGTTCACAAAAGCGCTCGATTCAACAAAGCTTAACATCTTCTTGCAAATGTTAGGAATGATGAATCCAGACCCACAATTCTTTTTAAATTGTTAGCTACCGCAGACCATCCTTGGTCTCCGTTGCGGTTCTAACTGAGAATTACATGTGATAGATGGTTTTGGTACCGCTGTCTAGGTACCGCAACCATATATCATACGTATCTCTCATGGGTCTTTATGGTCTGTTATTACTAATCTTTGTACAAGTGTTTTCCTCTCAGTTTCTCACTGCAGTCTTTCCTTGTTCATCCGCAATGACGTTTCTCAACCGCAATGAAAGTTCCATCCGCGATGACGTTTCCAACTGCAATGAATTTTCCATCCGCGATCATCGTGATAATTTCTCAACTGTTTTATCAACTCTTGAATCTTTGTGTGCTATTTAACGATCCTTCATTAAGTTAAACATTAAAGACAAAAAAAAAACATTCTCTTTAGAAACTGTCACATTCTCTTTCTGAATAATCCTTGTATCAGACCTATTTTAGGGATGATGACAAAAAGAACGTTTTTCAATAAACTCATCCTTAATTTGTCCTTTCCTCTCCCCAATACGTCCCATCCGTTACAACTTCCTCTCCCATCACCCCCACGATCACCTGACGTATTGACATGCGTCTGACTTTACATTAAATGCAAAACCCCTTTTGGAAATCTCCCAAAATCTCTTCAAACCCGTTTTAATTATGTGTGGCTGAGATTTAATCCAAAATTCATAGATTCCCCCCAAAACCCCAATCAACGTTTTACCCTATCCTTACCATTTACCTAGGGTTAAACACTTTTTCACCCCCCTTTATAAACCCATCTTCTTCCCCAACAATACTTTATGTTTTCTGAATATCGATTCTTTCTCCCAAATTCCTCAAAACCTTCAAAACTTGCAAGAACTCTGTTTTCTTCTCTCAAATCTTCAACAATGGTGAAATCAGGTGCATCAAAGAAGCAATCCAAGGCTTCAGGTTCTGTAAATCCAACAGGTTCCGACTCTCCAACAATCGCTTCAAGTAATTTCAGAGCAATATTTGAAGATCATCCTTCATATAATGCTCCCATCAAGCTTATGATCAAGTTTCTCAGGAACCACCCTCTGTTTGGTCCATTCGATGCATTTACAGACGTTGTTCCAGTTTCTACTCTATTCAAATGTGCGTTCTCTGCATATCGCCCAATGGAAAACCCCCAAGAAGTTCACCTCAATCTCATGAATGATTCTTTGGTCATCTTGTCCAAATAAAAGTTCTTAAATGCCATTAATCTTCTGGTTCACCCTTCCATCAAGATTTTCTCACCTTCAATGGCAGACGTTACATCCGCACTCTACCAGATGGGGTATCAGAAACCAATTCGAGGGATTGGTGAGTTCAAAAAGAATCAGCTGCCTGCGGTATGGCAGTTTGTGTGTCATTTTGTCATCCGCTGCCTATCCGGCAGAACCGGAGGCATCGACAACATGGGACTGAAGCTACTGGAATTGGTATGGAGCATCTACACAGGCCACGACGTAAACTATGGATAAATCCTTTGGGACGACTTCCTCCAATACATTCCCAAAGAGCACCCAAGGGAGAACCCAACCGAGCTCACATTTGCACGGTTCTGGTCACTTTGCATCTCAGACTTACATGCGGATGCTGGAATAGACATGGGTAGTGACATCAACTTTTTCGTCACTAAGGATCTTAAAAGGTACAACCCTTCTTCTGATCAAACAATATTTGGACCGATCCGCAAACTCCCTACTCATATCCTTTCTTCTCTTGGTCTTGAGACTGCTGATGTCTCAGACCACATTGAGGTTACGGAGGGTATTGCCCCATACCCTCCTACCCCGCCTCTTCCATCCGCAGCCATTGTCCCTGAGGGTACCGCAGTCCCCTCTTCCACTACACTATCCAATCTTTCTCAAAGAAGAAAGCAGTTGGCAACCAAGAAACAAAGAACACCCAAGAAGGATGCTCCTAAACGAACCGCACCCACCAAGAAACGCAAAACAAAACCTGCCCCAACCATATCTAGCAGTGATTCAGATGAGGATAGGCATCCGATTTCTATCCTCAAGAAAAGGAAAACAATCGATACCACTATCCATATGCGTGACCGGACGGATGCTGAAGCCTCTCAACAGGCTCCAGTAGTCCTTGGGGTGCCCGCACACCCATTCAACACCACCATCATTTTCCAGTCAGACTCAGAAAGTGAGTCTGATTCTCAACTACGTGGAGACTCCCCCCAGTGCACTCCCAAGAGGACGACACTGGTTCACGCCCTAAGGTCTCCAGGGCTTCCCGACTGCATTTCTTTTCACCAGAGGAGTTGCGTTCCATCCTTCTTTCTGTCACACAAACACTACAAACACCTTCCCACCCGCAGGGCACTTCTTTCGCCCATGCCAGAACTGAGCAGAGGCCACACTTGACCACGAGTCAAGGAGATCGAGGAAGCTCAGGAGATCCTACTCTGCTTTCATCTTTTACAGGTGGTTTAGGCACGGTGAGCACAAATGTGCAAGGATCCGTGGACTCGAAGGACACTTCGATGCGCTTTGAAGGATTTGACGGTGATGCATCCAATGACTCTTGGTTACAGTACAATCCGGTAACTGAGTCAGACAAGAAGAAGTATGATGCGTTCCAAAGGGCTTTCCAAGCCCGCAAGGAACAACAAATCAAGCAGCAACAACAGAAAGAACAGGAGATCCAGTCCGTGGCTAGATATTGGGCAAATGCCATCATCAATGCCAATACCGTAGCCACCATTCAAAAAGTTCAGAACTAGATGGATCAGATGGCTGAAACAATTTCAAAAGCTCAAGCTTCAGGTGCAGCCGCAGGTACCTCCAAAGTTCCTCCTACTCCAACTCCCATTCCATCTCCCACTCCTACAGTCAATCCATCACAAGACGAAAAACCTGCAATCGAACTCAGTTCAGCTCCCACCTTCGGTCTTGATGATGAGGACATCCAAGAAGTAAACAAGCCAAGCCCTTCTGATGATGACCTCATGATGTTTGAAGAAGAGGAGTCCAGTGGTTCTCAACATTCGACTTCCAAGCCTAAAGAGAAGAAGAAAAAGAAGAAGAATGTTGTCACCCGGAAGGAGTTCATGAGCCTTCAAGCCAAAATCGATCAGATCTTGGCTGCGGTCCAGCCTACTCAACCGCAACCTGAAGACACTCCAGGACCGCAGTCACTGATTGAAAGAATAGAGCGTCTGGAAACAAGGGAACGCATGGCTGCTGAACGAATCTCTCTCAAAGTAGAGATGGGGATCCGGTCCCTTGACAATAACCGCAAGGCTGACCACAAGGACTTCATGGCTGCAGCGGAACGCCTCATCACTGAGGTGATCGCAATCAAAATGGATCTTCAAGCGGCCATCGCGGATCAAGCTTCTCAGTCTCAGAAATTGATAGATGAGACTCATACTGCTTATGAGTCCACTATCTCTGTTCTTCAAGCAACCATCAACAGACTACAGAAATCTCTTTCCTCCAACTTCCATGGCCCTGAGATCCTCCAGCTCACCAAAGAAATCCACAAATTACTCTTCAGCTCCTCCACTCCAAACAACCAACAATTGGCAGAAGCTCTCAAAGCTCAGTTCCATGACGTCTTCAACAATGTGGATGGACTTAAGCAATGGCTTGAGGAAGCACCGGGGTTGCATCCCTCAAGAGGGGGAAGTGATGAAGAACAAGAAGTCCATCACTCTGATACTTCTATTCATCAGAGTCCCCCCATCATCACTGAAAAAATTCCCACACCACCGCAACCATCTCAACATACTCCATCTCCTCACACTTCACCTCCAAAAGATACTCCCAAAAAGCCAGAGACTCCTCCGCACTTCAAGAACTTGGCTAGAAACATGTCTTCTCCAAGCACCACAGACTCCCCTGCCACCGCTCAAAGGAAGCATGATTGGAAAGCTGCCAAGCTGGCAGAGTTAATTTGGAGAGAATGCGGGTTTGACACCATGATGGATGAGTCCTTGATCAATTATTGGATCAATCCGCACCACAGGCTCCTAGACGAAGATTACAGACCACACCTCACTTATGCTGAACCCCCTGCTGATGGATACTGGGATATACCAATTTCTCCAAATGTCAAGTACTTCACTGTATTTGAGCAGTTTGACCAAAGCCTTCCAGATCACAAGAGATTGTCAATAGAGTTTGAGAGACTTAGTCTTTTTCACGCTAAACATGCCTCCTCCATTGAAAACATATGGTCTAACGACAGACAATCTGCAGTCAAGAACTACAAAGTCAGGAAATTTATGAAGGCTGACTACATCCAGTATACCCTCACCAGAAGGGAGCATGACTACATCCGCACCCAGGCAGACTTTCCTTGTATGAATCCGGAAGAAATCTTCCTTATTGCCAGGGTGTTCCAAAACAATTCAGAAAAGCACCCTAAAATGCAGATAGCGCTTGAAAAAGCCAACTCTTTTCTAAGGGATACGGTCTGTGACTTTGCCAAGATAGATGCGGATATCTACCCCACCATCCTCAAGAAGTTTGATCTCCCACCTTTTGAACCTGTGCCAATGCCTACCGAAGGCTTCCAAGAAAGATCTCTAGGCGCAACAAACTACCCTGAACTTGGAGTCATATTCAAAAGGAAGACTGACAACGTCAAATATTTCATTCCTATGACTGCCATGCACCGCCTGACCAAGAAACAACTTGACATCTGCCAGACCGCAATTGAAAGATCGAAGCATACTACCGCAGAAGTCAAGTTCGAGATCACAAGAAGAATCACATGGTTGGAAATCGTCAGGAAGTTCTGGTGGATTTTGATCAAGTTCCTCAAACTTGATAGCTGAACCGGAGTTAAAGAGGTCACTTAGGGGGAAATTGTTGAATCATAAAAGTGACCCTCTTGAACTCAGCTACCGCAACCATCTTTCTACCGCAACGGTTCAGCACCCAGAGTCAATCTTGTTCTTCAGCAACCGCATCAGCAACCGGAGTCAGCTACCGCAGTCAACTTAGCTAGATTACTTTATTTGTCTTTTATGTAATACACTCTATTATCCAGTATGCCTTGCACGGCTGCTTATAGATTTGTCATCTAGTGTAGTTTCTAAGTCTCTATAAATAGAGACTTACTCTCTTTGTATTCGATACTGGAGAACCGATAACTTATGAATTCTATCTGAATACACATTCTGAAGTTATCTCTCTATCTTTCTTCCTCATCTCTTCTTACTTAAATCTTATCATAATTCTGCTGATCATAATCCCTCTTCGGAGCAAGTCTTTAAGACTTAATCACTAAGCTTGATCTTCCTTATTAACTTGGAGTGAATGCATTCCTTGTTATGAATCAGCTTAAGTGTCTTCTTGATATAACAATTGCTGTCATTTCCATTCCTTTACATTTCCGCAACTAACTCTCTAACTATCTAACTATATTATTGTTGAGCTTTTAGATCCTTTGAGATTAACTATTCTGCATTATACTTGTTCTAACTTTTGTTCAAGTGTGTCTCCAAGTTTTTTCTCTCAACATATACCATAATCTCTTGTAGGGAGAGCGTGATTCTTGTGTATAGATCTATACGGGATTAACAATCCCGCACCTAAACTGTTAGCTATAGTTAGACCGGCAAGTCTGGGGTGACAATCGTCATAACATTCCAACGCCTGAAGAACGTTGTTACGAGCAGTTTGGGTCAATAGCATGGTTATAAAACTCACATGGAGTATTAAAAACACGTTGATTTACGGGGTTATCAAATGCCTTAGTGATTTTATACATACATAAATCTACTATTCTAGGCATGAAAAACACTTTTGCATTTCAGTTTTGGAACTTTTAAACTACCACACATTTATGGAAAAACATTGGATTTCTAAAAGCAAACATTCAAATCAGTCGGGTCTTGGTAGAAGACTACTTTTATACTAGTAGGAAATATGGGATTTTCTAGGAGTTTTCAAACATCTACAAACAATTTCATTCAGATTTATACAAACATCAACATTAAATACTTATGAACTCACCAGCTTAAATGCTGATCTACTCTTTCAAATCTACTTGTATTTCTCAAGGATTCAGTAATACAGGTAAACTTCAGCTTTTGGAGAAGTGATGCTAAGGCGTCAGTTTAAAACTCATTTTGACATCATATTGTAATTTGTTTTGAAACAAGTATCATTCAACAATGTAACTTTTAAATTATATATATGATGGTTGGTTTACTTTCTTTAGTATGTATTCAACTGTTACGATACTACATGAAGTCATCGCCCTCGAACGATTCCGCCGTTCTGGTTTGGGGGTGTGAAACCAATGCCGGCCCATTTAGTTTATGTATTTTAGGAAGACCCGGGGGTAACCCTTGGCATTATGAATGAAAGACCAGGAGGCAGCTCCTAGCAAACAGTACGCGAAACCAGAGCCTGAACTCTGGCAATTATTAGTTAAGTAGTTGTAGTTTGTATGCTAGTTGTCTTTGTGATGCTTACATGGAAGACCCGGAGGTGGCTCCTGGAACTTGTCTATAAGACCCAGGGTTTTGGCCCTCGACCTGGCAAGGAAGACCGCGAGGCGGCTCGTGACATAATAGCAAGACTATGCTTGGCACATAGCACTTTTATTGATTGATTGGATATGTATGATATATATGGCTCGTTTGATATGTATGGTATGTGGTATTTGTGGAACTCACTAAGCTTTGTGCTTATAGTTTGTGGTTAATGGTTTCAGGTACTTCCGGTTCGAAAGGGAAGGTCCGGCTTGATCGCAGCGCATACACCCGTATTTTCCGCAATATGTGATTTTGGGAATGAACTCTGATAATTGTTTTATTTTGAAATACTTTTTAATGTTTTGATTAATTTACATTAATGTTTTGATTATAATAAAAATGAAATTTTTACCCTTGATTTTTGGGATGTTACAGCGTGTTTTCAAGGAAACACTGCGTGTTAGCCGGGATTTTCCCACCTGTGAGGATAAAGGAGAAACACGGCGTGGTCAAAGGGACCACGACGTGTTGGGTCAGCATGGGTCATTGACCTTAGATTTTGAATTTTGTCATTGACCAAGTTTGACCTTTAAGAGGGTGTTGAGGTATTTTGAGTTGTATCTAAGGAATTGTTACTGTTTAGGTGTCGGGTAGAGCTGATATTCGGAGTCGGGACCTATTCAGCTATCGTTCAGATTTTGAAGTGAGTTTCCTCACTGTGTTTAGTGGGTCGAAGGCACCAATGCTGGCCCATGATTATGCCTTGTTAGTATGCTAGTTGTCTGCGTGACTCTTGCATGTGTTATGTACTTGTATGTTTACCGGGCGGGGCCCGATGACCATTTTATATGTTATATATATATATATATATATATATATATATATATATATATATATATATATATATATATATATATATATCTTGTGATTATTGTATGTGTATGTGTTTCCTTGATATATGTTATATGTTATATGCATGTTGGGCGGGGCCCAACTGTTGCCGAGCGGGGCTCGATGCCGGGTGCGGCCCGATGCCAGACGGGGTGCAATGTCGGGCGGGGCCCATTATGTGCTATTATGTATGGTACGTGGTAGTTTGGGTAACTCACTAAGCTTTGTGCTTACGATTTTCAGTTTATGTTTCAGGTACTTTCGGTTCCAAGGGGAAGAGCTCTAGATGACTGCATCACACAGACCACATGCTTTCCACTTTAGAGATATTACTCTGATTTGACACTTATTTTCTTTTGATTTGTATGGATATGTTTTAGAATACTGTTTTATTAAATCAAACCGAAATTTTTGGATCGTATTTTTGGGATGTTACAAGTTGGTATCAGAGCCTTGGTTTTAGGGATTTGAGCACACTCTCGGGTGTGTCTGAACTCAAACTGAGTGTTTGGTAAAGTGTTTCCAAAGAAACATATTTTAAGAAAAGGTTTTTCTAAAATAAGAAAGGGTTTGGTGCGTGCAATCAACCAAGCTCAAGTAAGTTTTCCCAAATTACCCACACATATTATTTGATATGCTTTGATCCGTGAATCGCATGCTAGTTAGGGATAAGGATCTGCTTAGTTTTTGCATGATAGAATGCTAGGAGAGATGCCTTTTTATGCATGTTGTATGAGCCTGTAGACTTGCATGCTAGTATTGATTAGTCAGTGATAGGATGACCTGAATAGGTGATGCTTGGTTATGATACTTGATGCTCGAATGCTGCTTGCTTTGTGCTTTTAGGAGTTCTAACTGGTTTCAGCTAACTAGTAAACAAATATGCTAAGTTACATATTATGGGAACTAAATAATTTTAGAGGGTTAGGTTTTAACTCTATTGCGCAGCTCTTGTTTGAGTCCAACCGTTGTAGTGTGAGACCTCTCATTCGAAGAATTATCTAGTTTTAGTAATATGTAATTGTATTCGTGAGCTAGTTAGAGGAAGTTAGCAGGAGTTCCTTTTGCAGCTGATGGCGGAGAGTGGTGTGGAGTTTTCCCTAGGAAAACCTAGGATGAGATCTAGTGTTAGGAGCCTTATCTATGAGGGGAATTGTTTGGGATATAAAGTAACTTGGAAGAGTCAAGGCAATCCTTGAGGAACGTACAAATAGATGAGGAAGGTAGTATGGGCCCATACTACTGAAAGCATAGGATCCGTACTCGATTCAGAGAGGGCTGCGATGAAGCCAGAGAGCTTGTGGAGTTGTGATTCCCCGATGTATATATTTCAATGCATGTTCAGATGGTTTATATGGCCTATTTTTTAGTATGGTCGTATTACAAGGCAGACCTGTTGGCAGTTCGGGTGCCGGTGAGGGTTTGGGCTCATGTTCTGGAGCTGGGAAGCTTGATGATCAGACGAGGAGTTCATCTCATCTGAGATTACGTGTATTATCCTTGATGAGACTCTTGTGATCTTTGGCACGATCAAGGAGGGTATTCTGGAGATTCTTGATGAGAGGTTGAGCGCCTTTCGCGCAGAGATGGTGGCTTTGGTTGGGACACGTTCTTTGACCTTCAGGGAGTTTCAAGCATGTGGAGCTCCGGATTATCACGGGGCGAGGGACCCGATTGCGAGAAGGAGGTGGTCTGCAGATGTTGTTAACGCCTTCCGTACCAGCCAATGTCCCAAGGGGGAAAAGTTCAGACTAGCTTCCTACCTTTTAAAGGACAGGGCACGAGACTGGTGGGAAGAGGTAGGTCGTGCGGTGGGTGATGATGTTGTGGATGTGATGACTTGGGATGATTTCTCGACCAGGTCCCGAGCCGAGTTTGCACCGGTGATTGAGATGCAGCAGCTGACGCGAGAGTTTTAGGATCTCTGCCAGACTACTGAGATGGTGGCTGAGATCACCTCTATGTTCAAAGAGAGGGCGCTTCTGGTTCCTCAGTATGTGGCAGACGAGGAGATGAAGAAGTCCCGATATTTATGTGATGCTGAGGAGCGACATTCGGAAGTTTGTGAGCCGATCCAGCTGTAAGACGTTGGAGGATATGATAGCGCCAGCTAGGGATAAGGAGATTGACCTGGAGATGGAGAAGAAGAGGAAGCCATAGTATGTGCCGAGTGCTGAGGGTTCGGGCAAGAGGCCCATGGTATCTGATTCTAGACCGA
The DNA here is from genome assembly GCF_052849685.1 of Lactuca virosa. NCBI lineage: Eukaryota > Viridiplantae > Streptophyta > Magnoliopsida > Asterales > Asteraceae > Lactuca > Lactuca virosa. The sequence goes on from NC_136430.1 coordinate 338,400,942, forward strand.
GGGACCATGAGGGTCGTAGCCGATGTGGCAAGTGCGGCAAGATGCACGAGGGGGCGTGCAGGGTGGGTGGTTCTGGCTGCTTCAAGTACGGCCAGACTGGTCATATTAGTAGGAATTATACTGCTACCACCACCACCGCCCCAGTATCTGATCTGTTTTGCTTCCATTGCAATCGGAGGAGCCACAAGAAGGCCCATTGCCCGAGTTTAGCTGCAGCAGGACCTGTGTCAGCACCCGCTCCTGCAACTCTTCAGAATACTGACGACCTCCAAGACCGGGCAGATGCGCCTGCGGTGAAGAGCAGGGATTTCCAGCTGACGGCAGAGGAGGCTTGTGCAGCTCCTGATGTGGTGTCGGCTATGTATCTTCTATTTATCTCTTTATTTATATTGAATTGCTTGCTTATGTTTATATGTTTTATTTTAGGATCGTTCTTCGTGAACGATATTTCTGCTTCAGTGTTGTTCGATTCGGGAACTACCCGATCTTTTGTATTGCTTGCGCTTAGCAAGAGATTTGATGGAGATCCGGGGGAGCTGGATTGTCCTCTCGATGTTGAGATTGCTGATGATAGGACGGTTCGGGTCGTGAGGGTTCATCGGGGTTGTACCCTTCAGTTATTCAGCGAGCAATATCTGGTTGATTTGGTTCCCATCCCTTTGCGTGGGAACAAGTTTATCGTGGGCATGAATTGGTTGAGCCCTAATGGGGATGTGATTGACTGTCAGCAACAGTTGGTTCGGGTTCGGACCCCAAGTGGGGGGGAGTTGGTGATTCATGGGGAGAGACTGCATCGTGGGCCAATCATGTGTACTGTAGCGAGGGCCAGGCGCTATCTTCAGCAGGGTTACTCGTGTTTTGTCGCCTATGTCATGGATACCCGAGATAAAGGGAAGGAGACGGTGGATGATGCGCTGATTGTGCGGGATTTCCTGGATGTATTCCCTGAGGACTTGCATGGGGTGCCTCCGGAGAAGAAGGTGGAGTTCAGGATTGATCTGGTTCCAGTTGCGGCTCCGATAGCCAAAGCACCGTATCGGTTAGCTCCTCCCCAGACGCACGAGTTGTCTACACAGCTACAGGATTTGTTAGACAAGGGATTCATTCAACCGAGCAGTTCGCCATAGGGAGCACCGATTATGTTTGTGAAGAAGAAGGACGAGTCTCATCGCATGTGTATCGAGTACGGAGAGTTGAATAAGGTAACGGTGAAGAACCGTTATCCACATCCGAGGATTGATGATCTTTTTGACCAGCTTCAGGGTGCATCTTGGTTCTCCAAGATTGATTTGCGATCGGGTTATCATCAAATGAGGGTCAGGGATGAGGATGGGCAGAAGACAATTTCAGACTCGATATGGTCATTATGAGCTCGTGGTGATGCCTTTTGGGCTCACCAACGCTCTAGCCACATTCATGGATCTCATGAACCGCGTGTGCAGACCGATGTTGGATCGGTCTGTGATAGTATTTATTGATGATATCTTGGTTTATTCCAAGACTCGGGAGAAGCATGAGGAGTACTTGAGGGAAGTGTTATTGAGACCTTGAGGAGGGATATAATTTTTGCAAAGTTCTCCAAGTGCGATTTCTGGTTGCGCGAAGTGGAGTTTCTGGGGCACCTTGTCAACCAGAAGGGTATTTTGGTCGATTCGGACAAGGTCGAGGCCGTGATGCAGTGGGAGGTTCCGAGGTCTCCATTTGAGATTCAGAGTTTTCTTGGTTTGGCTGGTTATTATTGGAGATTCATCCAGGATTTCTCCAAGATTGTTTTTCCTTTGACCCGACTGACCAAGAAGTCGGCGACTTTTCGCTGGGGGCCTGAGCAACAGGCAACATTTGAGACTCTTATGCAGCGGTTGTGTAAGGCGCCGATTCTGACGCTGCCAGAGGGTGTTGATGATTTCGTGGTTTATTGTTATTCTTCGATCACAATTTTGGGGGCAGTGTTGATGCAGCGGGGTCGCGTGATCGCTTACATTTCGAGGCAGCTGAATCTTCATGAGGCGAATTATCCGACACATGATTTGGACTTGGGGCCGTGGTTTTCGCCCTCAAGATTTGGTGGCATTACCTCTATGGGGTTCGTTGTACTATATACACTGACCACAAGAGCCCGAGGTATTTGATGGATCAGAAGAATCTGAATATGAGGCAGCCTAGATGGTTGGGTGTGTTGAAGGGTTATGATTGTGAGATCCTTTATCACCCATGGAAAACCAATGTGGTGGTCGATGCTCTCAGCCGCAAGGCGGTCGCGGCTCCGATCGAGGATATATGTTTAAGGATGACCGTGACTACTCCCCTGCTAGAACGGATTCGTGAGGCACATGTTGAGGCTATGAAGGAAGAGCACCGAAAAATCGAGTGTATTGTGGGTCAGGTGGCTTCTTTCAATTATGATATCTGTGGGTTGTTGACTCTGCATCGTCGGGTTTGGGTTCCGTATTGGGGTGGTGTACGCCAGATTCTGATGGAGGAGGCCCACAAGTCTAGGTTCTCCATCCATCCCGGAGCGACGAAGATGTATAGGGATCTTCGTCTGGATTATTGATGGTCGTGCATGAATCAGGATGTGGCCTGGTACGTGGAGCGGTGCTTGACTTGCAGGAAAGTCAAGGCCGAGCATCAGCGACCTCACGGAAAGATGCATTCGTTGGAGATTCCCGTATGTAAACGGGAAGACATCACTATGGATTTTATCACAAAGCTTCCCAGGACTGCACGCGGAGTGGATTCGATTTGGGTCATCGTGGATCGGTTGACCAAGAGTGCGCATCTTATTACGATTCAGGAGAGTATTTCCACAGAGAAGTTGACCGAGATTTATATTCGGGAGGTTGTGGCACGTCATGGGGTGTCGGTATCATTTGTTTCCGACAGAGATGTTTAGTTTACTTCCCGGTTTTGGAAGAAGTTTCATGACGAGTTGCGCACTCGTCTCCATTTTAGTACAACATTTCATCCGCAGACTGATGTTCAGAGTGAGCATACTATTCGGACTCTTGAGGATATGCTGCGTGCGTGCATGTTAGATTTTGGTGGGAGTTGGGATACGTATCTACCGTTAGTGGAATTTTCGTTTAACAAAAGCTATCACACCATCATCGATCGACCTCCTTTTGAGATGCTCTATGGGAGGAAGTGCAGGACCCTAATCTGTTGGGGCGAGGTCGGTCAGCGGGTTATGGGGAAAACTGAGGTGGTACTCAAGACCACTGAGCTGATTCAGCAGGCTCCAGATAGCTCAGAGTCGGCAGAAGAGTTAGGACGACGGGCGCCGGTCAGACTTAGAGTTCCAGGTGGGAGATATGGTTCTCCTGAAGGTGTCCCCTTGGAAAGGTGTCATCCGGTTCCGGAAACGGGGCAAACTGGGCCCCAAATATATTGTCCCTTTCAGTGGATGATTCCGTAGTGGTTCCATTGGAGGATATTTAGGTGTATGACCGCCTGAATTATATTGAGAGACCGGTGGCGATTTTGGATCAGAAGACGAAAACCTTGAGGAACAAGGTAGTGGAGATGGTGAAGGTGTAGTGGAAGCACCGTAAGGGGTCAGAGTGGACTTGGGAGCCAGAGCATGAGATGAGGGAGCTCTACCTGAAGTTATTTGAGACGGTGGACTTCGAGGACAAAGTCTGATTCAAGTGGGGGAGAATTGTAACGCTCGATTCCAGGTATGAAATTTAATCCAATTCGTTCTTGATTTCTCTTTGGACACGGCGTGTTGAAGCCTCAACACGGCGTGTCGATTTGGCTTTGGCCGCAGAGTGTAATGGACCAACACGGTGTGTTGTAGTGTCTCAACACAGCGTGTTGGCGTCAGGGAAGGAAACCTTAATTTTTAGGGTGTTGCACCCTATTTAAAGTCATTAAGTCCTCTTGGCTGGCCTCCTTACCAGCCTCCATTGTCATTAAACCCTAATTCGTCCATTGAGCTTTCTTGGTGGTGTTCTTGAGCCTTGAGTGAATTCTTGTGGTTAATTTGCTCATTTCTAAAGGAAGCTTGAAGATTGAAGGTGATTAGCTTGGAAGGAAGGTCATAGATCCATAATCTCTCCACTTGTTGCAGTCTCTTTGAGGTATCAAGTTCATACCCTGACTAGTAGATGTTTAGATTTCATCTTTTGGTGTTTTGTTGTGTTTTTGGCCCCTTTTTGGGTCGAAGAGTGTGAGAAGTCATTTTGGAGTTTGTTATTCCAGATCTGAGTTGCATTGGATCCCTTGAGCTTAAAGGTGCAAGCTTTATGAGAAGAATTGGTCCCATGCATGCACTAAGTTCCTTTTTAAGCTTAAGAGCTTCATTTAAGCATGCATAAACGTAAAGTTGGAAACTTTACGTGGTTTTCCAGCTCAAGGAGGCCAGATCTGTGTTTTGGGGCTTTGACTCATGAGTTAAGTGCTTATTGGTTAAGCCTTGTGCTATTAAGCCTTAGGGTTTGGGTTTTGGACCCTTTTTGGTAGTCCCTATGGGTAAAGTTGGAAACTTTACCCTTCTAAGTCTCAATTGGGTTTAGATATGAGCTTGGGAACTCTGGGAGTCGAAGGAAACAGCTTAATGTATTAAGTTGTTGGGTCTGCATGGGCCTTTGACCTTGAATTTTGACTTTTGTCTTTGACCAAGTTTGACCTTTAAGGGGTGTTGAGGAATTTTGAGTTGTCTCTAAGGAATTGTTACTGTTTAGGTGTCGGGTAGAGCTGATATTTGGAGCCGAGACCTATTCAGCTATCGTTCAGATTTGGAGGCGAGTTTCCTCACTGTGTTTAGCTGGTCGAAGGCACCAATTCCGGTCCATGATTATGCCTTTTTAGTATGCTATTTGTCTGCGTGACTCTTGCATGTGTTATGTACTTGTATGTTTACCGGGCGGGGCCCGATGACAATTTTGTATGTTATATATATATATATATATATATATATATATATATATATATATATATATATATATATATAATATATATATATATATATATATATATATATATATATATATATATATATATATATATCTTGTGATTATTGTTTGTGTATGTGTTTCCTTGATATATGTTATATGTTATATGCATGCTAGGCGGGGCCCAAACTTTTACCGAGCGGGGCCCGATGTCGGGTGGGGCCTATTATGTGCTATTATGTATGGAATGTGGTAGTTTGGGGAACTCACTACGCTTTGTACTTACGATTTTCAGTTTATGTTTCAGGTACTTCCGGTTTCAAGGGGAAGAGCTCAGGATGACTGCATCGCACACACCACATGGTTTCTGCTTTAGAGATACTACTCTTATTTGACATGATGTTGGATACACTTGTTTTCTTTTGAGTTGTATGGAATATGTTTTAGAATACTCTTTTATTAAATCGAAAACGAAATTTTTGGATCATATTTTTAGGACGTTACAAACCTGGATCTTTCCTACGAACAGTCAAAAGACCACCCATAATTGTAAGAATATTAATATTATTATCAGTAGTACCAATTATTTACTTGCCAATATTATACAAAAAATGGATAACAAACTGTGATCTCATGTTAATTTGAAGCTACAGTTTTTAAAATTGGTACGCCTTGTCTACTTATAGCTATAAAGCTAAGTGCATAATAATAAATGCACGAATATGACATAAGAGGGCCGGTGCAGGGCCTGATTTTGAAAGTTGCCCCATAATAGAGGTTTGATCCTAATTGTTCCATTACACCATCCTCACATTGCCTTGCAAATTCAAAAAAAAAAGTTATTAAAATTTTCTTATTGACAAGCATGAAGATATATATATATATATATATATATATATATATATATATATATATATATATATATATATATATATATATATATATTCCAAGCATCAATAAATATATTCAAATTAAAAAACAACACTTAAAAAACAACACTGCATAAATGATTATGGCAATGTGAATAAAGAGAAATATTTTAATGTTTAAAACTATAGATTATAACATAGTAGATTAAAATATAGTGTACTAGTAGAATGGAATAAAAGTAAGACGATAAAATAATATAAACAATGAAAGTGCATTGCTATTTTTGACTTTTAATCCTAAAAGATACTAAAAACTTACCTGGTTGCAGTAACATTACAGAAATCACCAACAACTAACTTCTTTGGAGTATATATTTATAGCTTTCCCTTTTTCTTCATGTGCTCACTGTCATAGCCTTTTTATGACACCCCTATTTCAGTTATTTCCCTCTAGTTGCTTTGATGTTTATATTAAAAAATAATACTGGAGGTTAAATTTTACGTCTGATCTTATCCATTATATGCTCCGGATTAACCAATTAAAAAAACACTTACAAACATAATTTTATTTTTCCATCCAAAAGACCCAAAACGTGGGATTATGATTGAAACTTATACTCTCCAAATCAGTTCCTCACCAAGACTAACAATACATATAATCTACAACCTTGTTTCAGGAAGGTCGTGCATCATGGATACCCAATGAGATGAATTATGATAATCCTAATATTCATATACCAAACTTTGGACTTTTTACTATGGGTCCTTAATTATTTAATAAATAGGAGCTTTCCAGTTAAGTTACCATTGAAGGCATCTCAACACATGGCGTGGCAAAATTGTAGAAGAAAAAGTATTTGGTACCTTTCGAAACTTTGGGGGGAACAAAATGTATATAGTGCCTGTAGAATAGCATTTGTACTTATTACATGGACATGAAAATAAATCCATATTATTAATAGATGGCTTCAAGATGATTAATCTTTGGAACTAAGAGATTTCAATACATTTTCAATGACATGAAGTATCTTAGTTGTATCCATTTTTATGCTCATGGGGATCTACATCAAACACATATTACTCAAGAGACCTAAACCTTTCAAGTGCTAATAGATCATTTGCATTAACATGTGTTGCCTTACTGCAAAAGAACATACTATATTTCAAGAATTAGCAAAAGGCACTTCATATACCATTAAATATACACAAATTTATAAACCGTATCTCCTAAAAGTGCTAATTTTTTTACTTTAAATGGGAAAACTGAAAACTATGCCTCAAGATGCTTAATGAGAAATGCCAAACAAACAACTAAAATAAATAAAAGAGACAAAAAATTACATCTAAAATAATTAACTAAATCTTAATAAGTACCTTCTGAGTTGATTGGTTGTAAAACCAAAAGTCAGTCAATGAAACAGATCCAGTGCCACTAAATATCTATGGTTAAATATAAACATATGGCATCATTAAGTCTTTGCTTCAACAACACATGCAAATAAAAGTTGCACGGTGAATACATAAAGAGAGTAATAAACATTAAAATTCATCAAATCACTTGTTCATATCAGGAAATCCAAAATATAATGACAAAGGTTGCTCAATCTTATAAACGTTGATCTATATGATAGGTAAAACTCATCCTTTTCAATATTCCAAAAGATGTCATCAGATGGTCCAGAATTGAATCGAAATAATCATAAAGAAGTAGTTCAACTTGACAAATTCTTACCTCAATCATGGGTTAACATGGGTCAATCTCAACCGTAAAAGCCAACCCCTATTTGCAACTGCATCCAAAATAGATTTATGTGATAGTCACAATCCATTTTCAAGTTAAAAAAACATTTCTAGAATACATCTCTTTCTCCGTCCCTTCTTTTCCATCTTATCCATATGTTTCTTCTTCCTTTTTTCCCTTGTAATATGTTATGGTCTCTATAAGGTTATTTAGAGAAGCAAACTATAAGAAAAAACATTTCCTGATAACATCAATAAGAGATAAACATTACAAAAGAAAGATACGACATGAAATTGTATAAGTGAACACATGTGACAAAGGAACCCGATAGAAAGGAAAAGTAAAGGTAATGACCTGTTTGATGGTTGATTTACATTGAATGAAGCCACCATCTCCATCTAAGAAGAAGAAATCAGTAAAGTGTGTCCTTCTGTTTTTGAAGTAGCGGGAAAAAGGCCAGAGATGGACAATAAAAAACCCAAATTACTGGTAAGGGAGCGGCTAGGGGATTGAAAGCAGAAAACCAATCTCCATTTGTTTGACTGTTCTTCCTTTTGTCTCCCAAGTCTTAATTTTTTGCTGAATCGGATTCATCGTTCTCCCTGTTCATTATCAATCATTTAGTCCAACTAGTCAAAAAAAACAAAAAAAAATCGAAATACATAAGCAAAACATGCAGAGACCGTGGGTTAAAAGAGGAAGAAGGAGACACAATGATCATATTTGTGGTTTTTTGACAGATCTATAATTTTCTATTTGGACATATTAAGATATTTTTGATAGATCTAGGATTTTTTTGTCACACGTCGAGATTGCCTTCAAAGGATTTGATATACCTTCTATTTTCCTTTCGATTTTATGTGGTCTTGGCATATGGTGTATTTGGTGGGACGACTGAAGGGTTTAGCGGCTAGGGTGGAGGATGAGAGAAACGAAGACGTTGTTTTTGGGTCTAGGGTTTTAGAGAGAGAACGACCATGTAGATGCTAAAAATGGAATTGAATATGTAATTTGAGATGGAGATGAACAGTTCAACTAAGGAGATGAATATCACATGATATAGGGGAAGATGGCCAACATTAAGAGATTTTTGTCGGGATTTCATGCTTCAAGAGACTCCATTAAAGATTAAATGACCAAGTCAAAAACCTGCGAGAGATAAGGAAAAGGACTTGGTCAAATCCGATTTAAGGTTTAAATCCTATGTTGACCAAATAATATTTTTATTTCTGCAATGCATAAACTTATTTTAGATGATGCACTAATGGGTTATACCTCTTAATTTTCAGCCTTTGACCAAATTTGCATAACAAGGAATATATATTGAAAGATCTAGTATGCTCAAGAGTCATATTAAAATGATATTGCTAAATAACATATGATCCTAAGGGTCACACTAACAACAACTTGATACAAATGATTATTTATTAGAAATTGATTTTAATAAATATTCATAAACTCTTATAATAAATTGGGAAAATATTTATTTCATGGAAATAATTATTTTACAATACAAGTAACACATTATTTCATAATGTATGAATTAATAAGTCATGTACAACATTTTGGACTAGGTAAGCCTTTTGTCTTTTAGCAAAAGGACAAGTTTATATCTTATAAACTTTGAGATTATAAAATATAAACCAAACTTCTCTTTTCCATAAGCATCACCGGCCACGCATGGGGAAAAGAAGAAGTATGGCTTTCTTAATTCTTTAATCTAAAGTATTCAAGGTATGGTGCATGCTAGGGGACAAAGTTGTCTGAAGTGCTTAATGGTTAAGAACTCTTGGACCATAATTCTATTATAAATAAGAGGTGAATGCTTTCATTTTTCTTCACTCTTTCTTGTTTGCCCGAGAGTACTCTTCTCCCCTCTCCATATTCTCTCAAGTCTTGTATCTTGAAGATATTTGTTGCTTGCATCCTCTCTTTAAGTCATAAATTTGTTTTGACTTAAAGCTTAAGAGTTGTAACTAGCATTACATCAAGTTGGTACATTGTTGGTGTCTCAAGGGTTCATCCTCACTCCATCAACTTCTAAGCCTCCCCTAGAGGACTCAATGTGCTTCAAATATTGTTACCACTTCTTCCTTCTATGGTTGTATTTTAAATATTTCCTTTACTTGCAAGATGATCCTTGGTGGGTGATAAAATGTTTATGCTAATTATGAAACTCAAGTCTTCTGTTTGCCATTATATGTAGTTTATAAAACTAGTTTTTTTTAAATAAAACTCAACAATTGGTATCAGAGACACCTTGCAAGTTTTGTTAGATTTTGGATTGATGGAAACCTTAGTTTTTGGAGAATATGGATAACTAGTTTTTGTATAAAAACAAGTTCATACATGTTTTCTTTGACAACTTTATAATTGTTATTTTATGTGACAAAACTTACATTCATTTTTGTCACTTCAAGTTGTCTTAGAAAAATAAAGTTTATTTTATGTTTATATGTATTTTAGAGTGCATAAACAAGCTTTGGACCATTTATGTTGTTGTTTGTGTGATTTGGTTGAAAATGGTTTGTAACATTCTTTTATTCATAAAGTATGTAATAAATTAGCTAGTTTTTATTCTTGTTATTTTTATGTAATAGATTAGTTTTAGACTAGATTTATTTTATGAAAAATGTAACAAGATGAAGATGGAGGCCCTTTGTTGAAGAACCATGGAGACCGGTTTTATAATGATTTTATAAAAGTTAACTTTTATAAAGTTTTATAAAATTGCAACAAAGTTGGTTGTCATTGCAAGTGGGAGCTTGAAGATCACATGAAGAATAAGTTGTAATATTTGATCCTTTTGTCCCTTAGGAAGGACTTAACACTATTGTGTTGGCTTACAAAAGTGTTATATAGTTTAAGGCTTATTTATGTCAAAAGCATGCTTGTGTTGTTTATTTTTCAAGTAAATATTTTGTGTGGTTGATGATTTAGTTTTTCACAAACCCAAACTATTTTTTGGACAAAATAAACATCACATTGATTTTGGATTTCAAAATGTAAAGTATGGACATTAGATGTAACTTATATTAGCCATAAAATAAAAACCGGTTTTATAAAAAGTGTTAATTACGGCAACTTTTGAAATATTGAATTATAAGTGTAAAAATCATGTTTTTTATAACTTATTGAAACTCCAAAGTATTATTTAATAAAAGAGAATTTTTATTAAACAATATTAAAAGGTTCTAAATAGCTCAAACACAAACTTAATACTAGATATTAATTTTAAAATTGAACCAGGCCGAAATATAAAAACCGGGTTTTTATAAGAACCTTAAAAGTGATTTTTTTTGAAAAATTGATACCATGACATATTGGATGCATGCAATTGTCATGATATCACATGTTTTAAATAGAATAATAAAACATTCAAATCTTTTTTTTCAAAATGCAAGTCTATGCCATCCAATTTTAGAAACATTTGCACATCACTTGTATGATGCTAGTGGGATAAAAGATACCTAACCATTAGTATCATCTTTTGATGGCCAAAGTATTTTTGCGATTTCTATAACCAAGTTATAGGCCAATTGTACAAGTTTCTCTAATTAGATTACTTGATTGGAAACCTGTTGTGATAAAGGTTACCTAAGCAAGAGTGTTTCAAGGCATAGATGAGACCAAAAATGTCAAATTAACAAATGGATTGTTAGGGATCTCATAAATCTAGGAATTACAAATGGTGTAATTAATACAAGTTATTTACCTTGTTAAAATTGGGTAAATGGGATAAAGGATACCTAACCATTTATTTGATTTGTAACTTGGATCCTAAACTTTAAATAAATAATATTTTTGGAAACAAAAGGGGTATTGTTATTTAAAGAATTAAATACTAAATGAAAACTTTGTTAAACTTTTGTAGATGGCTCCACCAATTACTGTAACACATCACCCAATGAACATTCGGTCAATTCTTGACAAAGAAAAGCTCAACCACTCCAACTTTTTGGATTGGCACAAAAATTTAAGAATCGTTTTGAAACAAGAAAAGAAAGACTATGTCCTTGAAAACCAAACCCCTGATGAACCACCTGCTCTCCCAATAGTTGCACATGATGCATGGCTAAAGCATATAGATGATTCACTTGATGTTTCATGTCTTATGCTTGCATCTATGGTTCCCGATATTCAGCGGGATCTGGAAAACTACACTGCCTTTGACATGATTGAACATCTCAAGGATATGTTTGGTAAACAAGCTAGAACCGAAAGGTTTGACACTATGAGAGCACTTCATGCAATGAAAATGGAGGAGAGTGGAAATGTTAGCACACATGTTCTCAAGATGAATAGCTACATGGATCAATTGGAGAGATTGGGCTCTCCATATCCCCAAGAGTTGGCTATAGATATCATTATGAACTCTTTGCCAAAGTCTTACAATGCTTTCATCAGGAACTATAACATGAATGGGTGGGAGAAACCTATCTCTGAGTTGCACGGAATGCTGAAAACTACAGAGAAGAACATCCCAAGTAAAACCCCCCAAGTGCTCATGATTAGGGAAGGAAAAGTGAAAAAGAACAAAGGCAAAAACTTCAAGGGAAAGCCACAAGCTGGCAAGGGCAAAGGAAAGAAAGCTTCTCAAAACCCACCACCCAAGAAGAAGGAAAATGTTGCCAAAGATGACACATGCTTTGAGTATGGAGTTGTCGGGCATTGGAAAAGGAATTGTCCTAAGTACCTTGCAGAGTTGAAGAACAAGAAAGCCGGGGAAGGCCCTTCAGGTATATCCATTTTCATGATTAAAATGAGATTATTTACTTTTTAATCAAACACTTGAGTATTAGATATTGGTTGTGGAACTCATATTTGTAATTCGTCACAGGGGTTCAGAAAGAGTAGGGAACTGAAGACAGATGAGATGGTATTGCATGTGGGCAATGGAGCACGGGTTGCAATCCAAGCAATAGGACATTTTGATTTACATTTACCATCTGGTCTATACTTCACATTAAACAATGTGTGTTTGATCACTTCTATTACTAGAAATATTGTATCAGTTTCCCGTTTGAGAAAATCTGGTTATGATTTCAAATTTTTTGATGATAACATTCACTCCTTCTTGGAAGGAATCTTCTATTTTGAGGCTAGACCAATAAACGGAATTTATGAACTAAACCTAGATGACACCTCAAACAATAAGTCCCTTTATCATGTTAACACCAAAAGGCTCAAACCAGATTTGAACCAAACATATCTATGACATTGTCGCCTTGGACATATAAACAAGAAATGCATATCACAACTCCAAAAGAATGGAGTTTTGGGGGAAAATGACACTGAGTCATTTGACATATGTGAATCTTGTTTATGTGGCAAGATGACAAAATCCCCTTTCTTTGGAACAAGTGAAAGGGCAAGTGTTTTATTAGGCATCATACACACTGATGTATGTGGACCTTTTAAAACAATGTGTAGATATGGTGAGAGATATTATATCACCTTCACTGACGACTTCAGTTGTTTTGGTTATGTGTATTTGATGAAACATAAACATGAATCATTTGAAAAGTTTAAATTTTTTCAAAGTGAAGTTTAAAATCAACTCGACAAAACAATCAAAATCATTCGTTCAGATAGAGGAGGCGAGTACTTGAGCCAAGAGTTCCAAGACCATCTAAGGAGTCGTGGGATTATCTCACAACTCACTCCACCTAGAACAACGCAGCTTAATGGTGTTTCTGAAAGGAGAAATCGAACCTTACTTAATATGGTTCGATCTATGATGAGTCGAAGTACCCTTCCTTTATCATCTTGGAGTTATGCTTTACTCACCGCATCCCTTATCTTGAATATGGCACCAACTAAGAAAGTAGAGAAAACACCTTATGAGATGTGGTATGGAAGACCTCCATCCTTATCTTATATGAAAGTTTGGGGATGCGAAGCTTATGTTAGAAAAGAGACTTCCAGCAAACTTGAGCCTACATCTACCAAATGCATCTTTGTAGGATATCCTAAAGATTGTTTAGGATATTACTTCTACATCCCTAGTGAGAATAAGATCTTTATTTCACGGAAAGCTGAATTATTAGAAAGCAAGTTTCTAATGGATGAGGCTAGTGGGAGGAGTTTGGAACTTGAAGAAGATCAAGAACCTCAACCAGATGTATCTCTAGGTGGCACTACTACTGAACAAGAGGATGTTGAAGATGAAGAGATCACTGTCCTTCAACCTAATGAAACACAAGGTGTTCGCAGATCTGGTAGAATTCGTCATGAACCTGAGAGATATGGATTTCTCATTGACGAGTGCTTCGTAATGACGAATGATGATGAGTCGGTCAGCTACCAGTATGCAATGACAGATCCCGAATCTGCCAAATGGCTTGAAGCCATGAACGCTGAGATGCAATCCATGAGAGAAAATCAAGTCTGGGAATTTGTTGATCTTCCTCCCAATAGCAAGACTGTTGGAAGTAAGTGGGTCTTCAAGAAGAAGATTGACATGGATGGCAACTTACACACATTCAAAGAAAGATTTGTTGCTAAAGGATTCACTCAAACTCATGGGGTTGATTACGATGAAACCTTTTCACCAGTCGCTATGATTAAATCAGTTAGGATACTATTTTCCATATCTGCATATTATGACTATGAGATATGGCAAATGGATTTCAAAACCGCTTTTCTGAATGGACACTTGGAAGAAGATGTCTATATGGATCAGCACAGAGGTTTTTTCGACCAAAAGCATCCTAATAAAGTGTGTAAACTCAAGAGATGCATTTATGGGCTAAAGCAAGCATCTCGTAACTGGAATCATCGTTTCGATGATGAAATCACAAAGTATGGTTTTATTAGAAATGAAGATGAATATTGTGTTTACATGAGAACTAGTGGGAGCTCGGTGACATTCTTGGTCCTAAATGTGGACGACATATTGATCAGAAATCACATTCCAACTGTACAAGGTGTAAAGACGTGGCTTGGAAAGTGTTTCTCAATGAAGGACCTAGGTGAGGCACAATACATTCTTGGAATCAAAATCTATAGAGATAGATCAAAACGATCAATAGGTCTAAGCCAAGGTACATATATTGAGAAAGTATTGAAACGGTTCAATATGGAAAACTCTAAGAAAGGATTTGTACCCATGGCACACGGCACTGTACTAAGTTCATCTCAATGTCCTAGCACAAAGGCTGAGCTAGACAAGATGAAAGATATTCCATATGCTTCTGCAATTGGATCCATCATGTATGCCATGAATTGTACAATACCTGATCTTTCTTATGCTATGAGCATGGTAAGCAAGTTCCAACAAAAACCAGCGGAGAGTCATTGGAGAGTTGTGAAGAACATCCTAAAGTACTTACGAAGAACTAAGGATTTGTTCCTCGTCTATGGAGGCGTGGAAGAAAGCTTAAGTGTAAAGTGCTACACTGATGCTTCCTTCACAACTGATCGAGATGATTTCATATCGCAATTAGGATACGTGTTCATTATCAATGGTGGTGCGGTATCTTGGAAAAGCTCCAAGCAAAGTGTTGTTGCACAATCCACTACAGAGTCAGAATACATTGCTACTTCTAAAGCTGCACGAGAGGCTTCTTGGATGAAGAAATTCATTAGGGATCTAGGGGTAGTCCCTACCATTCAGGACCCCCTAGACGTTTTCTATGACAATGAGGGTGCTATTGCTTTGGCAAAAGAACCCCGAGCACACAAGAAGACCAGGCATATTAGCTGCAGATTCAACTTTATCTGGTATAAAGTTGAAGAAGGTGAAATTAGTATTCGCAAAGTTCACATTGATCAAAATTTTGCGGACCCTTTCACGAAGCCTCTTCCTCAAGCAAAATGTGAGGGACATGCTCGAGGAATAGGACTTCGCTATTCTAATGATTGGATTTGATCTATGTATTAGTATTGAATATTGGAACATTATATAACATCATCTATTATAATAACTATGATATATATGGCATATGATCTTTTCATTAAATATTTGTTTTGTTCTTTATTAACATGTTTAATCCTTGAGTGAATTTATTCACTCTAAAACTCCATAGTCAGTTGCTATTGTGGGAGCAATAATGAAATTAGACTAATATGAAATAGGATGGTTGACAAAGCGTTGTAACCAGTTTCATAGATACTTACTAGAGAGTAAGTATTGGAGTGACCCGTTCAAGATCACTTCATGGATCGTTGTCATGAATGATACTTGATAAAAGGTAATATCTGTATATCCTTAACACCTGAGATACATATTTGGGACTTGAGCGTGGGGAACGTTATGCTTTAATGTAGTCAAAAGTTGTTCTTTTGTTAGGCAGTTATAAAAGCTATTATCAGGTGTGATGTAAACCATGCAAGAGGCGTATGTAGTCAAGATCAGATTTGCTCCTCTTATTCGTTGAGAGTTAGATATCTAAGGCCTGATGTGAAGTTGAAAAACTTATATGAGATTGACTGCGATCTATATCTCATGATTCAACATGATGTCTGTAGTAAAGGGATAACCGATAAACTTACCTTATTCACCAATTGTAGCCTTTGGGGCTTCTGTGGAATTGGGCGTTGATGGAATGGCACTATGTCATATGTTGTTGGGGGCAGTGAAATGTTGTTAGAGGTTCACCACTATCTATATCAATTTGATATGAGTCTTGCGCAAGTGGGAGATTGAAAGATCTAGTATGCTCAAGAGTCATATAAAAATGATATTACTAAATAACATATGACCCTAAGGGTCACACTAACAACAACTTGATACAAATGATTATTTATTAGAAATTGATTTTAATTAATATTCATAAACTCTTATAATAAAATGGAAAAATATTTATTTCAAGGAAATAATTATTTTACAATACAAGTAACACATTTTTTCATAATGTATGAATTAACAAGTCATGTACAACATTTTAGACTAGGTAAGCCTTTTGTCTTTTAGCAAAAGGACAAAGTTTATATCTTATAAACTTTGAGTTTATAAAATATAAACCAAACTTCTCTTTTCCATAAGCATAGTCGGCCATGCATGGGGAAAAGAAGAAGTATGGCTTTCTTAATTCTTTAATCTAAAGTATTCAAGGTATAGTGCATGCTATGGGACAAAGTTGTCTAAAGTGCTTAATGGTTAAGGACTCTTGGACCATAATTCTATTATAAATAAGAGGTGAATGCTTTCATTTTTCTTCACTCTTTCTTGCTTGGCCGAGAGCACTCTTCTCCTCTCTCCATATTCTCTCAAGTCTTGTATCTTGAAGATATTTGTTGCTTGCATCCTCTCTTTAAGTCATAAACTTGTTTTGACTTAAAGCTTAAGATTTGTAACTAGCATTACATCAAGTTGGTACATTGTTGGTGTCTCAAGGGTTCATCCTCACTCCATCAACTTCCAAGCCTCCCCTAGAGGACTCAATGTGCTTTAAAGGTTGTTACCACATCTTCCTTCTATGGTTGTGTTTTAAATATTTCATTTACTTGCAAGATGATCCTTGGTGGGTGATAAAATGTTTATGTTATTTATGAAACTCAAGCCTTCCGTTTTCCATTATTTATAGTTTATGAAACTAGTTTTTTAAATAAAACCCAACAATTAGTATCAAAGATACCTTGCAAGTTTGGTTAAATTTTTGATTTATGGAAACCTTAGTTTTTGGAGAATATGGATTACTTGTTTTTGTATAAAAACAAGTTCATACATGTTTTCTTTGACAACTTTATAATTGTTATTATTTTATTTTTTTTGATTTTTTAAACTAAATATCGGTTTGCGTTTTTTATTGTTTAACAATTATACAATTTAAAAAAAAAAGAATATTAATGATCATAATATTTTCGGTCCACACTTTTTCTAATCATATTATTTTTGGATCATAAAATTTTAAATCAAATTATTTTGAATGATATTATTTTGAATCTAATTATTTTTGAATCATATAATTTTGGATCAATAATATATTAAATTTAATATAGTTTTTGTTCAAAAAAAATTATGGATCATTATATATTTTGAATCATTTAACTTTGAATCATAAAAGATATAATGAAGGATTATTAAATATTTTAGTCTAAATACTTTTAGATCATAACAAATTAAGGATCATAAAAGTTGAATCAAAAGTTTTTTTTTTGAATAATCACATTTTAGATCATACTATGTTCAACATTTTTGTAAATTAATATTTATTAAAATTAAAAATAAATACTTCAAAAAAAAATTTTGAATTTTTTTTTACAAAGTCGCTAGTATATTTAGCTGAAGTATCCCTTAAATTTTTATGATTTTTAGAGAATCTTTTTCTAGTTTTTTTTATAAAAAAATATAAAATAATTTTTTTTTTCAAATTTTCATTATTATGCTCATTTTGTAGAGAATTAAATTTTAAAAACTTTGATTTTTTCAGAAGTTTGAAAAGTTTAAAAAGTTAAAAATATTAAGCATTATAATATGTTCCGTTCATACTATTTTTGAGATATTATTTTTGGATCATAACTTTTTGATTAAACTTATTTTGAGTTATAATATTTTGGATCATATTATTTTTTGAATCATATGATTTTGAATCAATAATATATATATTCATTTAAATAAAAATTGTATCCAAAAACAAATTTTGGATAATTATATATTGTGAATCATAAAATATATAATGAAGAATAATGAAATATTTGAATCAAAATATTTATAGATCATAACAAAACTGACACGCAACCACTACTATCGTCACCACCAACCACCACTATCGCCGCCACCAACCACCACCACCGCCTTCACCACCATTATCGCCACAATCTTTATCACCAACACCTTTGTCACGCACCAACACCACCACCACCACTGCCACCACCACCATCACTATCTCCTCCACCACAACCATTACCACTAATACCACTGCCACCACCACCACCTCTGCAACCAACCGTCGTATTCATATATGAATAATCATTTATGAATAGACACATACTTATTCATATGTGAATATATTTTTTCATATATGGATATATGAATATAGTTATTCATATATTCATATATGAATACACTTATTCATATATATGAATATTCATTATCATCACCAACACCTCTGCCCACCCACTGACAACACTACCGCCACTGCCACCACCACCTCCACAACCCCTACCAACACCATCTCCACTATCGCTGTCACCACCAACGTTACCACCACTGTCACCGCCACAACCTCCGCCACCAACGACCATATTTATATATAAATAACTACTTGTGAGTAGATATATATTTATTCATATATGAATATATTTATTCATATATGAACATTATCTGATTTGTCGTTCCGGTATATTAATGCTATAAAAAGACATTGCATTCTCTTTTTTCCTTCCTTTTCCTTTTAATGTTTAACAATTTTTATATTACAATATACTAATGCTATAAAATAAAAGGAATTGAATTGTGACAATTTCTTGGGTTTTGACGAGGAAAAAAATAATGAGGTGATATAGAGAAATAGTGAAACGTGGTCTTAATTCGTACAAAAATATATATATGAGATGTCGATTTTATTGTACGTTTAAGTGAAAAGTTCATCTTATACCATTCTCTCGTGTTTTTATGTATTTTCAAAGGAGGGCTAAACTAACATACAGAACAGTGATACCATTGTTTGTATTGTTCTTCAATTAGAGTTCGTTTTTTGCATGCAAAATACTATTAATGTCAATCATGTGATTTTTAGCTCACTCTTCTCTTAACACGTAATAATATTGCCGTTAAATTGCTATTGTATCTTAAATTTTGTATATATATACCTAGTTTTGAATAAAAAGAGAAACTTATACAACACTGAATAATCAAATTAACTTAAACTAAAGGCACAACATAAACCGATAAAGCATTATGATTCAAGATATCGAAATAAATATATAAATTGTAAAGCAAATAATTTTAAAGTTTTAAGTTTCAAAATGGTGTTATAATATAATGAAAAGCTTAGTTAATTTTGGCGTGATGAGGATGAAGATAATTAAATAAATTAATATCACCACAATGAGCTAACACGTGCCCGTTTATGATCTACATCATAAAATTGATTTTGTTGAATACCTATAAATTTCGATATTTTGAGTCATCCATGACACAACTACTTTAATAAGAAATCCCATTTGCTTAATTAATTGGATAATTAGGAAATGGTTGTTATCCCATGATTGGAGTTGCAATATAGATTTTTAATTAGTTGATTAATTAACTATTAATTATGGTCTTATGGATTGTTACTTAATCGCATGTTATGGAAGAAAGCCAAATATGTAGTTTGGATATGGGGTTACGTCACCCCATCACTCCCTTAACCTTTGGTGGCTTATTAAAGTTTTAACATATACAAAACATAGATTATATAAAGGGAAAAGTGAATATACCTTTAAGGGTATATAAGCTTACGTACCCAAACTCATAATAATACGTCGTTTTGTTTGATATATTCATTATAATATTGTTAAACTTCAATCCTTAACTTCATTTATATTCAATATTTTTAAAATTTCACTATTATCTTCCTCTTACATCACATCTTTTTGTCGAACACTTACTAGGCTATATATATTATTGTTGAAAATGACAATTATGTAAGAGGAAGATAAATATGAAATTTATAAAAATCTTTGAAGTAATTCAAGTTAGAAGTTGAATTATAAGAACATTGGATGATTACAATGTTTATATATGATACAAAACGATGTAGTATGGTGAGTTTGAGTACCTAAGCTTATATACCCTTAAAGGTATATTCACTTTTCCCTTATATAAAATGTAAATACAATTATTCCTTATTTGAAAATAAATTGATGTATAATAAAATCAAATACATGCAGTCGTACACAAAAGTAGTAAGATTTTAGTATTATATGATATTTACTGTACTAATTCGATGATCTATATTATTTAATTAATAATCTTTATGAAAAGTTTATAGTTGATTCTCTTTTAATTCTTCAACACCAAAGAACCATAGTGTACGATACTTGATATATTTTAATTATGTTCTGTCGATGAAATAACTATTTGATCTTAGTTTTCTAAAGAAATAATCGTATTTAAGTGAAAATTAATATCACGATAACTAACGGTATTCATGTTCTTTAAGTTATTTATATTTTATTTATGCGATCTTAGTCATTTATCGTTTATTTGTATTTAGTGGGTTAATAAAGATTTTTTACAGTTGGAATGGATTTCAATCAGGTAATTATGTCTGGATGTCATAATCGACATAATAACAATGTTAAGTGAACGAATTTCTTCATATTGAAGATCATAGTTGATGTAACGGTGTATTCAATATCAATTTGCCCTTATTATCAGAATTTAGTGGAAGATAATACTATAGACGTGTTTTTGTTTCATTAGATAACGATGCAAGCTGGTTAGCATGTGGTTCAATGTTCAGATTTTCCATCATACCACGAAGGTGTTTGAGTGGGTAATAATCAAAACTTATATGTTTTCAAACGTTCTACATTGGAATCAGTGTGTATGGCCACGATATGAGTATTTTTGTACTAATCGGAATGCAGTAGTCTTTAGAGCAAAAGATTTTATTTTTGAAAAAATTGTAGTTTTTTCTTACAAGTGGTTCGCACGTAGAAATCGTAAACTTAAAGTCAAGTGTGTTAACCGGATACCCTCTTTTGCCTATTAGTATGTAATTGTTTTGCTTTTGTTAGCTTTTAGCTAGTTTCTAGAATATTTAAATATTTAAATGTTAAAAAAATATGAAAACCCAAAAATTATTTATTTGTGTATTTGGGTATAATTAAATGATAAGCGAACAAAAAACAGATTGAATAGTATTATTTCTCAAAATATGAAATTAACCTTTAAATGAATCTTTCTGTACATAACTTTTTCTGACCATTTTACTTGTAGAACACATCATAAGAACATTTTTCATGGATCATAAGATCAAAACCGTATAACATAACCTATATATAACAAAATGATTAAAAACATGTGGTTAACGATATTTTGCTATTACAAGATTGTACATACATAAAGAAAATCATTTAGTTGAGTGTGATTGGCTAAACAGCAAAACGAATTAAATTCGTTGAATTTGAAGAACGATGAAAGCAAAAAAAATACAAATAGAAACGTGTTGGGTTTATGTCGTTTGATGTTGACTGCAATATGAAGACGACATGTTTTGTTTTATTTAATGAGAATTCATTTTTGGAGGATTAAACGCGGATTTTAGGCTGTAGACGTGTATAATTATATACGATTTTAATCAACATATCTAGAGCTTTTCTTTGCAAATCAATTTTTACGTTTATTAAATTGCCAAAAGAACAATTAAAATATTTGATAGTTTTCATTGGTTATTGATTATTCTATAAGGAATAACTAACAATGAGACGGTTGTTAAACAACAATTAAATACGTGATTAGTTATAAAATTAACGACCTAACCTTCCTCCATTATTAGCAATTTGTTTAGTGTTTCTTGGCTTCCACCTTTCCCATTTCAGAACCCTCCAATCTCATTTGACTTATATTTCCAAATTCTTAATTATTTTTTGTTTATTATATGCCTATATTTATTAAAACACCGATATCATATCTGAAGTTGATACCGGAAACATTTATCGAACAATAAGATCATAACAAATATGTAAGGAAACTTATAAAAATTAATCGCCTAAAAAGTTATATAAAACACGAAAGCATAAACTTTGGATCTTAATCTCAAATTTAATTACAATAAAACTTAAACAGGAAATAACGATTATTACATACCTGATTCCATTGAGATTTTTGGATCTGGATAGTGGAATGAGTTTTCCAGTAGATCTCAAGAACCCTCTCTAAATCCCTCAGCAATCCCTAAATGAATTTTATGTGTGCATTACGTATCTTGGATATGCTTCTCATCACGTTTTTATATATAGATGAATATATAACCAAATGTGAAAGATATTAGAGATTTAAGAGATATTGAGTCAAACCGGGAACTCAACCCACAAAAGGTAAATAAATATCATATAAAATCGGTCAACTAACAATTATATATATTCTTACCATAATAATTTTGTATTTAAATGATAACAACATATGTACATTGATGAAATAGTCCCAAAGTTATCTAACAATCTCTCATTGGACCATGAATATCTAAATGTACATATAACTATATTAGCACTTTAATGTATGTTATCATAGTATTGATACCCTTAAGCAATCTCGTCCACTAATCATAATAGTAAAGGATCAAAGTGCTCTTCATTACAATTTACGTAACTAAACCCATCAATGGTCACATATACATATATAACTAACGACATAGATTAAACATGATGTGTGGTTTTAAAATCCAAATAGATTTCCAATGAGTCCTCTTTAGCTTGAGGTGAGATCAAACTTCAAATCAGTGCAACTAATAATGGAATTAACCGAATCCTTAGTCTGTACAGAAAAATATAATTATTCTTAAACAAAACATGAAACAACAACAAATTCCCACTAAAAACAAATTATCACACCCATATGTGTAGTGTGGTCATGAAAGACCTTGGGAGACAATCCCTTGGTGAGCGGATCCGCTACATGGAGTTTGTGCTTTATAAATATTTATCCATTTACACTATTTTATTAACAACCAGAAACTTGATGTCAATATACTTTGACTTAGTAGAAATTCTATTGTTATTGGGATATAATATTGCTAACTTGTTGTCACAACTTTTGTGGTCTTTTAATACCAATAATATGTAGTCTCGTAACATAATTTTGCAACCATATTCCTTGATTTGATGCCTCATAACATGTTATACATTATGCAACCATTATGAAAGAAGCTAACGAAGTCTATTTCATGAAATGGCTCATCACGCTTGCATGTAAATGTATCCCGATATGGATCGGTAACCGTTTTGACATCTAATAAAATTAGATTCCTAATACAAATGATCACCAAAATATCTGATTTCCTATATTTGAGCATATAGCATTTTGTTCTTTATATATCTCAAAACCAATTTGGATGCTTTTTAATGATCCATAACTGGGTTGCTTAAATATTTGCCCAACATCCTTACAATACAGGGATGTGTATATACTTCAGCATACATCAGATTCCCAAATAAAGAAGACATATTGAATCTTGTATAGCTCTATAACTTCAAGGTCAGTTTTCGGGCACTGAATTGATCTCTTTTTGCAACAAGGGTGTCACCTCGCTGAATCTAGATTCCTAATACAAAAGAGGCTTCCCTAAGATCTTCATTTTAAAATAGTTTGAAAGAAATATATCATCAACATATAAGACCAGAGAGATATATTTACTCCCACTAAATTTATGATACACATAATCATCGACTGTATTTACCTTAAATACTGAATGCGATAATGAATTGATGAAACTTGTGGTACCACTGATGTGATCTCCTAAGTTAAGGTTGTTGAGTTTGTTCATTATGAATAGGAGATTGAATAAAATTAATTATCCCTTATTCATAAGCTGCATACTATCGAAAACAATAATATGAAACAAGATTGATTCCTCCTTAAGGACAATGTTTTTAACCTTGCTTCTCCCCCAAACTCAACATCCTCAAAGAAAGTTGCTCTTATCCAAAATGCAAGGTAAATATACATGCAACTGAGAACTAACATAATGCTCTCATATCATCCTTTAAAGTTAGTCTCATTGAGCATCATGAAGGTGATCAATGTTGGTAGATATAATACCAAAATTCAAATTTGTTGTTTGAGAACATAAGTAAATCTAGTTTTTTTATGCTCATTAATCCACATACTATAATCAATAAATTCAATTTATGACATCTTTACAAGATACCGATACAACATTAATATCAAATCTTTGGACAGTAATATTAAGTTGCAAAAGATATCTTTATTTTTGTGATAGAACATTGACAATAAATAATGTCAATTAAAAAGCCCATCTTTGGATTGACTTATTAATTATATGAAACCAAAATAATTGTCACATGTTTATGACCACATATGTGTTTATCCGACCAAGTATCAACCAACCTTTTGGTCAACACATAAACTATAAAATTTAATAATAAGCATTGACAATAAATCATGTCGTTTAATAAACCCCTCTTTAGATTGACTTATTAATGACATGTAACCTAAATATTATCGCATATTTATCATCGAACATGTATTTATCCGACCACATATTCACATACCTTTGGATCGGTGATAAGAATATTTAATAAATATTATCACGTATTTATCATCGAACATGTAACCTAAATATTATCGCATATTTATCATTGATAAGTCATTTTCCTCACTTCTAATAGCAATTTTATTTTTCATATTTGTTTGTATTATTTTTTACAAATGTTTTTTTTAAATATCCATAATTTCCTAAATATTAATTAAATATTGATCAATTTTAAACTTTACTTTTTAATTGATAAATATGCTTTTGTTTTGTGAAATATTTCATATAGCCTCTTTTATATATATATATATATATATATATATATATATATATATATATATATATATATATATATATATATATATATATATATATATATATATATATATGTTTTTAAGCATATACAATATTTTTAAAGTAAATATTATCTAACAATAAAATTAACTAAATTAAATATGTAAGAATAAGTATGGAAGACATTTTAAAAAAATAAAAAGAAAATATTACTTAGCAAATAAAAAACAAAAAAAAAATCTATAAGGTAAATGTTTTAAAATTATTCCAGCTTTTTACCACTTTTTAATTAGAAGTTAATAAACTTGTAATTTTTTTAATACAATGTTTTAAGCTAATATTTAACGAAAATATTTTAAAATGTTATAAAGACATATTAAATTGTTATGCAAAATATGTGAAACATTTTAAAAATATTATAAAAGAATGTTTAGAAATAAATGTATGAAAGTTACAAAAAAATTGTATGAAAATGTAAAAAAACAAGTTAAAAACTTGTAAGAAAAATGTGAAACATTTATAAAATATTTGGTTTAAAAGCATTTTTATTAAAATTATATGAAAGTATAAAAAAAAATTATAAGCAAAGTTTAAAACATTATATTAGAAAAACCTATAGAAAAAAATATCATAAAATTTTTGTAAGAAATTATAAATTTTTTTAAGAAATTTGTAAAAAAAAATTGTTCACATTTAGACAATTTTCTTTTTCTGTACACAGTTAACCATTTAACTTGTTAATTTGTTCACATATTACCATTGTCACGTGCTATAGCATGTGACATTGGTAATATGTAAACACATTTAACAAGTTAAATGGTCAAATGTGTACAAAAAAATAAAGTTACCTAAACGTGAACGAGACGAAGAGGTAATTACACTCGCAAGTTATTTTCCCAAAACCAACGAAGTTGGTAGCTATGTGGAGCATAATTTAGAGATAAATCCACCGTATTAACAAAAGAACCAATACCATTGAAAAGCAAGTATGTACTGTAAATCAAATTGCATAACCGGATAAAAGCATGAATCAAATAAAAGTATAAATCGGATAGAAGCTCGACTCACAGATCAAAGATGATAACCAATTGAAATAAAGCTCCATAAGCTTATGTGTATATAAAATCACATAGGTAAACAAATAAAATACCACTTTCGTGGTCTCGAAAAAAGAACAAAAAACACATCAGTTCACACACATCTTTTCTCTCGTTCTCGGGCAACAAAAAACATGCACATAATGGAACCAAGAAAAGAGTAATATTGACTCAACGAAGAAGAAACATGTATGTTTGATTTAAATTTAATCTAGAGATCTTCAACCAACAAAAAACTTTTCTACCAGATTCGAGTATGCTCTGATACCAATTGTTGGTTATTTTCATAACCAAAACATAAAACGCGGAAACATAAACTTTGGATCTTAATCTCGAATCTAATTACAAAAAAAACTTAAACAAGAACTAACGATTATTACATACCTGATTCCATTGAGATTTCCGGATCTGAATAGTGGAATAAGTTTTCCAGTAGATCTCAAGACTTTCTAAATCCCTCAGCAATCCCTAAACGAATTACGTATCTTGGATATGCTTCTCATTACGTGATTATATATAGATGGATATATAACCGAATGTGATAAATATTAGGGATTTAGGAAATCTTGAGTCAAACCAGGAACTCAACCCACAAATGGTAAGTAAATATCCTATAAAATGGGCCCATTAACAATTATATATTCTTGTCATAATAATTTTGTATTTAAATGATAACAACATATGTACATTGATGAAATGGTCCCAAAATTATCTAAAAATAAATATTTATCAAACAATAAGATCATAAAAAATATGTAAGGAAAAATATAAAAAATAATCTCCTAAAAAGTTTTATTATAGAACTGCTCATCGACCAATGGAAAGGGAGTACTTTGATTTTTTTTCAACAAATAAGAAAGGGAATATTGAAATCCTTTCATTCTCATGTAATTGTGAAGTTCTTGAATGAAAGAATCTAAAGAAGTTTGATATATTGAATTATCTTCATTTAAAAGCTAAACCAAGCATGAATCAGAATATCACTACTAGAAATTAAGGTATCGGCGACGAATAATTCCGTCGCTAAGGCTATCAATGAAAAAATTGTCGGTCGAAAAAACCATTGTCACTAATTGTCTAGGAAGGATTTAGCGACAGATTCAACGATGGATTGGCAACGGATTAGCGATGACACAAATTACTTAGAGAATCTTTAGATTTTGTCATTAATCCATTGCTGATGTCCGTCGTTGATTATTAGTAAATGAACAATTTTTTTGTTTTAACAACGGTCTAGTAGGTTGTAAAGCTCGTAATTCAGGGCAAGATGAATTGGGTAATTATAATAAAAGTTATTCATTTTATTAAATAATTTAATCCTCGAATAAGATAATGGTTAGCCGTGCGCGTTACAAGACTATAAAGACCAATTTCCACTAATCGATAGAAATAACTATTCTGATAAAGATTATTTATCCTAAATAATCTTGATAAAGTTGTAGTAGTCACGATGATGATTTCGTAGATATAAGGAATACTCAAATATGACTTCGTATGAACAAGTTATGATCGTTTGAAGTTTTGAGTTCAGTCCTTTACGACAAAGTACGACGTAAAATACGAATCGGATATAGGTTGCTTATTAGACTAAGTAATCTGAACGAAAGTCGTAGTAATAAAAAAAACCTTGAGGATATAAAGAATGCCTAAATCTAACTTTGTATGAGGAAGTTATGCTTTTTCAAAGTTTCGACACGGTAGTGTGTACACAGAAATCGAAATTCAAATCGATTGATTGTTAGACAAAACAATCTGAACGAGAGTTAAAGATCTCGTAAGTAAGATCCTGTCAACATAAAGACAGTCGAGAACGGATGCCGTATGAAAGAGTTATGATTTTTATACGGACTTTAATAGTCTAAGCCTGTTAAAAACATAACTTTAACAATAAAGTGTGAATTAGCCAACGGAGTCTAAATGAAAGTTCTAGTACTTGTCGATAGTTACATGTGGATATAGAGAACGTCGAAAATGGAGTTCGTATGAGAAAGATATAATTTCCTGAAGTTTTTCGAAAAACTCCCCGCACAGGGTAGGTTGCACGGCGCGCAAACCTTCTAGAAGCAGGGGATGTGGACCAGAGCATGCTCGACACGTAGCAACATTTTGGAAGAGAGACGTCGATGAGAGGGCGCGACACACCTGCTGAATTCCCATATAAAGATCAACATTTTCAGCCCCATATCATCACACATTTATTCTCTCTGAAATCTCTCTATTTTTTGGAGTCTGACTTTTTCGGGGTTCTGAGCATTTTAGCGGGGGATTGAGATATCCAGGAGCCCAACAAAAAGAAGTGTTCAGGTTGGAGTTCTACACGTATATTTTTCCCATTTTCGCTAGAATTTTTGTAAGTTAAGCTACACTTACTGATGGAACCATGGTGTTCAAGATCGAGTTTCATAACATAAAACCTTTGAGTTTGCAACAGAAGACTTTAGAATAAAACTTGAAAAACATAGAATACGACAAAGGATCTCATTACATGCACATGCAAGATTTAAATCAACAACCATAAAAGGAGAAGATTAATGACCTTTGTTGTCATTTGGTCCTCACGGGAGGTTGAACGATGATGATGGTGGCAAGAACTCAAAGTAGAATCCTTCTAGAGAAAGTCCACCAACAAGCTCGAACATTAGATGAATGCTAGTTCAACTCTTGATAATACAACATCTTAAGCTTGAACGACCAAGAACGGATTTTTTGGTGTTCAAGAGAGTATGTATTCTCTTCTTTTATCAACTAACAACTTAGAGAGAGAAAGGATAGAGTTTGTGAGAGTAATTTCCGTTCATATGCTAGAACATTAGTAGAAATGAAAGCCTTTCACACCTTTAATCATCCCACACATGCAAAACTCAATACTTACTAGCACAAAAGCTTTTACATGCATTGGACCATCCATAAAGGTGGTGTTGGGAGTGCTTACACGAAATCATGAGTGAGAGAAGAGAGAGGTAGTCAAACACTCATTCTCTCTCCTCTTTAATACTCCAAGTCTTCTATTTTATAAAACTAGCTTTTATATTTTATAAAGACTTTCAAATATATATATATATATATATATATATATATATATATATATATATATATGTATGTATGTATATATTTGTTAGTTTTATTTATTTAATTTAACTCTTTAAACTAAATAAATAAATTTCACACAAACTAAAATATTTAATAATTAAACGATATAAGTATCAAACTTATAATAATTCATACACTTATGAATCACATTGTAATTATTATTATTATTATTATTATTATTATTATTATTATTATAGTTGTTGTTATTGTTGTTATTGTTATTATTATTATTATTATTATTATTATTATTATTATCAAATAACAATAATTCCAAGAGTTCTATTATTTTAAATATGAATCAAATCATATACTAAAAAATGTATTCTAATGTCTACTTGTTATTGGTATGACCCTATATGATCATATGTTATTAGCAATCTCGTTTTATTATCATTCTTGAGCATATATATCCAACACTTAATATGCTTCAAGTGTAACTTATATTTATATTCATAGTCGTTATTATGAATCTATAAATAAGATTTATCAGTGATTCCAAGTAAAAATACTTATTGATCTACTTACAGGTCAAGTAAAAATACTAATCGATCTATTTACAGGAATGATGACAATGCGTGATTTAGTGAGGTGTTTAAAATGATATTTCCAAACAGTATACTCAGTATACCAAACAAACCCTACCTCCGATATGATCTTACCTAGTTGTTCCTTACTTGATAGATCTTGATGTAGACATTGGGATTATTGATGAATCTAGACTATCACTATCATAGTCACAAGGAAAATAAGACTAAGACTTAGTGGTATCTATACCTAGGTCTATTAAAGGAAAAATCTAAAGTGATAGGTGAAGCGCTGCCAAAATCACTAGTCATCCACCTAAGTCAAGTGAGTTTACGATTACTTTTATGAACATGATTTTAATAAAAGTATTAATTGAAGTATTAAATATATTTCGAAAATTTAAATGTGAGTTATATGCTTATTGCCTGGAATATATGTTAGATGTATATATGATGTGCGAACCTGATATGGTTCTATATGTGATAAATGTTTATATAATATTATTACATGATAATAATGAAAGAAGTGTTATTTCTAAGAAAATATATGTATATTAATACCTAATAACATGTGTTAAATGTATACACTAATTAGGATAGTGTCGCCTAAAACGGTGTTGGTATTAGAAATTGATTATAAGCATTGTAGTCTTGCCGAGTGATAAGATAAGACTTATAATGGATGTTTAGCTTGAGTTAAATTGAAGAGATGTAGATTTTACTAGTACTATAAAAGATAATACATAGGAAGGAGCTTTGGGATGATCATGGGTATTACAATCTTGTTTAATTATACCCTAGGACTTGAAAAGAGCTGCTTAGTTCAATTTAGTTTGGATAATGGGTAACATCATATTCAGGATACGTGTGTGATGTCATTCATCATACTATACAACTTGCATGATTCCAAGTTTCGGTCCAATTGAACCTTGGGTGATGAGAATCTTTCCTTATTTGGTAATATTAGACACTACCACAACCGAAAGAATCAAATCCATTTTTCCAATATTGCTATCAATGGAATCTTATAAGCAACAACTTTTCACAAATGCCATTGTAAGGATACTTAAAATAAATAAAATCAAAACCTTTTTCTTTTATTTTAAAACTTTGCGGAAAAACTTATCCTTACAATCCATATGAAAACCTTGTTGTTATCTATTCCTAAGCAATATAAATATCATAACTCTTAAGTAATAGCCCAAAATTCTGATCACCGAACCATGCGATTGAAATCCATCTTCGCGATCAGAATCAGCATGTACTTAATAGAGTTAGACAATGGACTTTACCTGAAGTAGAGCCAAACTTATTGACTTTAACATCCTTAGGTAAATTTGGCAGCTTCGTAACCAATGCCCCTTCCTTTGGCAATAGTTACCTATGGACCCTTGATAATGGGACTATCTCAGACTTCGCCTCTCTCTTTACCATTGGGTCAACCGAGTTGACTATGGCCGATCCCTTTCCATTGGGAAGAGAGAGCTTTACTGGATATCCAATGTCATCATTGTCAATGTCCATAGCGTTTTAGGAAGTTGATCTTAGCAAATAGATAAGATCATTAAGGGTCTTGTCTTAGTCTGTTTCATAGGATTCCCAAAAGAACTCACTATGTGACTTAGAAAGTAGTTGAGCCACCAACTTTCTCAAGACTTTGACACCCAACTCTCCCGGCTTGTCAATATGTGACTACATCTCCAAGATGTGATCACACCTAGACCTTGCCTTACCAATAGGGCTTGAGTGACCTTAAACTTTTTAGGAACTTGTGGGTTAGGGAGAATAATTGGAGGAGGTGAAAGAAGTATGATATCCATGGGACATCATCTTCATTTAGGAAAGCTTGTTTCAAGAGATTTGGGAAGATCATAAATGTCTAGACCAGACATCTTTTTGGGAGATATTCAAGATAGTTGATTTAAAGTCCTTAATATGACACCCAATATGAAATATTAAGGCTAAGACCCAACAAACTATTTTATAACTTAGAAAAGGGATGCCGTAATCCAAGCTATAAAATATTTGAAGGTAGGTGAATGACGATTCACCAATTTCCACCATGAAAAACGAAATAATTTATTAGGTTTTAATTGGATTTGAAAGTCCTAGATCTTTGAGATTCATTGAACTGTTCAAAGGCATGTTTCAATCTCGAGTGTGCCCTTCAGGTTTTGTGACTGGGATGCCGAGGATCACAAAACAAGGTGTGAATAACCATGCAAATATACTTGGTACCCTTAATATTTACCCCTTAATCAGTGTGCCGGTTAACCACACACGCTCCACCGATACTATGATAAATACTAAGTTACCATTTTCCTACCTTGTTAAGTCCAGGTTAGTATGCCGGTTAACCACACACGCTCCACTAACGACTTAAGCAAAGTACAAAGTGTAATTTCATGGGTTAGCACCAAATTCACATTTTCCTAAGTAACTAAGATTGGGTATTAATAAGAATTTAGTTACTTAGTATTTATCATTAATACTTTTAATGAAAGGAGAATTATAGTCCTTGTCCTACCCGTTCGGCTAACGACCCTCCACCAGTCAAGGAAGCGGTGGGTGAGAGTGGACACCCATTAAACTGTCATTTTATAGGCAGTAACCTTATACCCCCCTTATAGACTGGCTTCGTGAATGAGGCCTACTAACGGTAAGACTGACTTTACTCTTATACATATATATAAATATTATTAACTTATAATATTATAAAATATAAGGGTTGAATTTTAACTTTTAAAATTCTAAGGGCTAACTTGGAATTAAAGTATTCATAAGCGAAAACTTTTCAAATTCCAAAACTTGAGGGCAAGTTTTGAAACTATTCAAAACTAATTAATTCCATAACTTATGAGTTTAAAGTAGTTTTAATTAAAAAAAAAAAAAAAAAAAACTCTTCAAGTTCCATAACTTGAGGACAAGTTATGGAAGACTTTAAACTAATTAATAAAAAAAATAATTTTTTTTATTGTAACTTATGGAACTAATTAAGGTTACACTTTTTTTTTAATTTAATGAAGAGACTCTTGAACCTCCATAACTTGAGGACAAGTTATGGAGTCATAAAACCATTTAATTAGAACTAGACTCTTCATTTTGTAACCTTTGCCAACTTTTATGAGTTTTATGATTCTTAAATGTGACTTTTCATATAACTTGAGGACAAGTTACAAAAACACACTTTGGAATCAACTCTTAGATTAAAATGGATTGAAAACAACTATTTCACACAACTTTTCTATTAATCTAAGAACCTCATAAGAACAAGATAATTCAAATCATCAATCTTCAAGAAATTAGCATGAACATACAAACTAATACAAATCTTGAAATTATGACAATTATCTTAGAAATTGGATTAGCATGAACATTACCACATCAAAAACAAGTTTATAAGTCCAAAAACATCTTAGGGTAATGTTCCTAGTCCAATTCCAGCCAAAACAATCGAATATATGCATCCAACTCGATTTTTCAGCTACTTTTGCAAGTATAACAAGAAAACAAACCAGGCTCTGATACCACTGTTGGGTTATGAGCATTCTAACACTCCTAAGTGTACATGCAACCCTAAATACCTTGGATCTATGTTTTCTCTATTATACATACAATTATGAACATCCAAGGTATTATCCTAATCTAGCATACAAAATAATAAATATAACAAGATAGAATACATACCACTTTGATGTAGAATGTCTTCATGAAGCTTGAGTGCCTAGTGCCCCAAGTGTGACACCTCAAATGGTTCACACAACACCAAATACACTTGGAATAACTTGAGAGAAACTTGAACACTCCTTGAAATCGTCTAGCCCTCACACTCACACATTAGTGCATGATTTCTTGAGCCATGGGATTCTTTTATATGGTGGGTATTAGGGTTACACCATGTAACTCATAACTTTATCCATTCCTTATGCTCCATGGATTTTAACCTCCATGGAGTATCCATGGGTCACCCCATGGACTTAGTCCAACATAAGGAATCTTGGATCACAAGCCCACATATATAAGAATGAATGATTTACACAATCAACCCATATATTTAATTAGTCTCCTTTTGATCACTTAATTAATTCCAAATTAATTCTTGATCAATACTATTAAATAACCTTATTAATATATTAGAACTTATAATATATTAACCAACCTTAAGTGTTATTTCTCTCATTATAGTCTATCCAAATGCATGATGCCATGCAACCCAAATGGACCATGCCGGGTCGGGTAAAGTCTTACCAATTATAGTTATAGACTTAGACATTAATCCAACAAACACAACTTGACATGAGCACTGCCTACCACCCGCAAACGGATGGTCAAAGCGAGCGAACCATTCAAACGTTAGAGGACATGCTTCGCGCATGTGTGATAGACTTTGGAAGGTCGTGGGATACCCACTTGCCTCTGATCGAATTCTCGTACAACAACAGTTACCACTCAAGCATCAAAGTTGCTCCTTTCGAGGCATTGTATGGGCGTAAATGTAGATCACCGTTGTGTTGGGCTGAGGTAGGGGACACTCAGTTAGCAAAAGGACAAACATCAGACAATGCACTAACAAGACCAGAAATCATACGCGAGACGACCGAGAAGATAATCCAGATCAGGGCCCGACTGCAATCATCACGAGACAGACAAAAGAGCTACGTCGATAAGCGGCGAAAGCCCTTGGAATTTAGAGTCGGGGATAGGGTGTTATTAAAGGTATCTCCCTGGAAAGGGGTGACTCGTTTTGGGAAGCGGGGAAAACTAAACCCTCGATACATCGGACCCTTCGAGTTTCTTGCCCGAATCGGTCCAGTGGCTTATAGACTGCAGCTACCCGCTGAGCTCAGCAGTGTACACCCCGTGTTCCATGTTTCCAATCTAAAGAAGTGCTTATCCGACGAGACTCTCGTCATTCCATTAGAAGAAATCAAAATCAACGAGAATCTCCTGTTCATCGAAGAACCAGTCGAAATCATGGACCGGGAAGTGAAACGTACTAAGCAAAGTCGCATTCCGATTGTGAAAGTTCGATGGAACGCGACACGCGGACCAGAGTTCACATGGGAACACGAAGACCAGATGAAGCAGAAGTACCCTCATCTATTCTCACATTCTCAAATCTAGCTTTAAAAAGAATTTCGGGACGAAATTCCCTCTAACGAGGGGATGATGTCACAACTAGGAATTCTGATACGTTGTAGACACTTGACAAAGAATGACATTGTACCTAAAACTAGAAAACATGTATGGTGTTATTCAATGACAACAAAATTCCATCAAATACCCTATACAAACTTTCAAATAGTCAACAAAAGTTGGAAACCCTAAAAATCCCGGTTCAAGTCCATTTTGGACTAGGATTTTTCTTATTGGGCCTAATGGACCAATAAGCTTCCAATTTAACTATTTTGGGCTTAGAACTCTTATATGGGCTCTAATTGAACCCACTTTCATTTATTTTAACATTTTGGGCCATAATGGACCTAGAATGAAATAAAACATTCTTATTGGGCCATAACAAACTTAATTAGCTCTAAAGGGCCATAAAACTCATACCTTGATTGTTTTGGGCCGTGAACCATCTCCAAAGACCAATTGGGCCGAAAATTATCAAATTGGGCTCATAATATGGATTTAAGCACAAAAAGGGCCAAATTATTTTCTTTCTTCTCCCTCTCTCGGCCCATCTACAAAACATAGGGAGAAAGAGTTGACTTTTATATGCCACCTCACAATTATACTTGGGATATCCATGCAACTATCTCATACTTCCAAGCATCTATCACTTCACTCTCTCTCTTCTCTCTCTCCTTTCTATCCTCGACCGAAGACACCCAACACACACACACATTTCATCCATCTTTTGCAAACAAAACTCTCTCTAGAAAAGTTCTTTCTTCTTCACAAATTTTCGAAGATCTAAGGAGGATCAAGGAAATTTCCACCAAAAACTCACTCCTTCCTTGTTAAGTCCTTACACATCTAAGTTGTATAACTTCATCCTTGTGTTAAGATCATTCATTCTAAGTAAGTTTTTGGTGATCATACTCCTAGAAACCTACTAAGTTCGAGATCCATCCAAGAAAGCTTGCTAGGGCCGAAAATAACATCAAACTCTTTCACTTCTTCTTCAAAACCGATATCCACAAGAAAAGGTGAGTTTATACCCCTCTCTTTTCGGTTTTCACAAGTTTTATGGGGGAGAATACAAGTAAAATGTGTAGATCTATGTGTATGTGTATGCTATGTATGATTTCATGCATGTATGTGTGATTATATGTGTTTATGTGGTAAATATGTAACAAAAAGGGAAGAAATCACGAAATCTATGGCACAAGAAGGAAAACAAACATGAACTAAGATATATTACACTAAACAAGTCAAGAAAATACCCTCTAAGATTAAAATAAACATATTGCAACATAAAACCCATTTTTGGGCTTAAATTGTCAGATAAACAAAAGTTGGGTTAAAAATTGCCATTCACGGTTTTTCTTAAGGATCAAAAGGGTCAAAAGAGTTCAAATAAAAGTTTTTATGAATATTATATTCTTCAAAGGACTAGAAATGTAAATTGTAGCTTAATGGGCCAATTTTTGGGCTTTTCGGCCCATTGAGCCCAAAATTGCGAAAAACCAAATTTTTAAGGGATTGAATGATAAACTTCACAAAACAGGAGGTAAAAAGGGTAAACAAAACCAATTCAAGGGTTAGAATGATTTATTTTCCAAACAAGGATAAAAAATGTAAACTTTTTGGATTTTGGGCCAAAATTGTAAAAGTTGCGAAAAGTTTGGGTTTTAACTGAAAAATTCCTTACTGGAAGGGCTGAAACTGCCAAAGAGAAATTTTTGAACTTAAAACATCACTTAAACAAGTCTATGGGTCAAAAATGCCAAGAAAATGGTTTAAGGGACTAAAATGTTCTTTTTTCAAAATAAGGGACTAAAATTGTTATTTTTATTAAAGAAGGGCTGAAAAGGTCAAACCAACATTTTGAAGCAATTATTTTGTTTTTAAGATATTTGAGTCAAAAACACCAAACTACAACTCATGAAAATAGAAAGATGAATATACGTATAATTCCAAATATCGTTATAAACAATCGACCGGCCTTGTGCCGATACGAAGATAACAATCGTTCAATCAAACTTTCCAACAATTATACTATACCTAAAACAAGTAAATATCCAAATAGTTGGGCTTGAAAGATCCTAATCATGCTTACTGGACCTTCGTGGCCCATTGACATGACTTTTGGGCCTAACACTAATAATAAATGTTTATTGGGCCTCCGGTGACCCAATTACATGTTTAAGGGACCCTCAATGGCATATATATGCTATTGGGCTTTGGTGGCCCATTAGCATTGCTAGTAAGGTCCAAATTTAATCAAATATGAAATGGGCCAATGTGTCCTTCGTATAACCATCAGCCTTAAATAACACGCGTAATTAGTAGGACCTTGTATTCCTCTTCTCCGTGTCTGTTAGGCTTATTTGAAATCAAAGTAAACAAACCCAGGTCGTTAATCAACAGCAATCAATTTTGTTTGGATTAAGTGAGTAATAACGTGCGACACCTCTAAGGGTCGTTTGTAGTCTGTAGTGATAATCAAAGTCTCCTGGAAGGAGAGCGAGAGTTTGTGTATAGATCTATACGGGGGTGACTCCCCCACACCTCAGCCGTTCGCTACAGTTAGACTCGGCCAGTCTAGGGTGACAAAATCTTAAGATAAATCCCGGCGTACGTTAGGTTGCCAAGACAGACAAACTAGTCATTATTATGCATGGTTATAACGACTCACATAATTAATTAAATCCAATACCATCCGAGTAATCAAGGAAGAGTAATCAAAATCATTCGTTATGGTGGTATAGCAATTTGAAAAACAATTATATTTTATGTTATCGGAAAACATCGGGTTTTTCGAGGAAATCAACACCACTCGCTTGTATTTTTCTATAACTATTATACAAAACTTCCTTTTATACACGTTTTGAAATCATTCATGCATCAACTTATGGATCTTCACACTTTGGTTAACAATTGTCTTTTCAGAAAATATCGGATTTTCTGGGTTTTACAAACTACACAAATCATTTTTATCACAACCCTACTTATGAACTCACCAACATTTCATATATTGACCGTTTTTCAAAATAACTTGTATTCTTAGGTAACAGGTAAGCTGAAGGGTAATATCAAGTATATTAGGATGTTATGTTTTGAAAACTCTCAAACAATTTATGTTATGGATGTGTAATATTTAAAACAATGTACTGGATGTGAACAATATCAGTTGTAATGTATTGATGCATGGTGATGTTTATGTTGTGATTCATGTATATTCATTATGATGATATTCAATTTAAGTCACGCGAGCCCTCGGACGTTTCCGCCGTCTGGTTTCGGGGGTGTGACACAAAAGTTCAAAAGTTTCAAGTTTTAATGAGGAAAAGTTTAACAGTCACAAAAAGTTAAATAAAAGTTTCATGGAGTGAGGTTCTTCATTAGGTATCATAACAAATTTTCAAGTTCCCTACAAACTGGGGTCTTCTAATATCTCCTAAGCACGAAGCCTCTCAATATGAACATACATCCAAATAAGTTAGATAATGAAATGTCTAGTGAGTTACCCTATGATCAACTCATTTTGAGTAAGGAATAGTAATGATCCTCCCAAAAACTTATATATAATATTTTAGTTGTAAAAAGGCTGGAACATTTCTTCAACAATGTCAAGAGATGAATAAGAGTTTCATTATGAATGAAATGCTATGCATGCAACTATTCCCAACCCCCATGTAAATCTCACAGTCCAACTCACAAGTTGGTGGTCGGATGTGAAGAGCACATAACAGACGAAATTGTCAAGTTGCCCTTACATCCACAAATAAGGCACTGGTGGTCATCATACACAATAAATATGAGGGTCGGTGAGCATGTACTCATGCATGTGAGGATTGTCTAGAAATCTACTCAAAACAACAACAATAAAAAAATGTCCATTTAGGTACTTGGGATCTCAAATTCACATCATCCTAGTATGAATATGCACACATAGGATGATGAAAACATTTTTCTAAGATTTCAAGCTCTTTGGCTTCAATTATCAAAACATTTCAAAATAATATTACATGAATGCACAATTAATTCACATACCAATCAATGGGTACATAAAGTACCATGAAATGAAAATCAAGTAAAATTTATCAAATAAAAATGAGTAAATAGGGGATGTATGTTCCCGATAACTCACCTTAGCTATTAGCTTCTTACACCACTTTTCTTCAGTGAATAACCACCCTCAATCAGTACCTACAGTAATTGAAAGTACGTTACTGTTTTGATCAAACAACCTAATACATAGGAGTATAAGTATCAACAATTTCATATTATAATTCATCAACCATAAGGAATATATAAAGCTTGAATTAAACTCATTTGAGGAAAAATCAACATCAAAACAAGACCTGTTGGGCAAAGCGTGTCGCACCATGGAGTGGACACGCCATGTTTGCTGTCTGGACAGATTCCCAACCTCAAAATCTTGTTCCATTCCTTAAGTCACCCTCAATTCCTTTAATTACTTAATTATTCCTCAACAAAACTATCAATACCATTATAAAATCATTAATCCGTATCCATTAATTTGACTTAATAGATAAAGCTTTCACAATGACTTGGCATAAATTGGTCATTAAGCCCCATTTTATGGATAAGTACTCAGATGACTAAATGACTTAATGACTTTACCAAACACTTCCTCCTTATACACCAATCATGATACAACATACTTGAGTATGATGAACTTCTCTGTAACACCCCGTTTTCACATTCTAAAATTCAATATAAACCGTTATTTATAAAACTCGAAATATATATATATATATATATATATATATATATATATATATATATATATATATATTACTTTTATCCAAATTAATAGTCATAAACTTGTAGGAAACGTTAATACGATCTTCGGAGATATATAGAATGCTCAACTCCGACTTTGTACGAAGAAGTTATGATTGTTTGAAGTGTTGTGTTCAGCCTTACACGACAAAGCGTGTTGTTAAATATGAATCAGAGATAGATAGCTTATTAGCCTAAGTAATCTAAACGAAATTCATCGTAGTCGTAAAACCGAGAGCATGCATGTAGTGAACGTCCAAATCTGACTTCATATGAGGAAGTTATGATTTATCGAAGTTTCTGCGTAGCAGTGTGCGACACAGAAACCGAATTTTAAATCGGTCAGCTGTTGGGAAAAATAATCTAAACGAGAGTTGAAGATCTCGTGATTAGGAATCCGTCGATATAAAGACAGTCGAGAACGGATATCACCTGAAAGAGTTATGGTTTTCATACGGACTTTAACAATCTAAGTCTGTAAAAATATAACTTTAAAAATAAATTAAGAACTAGCCATCGGGTCTAAGTAAAAGTTGTATATCTCCTCGATAGCTACACGTGGATATAAAGAACGTCGAAAACATAGCTCCTATGAAGAAAATATGAATTTTTGAAAAATCTGAAAGTCCGTGTGTGCATCTGCACGCGCCAACAAGAGGCGCGGCGCTCTTCTGACAATCTACATAGAATTCGCCACGTGTCACCATCAGACACGAGCCACACCAACACCCTCAACAGGTGGTGTAGCGCGCCTCAATCTTGTGCTTGGCGCGCCATCAAATATCCCTATAAACATGCTTCGTTCTCAAATCATTCTCACACCCTTCAACCCCAGAAACCTCTAGAACTCTTTCGTACCCATACTTCTTTTTCTCCTTAGTTCCCGAGTACTTTAGTGAGGCCCTGGAGCATCTGAGAGGTAGAAATTTTGAGTCAAAGTTCTGCCAGTGGAATTTCCAGACTTTTTTTTTAAGAAAATCTCTATAAGTTAAAGCTACACTTCTAATAATGTAACTTATATTTGTAGTCATAGTCGTTTTTATGAATTTATAAATAAGATTTATCAGTAATTCCAGTTATAATACTGATTGATATACATATGGTAGAGGTGTCTAGAATGGTCATGTTGGCTTGATTGTTGGATTTCAGAAAGGCTATATACCGAAATAGACCTGCCTCCCAACTGTCCTGCCTGGTTGATCCTTATTTCATATAACTCTCGTTATTCGTTGGGACTAGTGAAATATATAGCTTTCATTACCAGATTGTCATAAGGATTAATAAGTAATAGTATTATTGGTTAATACTCGTTAGACACGTTGCTCGCCAGTGGGATCGCCCAGAAAGTTGTTAATCTTCTAGGAAACTGTCCAGTTGAGTTATCTCACCATACTATGTATTACAGTATATGTCTATGTATGTTAGGATA
The DNA here is from genome assembly GCF_052849685.1 of Lactuca virosa. Classification (NCBI taxonomy): domain Eukaryota; kingdom Viridiplantae; phylum Streptophyta; class Magnoliopsida; order Asterales; family Asteraceae; genus Lactuca; species Lactuca virosa. Next base: position 338,441,952 of record NC_136430.1, read on the forward strand.
GAGAACTTGTAGAGTAAAGCTGATAGTATAAGAGTAAATGTACTTGAAACTATTTGAGTAGAAAGTATAAATGTGTCTTTACTAGTATAATCTAAAGTGTAGTCCCTATGTGCGTAATGATTATGAATTTGAATAGTCTATTGAGATTTAGTTAGGGGATGATGGTGAAATGGCAAAGAGGTTGGGAGCCTATAGGCTCACGTGTTAACGAAACGACGTGTAGGCGGTAAGTACATATAGACCCGTATTGACGAAATGACGTGTAAACCGTAAGTACATTTAGACCCATGTTGATGAAATGGCGTGTAGCTCGTAAGTACACATAGACCCATGAGTCTAAGATACACATATCATTGGCAGATCGCGAGCCATTATTTGTATGCATGTATATGTATTATAGTATATGGTATTTTGGGAAACTCACTAAGTTTCGTCCTTACCCAGTTGTTTATAAATGTTTTTCAGGTGCTTCATTGATTCTTGAGAAGGACAAGGTTCGACTGTAGACATGCGCATTCGCAACATGTCTCCACATAATGTAATTATTATCTGATATATTTGAATAAATAAAAATGAAAAAATTGGGTTGAAAATCGGGACATTGCAAGTTGGTATCAGAGCTTTGGTTTTAGAGAATTGGATAAACATTCGTTCAACTCCAAACTCAAACTGAGGATCTAAATATCTTAACAAATCTTTTTAAGAAAAGGAACTTTATCCAAAAGAAAAGAATGTGATGTGTACAGTTAGTCGGGGCTCAGAAAGGAAAGTGATTCCCAAAATATTCATATTGTTATGATTGTTGATATGTGAAATGTTATAAATGCATGCTAGTATGTAGGCTAGGGATCTTTTCATGAATTGCAGGATAAAATTGCGTAATACTTAAGATGCCTTATAGCCTATGGATTTTCTTGGTATTTGCTTAGAACCTATATTAATATTAATTAATTATTCGACAAGTACATTAGTTTGAATAATTCCAAAATTAAATTAGATTGCCTTATCTGGCACTATTGTGTAACTCTCGTTTGAGTCTAACCGTCGTAGTGTCGGATTTTTCAGTTGACAGACTGTTTGATTTTAGAGGCATGTAATCATATTCATCCTATAATTAGTTAATATTGGTAGAAGTTATTCCTTAGTTAATAGTAGAGAAAAGTGGAAAGGAATCCTAGCAAGATAGTCTAGGAAGTTTAATATATGTTTAATAGGGCATATATTCGTAAGGTAGGGTGTTGGTAAAGACGCAAGATCCTAGTGAAATCTTGGAAAGAAATAATTAGGTCCTTGTAACACTGTGTGTGAAAAGACCTATCGATAGTAGACTGTAGTGACTTAGAAACCTTGGAACAATTCTTGGATCTAGTATGGATAGGTGTGGAATGTAGTATGGACCCTTACTACTGGAAGCATAGGATCCATACATGAATCGAGAAAAGCCACAAAGTTGCTAAGGAACTGGAGAGGATTCAAATATCATTTTAGAGTTATTTCGATTCATATTAACCTATTCATGTTATGCCTTCAGCATGGTAATGATCACAAAAGCAAGCAGGTCGGGTTCTAGATCTGAAGGGTCAAGACCAAGCGAGACTGATATACACAATTGGATAGAAGTGATGGTATCAGCAGCTGTAAGAGAGATGATCCCATAAATGTTTGGAACTATTAAGACTGAATTAATAGCCTTGTTTGATGAATGGTACACTACCATTGCCAGTACTGCTGCCGTTGCAACCACTATTGTTGTTGCTGCAACCCTGTCTAGAGAAAAGGAAATGCCCTATCAAGAGTTCAATAACACCAACCCTCTTGAGTTTGATGGTTTCAGGGATCCAATTGTTGCCATGAGGTAGATCTCAGATATGGAAAGATGATTTTACACTTGTGTTTTCCTGGCAAACCTAAATTTTAGAAATGCGCATAATCTTTTACTTTTATGAGCAAATGACTGGTGGAACTCCGTCACTAAGAACTATTCACCGACTAAGAAGAGCGTGGTGACTTGGGAGAATTTTGTTGAGAAGTTCAAGGCGAATTATGTTCTACCAGTAAGCAGGGAGTGACCGCTTAAGAATATATGTTGCTCAAACAAACCACTATATTAGTAACGGAGCTTACCAAAATGTTCACCGAGAGAGCCTTTTTTTGCCTAGAGTATGCCTCATCGGAGCAAGTACAGATGTAATGATACTTGAGTATGCTCAAGATTGACATTAGGGAGTTCGTATGAAACAATCAGTACAAGACCTTAGCAGAAATGTAAGAGCATCACTAGAGAAGAGAAATTGAGTTGGAGACTCAACGAAAGGAAAAGAGGCGGACTCTAGATCTGTCTCAACCAACAACCAAGAGATTCAAGCACGACGAATCGAGGTATGGGGGACAGAGTGGTGCTCGGTGTAAAAAGTGTGGGAAGTCCCATGAAGGAGTTTATAGTGCTATGATATGCTACAAGTGTGGCAAGGAGGGACATAAAGCAGAGACTGTAAGCAGGGAGCACATGGAATGCACATATGTTTCCACTAATACCAGACGGGCCACATCAGGGCAGAATGTCATCTTTTGAACCCAATAGGGGCAATACAAGCTCCAACACCTATGAATTTGAGGATAAACGATGGACAACAAGGCAGAGTTAAAGCTCCAAGGGCCAAAGGGTGAGCCTTTCAACTCATGGTGGAGGAAACCAGGGAAGCACCAGAGGTCATTGCTGGTTGATCTTCTGATCGAGGAAAAGCTCCAGCATAAATGTGATCCCATCGGAGAAATTAATAGTGATTTTAGACTTTAGCTAGAACCTTATGTAATAAATATATGATGATGAAGTTATAATAAAGATGGAATGTTAACTTTATGTTGTTGCTGAAGGGTTTCACTCTAACAACCCTATGGTGCACAAACAAACCTAAATGCTTTGGATCTATGTTTTCTCTAATTATACATGCAATTTGATTTTCCAAAGCATTTTCCTAACTAGCATACAAGGCATGTGTATTTGAACAACAAAAACTAGTTAGATAACATACCTCTTGGTGCAGCTTGTTAACTTGAACCTTTAAGAGCCTAGCCCCCCAAAAATGATGCCTCAAATGCTTCACAAAACACCACCAACAATGGAGGACTTGAGAGAGAGTGACTTGCACAAAATCGGCTCTTATGATCTCCAAGAATAACTAGTGCCGATTTTAGGAGCTAAGGAACTTCTTTTATAGTGTGACAAAGTCTAGGGTTTCATCCATGTAAACCCTAATGGACATGACCTTTCATATTACTTAGGCTCGATGGGTTAAACCTCCATGGACTATCCATGGACTACCATAATTGTTTAGCCCAAACTAAATAACCATAGGCCCACACTATAAGAATCATTGATTTACCAAATCAATCCCCGTACATTTAATTAGTCTCTTTTGATCACTAAATTAATTCCAAATTAATTCTTGATAAATACTAACTAAATAATATGATTTCATATTAATATATTAGAACTTATAGTATATTAATAAATCATAAACAACCTCTAATCAAAATTACATCCTTTCAAATTGTTCTAGTGAAATGCAACCCAAATGGACCATGCTATTTTCGGGTCAAGTACTGTAACACTAGTCAAAATAGGTCAATAGACAATCACATGTGATTATGCCAATCATGTAATGTGATTTTGTTAAACTAGTAATATGATAAGAGTGCTATGTAGTTCATGATAAATTCTAATACAAATATAAACTTTCTTTATGATACAACTCAAAGTATACGTCCATATGATTCCAAAAATATAGAGAATGTCTGAATCTGAGTTCGCATGAAGAAGTTATGATAAACCGAACACTATAAATCTCTATAATAAGAGGAATTTAAAATAGACTTAGAATTTTCTATTGGAGTCTAAAAGAGAGTTGTAGTACTTGTAAATACCTACGCGTGCATATAAAGAACGTCAAAAACGGAGTTCGTATGTGAAAGTTACGACCTTCCGAAGATTCAGCTGTCAGAAACCCTAATCTGACTGAGCTCACGACATGAGCACAGAACTCACGACGTGAGGAGTCATTTATCCACATCTCGGAATCTAGAAGGTATGTGACGAGGCTGCGAGGGGATAAGATCCAAACTCACGACGTGATCAAGGATATCTCACGACGTGAGGAGTCACATGGCCACCTTCCGAAGCTAGGGACGCAAATGGCAAGTCTACGGGGATAAGATCCAAAACTCACGACGTGAGGGTCCAAAATCCTTACTATAAATAGCAGGTCCGACTTCAGCCATTCTTACACCTAAACTTCATTCTCCTCTCTCCTTTGCTGAGACCATCTTGCATCCCGAGCCCCGACGACCTTGTATGCTGACCGTTTCTGCTTAGATTACATAAAATCATGCTACTAGGGTGAGTTTCACGGCCCCACTTTCTAATATTTCGGGGGAAAACACATGCTAAATATTATATATACATTATTATTATGTCTATATGATAATATATAGTTATAATAGTCGGGGTATAGTTGTTCTAAATATAATATTTTGAATATATACAACTATTATCAACCTGTCGGCATGTTATTTTACTAATGTAGATCTTGAGTTATACTTAGGGTTCTATATATATGTTGTGTGCGATATAGTTCCGAAGTTATATTCGGAAGTTTTATATGTTAAGTTATAAAGTATGTTGCTATTATTGGTTTTATGTCAAGATAAAACTTGGTATGTTATATGTTGTTATTGTTAGTTTTATGTCAAGATAAAACTTAGTATGTTATATATATTGTTATTGATAGTTTTATGTCAATATAAAACTAGGAACGTTATATGTTGTTATTATTGGTTTTAGGTCAAGATTAAAACCTGGTTTTACTTCAAGATATAGCTGTTATACTGCCTAAATGTTATGAAGTTAGGAGTAATGTTTAAAAGCATAGTCTAGTAACTTAGGGTTTTAGACATGAAAATTCTTTTGTTGTTAAAGCTATGGGAAGCCGTCGAAGTCTACATGAGTAATTGTATTCATCAACTAAGATTGGGGATCTTAGCGGAAATCCTCTGAACTGTAACTGTTAATCCCGTGTGAGCGAGGAAGTCGTGTATAAATAGTATACGGGTTGACCACCCCACTTGTGACTGTTAGCTACAGTCAACCAAAAGCGAGTGATGAACTATCCTTTTACTTGTTATTGTTCCGGCGTCGATGAAGCGTACGGTGTTGTTCTCATGGTAAATCATGAGTGTGTTTGTTTCTCATGGTAAATCATGAGTGTATTTTATCAGAGGTATTATGTCACAGCCGTGGTTACAGGCTCATGGTAGCAAATTGTTAGAAGCATTATAGTTTGTCGTATACAAGTATTAATGTTAAGTATACGTTTCCCCCTACTTATACCTTAGGTTTAAGGAATGTTTAGGTATAACACTTAATTGATAAGAAAACTATTATACCTAATATACCTACTAAATGTTGGAGAGTCAAAATGATACTTTCAACGATATACTTTTGAACGTGGAAAAATGTATTATTTTATGGAGTCAAAACCTGTGGACTCACCAACTTTATGTTGACGTATTTTAAAATGCATGTGTTTTCAGGAACTTGAAAAGCTGGTATGTATTCGAACAGAAGAAGTTTTACTATTACCTTTCTGTTCATTAAGAAGTATGCCATAGTCGGATATTATGTAATAGGTTTTAGAAAAACAGTTATGTAACTTTCAATTATCAATAAAGGTATGTATTTTCTTAGTACTGTTCAATGTATGTTATATAACTGTGATACGAAGAATGACGTTACACTACCCGGTGTTTCCGCAGATGGCTGGGGGTGTGACAGAAATTGGTATCAGAGCTATTAACTATAGTGAACTAGTACTTTCTTAGGAAAGCACGACTATGGTTTAGGGCTTACTCTATTAGGTTTAGGTATATCCCTTAGCCTACAATAAAAATTATTATTAATTATTCTACTGAAGGACTACTTACGGGAGCGGTGACAAGCATAGACATGTCGATTTGGGTTGTTGGATTCCAGAACGGCTATATGCTAAAATGATCTTGTCCTTTCGACTATCATGATTGGCCGGAGCCTTATCAGATAGACCTGAAGTAACAAACAATAGTTAAAACGTGAATAAAATAAATAAGAATATAGAGTCATATATAGAGACTCAGACCCGCGATGAGAATACACCTTAATACCCGAAATGTTTTTGATCTCAAGGATTTAGATCAAATATTCCAACTAAAGTTTATATGTGCGTATATCCTATCACAATTAGGTGTAGGTGCGCGACTACATTTTTTTATGATCAGATCATATGAACTATTTAATTTGGGAGTAATATTTGATAGACTAAAACTCTTGATGATCCAAAACGTATAGGAATTCGACATGGCACATTCATGAGAATGGATAATCATCGAGGATACGGATGAAGAAGATGAAGTTTCATTCCCCATGATGGTAGGCGATCCTTACTACCCTATAAATCCAACCACCTTTCATCCAATACCTTCTGACGATGGAGCACCTTTACCCTCCAACGAATGGGAAGAGAGTGAACCAATGGAAGAAAGCGAATCCATGGAGGGGACAGAGTCGGTGGCATCATCTTTACCACCACTGAACACTCTTTACCGTAAAGTTCCATGAGGAGTAAAAATGAAATGCACAGCACGTAAATCCATACCGATATGGCAAAAGATTAAGAAGAATCAGAAGGCGACATCTTCAGGAAGTCATAGAGTTCAAGATGAACCTGCACGGATCGCACAAACCGTTGATAGGTGGGTGGCGGAAGAAAGAACTGCTAAGATGTATGAGACTGGTCAATCATCTCGACCACATCTCCCACATTCTTCTGAATATAACACTTTATCTCAATTGTTTGAGAAAAGTGTGAAAATTGAAGATAAGATGGAAATTGTAGAAGGAAGGGCTACTCATCTCTCTGGAAGAGTACGAAGGCTAGAAGGACAAAGGACGCGAGATCAGGGATCGGTGATGGATGTCCATCATCGTATAAATTTCGCCTATAACGACATGATTACTCACGATGCAAGGATTGCAGAGTTAGAACTCTACAATCAAGCCTCAAGAAATGAAGAACGCACGGGAAGTCTTGAGCAGAGAACTCAAGCACTTGAGGAGCAAGTGGTTAATGTCACTGACGTGCTAGGTCATCATTTAGGTTTCTAGTAGATAAGCTAAAACTAGTGGTTGTGTAAATAGAGAAATCAAACTAGTTAAGGCGAAAAGAGGAAAGTTTATAGCAAGGATGTAGAAAACCTTGCAAATTTTTCAATGTTTATAGAAACTTTTCTCTTATAAACCTAAATAAACTGATGTAACCGTTGGTAATAATATGAAGCATATATTACAGTAACCATGGTGTTGTCCATTATGTTTTACACTTTGAAGAATACTTGAAGTATTTAGTACTCGTGTATTAAATAATTAACAAAACTTATAAAATTCTTATTAGTTTAAGAACTAAAACAAAATGCCTAGAAGGAATAATCGACTAAACCCTAACCGACCATCAGCACCACAACAACCACCAGAACCAAACCCCCCAATAGGTACAACACAACTGGAAGAAATCATAGCTCAAAGAATTGTTGCGGCTCTATCTAATGTCACAAGAGATGGAGTTAGAAATGAAGGTCGTGTAGGGACCGCTAGAACGTGTACCTACAAAGATTTTATGAATTGCAGGCCAAAAAGCTTTCATGGAAATAAAGGGGTAGTTAATTTGACGAGGTGGATAGAAAAGACAGAGTCCGTCTTTCAAATAAGCTTCTGTCCAGATGATTGTAAAGTACGATTTGCAGCATGTACTTTCGCAGATGCAGCACTCACATGGTGGAACAACCATGTGAATACAATGGGAATTGATACTGCAAATTCCATGAAATGGGAGGAGCTAAAAATGATGCTAGTGGAGGAGTATTGTCCTAGGGAGGAGATACATAAACTGGAATAAGAACTGTGGACCCTAACCATGAAGGGTTCAGAGATAAAAGCTTATACCACTAGATTTAATGATCTTGCTGTAATGTGTCCAGCACTTGTGTCAGACCCCCAAACCAGAATGGCGGAAACATTCGGGGGTGGATGACTTCACATAGTATCATAACAGTTGAATATTGTAAAGAAAGTAAGCACAACCATCATAAATATAATAAAAACTTACATTGTTGCATGTAATACATGTTTGAAAAGAATATTACAAACATGATGATTTAAAATTGTTTTGATAACAGACGCCTTAGTGTTCCTTCTCCAAAAGCTGATGGTTACCTGTATTACTGATTCCCTGAGAAATACAAGTAGTTTTGAAAAAGTGTCAACAATTAAGTTGGTGAGTTCATAAGCGTTTTTGTTCTAAAAGTTGTAGGTCTTTCGGTAGAAATAACTGAACGTGTTTCCAGAAAATCCAATATTTTCCATGTATGTGTGGTAGTTTGAAAAAGTTCCAAAGACTGGAATGCAATAGTATATTTCATGCTAAAATGGTGAAAGTGGATGTTATGCATATATAATGCAATTCCTGAATGCATTTAAGGGTCTCTTAAATCAAGTACATTTTGATACACCATGTGAGTTTTATAACCATGCTATTGACCCAGACTGCCTGTAACAACGTTCTTCAGGCGTTGTAATGTTATGACATTTGTCACCCCAGACCTGCCGGTCTAACTGTAGCTAACAGTTTAGGTGCGGGATTGTCAATCCCGTATAGATCTATACACAAGTATCACGCTCTCCCTACAAGAGATTATGGTTTATAATACAGGACTTGAAATGCATACTCGAGAGTACGTTGAAGATGAGTGTCTCACAAAACATAATATCAAAAGATTTACAAAACGAAAAGTTCGTGTGAAAGTATTTCCTTTTACAGTGTTTATGTAAAGATGCAATGAATAACTCGCAACTATACCCATTATAGTTTTTCGAAAGTGTGTTCCATTTGATGATAAAAACTTGGTGTAATATCAACTTTGCATGTGAAGTGTAACATTGGTATTAATGTTGTTTAACATCCATAAACAAAATCTAGATAAAGTATTTGAAACATTTCTAACGACGTGTATTTTAAGTGTGAGTTTATCTCGTCTTTCACTTGTATTTCCCCCCCCTAAACCATGAAAAAAATACGTGAAAATCTAGGGGTATGAACTCACCTGGAAAGTGTGGTGATTTGAAGAAAACGAGTTTTTCTCGGGCAGCACTTCGACCTGGAAGTCGTAAGTTTCTCAGGATTCTCGGCGCTTCGGACCTTCGTCAGGACTTGGATATGTAACCGGGGTGTTGGGGTTGTCTCGGGGTGCTAAACGTGGAGTAGAAGTGAGAGAGAAGAGTGAAATGAGCAAGGAAAGTCGGAAGTCTCGCATGCTATTTATAGGGTGAATTCTCGGGATTCACGTCGTGAACATGGGATAGTTCACTTCGTGAGTTTGGTCTGTAGACGTAACGCCTGGTGGTCTAGTTCTGGCACACATCAGTCATAGACTCACGTCGTGAGTCCCTTGCTCACGTCGTGAGTCTCGGATAAGGTTGGTGTGCGTGCCTCGAACTTCAGAAATTCATATCTATCGTATACGACCTCCGATTTCTACGTTCTTTATATCCACACGTAGGTGAGAATATACTCTATAACTTTCATTTAGACTCCGTCGGCTAATTTTGAATTTAATTTTTAATATTATATTTTAAATAGATCGGGACAGGATAATTCTGTTAAAAATCCATAACTTCTTCATCCGATGTCCATTTTCGTCTGTCTTTTTACCGTTGTACTACTATTGTCGAGACCTTCAATTCTCGTTTAGGTTGCGTCGGCTAAAAATCGCTCGATCTTTATTTCGAGTTTTTAGCTGTCTACTGCTGTTCTGAAACTTAGAAAAATCATAACTTCCTCATACGAAGTCAGATTTGGGCGTTCTTTTTATACATGGTCACGGTTTAACATAATCTACGACTATCGTTTAGATACTTAAGGCTAAAAAGTATTTTATTGAAATTTCACTTTTACACTTGACAGTGTTTTATCGGTTTTGTCGTGAATCTTCGATTAGTCGTAACTTCTTCGTTATAATCCGGATTTGAGTGTTCCTTATATTTTTGAAAACCTTGACAATATATCTAACATTTGATGCAACCCAATTGAGACTTTAGAACACTACATTTTTGACGCTATTTTTATTGATTCAGAAATAGTTTATAATATTTGACTTTTTGAACATTACATTGACTCGGAATATCGGGTTGTCACATCATCCCCCCGTTAGAGGAAATTTCATCCCGAAATTTAATCTAAGACACAGTTTATGGACTAGGAAAAAGATGTGGGTACTTTTGTTTCATCTGATCCTCGCGTTCCCAGGTGTATTCAGGTCCTTTGCTTGGCATTCCAACGGACCTTCACAATGGGTATGCGACTTTGTTTAGTTCTTTTAACTTCCCGATCCATGATTTCTACAGGCTCTTCCACGAAGTGGAGACTCTCGTTGATTTCAATTTCGTCCAGAGGGATGACGAGGGTCTCATCGGACAAGCACTTCTTTAGGTTCAACACGTGAAAGGTAGGGTGTATGTTATTGAGTTCCTGCGGTAATCGAAGTTTGTATGCCACCGGGCCGATCATGGCAAGGATCTCGAATGGTCCGATATACCTAGGGTTGAGTTTCCCACGTTTTCCAAAACATATCAAACCCTTCCAGGGGGAGACTTTTAATAGTACCCGGTCCCCAACCTGGAATTCCAAGGGTTTCTGTCTTTTATCTGCATAACTCTTTTGTCTGTCTCTTGAAGCTTTTAATCGTTCTCGGATTTGGACAATCTTCTCAGTAGTTTCTCTTATGATTTTCGGGCCAGTGAGAGTGTTGTCTGGTACTTGACCTCTTGCTAGTTGTGTGTCGGCCACTTCAGCCCAGCACAGAGGCGATCTGCACTTACGGCCGTAGAGGGCTTCGAATGGAGCAACTTTGATGCTAGTGTGATAGCTATTGTTGTACGACAACTCGATCAATGGTAAATGGGTATCCCAAGCCTTACCAAAGTCTATCACACAAGCTCTTAGCATGTCCTCTAACGTTTGAATGGTCCTTTCACTCTGCCCGTCTGTCTGTGGGTGGTAGGCTGTACTCATGTCCAGCTTAATTCCCATAGCTTTCTGCAGCGACTGCCAGAATCGTGATGTGAATCGGCGATCTCTATCGGAGATAATAGATATCGGTACTCCGTGAAGGCGCACTATCTCTTTAATGTAGATCCTTGTCAGCTTCTCCAGTTTGTCTGTCTTTTTTATTGGTAGGAAGTGTGCGGATTTGGTTAATCTGTCAACGATAACCCAAATGGTGTCGAGTCCACCTGTAGTCTTAGTCAACTTGGTTATGAAATCCATGGTTATCTGCTCCCACTTCCACTCGGGTATCTCTGGCTGTTGAAGTAGTCCCGCGGGCTTTTGATATTCTACCTTAACCTTGGTGCAAGTCAGGCACTTGCCCACAAAGGTAGCTATTTCGGCTTTCATGTTCGGCCACCAATACAACCTCTTGAGGTCTAAGTACATCTTGTCTGAGCCGGGATGTACGGAGTAGCGAGTTGTATGAGCTTCGTTCATGACAACATCCCTGAATCCACCAACTTTTGGTGTCCAGATCCGGTTCATGAGACAACGAACTCCGTCATCCCTGACTTCAAGGTTTTTGTCCATTCCTCTCAATGCTTCACCTGCCACGTTCTCTGGCCTCAAGGCTTCTTCCTGTGCTTCTTTGATTTGTGCGGACAGGTGTGAGTGGATGGTCATGGTTAATGCTCTTACTCGGCGGCCCGAGTACTCCTTTCTGCACAAAGCGTCTGCAACCACGTTGGCTTTTCCGGGGTGATAACAAATTTCACATTCGTAATCATTTAGTAATTCCACCCACCGTCTTTGTCTCATGTTGAGTTCTTTCTGATTGAGGATATGCTGGAGGCTTTTGTGATCGGTGAAGATGGTGCACTTGGTACCGTAAAGGTAATGCCTCCAGATTTTTAGGGCGAACACTACTGCTCCCAATTCGAGGCCGTGCGTCGTGTAGTTTACCTCGCTGCATTAGGACACATCCAAGTCCCTGGTTTGACGCATCACAGTAGACTGGCAAGGATAATATAGGTGCGTTGCACAGAGCTCGCTTCAGTGTTTGGAACGCAGTGTCTTGTTTTTCTCCCTAATTGAAGGTTACACCCTTCTGAGTCAGGGTGATAAGTGGTTTAGCAATCATCGAGAAGTTTTGTATGAACCTCCGGTAATACCCGGCAAGGCCCAAGAATTGTCGGATTTCCGTTGGAGTCCTTGAAGTTGTCCAGTTCTCGATCGCCTTGATTTTGGAAGGGTCCACGTGTATCCCCTCTTTGCTGATCGCGTGACCTAGGAAATCTACTTTCCGAATCCAAAATTCACACTTCGAGAATTTTGCGTAAAGCTTCTCTGTCCTTAATGTTTCCAAGACCTGTCGGAGGTGTTGGCTATGTTCCTCTTTGCTCCTTGAATAGATGAGTATATCATCTATGAACACGATCACAAATTTATCCAGGAAAGGACGACATACTCGGTTCATTAGGTCCATGAACACCGCCGGTGCATTTGTCAATCCAAAGGGCATCACTACAAACTCGTAGTGACCATAGCGAGTTCGGAATGCCGTTTTGGGAATGTCTCCTTCCAGGACTCGCAGCTGGTGATACCCAGATCTTAAATCGATCATTGAGAAGTAGCTCGCTCCTTGTAGTTGGTCGAACAGATCGTCTATGCACGGTAAGGGATATCGGTTCTTGATCGTGAGTTTGCTCAGTTCCCGGTAATCGATGCACATGCGAAAAGATCTCTCCTTCTTCTTTACGAACAGGACCGGTGCTCCCCATGGTGAGAAGCTCGGTCTAATGAACCCTTTGCTTAGAAGCTCGTTCAGCTGGCTGGATAATTCCTGCATTTCTGCCGGTGCTAGAGGGTACGACGATTTTGCTACTGGGGTAGCTCCGGGAATCAAGTCGATCCTGAACTCGACTTGACGTTCTGGTGGGACTCCTGGAAGATCTTCGGGGTAAATATCGGGGAAATTGCAAACTTCCGGAATGTCTTTAATGTCTTTCACTTCTCATTTCTTGTCTACCACGTGGGCTAGAAAGGCATGATATTCTTTGCGAATGTATTTTCGGGCTTTGACGCAAGAGATGATTTGTAAATTGGTATTGGGTTTGTCCCCATAAATGATAAGAGTTTTGCCGCTTGGAAGATTGAGGCGAACGGCCCTTTCGTGACAAAGTATATCGGCATGGTGAAGGCTTAACCAGTCCATACCGATGATGACATCAAAACTTCTTATAGTAATCGACATAAGATCGATTTGGAACGAGTGTTCATTTAAATTTAACGTACATCCTATGTACATATCGTTTGCGCTTTCCGTTTTACCGTTTGCCATTTCTACTGTGAATATTTTATTAAGTGCTTAGGGTTTTTGATTAAGTAAGTGTTTGAATTTATGACTCATGAAACTTCTCTCCGCACCACAGTCAAAGAGTATGCATGCATAAATGTTGTTGAGGAGAAACGTACCCGTAACCACTGTGGGATCGGCTATTACTCGCCTTGGTTGGCAATTAGACGAACCATGACAGGGAGTGCCCTGTCAGCCGAACCCCCGTTACTGGGGTTATAAAAGCCTCGTGCCATGCCGTAGGGTGGGCGTTGCCCTTGTTCCCTGCTCCGTCGCTTCAGATCCACAGCCCAGCGGGGCGCCGGGCCCTGAAAGTTCGTTTGGGGATTTGTTGCTCCTCGGGGAGGATTGTAGATCTTGGGTTCCGAGTCAGTGCTCCCACCATCTCCTTCCTCTTCTGACTCTTCATTTGGGTCTTCCTTGGGATCCTCTTCGGAATCCTCTTCTGGCTCCTCCTCGGGAATCTCTTCGGGGTCTTCCTCTGGGTCCTCTTCAATACAGCCTCCATTACCCTGGTTTGGATAGTAAGGATCCCCGCGAATGTGAAATCCTGCCATTTTGTCTAGTCGAGAAATAGAGGCAAGAGAATTTTATAAAAACTCGGGAGTAAAAAGGTAATTTTTGATAAATAATTTTTTTTATTTGACGATTTCCTAAATTTAACTAAATATCGAGATTCGCACGATTACTATAGCTCTTATGGTTTTATAAAATACTCCTATAGTATTTCAAATTTGTAAGTTTGATTCTAGTATTTTCTTTGGTAAGTTTTCGACTTGTTGCTCACTACGACCATTCGTCGACATACGTTGGTCACATCCAGGATAAATATATTTGATCAGACTATATTTATTCTCGATTTGATTACATACCATGAGGCCTAGTCGTAGTGTCGCAACTTGCCTTAATACTTTTATAAAATTTTTGCTATGATACGAGACCGATGCATGCGTGTATTTATACTCTTATATAAAAAATATATATATATCATTTTAATTTATTAAAAGTATCGTTTATGAAAACGTTTTGTCAGAGGGTTTTTGGTCCCTTTGCATTTATAGTTTGTATATCTTATGTGGTTCGATATACTTAGTTCACTATAAACAATGCTCTGATACCAATCTGTCACACCCCCAAACCAGAATGGCGGAAATATTCGGGGGTGGATGACTTCACATAGTATCATAACATTTGAATATTGTAAAGAAAGTAAGCACAACCATCATAAATATAATAAAAACTTACATTGTTGCGTGTAATACATTTTTCAAAAGAATATTACAAATATGATGATTTAAAATTGTTTTGATAACAGACGCCTTAGTGTTCCTTCTCCAAAAGCTGATGGTTACCTGTATTACTGATTTCCTGAGAAATACAAGTAGTTTTGAAAAAGTGTCAACAATTAAGTTGGTGAGTTCATAAGCGTTTTTGTTCTAAAAGTTGTAGGTCTTTCGGTAGAAATAACTGAACGTTTTTCCAGAAAATCCAATATTTTCTATGTATGTGTGGTAGTTTGAAAAAGTTCCAAAGACTGGAATGCAATAGGATATTTCATACTAAAATGGTGAAAGTGGATGTTATGCATATATAATGCAATTCCTGAATGCATTTAAGGGTCTCTTAAATCAAGTACATTTTGATACACCATGTGAGTTTTATAACCATGCTATTGACCCAGACTGCCTGTAACAACGTTCTTCAGGCGTTGTAATGTTATGACATTTGTCACCCCAGACCTGCCGGTCTAACTGTAGCTAACAGTTTAGGTGCGGGATTGTCAATCCCGTATAGATCTATACACAAGTATCACGCTCTCCCTACAAGAGATTATGGTTTATAATACAGGACTTGAAATGCATACTCGAGAGTACGTTGAAGATGAGTGTCTCACAAAACATAGTATCAAAAGATTTACGGAACGAAAAGTTCGTGTGAAAGTATTTCCTTTTACAGTGTTTATGTAAAGATGCAATGAATAACTCGCAACT
Organism: Lactuca virosa; assembly: GCF_052849685.1. Taxonomy (NCBI): domain Eukaryota; kingdom Viridiplantae; phylum Streptophyta; class Magnoliopsida; order Asterales; family Asteraceae; genus Lactuca; species Lactuca virosa. The sequence continues at coordinate 338,457,428 of NC_136430.1, forward strand.
ATACCCATTATAGTTTTTCGAAAGTGTGTTCCATTTGATGATAAAAACTTGGTGTAATATCAACTTTGCATGTGAAGTGTAACATTGGTATTAATGTTGTTTAACATCCATAAACAAAATCTAGATAAAGTATTTGAAACATTTCTAACGACGTGTATTTTAAGTGAGTTTATCTCGTTTTTCACTTGTATTTCCCCCCCTAAAACATGAAAAAAAATACGTGAAAATCTAGGGGTATGAACTCACCTGGAAAGTGTGGTGATTTGAAGAAAACGAGTTTTTCTCAGGCAGCACTTCGACCGGGAAGTGGTAAGTTTCTCGGGATTCTCGGCGCTTCGGACCTTCTTTAGGGCTTGGATATGTAACCGGGGTGTCGGGGTCGTCTCGGGGTGCTAAACGTGGAGTAGAAGTGAGAGAGAAGAGTGAAATGAGCAAGGAAAGTCGGAAGTCTCGCATGCTATTTATAGGGTGAATTCTCGGGATTCACGTCGTGAACATGGGATAGTTTACGTCGTGAGTTTGGTCTGTAGACGCGACGCCTGGTGGTCTAGTTCTGGCACACATCAGTCATAGACTCACGTCGTGAGTCCCTTGCTCACATCGTGAGTCTCGGATAAGGTTGGTGTGCGTGCCTCGAACTTCATAAATTCATATCTCTCGCATACGAGCTCCGATTTTGACGTTCTTTATATCCACGCGTAGGTGAGAATATACTCTACAACTTTCATTTAGACTCCGTTGGCTAATTTTGAATTTAATTTTGAATATTATATTTTAAATAGGCCAGGACAGGATAATTCCGTTAAAAATCCATAACTTCTTCATCCGATGTCCATTTTCGTCTATCCTTTTACCGTTGTACTACTATTGTCGAGACCTTCAATTCTCGTTTAGGTTGCGTCGGCTAAAAATCGCTCGATCTTTATTTCAACTTTTTAGCTGTCTACTGCTGTTCTGAAACTTAGAAAAATCATAACTTCATCATACGAAGTCAGATTTGGGCGTTCTTTTTATACATGCTCACGGTTTAACATAATCTACGACTTTCGTTTAGATACTTAAGGCTAAAAAGTATTTTATTGAAATTTCACTTTTACACTTGACAGTGTTTTACCGGTTTTGTCGTGAATCTTCGATTAGTCGTAACTTCTTCGTTATAACCCGAATTTGAGTGTTCCTTATATTTTTGAAAACCTTGACAATATATCTAACATTTTATGCAACCCAATTGAGACTTTAGAACACTACATTTTTGACGCTATTTTTATTGATTCAGAAATAGTTTATAATATTTGACTTTTTGAACATTACATTGACTCGGAATATCGGGTTGTCACAACTTGTAACCCCCGAATATAAGAAAATTGAGTGATATATTTGGGGTTTAGCATCGCAAATTAAAGGCATGGTGATCGCATCAAAGCCTACGACTTATGACATCACCAAAAGAATAGCTCATCGGCTAACCCTCACAGAGATCCAAGGAACAGAAGTGGTCTCAAAGGCTGAATCTCCTAAATCTGGAACAAACAAGCGCAAGTTTAATAGGAAGAATCCCAAACAATCATCTGAGAAAAGAAAAGAAGTGGCAACCAATTATGCAGCTACGACAGCAGTACCCACACAACCAAAATCTTCATGGTGCAATCAGTGCAACCGTCATCATCTAGGTGACAGTTTTGTCTGCACGACGTGCAAGAAAAAGGGGCATACTACTAGTTACTGCAGGAGCGCAACACCTGCAACAGTGAATCAGGGAACAAATACTAGAACAAGCCGTGGTGAAGGAAGAAAGTGCTATGAGTGTGGGGAGGTTTGACACATCAAGAAAGAATGTCCAAAGTTAAGGAGTCAAGGAGGCATAGGACGTGGCAGGGCGTTTATGATCGGAAGCAGAGAGGCTATCCAGGACCCTTCGGTCGTATCTAGTACGTTTCTTATAGATAATTTATATGCTACTATACTCTTCGACTCTGGATCAGATCAAAGTTTTATAACTCCGACGTTTAGAAAATTGTTAAGTCATAAGTCTAGTAAATTAAAGGAAATCTACGAAGTAGAAATCGCTAATGGTCAAACTGAGAGAACACATGACATCCTAGAAAACTGTCTGTTAACTCTTAATAACTACTTTTTTCACGTCAACCTCATGCCAATGCCTATCGGTAGTTTTGATGTCTTAATTGGCATGGATTGGTTATCTTCACACCGCGCCGAAATTCTATGTCATGAGAAAGCCATACGACTACCCTTACCAAACAGCGAAGCCCTGATTATCTATGGTGATAAATCTGGGAAGAACCTCAAAGTCATCTCTTGTACTAAGACCCAGAAATATCTACATAAGAAATGTAGCGCATTATTTGCCCACATTGTAGATAGGAAGAGAAAGACAAAAGAAATCAAGGACATACCTCAAGTATGTGATTTCCTTGACGTGTTTCCTGAAGACTACCTGGAATACCTCCCGTCCGACAAGTCGATTTTCGAATCGACTTAATTCCAGGAGCAGCACCAGTAGCGAAATCTCCTTATCGGTTGGCTCCATCTGAAATGCAAGAATTCTCTAGCCAACTACAAGAACTTCTTGACAAAGGCTTTATCCGACCAAGTTTTTCACCTTGGGGAGCACCAATCTTGTTCTTCAAGAAGAAAGACGGATCCTTTCGAATGTGTATTGATTATTGGGAGCTGAACAAGCTAACGATCAAGAATCGTTATCCGCTTCCGAGAATTGATGATCTATTCGATCAACTGCAAGGATCCAGCTACTACTCAAAGATAGATCTCAGATCAGGATACCATCAACTCAGAGTACAAGAAGACGACATTCCAAAAACAGCATTTAGAACTCGTTATGGTCATTATGAGTTCTTAGTTATGTCTTTTGGATTGACCAATGCCCCAGCAGTGTTTATGGATCTCATGAATCGTGTTTGCAAACCATACCTGGATAAATTTGTGATCGTATTTATCGATGATATATTGATATATTCACGAACCAAGGAAGAACATGGTCAACACCTGCAAATAATCTTGGAACTACTAAGAAAAGAAAAGTTGTACGCTAAATTCTTCAAATGTGAGTTTTGGATTAGAGAAGTACAATTCTTAGGTCATGTAGTTAGCAACGAAGGAATTCATGTTGACCCATCCAAAGTTGAAGCAATCAGGAATTGGGAAGCACCAAAGACGCCAACAGAGGTGCGTCAATTCCTAGGACTTGCTGGCTATTACCGTAGATTCATAGAGAACTTCTCCAAAATAGCCAAGCCGCTTACAACATTAACCCATAAGGATACGAAGTTCAACTGGGAAGACAAACAAGAAGCTGCTTTTCAGAAACTGAAGCAAATGTTGTGTAGTGCACCAATCCTATCCCTTCCAGATGGAACAGAAGATTTCGTTGTATACTTCGACGCATCAAATCAAGGATTGGGATGTGTGTTGATGCAAAGAGGAAAAGTTATCGCCTACGCATCACGACAACTTAAGGTTCATGAGAATAATTACACTACCCATGATCTTGAATTGGGTTGCACTAAAAATTTGGAGACATTACTTATACAGTACTAAGTGTACTATTTTTACCGACCACAAGAGTCTCCAGCACATCTTCAACCAAAAAGATCTTAATATGAGACAACGAAGATGGGTCGAATTGTTGAATGATTACGAGTGTGAGATTCGTTATCATCCCGGAAAGGCAAATGTGGTAGCAGATGCCTTGAGCCGGAAATAATATATTAAAACCCGACGAGTACGAGCATTAACTATAACTATCCATTCTAACTTTACCACACAAATAAGAGAAGCTCAATTTGAGGCTCTAAAAGAAGAAAACATCAAGAACGAAGCTTTGCGAGGAATGGAAAAGCAACTTATACAAAAAGATGACGGAACGCGACACTTTATGAACCGAATTTGGACGCCTAAGTTCGGTGGAGTCAGGGACTTGGTCTTAGAAGAAGCCCACAAGTCCATATATTCCGTACATCCAGGCTCTGACAAAATGTACTTAGATTTAAAGGTACATTATTGGTGGCCCAACATGAAGGCAGAAATTGCTACTTATGTGAGCAAATGTTTGACTTGCTCTAGAGTAAAGGCAGAACATCAAAAGCCTTCAGGTTTACTTCAACAACCGGAAATACCTAAATGGAAATAGGAGCAGATATCAATGGATTTCATCACTAAGTTACCTAAAACTCCTAGTGGGTTCGACACTATTTGGGTAATAGTCGATAGGTTGACTAAGTCCGCCCATTTCTTACCAATTAAGGAGAACGACAAGATGGAAAAGCTAACTAGAATTTATTGTCAGATTGCATGGAGTTCCAAATTCTATTATTTCTGACCGAGATAGTAGATTCACTTCACGATTTTGGCAATCTCTACAAAAATCCTTAGGAACACGTCTAGATATGAGTACAGCTTACCATCCACAGACTGATGGTCAGAGTGAGAGAACCATTCAGACTTTAGAAGATATGCTCCGAGCCTGTGTAATAGACTTTGGAAATGCGTGGGATACTCATTTACCGTTAATTGAGTTTTCCTACAACAATAGTCATCACACCAGCATCAAGGTTGCACCGTTTGAGGCTCTTTATGGACGAAAATGTCGTTCCCCACTGTGTTGGGCAGAAGTTGGAGATACACAGATGGCCAGAGAACATACAGGTGATACCTTACGTACTGGACCAGAAATAATCCACGAGACAACTGAAAAGATCGTGCAAATTAAGGATCGATTAAAGGCTGCGCGTGATCGTCAAAAGAGCTATGCTAACGTAAGACGTAAGCCTTTAGAATTCCAAGTTGGAGATAAAGTAATGTTGAAGGTCTCTCCTTGGAAAGGCGTAATTCGATTCGGAAAACGAGGCAAACTAAACCCACGGTACATAGGACCTTTTGAAATTCTAGCAAGAATTGGTTCTGTTGCATACCAACTTAAGTTGCCTCAAGAGCTAAGTAATGTGCATGATGTTTTTCACGTATCAAATCTCAAAAGATGTTTTTCCGATGACACTCTTGTTATACCTCTCGAAGAGATACAAGTTAGTATGAAACTCAACTTTGTAGAAGAACCTGTTGAGATCATGGATCGAGAAGTCAAACGATTAAAGCAAAGTCGTATTCCCATAGTGAAAGTTCGATGGAACTCTTTACGAGGACCTGAATTTACTTGGGAACGTGAAGATCACATGAAAGAAAAATACCCCCAACTGTTTGAAGAAACCCCATCCATAAGATAAATTTCGAGACGAAATTAATCTAACGGGGGGAGAATGTAACACTAGTCAAAATAGGTCAATAGACAATCACATGTGATTATGCCAATCATGTAATGTGATTTTGTTAAACTAGTAATATGATAAGAGTGCTATGTAGTTCATGATAAATTCTAATACAAATATGAACTTTCTTTATGATACAACTCAAAGTATACGTCCATACGATTCCAAAAATATAGAGAATGTCTGAATCTGACTTCGCATGAAGAAGTTATGATAAACCGAACACTATAAATCTATATAATAAAAGGAATTTAAAATAGACTTAGAATTAGCTATTGGAGTCTAAAAGAGAGTTGTAGTACTTGTAAATACCTACGTATGCATATAAAGAACGTCAAAAACTGAGTTTGTATGTGAAAGTGATGACCTTCCGAAGATTCAGCTGTCAGAAACCCTAATCTGACTGAGCTCACGACGTGAACACAGAACTCACGATGTAAGGAGTCATTTATCCACATCTCGGAATCTAGAAGGTGTGTGACAAGGCTGCGAGGGGATAAGATCCAAACTCACAACATGATCAAGGATATCTCACGACGTGAGGAGTCACATGGCCACCTTTCGAAGCTAGGGACGCAAATGGCAAGTCTACGGGGATAAGATCCAAAACTCACGACGTGAGCCTTATAAAACTCACGACGTGAGGGTCCAAAATCCTTACTATAAATAGCAGGTCCGACTTCAGCCATTCTTACACCTAAACTTCATTCTCCTCTCTCCTTTGCTGAGACCATCTTGCATCCCGAGCCCCGACGACCTTGTATGCTGACCGTTTCTGCTTAGATTACATAAAATCATGCTACTAGGGTGAGTTTCACGGCCCCACTTTCTAATATTTCAGGGGAAAACGCATTCTAAATATTAAATATACATTATTATTATGTCTATATGATAATATATAGTTATAATAGTCGGGGTATAGTTGTTCTAAATATAATATTTTGAATATATACAACTATTATCAACCTGTCGGCATGTTATTTTACTAATGTAGATCTTGAGTTGTACTTAGGATTCTATATATGTTGTGTGTGATATAGTTCCGAAGTTATATTCGGAAGTTCTATATGTTAAGTTATAATGTATGTTGCTATTATTGGTTTTATGTCAAGATAAAACTTGGTATGTTATATGTTGTTATTGTTAGTTTTATGTCAAGATAAAACTTAGTATGTTATATATATTGTTATTGATAGTTTTATGTCAATATAAAACTAGGAACGTTATATGTTGTTATTATTGGTTTTAGGTCAAGATAAAACCTGGTTTTACTTCAAGATATAGTTGTTATACTGCCTAAATGTTATGAAGTTAGGAGTAATGTTTAAAAGCATAGTCTAGTAACTTAGGGTTTTAGACATGAAAATGCTTTTGTTGTTAAAGCTATAGGAAGCCGTCGAAGTCTACATGAGTAATTGTATTCATCAACTAAGATTGGGGATCTTAGCGGAAATCCTCTGAACTGTAACCGTTAATCCCGTGTGAGCGAGGAAGTCATGTATAAATAGTATACGGGTTGACCACCCCACTTGTGATTGTTAGCTACAGTCAACCAAAAGCGAGTGATGAACTATCCTTTTACTTGTTATTGTTCCGGCGTTGATGAAGTGTACGGTGTTGTTCTCATGGTAAATCATGAGTGTATTTTATCAGAGGTATTATGTCACAGCCGCGGTTACAAGCTCATGGTAGCAAATTGTTAGAAGCATTATAGTTTGTCGTATACAAGTATTAATGTTAAGTATAAGTTTCCCCTACTTATACCTTAGGTTTAAGGAATGTTTAGGTATAACACTTAATTGATAAGAAAACTATTATACCTAATATACCTACTAAATGTTGGAGGGTCAAAATGATACTTTCAACGATATACTTTTGAACGTGGAAAAATGTATTATTTTATGGAGTCAAAACCTGTGGACTCACCAACTTTATGTTGACGTATTTTAAAATGCATGTGTTTTCAGGAACTTGAAAAGCTGGTATGTATTCGAACAGAAGAAGTTTTACTATTACCTTTCTGTTCATTAAGAAGTATGCCATAGTCGGATATTATGTAATAGGTTCTAGAAAAACAGTTATGTAACTTTCAATTATCAATAAAGGTATGTATTTTCTTAGTACTGTTCAATGTATGTTATATAACTGTGATACGAAGAATGAGGTTACACTACCCGGTGTTTCCGCCGATGGCTGGGGGTGTGACAAGTACATACCAATTATAGTTATGGACTTAGACACCTTATCCTACAGTCTCCCACTTGGATAAGTCTAATAACTATAGTTGCAAGTACGACTTCAGGAACCGACTATCAATCGTAGCTCTTAAAAGCCTTTTTCGAACTGTGACGCGCCATTTACATAAGGGATCATATGATCCTCTGTTCTCATGATATCAGCCGGACAAATACATGGAACAACGTCATACTTATTGTCCAATAGTTTGTTTCCCTATTTCCGATTTGTTTGACATAGAACTTAATCGAACACATCAATTGAGTTCTGACCGGGCCCGACACATAAGTCAAAACAAAATCATCGAGGGGCCTAAGATATTGTTTTTAATCCTCCAAGGACTAAAAGGAACAGATAAACTTTGACAGTATATGCTTGTGCTAACTACTTGTTAAGTCATACACAATAGTGTGTTTTATAACATCAAGATACTGATGCGGTTTCGCACTATCAATATACAACCAACTCATACTCAACAACTCATATATCTTGGTTTGAAGACTTATATGATATTATCGTCTCACGATCACTCGTGATAAATTCCATGAAGTGATTCAAGTGATCGTGGGTTTAATCCAATACTCAGACCTTATGAGCACTCATGAATGTTGTAGCAAACTTTGATATGTGTAATACACTTCAGACAATCTACAAGCCAAATTCATGACAATCTTGCCTCAATACCTACTTCTAAAGTATGATCGATTGTGGACAGTTTGAATAATATAATTATTCTGGAACTCAAAACATGCAAAATGAAACAATAGTAAAGGATTGACACAAGATAGTAACACTACTTATAAATAAAAAACACCTTTTATTCAATCATCAAATGTCAATTACATTTCAACTATTACAAGTTTCTAAAATTCTATCTAATCATTAAAACTAATATCGTCCTTCAGCCCGATGCGCTCGCATGATGTAAGTGCTTAACCCTACTATGTCCCTTCATGAGGGGATCTGCTGGGTTCTCCTATGACGATACCCTCTTTGCTACGAGGATTCCTTCTATTCGATGTCTTATGAAGTGGTATTTTTTGTCGATGTTCCTGGATCTGCCATGATCCCTTGGTTCCTTGGATAAGGCAACCGCACTCTCACTGTCACAGAAAATCTCCATTGGCTCCTTTATAGCTGGTACAACTCTAAGGTCTCCGATGAAGTTCTTCAGCCATATTGCCTCCTTCGTCGCTTCGCTTGCTGCTATGTACTCTGATTCGCACATTGAATCAGCTACAGTCTCCTGCTTGGAACTTTTCCAAGTTATTTCTCCTCCATTCAGGGTAAATACCCAGCCCGACTGAGTGCGGAAATTATCTCTGTCAGTCTGAAAACTGGCGTCACCATACCCCGTTACTCTCAAGTCATCACTCCCACCGAGGGTAAGGACCCAGTCCTTAGTCCTCCATTGGTACTTAAGAATGTTCTTAACCGCAGACCAATGTGCTTTACCAGGATTCCCTTGATATCTGTTGACCATGCTCAAAGCATAGGCCACATCAGGGCGAGTACAAGTCATAGCATACATGATCGAACCAACTGCGGCAACATATGGTACTCGACTCATCTCGGCTATCTCAGCCTCTATACTCGGACTCTGAGTTTTACTCAACTTGGTATTGGCTTGGATGGGTAAGTCACCTTTCTTGGATTCCATCATGTTGAATCTTTTCAACACCTTATCCAAGTAGGTACTTTGACTAAGTCCAATCAGTCTTTTACTCCTGTCTCTCAATATCCTAATCCCCAGAATATAGGCAGCTTCTCCGAGGCCCTTCATAGCGAAACACTTCCCAAGCCAAGACTTAACCTCCTGGAAGGTTGGGATGTCATTTCATTTTAGAAGTATGTCATCCACATACAACACCAGAAAACTAACTGTACTCCCACTAGCCTTGACATACACACATAACTCATCCTCGCTTCTCGAAAATCCAAACTCTTTGACTTTCTCATCGAAAGAAATATTCCATCTGCGAGATGCTTGTTTCAATCCATAAATGGATTTCTCAAGCTTACACACTCTATTAGGATACTTTGCATTGACAAAACCCTCTGGCCGACTCATGTAAACATCTTCAGCCAACTTCCCATTAAGGAAAGTGGTTTTGACATCCATTTGCCATATTTCATAGTCATGAAATGCACCAATGGCTAGCATAACCCTAATAGACTTAATCTTCGCTACTGGTGAGAAGGTCTCGTCATAGTCAACTCCCGGAGTTTGAGTAAAGCCCTTCGCAACCAGTCGCGCCTTATATGTGTGTACTTTCCCATCCATGTCGGTCTTCTTCTTGAAGATCCATTTGCACCCGACTGTCTTACGACCCGGTACATTCTCAACCAAGTTCCAAACTTGATTGTCATACATGGAATGAATCTCGTTATCCATAGCCTCTTTCCACTTTGCAGAGTCGGGGCCTGCCATGGCTTCCTTGTAATTGTTAGGTTCATCAAAATTTACCAGTGTGCTATCACTGATAAATGTATCACCCTGAGATGTTATATGGAAACCATATAACACAGGTGGAACACTAACTCTACTGGAATGCCTCAGAGGTACGGACTCGTCAACTGGATCAATAGGAGTTTCCTCCTCAGGTTGATTGCTAGTGTTTGAGGTTCCTTCGCCGCTTGACTCTTGAAGCTCTTCAACATCAATTTGCCTCCCACTGTTTCCTTGGCCTATGAGTTCTCTCTCGTGAAAGACTCCTCTCCTCGCAACGAAGACAACATTGTCACTCGGTCTGTAGAAGAGATATCCAAAGGATTTCTGTGGGTAGCCGATGAAAATACACCGCTCACTACAAGGTTCGAGCTTGTCGTGAGTCTCACGCCTCACTAAAGCCTCGCAACCCCAAACTTTGAGGTGTGCTAACGAGGGAACCTTCCATGTCCACATCGCGTGAGGTGTTTTGGCAACCTTCTTAATTGGGACTAAATTAAGGATATGGGCGGAAGTCTCTAAGGCATACACCCAGAATGAGATAGGTAACGAAGGTCGACTCATCATGGAACGAACCATGTCCAACAAGGTTCGATTGCGCCTCTCAGCCACACCATTAAGCTGTGGTGTCCAAGGCGACGTCAATTGTGAAACAATCCCACATTCCTTAAGATATTCTAGGAACTCGATACTAAGATACTCACCACCTCGATCAGATCGGAGCATCTTTATCTTCCTGCTCAGCTGATTCTCCACTTCTTGTTTAAACTCTTTGAATCTTTCAAAGGTTTCTGACTTATGTTTGATTAAGTAGATATAGCCATATCTGTTGTAATCATCAATAAAAGTCACACAGAAGCGGTTAGCACCCCTTGTGGCGGTTCTGAAAGGTCCACACACATCAGTGTGTATGAGATCTAACAAACCTTTACCCCTTTCACAAGTACCAGTGAAGGGTGATTTAGTCATCTTTCCAAGCAAACAAGATTCGCAAGTGTCATCTGACCTTAAGTCGAATGACTCCAAGACTCCAGCCTTTTGGAGTTGGCCTATGCGCTTCTTGTTGACATGTCCAAGACGACAATGCCACAAGCATGCCTTATCCAAATCATTGGAAGAATCAATGTGCATCACATTATTTCTTAAGTTGTCTACAACCATCACAGTTTCATATACATCATTACAAGGAAATTCTTTAAAATAAAAAACACCATTATAAAAAGCATTAATAGCACCAATTTCATTATCAAATGAAAAACAAAAACCTTGTTTGTACAAACCATGAAAGGAAATAATATTTCTCGCCATTTCAGACGAGTAGCAACAATTATTCAAATCTAATTCTAGCCCACTACTAAGCAATAAAGAATAAATTCCAATCTTGGTGACAGGTGAAACCTTCCTATTCCCCATGATCAAGTTCATCATCCTGTGCTCCACATCCTTACTTCTTTTTAGTCCCTACAAATCAGAACAAATGTGAATTCCACAACCTGTATCAAGGACCCAAGAACAAGAATGTGATGAGTTATTAGATAGAATAGTATAAATACCTACATGGGTGGCCTTAACCTTCCCATCCTTTACATCCTGCAAGTATTTTGGGCAGCTTCGCTTCCAGTGCCCTTTATCATTACAATAGAAACACTCTGCTTCCTTAGGAATGGAAGAGGGAGCAACAGAACCAGCTTTGGTCCCACTAGAAGAGGATCCATCAAGAGACTTTCCCTTGCGGATCTTGGAGGGAGCCTTCCTCTTCTTCCCTTTCCCATGTCCAATTGCCAAGACAGGTGTAGTAGTTGTAGGAGTAGGAACAACATTTTTACCTTTGAGACTACTTTCAGCAGTCCTCAAAAGGCCTTGAAGCTTTCTAAGAGTGACCTCCTCCTTATTCATATGATATGTCATACAGAACTGATCATAACATGGAGGTAAGGAGTGTAGGATGATATTTATGGCCAACTCCTCATCGAAGTTCACATTCAACTTCAGCAAGCGGTCAATAAACCTTTGCATTTTCTGTAAGTGGGCCGTGATGGATTCACCATCCTTCATCTTTATTGTTATCATGGAGGCGATGATTTCAGACCTCTCTTGACGAGCACTCTGATGGTATCTTTCCATCAGGTCTTGCTGCATCTCAAAAGGGTAGAAGTCCTCATAGGACTTTTGGAGTTCAGCTTTCATAGTGGCCAACATGATACCTGACACCTTGGTGGCATCCTTCTCATGAGTCCTAAAATCAACGGTCTCCTCAAGAGTAGCAGAAGACTCATCAATTTCATTAAGCTCCTTATCGAGGACATATTACTTGTCCTCATAACGAGTGACCATCTTGATGTTCCTAATCCAGTCATTGAAGTTGGTACCATCAAAGATGACTCTCCCACACAAGTTCATGAGAGAGAAGGAGCCAGAAGGGTTTGAGCCAGAAGCAGTGTTAAAAGACAACTGAAAAAGAAAAACAAAGTTTAGATTAGAAAATAATCCTTAATATAACACCCAAAATGAAATATTAAGGCTAGGACCCAACACAATATTTTACAATTTGGAAGAGGGATGCCATAATCCAACTTGCAAAATATTTGAAGGTAGGTAAATGACGATTTACCAATTTCCACCATGAAAAACGAAATTGATTATTAAGTTTTAATTGGATTGAAATTCCTAGATTCTTTTAAGATTCATTGAACTTTTCAATGGCATGTTTAAATCTCGATTATGCCCTTCAAGTTTGTGACTGGGATACCGAGGATCACAAACAAGGTGTGAATAACCATGCAAATTTACTTGGTACACTTGAAGTCAATTATCACCTAATCAATGTGCCGGTTAACTACACACGCTCCATTGATCTATGACAAACATCAAGCTACCCTTTTCCACCCTTACTAGTCCATGTTAGTGTGTCGGTTAACCACACACGCTCCACTAACAACTTGGCAAGGTGTAAAGTGCAATTTCATGGATTATCATCAAATTCACATTTTTCCTAAAGTAACTAAGATTGGGAATTTAGTAAAAGTTTAGTTACTTTATAATTATCATCATACTTTTAATGAGAATTAATGTCCTATCCTACCCGTTCGGCTAACGACCCTCCACCAATCAAGGAGGCGGTGGGTGAGAGTGGACACCCATTAATCTGCCATTTTATAAGCAGTAACCTTATACCCCTTATAGACCGGCTTCATGAATGAGACCTACTAAAAGTAAGACGGACTTGTCTTATACATATATATATTATTAAACTTATAATATTTTAATAGTATAAGGGTTGAATTTTAAACTTTTAAAATTCTAGGGTTTGGAATTAAAGTGTTCATAAGTGTGACTTTAAAAATTCCAAAACTTGAGGGCAAGTTTTGAAACTCTTCAAAACTTTTCATTTCCATAACTTATGAGTTTAATGACCTTTTAAAGAAAACACTTTTCATTTTCCATAACTTGAGGACAAGTTATGGAGTTCATTAAAAGCATTTAAATCAATCTTTTAATTAACACAATAATCAAATAATTCATCCATGATCTAGTTAAACTCATAAGAACAAGATAATTCATATCAACAATCTTCAAGAAATTAGCCTAATCATATAAACTAATACAAATCTTGAAATTATGACAATTATCTTTTAATTGGATAAGCATGATCATTACCATATCAAAAAACAGATTTCATGGTTCAAAAAACAGTTTGGGGGTAATGATCCTACTCTAATTCTGGCCAAAAACTCAAAATTCTACACACAGGAGCACCAACTCGGCGAGTACATGAACTGGACTCGGCGAGTTGGTCTGTTACTGAGTGGACTCGTCGAGTCAGCCAGTGGACTCGGCGAGTTCACCAGTCAGATGCAAAAAATTCGATTTTTTCAACTTGGAAAACCAATAAGCATCAAGTATAACAGAAAACAATCCTAGGCTCTGATAACACTGAAGGGTTTTGAGCACTCTAACACCCTATGGTGCACATACAACCCTAAATCTTTTGGATCTATGTTTTCTCTAATTATACATGCAATTTGATTTTCCAAAGCATTATCCTAACTAGCATACAAAGCATGGGTACTTGAACAACAAAAACTAGTTAGGTAACATACCTCTTGTTGTAGCTTGTTAACATGAACCTTTAAGAGCCTAGCACCCCAAATGTGATGTATCAAATGCTTCACAAAACACCACCAACAATGGAGGACTGAGAGAGAGTTACTTGCACAAAATTGTATCTTATGATCTCCAAGAACAATTAGTGTCGATTTTAGGAGCTAAGGGACTTCTTTTATAGTGTGACAAAGTCTAGGGTTTCATCCATGTAAACCCTAATGAACATGACCTTTTATATTACTTAGTCTCCATGGATTAAACCTCCATGGACTACCATATTGGTTTAGCCCATCCTAAATAACCATAGGCCCACACTATAAGAATCATTGATTTACCAAATCAATCCCCGTACATTTAATTAGTCTCTTTTGATCAATAAATTAATTCCAAATTAATTCTTGATCAATATTAACTAAATAATATGATTTCATATTAATATATTAGAACTTATAATATATTAATAAATCATAAACAACCTCTACTCAAAAGTCCATCCTTTCAAATTGTTCCGATGAAATGCAACCCAAATGGACCATGCTATTTTTGGGTCAAGTACATACCAATTATAGTTATGGACTTAGACACCTTATCCACCAGTTGCTAGTATTAAGTTAGTACATTTCAAGACAACATTGTGCTTGTCACGATCTTATCCAGTTATGGTCATGCTATGTGAAGATCACTTGCATTGGGTATAAGTAGTAGTACTACAATGGGAACATCAAAGGTCATTGGATATGAAAAAAATGAGTTTCTTTAAAGTCAAAAGAAGCTACACACTTCATAGACAAAGATAGCTTGGGCTTTGATCAGTGACAAATAGCAACAGATAATGGGTGAAATCCAAGTGGGGAGAATCGACCCATAAGATGAAAGTGTGAAGAGAAGTTCGACTTTCGGTCCCTACGTCGAGGACCATGAAGGTGCAAGACAAGTAGATAAAAGTTTTTCGTCTAGTTTTAGTTATTTGGGGTAAAAGAAGAAAGAAGTATTCTACTAATAGATAGGCTATGAGTTTCTTGTGTAACATCCGGACTCCCAGGTATATTATTTATATATTTATTTTTGAGATCTATTGAGAAACTCGACGAGTTGGTGCCTCAACTCGTCGAGTAGAGACGAATTGACCACACGACTTTAATAACCGACTCGACGAGTCAGAGAGTCGACTCGCCGAGTTGGCGCTGTGAAATGAAACCCTAAAATATCTAGGGTTGGGGCCTATTTAAAGGAACTTATGTCTTCATTTCCACCTCACCAGCTACCCTACTCCCCTGTGTGAAACCCTAATCGGCCATTGAGCTAAGTGAGAGTGATAGAGCTAATATTTGAGTGTTTTGGTGAATCATATGAAAGGGAAGAAGTGGGATACAAGCAAGGAATGAGGAGAGGCTGTGGGATCCAGTAGTCTTTCGCTTGGAGTTTCTGTTGGAAGGTAAAAGCCATCACCTTGCTCATCATGTTGTTTAGATCTTGTTAATGAGGAACTTTTGGGGCTTTTTCCATATTTCCTTGAGATTTTGTATTACTTGTGCTTGCCAAGCATTGAGACATCAGATCTAGACCTTGTGAGGTCCATAGATTCTAAAGGTCCCAGCTTTATCCAGCCATAAAAGAGTTATTGTGCTTAAACACCTTAGTTAGAGCTTGTATTGGCATTATGGAGCAAATATGACATGCATGAACGTAAAGATCGAAGCTTTACGTGACATTCGAAACTTGGAAGGATAGATCTAGGGTTTGGAGTGGTAGATCTGCCTTAAAACGTCTAAATGAGAATTTGACTTAAGGGACTCGACGAGTCAATGAGCTGACTGGACAAGTCGGCTAGGGTTTTCCCCGATGAGTCTGGACAAAGGGTAACTCGGCGAGTTGATGAGACAACTCGACGAGTTAAGTTGGGTTTTCGCGATGTTCTGAAGAACAATAGGGACTCAGCGAGTCACATAGGTGCACTCGGTGAGTCAGGTCAACATGGACAGTTGACTTGAGTGTTAACTTCTGTTGACTTTAGGGTTTGGTCAAGGCAGGGATTATGGGGACCATGGAGGGGTAAAATGGTCTTTTACCCATCCAAGGAGTTAAAGAGGGACTATCATGAGTTTATTTATAGTTCTGATCTTTAAGTGTTAATTAGAGATGCTATTTACATGTAGGCGAGGGTTAGACTCTTCGAGGGGTATACAGTTTCCTTGCTTGATTACGAGGTGAGTCTTCTCACTATACTTACCTAGAGTGGTAGCCTTTGTGTGACCGGAGGGTCTTATGTGCTTATATTGAGTATTGTGATATCCTGCATTATTTCTTTGTGATTTATGTTGTGTATTATTTCTATGCCTTATTGAGTTAGGACAGGAGGGTCCAAACCGAGCTATGTGTGGTATTTTGGGTAAATCACTAAGTTTCGTGCTTACCGTGTTATGTGATATGAGTTTTAGGTACTTCTCAGGATCGCGGGAAGGCGCCGACTTGATTGTACACACACTTGAGATGGAGTTTATATTTTTTGGATCCTAGATTGTGTTTAAACAATTAATGAACATGTGTTTTTGATAACTCGAGATTTGGGGTTTTATGGTTGTGTTAATGAAAATGATGTGACTTAAAATGAAAAAAAATTGTTTGAAAATTTACGGTGTTACAAGTTGGTATCAGAGCCTTGGTTTGAGGGATTCGGATATACCTTCGGGTGTGTCTGGACTCAAACTGACGATTTGACAAAAAATTTCAAAATGAATGATTTTTCTAAAATGAGAAAGAGTTTTTAAGAGAAAATCGAGTTGGAGCAGTGTGTACAATCAGCCAGAGCCCGAACGGTGATTCCCAAAATACCCTTATTTATTTGTGTTATGAGATATTTATGAGATATTAGGGATGCATGCTAGAGGATAGGCTAGGTATTTCATATTTAGGGCTAGATTTTCCTGATTCATGATGCCTTAGCCTAGGGTATGCTGCTGAGTGATCTTATCTGTTATTTTCTCTGTGTGGATTGAGTAGGAGAGACTGAGCAGGAATCTTTTAGAGAGAGTTGAGTGATCTTGGAGAGATACCTAGATAAGCATAGGGGAATCTACCGAGAGAGTAGTTTGATATCTGTGAGTGTGACAACTCGAAATTTCTTTCTTATACAACCATTCATTTCAATCTAAGTCAGACTTATTTCTCCTAACTTTTAGCACTGTTTTGAGTCTGTTTGAGTGTTCTAAGCCTAGTACCTTCAAGAGGTAATTATAGGAGGTATACTCTAGAGTTATTTGTGCAACATTTAAGTCTCAAAACTCCAAGAGTTTGGAGTTTACGGCCATAACATGGAGTTTACGGCCATAACATGGAGTTTACGGCCGTAAACTCTAAGGTATAAATATGACACTTAGTCATTTTAGTCATTTTTACCATTTTCAAGCCTAGAAGTCATTCTCTCTCAAGTATCATCCGATTTTTCTTCTTGATCTTCAACTTTGTAAGTGTTTCCTTCCTTGATTAGTTGATATATTACAACATCTAGTGATTGTACATGATTTCATCCATGAAATCTCTTCATTTTGATAGATCTTCAAGTGTTCTTCATTTCACCAAGAACACCAAGCACACACACTAGTGTTCTTGGACCTTAAGCACCCATACAAGCTTCTATATTGTAAGTACACTTGCCTTAGCTTGTTATATACTTGAATCAGTTAGTTTACACCTAGAAAACATCAAGAACACAAGATCATAAGGTGTTTACGGCCAAGGCAATCTCCTTGGGCCGTAAACACTAATAAATGGGGCATTATGAGCCCTAATCTCTTCCAAAGCCTTGGAACCAGGTCTAGAATACTTCCAAGAATATTATAAGACCTTAAACATCAAAAGAACCAAGAGCAAGTGGTGTTTACGGCCAAGGCAAACACCTTGGGCCGTAAACACTAGTTAGTGGTGCATATGAGCCACCACTCCTCCCTAAGGCTTAAAACTTGGTCTAGAATCCATCCAACTTTAACTAAGGACCTTGAATATCAAAATGGTAGAAGTTACCACGGGTTTACGACCGTAAACCCATTAGGGCCGCAAACCCTAGGCCGTAAACTCATGGAGAGTTTACTCTTGGACCGTAAACTCCAAAGCAAATCCCTACAACCCTTAGATGCAACCCTATGATCTTCTAACACTTGAACCAAAGTGTTTTCCATGTTTTAGGGTGTCTTTATTTGCTTAATTAGTGTTATAATCACTAATTAGATACATATATGTGTCTTTATATGTTAAATAGGATCAGTGTGTGTGTGTTCAAGTCTTCACTTGACAACTAGCACCCTATCCAGCACTTTCATCCAAACCACTCACTACAGGTGAGTTCATACCCCTTAATCAACCTTTTAAATTATTTTAAATGCTTTTATGGGGGGAATACAAGTTGAATTATTATAGTTATTATATCAATCACATGTGATTGATAACTACCAAACAAGTGGATGTCTTACTTTTTAAACTGTGTTATCAAACAAACTACTTCAAATCGTTTTACAAACTCTTTTACATGCTAAATACTTTTATTAAACTCTTTTAAACTTATATTTTGTCAAATGTGTATCTATATAGATATAGTTATATAAATAGGATTGAAAGGACTTATGACTGATAGCTCACCTTACTTCCTGTTCCTGGTTTGGTTGTGGACTTAGGGTATCGGTTGTTTGTCCGAAGGTCGTTTGAATCTTAGTTATATATTATGTATATGTATATAGATATAAAAGTTCCTTCATTCAGTTCAATACCTTTGGGTAGCAAGGGTATACAATCATGTTCATTCATACAAACAACCTTACTAGTAAAGTATAATAGGTATAGTTTAGGAAGTTACTAATACTATTAGAAGAACAATGAAACATACAAAGAGTCAGTTCATACATGAGTCAATGCATACTGTTATGAGAAACTAAGAAAACATACATACATACTAGACAGAGAGAACATACAATACAACTAGTACATACTATACATTATACAAGAGAACATACTATTATAAAAACTAAGAGAACATACATACATACTAGACAGTGAGAACATGCAATACAACTAGTACATACATTACATATACAATTATACAATAACATAAATGTGGACCGTCGTTCGGGGCATGGCATCACCTGTCATGGCTCGATTTGTAGCCAGAATCTCCTAGAGGGAGAGCGTGAATTTGTGTATAGATCTATACTGGATTGACTATCCTACACCTTGTTGTTCGCTACAGTGGGACTTGCAAGTCTACGGGTGCCAAATGTCATTTCTTCCGACCTCTTTCATCGTCGTGTTATTAGTCGATAGTATGGAACAACTAGGTCACATCATACCTTAAGTATCAATTGGTTTAAGGTAGAAAGTACAGCAGTAGTTACTATAATACAACACTACAGTACTTTATTATTTCCCCATTGCATTCACATTGTGATCTTTTAACATAAAAAGGTAATGTAAAACTATATTTTTGATTAATGATAGTCACACTTGGGAAAATATACACTCTTACAAGAAACAAACATGCATTTCATTTGATGCCTTGGTAGAAGGCTACGTTTGGTAGAAAATATAGGATTTTCTAGGAGATTCAAACATTTACAAACATTTACAAACTTATACATCAAGTGCATACAAACATTTTCATACAAACAATGACACTAAAATGCTTATGAACTCACCAGCTTTAAAGCTGATAAACTCTTTCAAAATAACTTGTATTCTCAGGTCATCAGTAGACAGGTACCGATGCCAGGTTTTCAGAAGATGGAGCTCGTTCAAGACTCTCTCTTATTTTTGATTTACATTTTTGGTGTCTTATAAACTTCACAGAACACACTTGTATGAAACTATATTATTAATGCAATGGATGATGTTGTTGCTTGTTTACTACTATGCATTGTTGTGATACTGTACATGACGTCCTCCACCCCCAAACGATTCCGCCGTTCCGGGTTTGGGGTGTGACAGATTGGTATCAGAGCATTGTTTATAGTGTATCGAGTATATCAACCCATAAAAGATATATAAACTATAAACACAATGGGATTAAAAATACTCTGACCAAGAGTTTATTCTTTTAAATAATAAAATATTTAACTAAGTATACATACCTGCATTAATACTAAAATCAGTGTCACTAGGACAGAAAAAAGTATTACGATTGTTGGACAACACAATTAGACTTAGAGACATATGGTCAACCCTGGGAATGATATAGCCTGATCAACTATATTTTCCGAGGAGTGACTAGCAGGTGCCTAAGAGTGGTTGTGAGGTTGCAACAAGTCTAAAAACTTACCAACAATACTATAATGAAAACATTAGCACATAACATAAACTTAAAATACTATAGGAGTATTTTGTGATACTATAATTACTTATGTGCAAACTAAAAAGGTCTTTTTTAGTATGTCAATAGTTTCAGAGTGGATACGCTAAGGTTATATGTAACTAGGATGTCATAGACTTAGAATCTGTGATCTTTGCTTTACTTCTTGTTCCTTGTTTGGTTGTGGGCTTAGAGTTAGTGTCACTTATTCGAAGGTCTATCCTGTCTTGGTTACATATGACTGGTATGCACTACGCAAGTGTTGTAGTAACTGATAAAGATCATCGTATAATTATCTAATTAGTACGTCTATTTAGTTATATCTTATACCCCTTTTCTCGCGTAGATAACATGGCTGGATTCCATCTTCCCGGAGATCCATACTTCCCAAACGAAGGCAATGTTGGATGGCTTGGAGAAGAGTTGGAAGATGATCATCCAATCCCTTTGGATTATCACCTTGCTGAAGGCTTTTCTGATGGTTCTGACTACGAACCTGAAGTCAACAACCTACCCCCAGTAGCTCCAAACCCGAACCCTCGTCCAGCATTTCAAGGACTCACACCTCTATGGGCCACAAAATTAAACAGATGGAGTCAGGAACAGGGTCAACCCATACCCTACAATGGGGACCGAAGCTTCTACAATCTAAGCGAGGGAGGTTCAGCTGACCGAGTCCTACCCATCATGGTCCGTAGGATTGCTCGGAACACCGAGCAGGGTTGAGCAGCCATCGACCGAGTCGTGGAAATTGACGCCAACTCTGGTGTTAACACAGTCCGCATTCGTCAGCTAGAGTCTGCTCATGAAAGGACTCAAATCCATAATGCAGCCCTGCAGAGAGAACTTTCTGAAACCCAAGCTGAAGTCAGGGAACTTCGAGCTCGACAGGCAATGGCAGAAAGGCGCATGAGAGACATGGAGCGCCGTCTGTCAGAATTCAGGACTCATTCTAGTGGCTCTCGTCGTAGATAGAGCCTACTCAAATTTCTCTTTTGGATATAACTTAGTTTATGTAAAAACTCTAGTTTAATTTCCTATCTTTGTGAAGACCTTGATCTGTTAAGTCATGATTTGGTCTTAATTCTGTCAAAAGTTTCCCATCTTGGTTTGATGTAAGACCTACTTCTAGGTCGTTTTTCCCGAATTTGTTACATCTGTAATACCAGTATAGTTGACAGATATCTAGTATCATGGAATTTAATATCCAAATGCTATCATCTTTTAGTACTAGATTTACATTCAATCATACTATTCAATTGTGTTGTTGGGCTATGGAGAGTTAGTCCATGAGTCACTCTCATCAATTTATCTATTCTTACCATTATCGTCATCTTTGTAAACTTTTAGTTAAAAGATGCCTCCGCGCCGATCAGCGAGATGCAATCCTCCAGTAACTTCAACACCACCTACTCCTCAAATCGATACGGCAGCTCTAAATGCTGCAGTAGCTGCGGCTGTGGCAACAACCATGGCTCAATATCATTCTACAAGTGCCACCGGAGGTGGAACACCTGTTCATTCTACTCACGGTGAAGCCCCCGTGCGCTCGAGAGAGTGCTCCTACAAGGACTTCACAAACTGTAAGCCAAAGTCCTTTAAAGGGACTGGCGGAGTCATTGCCCTCTCGCAATGGTTCGAGAAGAGAGAATCGGTCTTCGAAATCTGCTCTTGTTCAGAAGGGAGCAAGGTCAAGTTCGCTGCTTGCACCTTCGAGGAAAAAGCTCTGACATGGTGGAATAGCCATGTCAAGTCACTATCTCTAGTAGTGGCAAATGCTATAGGCTGGGAAGCTCTTTGAGAGCTAATGATTGAAGAATACTGCCCGAGGGGCGAAATCCAGAAATTGGAACAGGAACTATGGAGCCTAACCATGAAGGGCTCCGACATAGTTTCCTATACCGCCAGGTTCAGTGAGCTGGTGGCCCTGTGTCCCAACATGGTTCACACATAGGGAAAGAAAATAGAGAGGTACATCTGGGGGCTGCTACCTCCATTTCAGGGGAACGTTTTAGCTTCAAACCCCACTACATTCGATAGTGCCAAGAGGTTGGCACAGAGGCTCATTGACCATGGGGTCCGTACCCCATCAGCAACAACAACCCTAGCCATCTCGGAACCCTCCAAAGCCGCTGACAACAAGCGGAAGTTCTGGGAGGATAAGAAGAAGAAGAAGGCTGCCAAAAAGCAGCAGGTCATGGCAATTCATGCTGTGATAGCACCTGTCGCTGCTGCTCCGGTAAAGCAGTACGCTGGAAGTTTGCCCAAGTGCAAAAATGCAACTTCCACCACACAGGAGCCTGCCGGGAAATGCAGTGCTCTAACTGCAACAGGAAGGGGCACACTGCCCGTTTCTGTAAGGCTCCGACAAAGCCAATCACCTAGTTCGCCGGCGCTGGCGTGGGCCAAGCTTGCTACGGTTGTGGCGAGGTGGGCCACTACAAGAGGAACTGCCCGAAGGCAGGGAACGCCGGCGGAGTGGGAAGAGTTTTGGCTATAGGCCACGAGGAAGCGGTTGTCGACCCCACAGTGGTCACTGGTACGTTTCTCCTCGATAACTCTTATGCATGCATTCTAATTGATAGTGGAGCGGAGAGGAGTTTCATGAACCAAAAATTGATCATTTACTTAAGCAACAATCACGAGCACTTAATGAACCGTTCACTATAGAAATGGCTAACGGAAAGACAGAGAGTACTAACTGCATATACATAGGTTGTACTCTAACTCTAGATAGCCACTCATTTTCAATCGACCTCATGCCGGTCTCAATTAAAAGTTTCGACGTCATTATCGGCATGGATTGGTTGAGTCTTCATCGTGCCGACGTCATGTGTTATGAAAAGGCTGTTCGCCTTAATCTGACGTCTAGCGAAACTCTAGTAATCTACGGCGACAAACCCGACACTAACCTTCACCTCATCTCAAGCATTCAAGCCCATAAATTCTTGCGAAAGGAATGTCGCGCATTCCTTGCTCATGTTGTCGATGTGAGGCAAGAAACGAAATACATTAAGAACATTCCAGTAGTACGCGATTTTCCCGACATCTTTCCAGACGAACTCACATGATTACCTCCACAACGTCACGTCGAGTTCAGATTTGACTTAGTTCCAGGGGCTACCCCAGTAGCCAAATCGCCCTATCGTCTAGCACCTGCAGAGATGCAAGAACTGTCCGGTCAACTTAACGAACTGCTCAGCAAGGGCTTTATAAGACCAAGCTTCTCACCCTGGGGAGCTCCAGTCTTGTTTGTCAAGAAGAAAGACGGATCGTTTCATATGTGTATCGACTACAGGGAGCTCAAAAAACTGACCGTCAAAAATCGTTACCCTCTGCCTCGTATAGACGATTTGTTCGACCAACTTCAAGGGGCGAACTTCTTTTCGAAAATCGACCTAAGATCCGGGTATCACCAATTACAGGTGTTAGGGGAGGATGTTCCAAAGACAGCCTTCCAGACTCGTGATGGACACTACGAATTCGTAGTGATGCCGTTCGGATTAACCAACGCGCCCGCGGTATTCATGGATTTAATGAATAGGGTGTATTGTCCTTACTTGGATCAGTTCGTCATCGTCTTCATCGATGACATACTTATCTACTCTCGTAGTAAGGAGGAGCATAGTCAACATCCTCAACAGGTCTTGGAAACATTACGATCGGAGAAGCTCTATGCGAAGTTCTCGAAATGCGAGTTTTGGATCCGAAGAGTCAAATTCTTAGGACACGTGATTAGCGAAGAAGGAATACACGTGGACCCTTCCAAAATCAAAGCCATTGAGAGCTGGTCAGCACCGAAGACGCCTACAGAAATTCGTCAATTTCTAGGCCTCGCTGGCTACTATCGCAGGTTCATTCAGAACTTCTCACGGATTGCAAAACCTCTTACGACGTTGACCCAGAAAGGCGTGGCTTTTGACTTGGAAGAGAAGCAGGAGAAAGCGTTCCAAACGCTAAAGCGAGCCTTATGCACCGCACCGATACTATCCCTCCCCGAAAGGATAGAAGACTTCGTGGTCTATTGCGATGCGTCAAATCAAGGGCTCGGTTGTGTGTTGATGCAGTGAGGTAAGGTCATCGCCTATGCCTCGAGACAGCTGACGACACACGAGGTCAACTACACCACTCACGATCTTGAGTTGGGAGCAGTAGTGTTTGCTCTGAAGATCTGGAGACAGTACCTGTATGGTACAAAAAGCACAATCTTTACAGACCACAAAAGCCTACAACATATATTCGACCACAAGGAGCTCAACATGAGACAACGATGATGGGTTGAGCTACTCAGTGATTACGAATGCGAAATTCGTTATCATCCCGGCAAGGCCAACGTAGTAGCTGATGCCCTAAGTCGGAAAGAATACTCTGGTCGTAGAGTCAAATCTTTGACTATGACTATCCATTCACACTTGTCCACAAAAATTAAGGAGGCTCAGCTCGACGCTATAAAACCTGAAAATGTGGTGGGTGAATCCTTAAGAGGGATGGATAAGAATTTGGAAGTCAAGGGTGGCATAGCCTTATATCTCATGGATCGGATCTGGACACCGAAACATGGTGGTTTCAGAGACTTGGTCATGACCGAGGCACACAACATTCGATATTCTGTCCACCCAGGTTCAGATAAGATGTATCTGGATCTCAAAAAGTTATACTGGTGGCCTAACATGAAAGCAGAGATTGCTACCTTCATAAGTAAAAATGCCTTACTTGCGCCAAGGTTAAGGTCGAATATCAGAAAGCCTAAGGATTACTACAACAGCCGGAGATACAGGAATGGAAGTGGGAGCGGATCACAATGGACTTCATAACCAAGTTGCCCAAGACAACGGGTGGTCTCGATACCATTTGGGTGATCGTAGACAGGTTAACCAAGTCCGCACACTTCCTGCCTATGAAAGAAATAGACAAGATGGAGAAGCTAACAAGAACCTACATTAGGGAGATCGTACGACTGCATGGTGTTCCTATATCAATAATCTCCGATAGAGATAGTAGATTCACTTCGAGGTTCTGGCAGTCGCTACAAAGTTCCCTAGGAACTAGGCTGGACATGAGTACAGCCTACCATCCACAGACCGACGGACAAAGTGAGAGGACTATACAAACCTCGGAAGATATCTTACGAGCCTGTGTGATCGACTTTGGGAAGGCATGGGGATACTCATTTACCCCTTGTCGAGTTTTCCTACAACAATAGTTATCACACGAGCATAAAGACTGCTCCATTCGAAGCCTTCTATGGCCGAAAGTGCAGATCCCCTCTGTGCTGGGCTGAGGTGGGTGACACCCAGTTAGCTAAAGGACAAGTTCCTGACAGCACTCTCACAGGTCCGTAGATCATTCGGGAAACGACAGAGAATATCGTTCAGATTCGTGAACGATTGAAAGCCTCTAGAGACCGACAGAAAAGCTACACAGATAAACGAAGGAAACCGTTGGAATTCCAGGTGGGCGACCGTGTTCTATTGAAGGTCTCACCCTGGAAAGGCTTGATACGTTTCAGAAAGCGTGGAAAGCTAAATCCAAGATACATAGGGCCTTTCAAGATTCTCGCTAGAATCGGCCCTGTAGCTTACAAACTCAACTTACCTCGCGAACTCAGTAACGTACATTCTACTTTCCACGTCTCGAACTTGAAAAAGTGTCTGTCCGACGAGACTCTTGTAATCCCACTCGATGAGATCGAGATCAATGAGAGCCTCAACTTCGTGGAAGAACCTGTAGAGATCATGGACCGAGAGGTCAAGCAAACGAAGCAAAGCCGTATCCCGATAGTGAAGGTTCGCTGGAACGCCAAGCGAGTACCTGAATTCACTTGGGAGCGCGAGGATCAAATGAAACTGAAATATCCTCATCTTTTTACTTAGTTATTTGTAACTACTTAATTGCTTAAACTCTAATTTCGGGAAGAAATTCCCTCTAACGGGGGGATGCTGTGACAACTCGAAATTTCTATCTTATACAACCATTCACTTCAATCTAAGTCAGACTTATTTCTGCTAACTTTTAGCACTGTTTTGAGTATGTTTGAGTGTTCTAAGCCTAGTACCTTCAAGAGGTAATTATAGGAGGTATACTCTAGAGTTATTTGTGCAACATTTAAGTCTCAAAACTCCAAGAGTTTGGAGTTTACGGCCATAACATGGAGTTTACGGCCGTAAACTCTAAGGTATAAATATGACACTTAGTCATTTTAGTCATTTTTACCATTTTCAAGCCAAGAAGTCATTCTCTCTCAAGTATCATCCGATTTTTCTTCTTGATCTTCAACTTTGTAAGTGTTTCCTTCCTTGATTAGTTGATATATTACAACATCTAGTGATTGTAGATGATTTCATCCATGAAATCTCTTCATTTTGATAGATCTTCAAGTGTTCTTCATTTCACCAAGAACACCAAGAGCACACACTAGTGTTCTTGGACCTTAAGCACCCATACAAGCTTCTATATTGTAAGTACACTTGCCTTAGCTTGTTATATACTTGAATCAGTTAGTTTACACCTAGAAAACATCAAGAACACAAGATCATAAGGTGTTTACGGCCAAGGCAATCTCCTTGGGCCGTAAACACTAATAAATGGGGCATTATGAGCCCTAATCTCTTCCAAAGCCTTGGAACCAAGTATAGAATACTTCCAAGAAGAGTATAAGATCTTAAACATCAAAAGAACCAAGAGCAAGTGGTGTTTACAGCCAAGGCAAACACCTTGGGCCGTAAACACTATTTAGTGGTGCATATGAGCCACCACTCCTCCCTAAGGCTTAAAACTTGGTCTAGAACCCTTCCAACTTTGAACTAACGACCCTGAATATCAAAATGGTAGAAGTTACCATGGGTTTACGGCCGTAAACCCATTAGGGTTGCAAACCCTAGGCCGTAAACTCATGGAGAGTTTACTCTTGGACCGTAAACTCCAAAGCAAATCCCTACAACCCTTAGATGCAACCCTATGATCTTCTAACACTTGAACCAAAGTGTTTTCCATGTTTTAGGGTGTCTTTATTTGCTTAATTAGTGTTATAATCACTAACTAGATACATATATGTGTCTTTATATGTTAAATAGGATCAGTGTGTGTGTTCAAGTCTTCACTTGACAACTAGCACCTTATCCAGCACTTTCATCCAAACCACTCACTACAGGTGAGTTCATACCCCTTAATCAACCTTTTAAATGATTTTAAATGCTTTTATGGGGGGAATACAAGTTGAATTATTATAGTTATTATATCAATCACATGTGATTGATAACTACCAAACAAGTGGATTTCTTACTTTTCAAACTGTGTTATCAAACAAACTACTTCAAGTCGTTTTACAAACTCTTTTACATGTTAAATACTTTTATTAAACTCTTTTAAACTTATATTTTGTCAAATGTGTATCTATATAGATATAGTTATATAAATAGGATTGAAAGGACTTAGGACTGATAGCTCACCTTACTTCCTGTTCCTTGTTTGGTTGTGGACTTAGGGTATCGGTTGTTTGTCCGAAGGTCGTTTGAATCTTAGTTATATATTATGTATATGTATATAGATATAAAAGTTCTTTCATTCAGTTCAATACCTTTGGGTAGCAAGGGTATACAATCAGGTTCATTCATACAAACAACCTTACTAGTAAACTATAATAGGTATAGTTTAGGAAGTTACTAATATTATTAGAAGAACAATGAAACATACAAAGAGTCAGTTCATACATGAGTCAATGCATACTGTTATGAGAAACTAAGAAAACATACATACATACTAGACAGAGAGAACATACAATACAACTAGTACATACTATACATTATACAATAGAACATACTATTATGAGAAACTAAGAGAACATACATACATACTAGACAGTGAGAACATGCAATACAGCTAGTACATACATTACATATACAATTATACAATAACATAAATATGGACCGTCGTTCGGAGCATGGCATCGCCTGTCATGGCTCGATTTGTAGACAGAATCTCCTAGAGGGAGAGCGTGAATTTGTGTATAGATCTATACTGGGATTGACTATCCTACACCTTGTTGTTCGCTAATAGCGGGACTTGCAAGTCTACGGGTGCCAAATGTCATTTCTTCCGACGTCTTTCATCGTCGTGTTATTAGTCGATAGTATGGTACAACCAGGTCACATCATACCTTAAATATCAATTGATTTAAGGTAGAAAGTACAGCAGTAGTTACTATAATACAACACTATAGTACTTTATTATTGCCCCATTGCATTCACATTGTGATCTTTTCACATAAAAAGGTAATGTAAAACTATATTTTTGATTAATGATAGTCACACTTGGGAAAATATACACTCTTACAAGAAACAAACATCCATTTCATTTGATGCCTTGGTAGAAGGCTACGTTTGGTAGAAAATATAGGATTTTCTAGGAGATTCAAACATTTACAAACATTTACAAACTTATACATCAAGTACATACAAACATTTTCATACAAACAATGACACTAAAATGCTTATGAACTCACCAGCTTTAAAGCTGATAAACTCTTTCAAAATAACTTGTATTCTCAGGTCATCAGTAGACAGGTACCGATGCCAGGTTTCAGAAGATGGAGCTCGTTCAAGACTCTCTTTTATTTTTGATTTACATTTTTGGTGTCTTATAAACTTCACAGAACACACTTGTATGAAATTATATTATTGATGCAATGGATGATGTTGTTGCTTGTTTACTACTATGCATTGTTGTGATACTGTACATGACGTCCTCCACCCCCGAACGATTCCGCCGTTCCGGTTTTGGGGTGTGACAGTGAGGGATAGAGTATTGTGAATTAGGATTCTAGGAGGAAGACTTGGGATGACTACAGATTGGTGTGGGAGGTAGTATTGGGCCCGTACTACTGAAAACACCGGATCTCTATGCAACCCAAGTAAGAATCCTCAGGATACTAAGGAGCGTGTAGGGGCGGGAATTCGAGTGTGAGTGTGCTCGAATGAGTTTCTGATTATTTTCGTGTTGTGTTTCAGAGACATGATGGTAGGTACACGCCACAACGCCGAGGGCACCAGTGGTTCCAGTGACGAGGAGATCCACAGGATCATCCATGCTGAGGTGGGCGCAACTATCCGAGAGGCGATACCGGAGATGTTTGGGTCTATTAAGATCACATTTATTGAGACTTTCGATGAGCGCTATGCGGCTGTTACTGAGGCTGCTACTGCCATAGCCACCGCAGCCCTAGCTGCTTCGAGACCACAGGGAGGTGACTCGTTGTTGTTCCGGGAGTTCAGCAACATGAAGCCACCAGAGTTTGATGGGACACAGGAACCGATTGTTGCTATGAGATGGATCTCTGACATTGAGGGATGTTTTTACACGTGTTCATGCCCTGAGCACTTGAGAGTTTGGTTTTCACTGAACCAGCTTCTCTTGGGAGCGAAAGACTGGTGGAAGTTTGTGACTGCCCGCTTTACTCCTGCAAAGCATGCTGCAGTGACATGGGAGAGGTTTACACAACTGTTCCGAGATGAGTATGTTCCCCAGGTGGAGAGGGAACGGTTAGCCCAGGAGTTTCTGTCTCTCAAGCTGAAGACAGAGACTGTGACCGAGATTTTGAGGATGTTCCATGAGAGGGCGTTGTTTTGCCCTGATCACATGTCTACCGATCAGGCACGTGTGAGCCGATATCTGAGCATACTTGTGACAACCCGAAATTTCTATCTTATCTAAACCCTACATTTCAATCAAAGTCCAACTTGCTTCTACTAACTTTTAGCATTGTGTTGAGTCTGTTTGAGCATTCTGAGCTTAGTACATCAAAGGATCAAATACTAGAATGGGTCAACAAAAGTTCCAAACCACCAATCATGCTTTAAACTCTCAAATTAGGAGTTTACGGCCATGAGACCATGGGTTTACAGTCGTAAACTCATGTTGGCCGTAAACTCCATGCATATATATGAAATCTTGGCCATTTTCATTCATTATCACACTTTCAAGCCTAGAACTCGGGTTTACTCTCAAGTATCATCAAGAACTTTCATTCCAATCTTCAATCTAGTAAGTAATCTTTCCATTTTCAACTTGATATCCTTCCATGTCTAGTGAATACACATGATTTCATCCATGAAATCTCTTCTTTTGGTTAGATCTTCAAGTGTTCTTCATTTCACCAAGAACACCAAGAACACACACTAGCGTTCTTGAGCCTTAAACACCCTTACAAGCTTCTATATTGTAAGTACTCTTGCCTTAGCTTGTTATATGCTTGAATCCCTTAGTTTACACCTAGAAAACATCAAGAAAACAAGATCAAAAGGAGTTTACGGCCAAGGCAATCTCCTTGGGCCGTAAACCCTAATTAAGGGTGCAAATGAGCCCTAATCCCTTCCAAAGCCTTGGAACCAATTCTAGAATACTTCCAAGAAGAGTATAGGACCTTAAACAACAAAAGAATCAAGAACACATGGTGTTTACGGCCAAGGAAATCACCTTGGGCCGTAAACCCTAAAAAGTGGTGCATATGTGCCACTATTCTTTCCTAAGGCTTAGACTTGATCATGGAGCACTTCATTATGACTTGTAAGACCTTATAACACAAAATGGTACAAAATACCATGAGTTTACGGCCGTAAACTCTTTGGACCGTAAACTCATGGCCGTGAACTCCCTTGATCATGCCATCTTGGCCGTAAACTCCAAAGTGAGGCCATACACCCCTTATATGCAACCCTATGTGGTTTAACACTTCATAACAAGTGTTTCCTAGTCCCTAAGGTTGTTACATTTCATGATTAGTTGTTATAAACACTAATTAGATGCATATATGTGTCATTATATGCTAAATAGGATCCGTATGTGCTCAAGTCTTCATTTGACACTTAGCATCCTTTACCGATCTTACATTTGCATCACTCACTACAGGTGAGTTCATACCCCTTAATCTATCTTTTAAATGATTTTAAATGCTTTTAAGGGGGGGGGGGAATACAAGTAGAAAATATGTTAGTTATATAATCAATCTCATGTGATTTATAACTATGTTTCAAACAAAGGATTTCATACACTTCAAACTGTGTTTCAAATCAAGGATTTCTTATACTTTCAAACTGTTTTATCAATCAAACCGCTTTTAAATCGTTTTATAAATTGACATCAAGTCATCAATATTTATTATTAAACTCTTTAAATGTTTTACAAAACTTCTTTTTAAACTTATATATTGTCAAATGCATGTCTATATATGTATAGTTATATAAGTAATGTTTAAAGGACTTAGGACTGATAACTCGCTTTATTTCCTTTTCCTTATTTGGATGTGGCCTGAGAGTATCGGTTATTAGTCCGAATGTCGTTTAAATATCAATTATATATTATGTATACATATGCAGATATAAAAATACTATCAATCAGTTCAGTACCTTTGGGTAGCAAAGGCATACCTTCATTCATTCAAACTACAGAAATTACTAGTAAACTATAATAGGTATAGTTTAGGAGAATACTATCATATACAAATACTATAACAGAAAATACTATAACAGAGAATACTTTAACAAAGAATACTAGACAGAGAATACTATAACAGAGAATACTATACAGAGAATAGTATACCGAGAATACTAAACATAGAATACTATTACTATAACAAGTATACTATAACAAGATTTAGAGATAACATAATGTGAGATACTACTTCATGACACATCGACCATTTCGTTATGTCACGTTTTGTAACCAGAATCTCCTGGAGGGAGAGCGTGAGTTTGCGTATAGATCTATACTGGATTGACTATCCTACACCTTGCTGTTCGCTACAGTGGGACTTGCAAGTCTACGGGTGCCAAATGTCATTTCTTCCGACGTCTTTCATCGTCGTGTTATAGTCGGTTTAGTATGGTAACAACCTCATCACATTTTACCTTATATAAGCCTTTTTGGTTTAAGGTAGTTATTACTTCAGTAGTTAATACAAATAATACTGCAGTACACATACATTTTCCCATTATATTCAAATTGTGATCTTCTCACATAAAGGGTAATATAAAACTATATTATGGTAATGATAGTCATATTTGGGAAAAGCTTCCACTTTTACAAAGAAACAAACATACAAAACAGTCAGCTCTTGGTAGAAGACTACTTTTTATACTAGTAGAAAATATAGGATTTTCTAGGAGTTTTTCAAACATATACAAACATTTACATTGAACATTTACAAACATTTTCATCAAACTTATACAAACATTGACACTAAATACTTATGAACTCACCAGCTTAAATGCTGATCAACTCTTTCAAAATAACTTGTATTCTCAGGTCATCAGTAGACAGGTACAGTCGACCAGGTTTTGAGAAGATGGAGCATGTTCAAGACTCGTCTTTTATTTTGATTCATTTTTGGTGTCTTATTACAATGAAAGAACACACATGTATGAAATTATACTATTAATGCAATGGATGATGTTGTTGCTTATTTACTACTTTGCATTGTTATGATACTGTACATGACGTCCTCCGCCCTAGAACGTTTCCACCGTTCCTGGTTTTGGGGTGTGACAGATTGGTATCAGAGCATTGTTTATAGTGAATCGAGTATATCAACCCATAAAAGATATACAAACTATAAACACATAGGTATTAAAATACTCTGACCAAGATTTTATACTTTTAAGTACTAAAATACTTAACTAAAAGTATACATAATTATATACCTACATACTTACTATAGAACAGTGTCATACTAGAACATAACAAAAGTATTTAATTGTTGGACACAACAGTCAAACCTTGACAGTTATGTAATCGTATCTGGGATAAATATAGCCTGATCAACTATATTTCTTTGAGATACGGTGAACGTGTGTCGGGGAGCGATTGGGGTGCTGCAACAAACCTAAAACTTACCAAATTATACATCTTCATATACAGAAGAACATGAGAACAAAACATAAATTAAAATACTATAGGAGTGTTTTAGACACTATCCATTAATAGAACAAACTTATTAGGATTAGCAGTAAGTTTTTCTTATAAAAACTTTTTATTTGTTTATCGCTTTATTTAAGAATTGTTATATAAATTTCTTACCCTACTTCTCGCGTAGATAACATGGCTGGATTCCATATCCCCGTAGACTCGTACTTCCCAAATCAGGGCAATGCTGGATGGCTTGATGAAGAGCCAGAAGATGATCATCCAATCCCTTTGGATGATCACCTCGCAGAAGGCTTTTCGGATGGTTCTGACTCCGAACCAGAAGTCAACAACCTACCTCAAGAAGTTCAAAACCCAAATCTCAACCCCCGACCTGCATTTCAAGGTCCCACACCCTTGTGGGAGACAAACTTGAATCTTTGGAGTGATGAACAGGGTCAACCATTACCCTTCAATGGAGACCGAAGCGTTTACAATCTCAGCGAAGGAGGCTCAGCTGACCGAGTCCTGCCCATTATGGTCCACAGGATTGCTCGGAATAATGAGCAAGGTAGAGCAGCCATCGACCGAGTCATGGAAATTAACGCTAACTCTTGCATTAACACGGTCTGCATTCGCCAACTCGAAGAAGCCATGGAAAGGACTGGGAGAACCAATGAGGCTCTGCAGCAACAGCTGGCTGCATCCCGAGCTGAAGTCATAGAACTCCGGGTGCGTCAGAGAGCTCATGAGCGACATCTTCAAGACGTAGTACGTTAACTGGCAGATCTGAGGGTTCGCCCGAGGAATACCCGTCACCAGTAGAAGATGTTTGACTCATCTTTTCTTTTGGTTTAAGGAATAGCCTTTCGTATCGGTGCTCTATGAAGCACTCTTCTGTAAAATATTCATGTCATTCAAGTACTTTAACTAGACTTCTAAGCTGTCAAAGTTTTACTACTTCTGATATGATGTAAGACCTACTCTTAGGTCAATTTTCCCCAAACTAATTACATCCTTAATATCAATGATATTGACAGTCATCTAATCTTTTGTAGAAATCTTTGTTCAAATACTTTCATTCTTGTAATTCTAGAACTCTATGGAACTCCTACTCTTATCTTGTTGTTGAACTATGGCGATTTAGTTCATGGGACTCATTCATTAACTTCACTATTGAATTCTTATCATTGTACTCATCTTTTAAACTTATATTTGAAAGATGCCTCCTCGTAAGTCAACAAGGCGTAATCCTCCGATTATTCCAACTCAAACACCACCTCCACCACCCCCTCCACAATTCGATACGGCAACTCTTAATGTTGCGGTAGCTACGGCTGTTGCTACAGCCATGGCACAATACCACAACAACCAGGGTACTGGTGGAGGTGGAACAGTCGTTCATTCCACACCAGGTGATGTCACTGTGCGCTCATGAGAGTGCTCTTATAAAGATTTCACCAACTGTAAACCCCGAATCTTCAATGGAATCGGTGGAATCATTGCTCTGTCGCAATGGTTCGAGAAGACGGAATCGATCTTCGAGATCTGTTCCTGTACTGAAGGAAGCAAGTCAAATTTGTTGCATGCACCTTCAGTGATAGAGCCCTGACGTGGTGGAATAGCCATGTCAAGTCACTAACTTTAATGGTGGCTAATGCTATGGGCTGGGAAGCTCTTAAAGGGCTGATGATTGAAGAGTACTGCCCGAGGGGCGAGGTTCAAAAACTGGAACAAGAACTCTGGAGCCTGACCATGAAGGGCTCCAACATAGTGGCATACACTACCAGATTTAGCGATCTGGTGGCACTATGTCCCAATATGGTTCCCAATGAGGGGAAGAAAATTGAGAGGTACATTTGGGGGCTGGTGCCTCCATTTCAGGGGAATGTCTTAGCTTCAAACCCCACTACTTTCGACAGTGCCAAGCGATTGGCACAGCGGCTCATCGATCACGGGGTCCCTACCCCGTCAACAACAACAACCCTAGCCATCTTAGAACCCTCCAAAGCCGCCGACAACAAGCGGAAGTTCTGGGATAACAAAAAGGGCAAATCAGCGCAGAACTCTGCCAAGAAGCAGCAAGTCATGGCTGGTCATGCCGTGATTGTGCCTGCTGCTACTGCGTCGAGAAAACCGTATACGGGGAATTTGCCCAAGTGCAATAAATGCACTTTCCATCATAATGGTGCCTGTCCGGAAATGCAGTGCGCTAACTGCAACAAGAAAGGGCACACAGCCCGTTTCTGTAAGGCTCCAGCAAAGCCAATTACCCAAGTCCCTGGTGCTGGCATGGGCCAGGCTTGCTACGGTTGTGGCGAGGTGGGCCACTACAAGAGGGACTGCCCGAAGGCAGGAAATGTTGGCGGAGTAGGAAGAATTCTGGCGATAGGCCACGAGGAAGCCGTAGCTGATCCTATGGTGGTTTTTGGTACGTTTCTCCTCGATAATTCATATGCATGCATACTATTCGATAGTGGAGCGGAGAGGGGTTTCGTGAACCAAAAATTTACTCATTTACTCAAACAAAAACCACATGCACTAGAGGAATCATTCACTGTAGAAATGGCAAACGGGAAAATGGAGAGTACTAACTGCATATACATAGGTTGTACTTTAACTCTAGATAGTCATTCTTTCCAAATCGACCTCATGCCGGTCTCAATTAAAAGTTTCGACGTCATAATCGGCATGGATTGGTTAAGTCATCTTCGCGCCGACATCATGTGCTTTGAGAAAGCAGTTCGTCTTAACCTCCCTAACAACGAAACTCTAGTTATTTACGGCGATAAATCAAGTACGAACCTTCGCATCATTTCGTGTATTCAAGCTCGGAAGTGCTTACGAAAGGAATGTCATGCATTCCTTGCACACATCGTCGATAGAAAACAAGAAGTGAAAGACATTCAGAATATCCCCGAAGTACGCGACTTTCCCGACATCTTTCCAGAAGAACTACCGGGATTACCACCACAACGTCAAGTCGAATTCCGTATCGACTTAGTTCCAGGGGCTACCCCAGTAGCCAAATCGCCTTATCGTCTGGCACCAGCAGAATTGCAGGAACTTTCCAGTCAGCTTAACGAACTTCTCAGAAAGGGATTCATTAGGCCAAGCTTCTCACCATGGGGAGCACCGGTCTTGTTCGTAAACAAGAAAGACGGATCGTTTCGTATGTGCATCGACTACAGAGAGCTGAACAAACTTACCATCAAGAATCGTTATCCTCTACCGCGTATTGACGACTTATTTGATCAACTTCAAGGAGCAAACTACTTCTCGAAGATAGATATAAGATCAGGGTATCACCAATTACGAGTGTTAGAGGAGGATGTCCCCAAGACAGCCTTCCGAACTCGTTATGGACACTATGAGTTTGTAGTAATGTCGTTCGGATTAACCAACGCACCAGCTGTAT
The DNA here is from genome assembly GCF_052849685.1 of Lactuca virosa. Taxonomy (NCBI): domain Eukaryota; kingdom Viridiplantae; phylum Streptophyta; class Magnoliopsida; order Asterales; family Asteraceae; genus Lactuca; species Lactuca virosa. The sequence continues at coordinate 338,494,159 of NC_136430.1, forward strand.
TCATGGATCTAATGAATAGGGTGTGCCGTCCTTACTTGGATGAGTTTGTTATCGTCTTCATCGATGACATACTTATATACTCCCGAAGTAAGGAGGAACATAGTCAACATCTACGGAAAGTCTTAGAAACATTATGATCAGCGAAGCTCTATGCGAAGTTCTCTAAGTGCGAGTTTTGGATTCGAAGAGTCGAATTCTTGGGCCACATTGTTAGCGAGAAGGGAATACACGTGGACCCTTCCAAAATCAAAGCCATTGAGAACTGGTCAGCACCGAAGACACCTACGGAAATTCGTCAATTTCTAGGTCTCGCTGGCTACTATCACAGGTTTATACAAAACTTCTCAAGCATCGCGAAACCGCTTACTACACTGACCCAGAAAGGTGTGGCCTTTGACTGGGAAGAGAAGCAAGAGAAGGCATTCCAAACACTGAAACAAGCCTTGTGCACCGCACCGATATTATCCCTCCCAGAAGGGATAGAAGATTTCGTGGTGTATTGCGATGCATCCAACCAAGGGCTTGGGTCTATTCTTATGCAAAGAGGAAAGGTCATTGCCTATGCCTCCCGTCAACTTAAGACACACGAAGTTAACTATACAACACACGATCTTGAGTTAGGAGCAGTGGTATTTGCTCTGAAGATCTGGAGACACTACCTGTATGGTACAAAGAGCACTATCTTCACAGACCACAAGAGCCTTCAACACATATTCGATCAGAAGGAACTCAACATGAGACAACGACGGTGGGTCGATCTACTCAATGACTACGAATGCGAAATTTGTTATCACCCCGGCAAGGCCAATATAGTAGCTGACGCCCTGAGTCGGAAATAATACTCTGGTCGGAGAGTCAAATCTCTGACTATAACTATCCATTCACACTTGTCCACACAAATTAAAGAGGCTCAACTCAAAGCCTTGAAACCCGAAAACGTGGCGAGTGAATCCCTGAGAGGGATGGATAAGAATTTAGAAGTCAAGGGTGGCGGAGCCTTATATTTCATGGATCGGATCTGGACACCGAAACGCGGTGGTTTCAGAGACTTAGTCATGACCGAGGCACACAACACACGTTATTCCTTCCACCCAGGTTCAGATAAGATGTATCTGGATCTTAAGAAACTATACTGGTGGCCTAACATGAAAGCAGAGATTTCTACCTACGTGAGTAAATGCCTTACTTGGGCCAAGGTTAAGGTCGAATACCAGAAACCATCAGGCCTACTTCAACAACCGGAGATACCGGAATGGAAGTGGGAGAGGATCGCAATGGAATTCATAACCAAGTTGCCCAAGACAACGGGTCGACTTGATACCATTTGGGTCATCGTCGATAGATTGACCAAGTCCGCACACTTCCTTCCCATCAAAGAAACTGACAAGATGGAGAAGCTCACAAGAACATACATTAGGGAGATCGTACGACTGCATGGTGTTCCTATATCTATTATCTCCGATAGGGATGGTAGATTCACTTCGAGGTTCTGGCAGTCGCTACAAAGTTCCCTTGGAACGAGGCTAGACATGAGTACAGCCTACCATCCGCAAACCGACGGACAAAGTGAGAGGACTATTCAAACCTTGGAAGATATGTTGCGAGCCTGTGTGATCGACTTTGGGAAGGTATGGGATACTCATTTACCCCTTGTCTAGTTTTCCTACAACAACAGTTATCACACGAGCATAAAGGTTGCTCCATTTGATGCCCTTTATGGCCGTAAGTGCAGATCCCCTCTGTGTTGGGCTGAGGTGGGCGGCACATAGTTATCTAAAGGACGAGTTCCTGACAGCACTCTCACAGGTCCGGAGATCATTCGGGAAACGACAAAGAAGATCGTTCAGATTCGTGAACGATTGAAAGCCTCTAGAGACCGACAGAAAAGCTACGCTGACAAAAGAAGGAAACCCTTGGAATTCCAGGTAGGAGATCGAGTCCTTTTGAAAGTCTCACCCTGGAAGGGCTTGATACGCTTCGGAAAGCGTGGAAAGCTAAATCCAAGATACGTAAGGCCTTTCGAGATTCTCGCTAGAATTGGCCCTGTAGCTTACAAACTCAATCTACCTCGTGAACTCAGTAACGTACAATCTACTTTCCACGTCTCGAACTTGAAAAAGTGCCTATCCGACGAGACTCTTGTTATTCCACTCGATGAGATCGAGATCAACGAGAGCCTCAACTTCGTGGAAGAACCTGTAGAGATCATGGACCGAGAGGTCAAGCAAACGAAGCAAAGTCGTATCCCGATAGTGAAGGTTCGTTGGAACGCCAAGCGAGGACCTGAATTCACTTGGGAGCGCGAGGATCAAATGAAATTGAAATATCCTCATCTTTTTACTTAGTTATTTGTAACTACTTAATTGCTTAAACTCTAATTTCGGGATGAAATTCTCTCTAACGGGGGGATGATGTGACAACCCGAAATTTCTATCTTGTACAAACCCTACATTTCAATCAAAGTCCAACTTGCTTCTACTAACTTTTAGCACTGTGTTGAGTCTGTTTGAGCATTCTGAGCTTAGTACATCAAAGGATCAACTACTAGAATGGGTCAACAAAAGTTCCAAACCACCAATCATGCTTTAAACCCTCAAATGAGGAGTTTACGGCCATGAGACCATGGGTTTACGGTCGTAAACTCATGGTGGCCGTAAACTCCATGCATATATATGAAATCTTGGCCATTTTCATTCATTATCACACTTTCAAGCCTAGAACTCGGGTTTACTCTCAAGTATCATCAAGAACTTTCATTCCAATCTTCAATCTAGTAAGTAATCTTTCCATTTTCAACTTGATATCCTTCCATATCTAGTGAATACACATGATTTCATCCATGAAATCTCTTCTTTTGGTTAGATCTTCAAGTGTTCTTCATTTCACCAAGAACACCAAGAACACACACTAGTGTTCTTGAGCCTTAAAAACCCTTACAAGCTTCTATATTGTAAGTACTCTTGCCTTAGCTTATTATATGCTTGAATCCCTTAGTTTACACCTAGAAAACATCAAGAAAACAAGATCAAAAGTAGTTTACAGCCAAGGCGATCTCCTTGGGCCGTAAACCCTAATTAAGGGTGCAAATGAGCCCTAATCCCTTCCAAAGCCTTGGAACCAAGTCTAGAATACTTCCAAGAAGAGTATAAGACCTTAAACAACAAAAGAATCAAGAACACATGGTGTTTACGGCCAAGGAAATCACCTTGGGCCGTAAACCCTAAAAAGTGGTGCATATGTGCCACTATTCTTTCCTAAGGCTTAGACTTGATCATGGAGCACTTCATTATGACTTGTAAGACCTTATAACACAAAATGGTACAAAATACCATGAGTTTACGGCTGTAAACTCTTTGGACCGTAAACTCATGGCCGTGAACTCCCTTGATCATGTCATCTTGGCCGTAAACTCCAAAGTGAGGCCATACACCCCTTATATGCAACCCTATGTGGTTTAACACTTCATACCAAGTGTTTCCTAGTCCCTAAGGTTGTTACATTTCATGATTAGTTGTTATAAACACTAATTAGATGCATATATGTGTCATTATATGCTAAATAGGATCCGTATGTGCTCAAGTCTTCACTTGACACTTAGCATCCTTTACCGATCTTACATTTGCATCACTCACTACAGGTGAGTTCATACCCCTTAATCTATCTTTTAAATGATTTTAAATGCTTTTATGGGGGGGGGGGGGGGGAATACAAGTAGAAAATATGTTAGTTATATAATCAATCACATGTGATTTATAACTATGTTTCAAACAAAGGATTTCATACACTTCAAACTGTGTTTCAAATCAAGCATTTCTTATACTTTCAAACTATTTTATCAATCAAACCGCTTTTAAATCGTTTTATAAATTGACATCAAGTCATCAATATTTATTATTAAACTCTTTAAATGTTTTACAAAACTTCTTTTTAAACTTATATATTGTCAAATGCATGTCTATATATGTATAGTTATATAAGTAATGTTTAAAGGACTTAGGACTGATAACTCGCTTTATTTCCTTTTCCTTGTTTGGATGTGGCCTGAGAGTATCGGTTATTAGTCCGAATGTCGTTTAAATATCAATTATATATTATGTATACATATGCAGATATAAAAATACTATCAATCAGTTCAGTACCTTTGGGTAGCAAAGGCATACCTTCATTCATTCAAACTACAGAAATTACTAGTAAACTATAATAGGTATAGTTTAGGAGAATACTATCATATACAAATAGTATAACAGAGAATACTATAACAGAGAATAATATAACAAAGAATACTAGACAGAGAATACTATAACAGAGAATACTATACAGAGAATACTATACCGAGAATACTAAACATAGAATACTATTACTATAACAAGTATACTATAACAAGATTTAGAGATAACATAATGTGAGATACTACTTCATGACACATCGACCATTTCGTTATGTCACGTTTTGTAACTAGAATCTCCTGGAGGGAGAGCGTGAGTTTGCGTATAGATCTATACTGGATTGACTATCCTACACCTTGTTGTTCGCTCCAGTGGGACTTGCAAGTCTACGGGTGCCAAATGTCATTTCTTCCGACGTCTTTCATCGTCGTGTTATAGTCGGTTTAGTATGGTAATAACCTTATCACATTTTACCTTATATAAGCCTTTTTGGTTTAAGGTAGTTATTACTTCAGTAGTTAATACAAATAATACTGCAGTACACATACATTTTCCCATTATATTCAAATTGTGATCTTCTCACATAAAGGGTAATATAAAACTATATTATGGTAATGATAGTCATATTTGGGAAAAGCTTCCACTTTTACAAAGAAACAAACATACAAAACAATCAGCTCTTGGTAGAAGACTACTTTTTATACTAGTAGAAAATATAGGATTTTCTAGGAGTTTTTCAAACATATACAAACATTTACATTGAACATTTACAAACATTTTCATCAAACTTATACAAACATATGCACTAAATACTTATGAACTCACCAGCTTAAATGCTTATCAACTCTTTCAAAATAACTTGTATTCTCAGGTCATCAGTAGACAGGTACAGTCGACCAGGTTTTGAGAAGACGGAGCATGTTCAAGACTCGTCTTTTATTTTGATTCATTTTTGGTGTCTTATTACAATGAAAGAACACATATGTATGAAATTATACTATTAATGCAATGGATGATGTTGTTGCTTATTTACTACTTTGCATTGTTATGATACTGTACGTTACGTCCTTCGCCCCAGAACATTTCCGCCGTTCCTGGTTTTGGGGTGTGACAATACTGAGGAGGGATATATGAGAGTTGGTGTGGAACTCGTCATACCGGACATTGGCTGAGCTTGAGACCAATGCCAGGCGTAGGGAGATTGAGCTAGACTTACAGGCTAGGGAGGAGGGGGAGTCTCAGGGGAGAGACCGAAGACCAGTGCAGTCACAGCCGACAACGAAGCGGGCAAAGCCCGCTGATACGAGGGTTGGGTGCCAGAAGGGCCGCACTTGTGGCAAGTGCGGAAAGAGTCATGAGGGATCGTGTCGGGCAGGGATTTGCTACAAATGTGGCAAGGAGGGGCATCTGGCGAGGGATTGCCCCAAGGGGTTTGCAGTTTGCCTTCACTGCAACCAAACCGGCCATCGGAAGGCCGACTGCCCTCACCTCATTCAGGGATCAGCCCAGGGTTCAGCTCCTACTGCTTTGCGAGCTACTGACAGTCGACCAGCGAAGGTCGAGGCAACGAAGGCTCGTGGGAGAGCTTTTTAGCTGACAGCGGAGGAGGTCCGCGCAGCACCTGATATCATGGCTGGTATGTATTTCTGTATTCCTGTTATTTTGATATTATTTTGCTTATACTGTGTTGCATATAGGTACTTTTCTTATGAGTTCTGTACCTGCTTTGGTGTTATTTGACTCGGGTGCGAGTCGATCCTTTGTGTCTTTAGCCTTTAATCGTCACATCAGTATCTGACGTGAGGCGTTGAGTCGACCTCTGAGAGTTTCCATAGCCGACGAGCATGCGGTTTTCGCTACTGGTGTATTATGAGGATGTGTGTTAGAGATTTTTGGTCTCGAGTTCCCGATAGATCTGGCGCCGATAGCGATGGGTGATGTTTGTGTCATCGTGGGCATGGATTGGTTGAGCCGTTTTGGAGTTGTGATCGACTGCAAGCGTCAGTTGGTGACTATACGAGACCCTAGTGGGGGAGTGCTTACAGTGTATGGCGAGGGCACCAAATCTGGATCGGCTTTCTGCTCTGCTGCCAGAGCGAGACAGAGTCTACAGCAGGGATGTATGGGCTTTTTGGCGTACGTGATGGATACGCGGGTTGCTACAGAGAGGCTGAGTTCTATCTCCGAAGTTCCGATAGTGTGCGAGTTTCCGGATGTTTTTCCTGAGGAGTTGCCGGGTGTGCCTCCCGAGAGGCAAGTAGAGTTTCGAATTGATTTGGTTCCGGGCGCAGCACCTATTGCCAAGGCACCTTATCGTCTTGCGCCCCCAGAGATGCAGGAGTTATCCTCACAACTCCAGGAGCTGCTGGGGAAAGGTTTCATCAGACCGAGTAGCTCACCGTGGGGAACACCGATCCTTTTTGTCAAGAAAAAGGATGGTTCACACCGGATGTGTATTGATTACCGAGAGTTGAACAAACTGACGGTCAAAACCGTTATCCACTTCCGAGGATCAACGATTTGTTTGATCACTTGCAGGGGGCGTCTTGGTTTTCCAAGATTGATTTGAGATCTGGATATCATCAGATGAGAGTTTGCGAGGAGGATAACCAGAAGACGGATTTTAGGACTCGTTATGGGCACTACGAGTTTGTGGTGATGCCTTTCGGGCTCACCAACGCACCGACAACGTTCATGGACCTCATGAACCGGGTGTGCAGGCCCATGTTGGATCGATCGGTGATCGTGTTCATCGACGATATTCTGGTGTACTCGAGGTCTAGAGAGCAGCACGAGGAGCATCTTAGAGATATTCTTGGAGTATTGAGGTCGGAGAGGCTTTATGCCAAATTCTCTAAGTGCGATTTCTGGTTACGAGAGGTCCAGTTTCTGGGACAACTCGTTAATCAGAATGGGATATTGGTCTTCCCGGCCAAGATTGAGGCAGTTATGAGATGGGAGGTGCCGAGATCCCCGTCCGAGATCAGGAGTTTTCTGGGTTTGGCCGGTTACTATCAGTGATTTATCAGAGACTTCTCCAAGATTGTTGTTCCTCTCACCAGATTGACCCGGAAGGGTGTTACTTTTGTTTGGGCGCCTGAACAACAGGCATCATTCGAGACTCTTCGCCAGAGGTTGTGCGAAGCTCCGGTGTTAGCCCTTCCGGAGGGAGTGGAGGACTTCGTAGTCTACTGTGATGCATCTATATCAGGGATCGGGCGGTGTTGATGCAGAGGGGTCATGTGATAGCATATGCATCGAGGCAGATAAATCCTCATGAGACGAGGTATCCCTCCCATGATTTGGAGTTAGGGGCGGTAGTGTTCGCCCTCAAAATTTGGCGACACTATCTTTATGGTGTCCGGTGTACCATATATACAGACCATAAGAGCCTGAAATATCTTATGGATCAGCCCAACCTGAATATGATACAAAGAAGGTGGTTGGATGTAGTGAAGGACTACGACTGCGAGATCTTATATCACCCAGGCAAGGCTAATGTGGTAGTCGATGCCTTGAGCCGCAGAGCAGAGAGTGCTACGATCCGAGATGTGTGTATGAGGATGACAGTGATGACTCCAGTCTTAGATACCATTCGAGAGGCCCAGGTGGAGGCCGTGAGACCGGAGAACCGCAAGAGGGAGCGGGTGATTGGGCAGGTTTCAGAGTTTGAGACGGATAGTCGGGGGCTTATGACTTTCCGTGGGCGGATTTGGGTGCCGTATACGGGTGGAGCTCGACATATACTAATGGAGGAGGCACATAGATCGAGATTCTCGATCCATCCAGGAGCCACTAAGATGTATCTAGATATGAAGAGAGATTATTGGTGGCCCTGTATGAAGAGGGATGTAAAATGGGTTGTTGAGAGGTGCTTGACCTGTCACCGGGTAAGGCAGAGCACCAACGTCCTCATGGTTTGTTTCAGCCTTTAGAGGTTCCCCAGTGGAAGTGGGAACAAATTTCCATGGATTTTATCACCAAGCTACCGAGAACCGTGCGAGGTGTCGACGCAATATGGGTGATTGTGGACCGGTTGACGAAGAGTGCTCACTTCCTTGCTATCAGTGAGAGCTCTTCTGCCGAGAAATTGGCTAAGATTTATGTGAGAGAGGTGGTGGCACGGCATGGAGTGCCGACATCGATAGTGTCAGATCGGGATGTGCGTTTTACTTCCAGGTTCTGGAAGAAGTTCCATGAGGAGTTGGGTACCCAATTGCACTTTAGTACCGCATACCACCCACAGACAGACGGGCAGAGTGAGCGGACGATTCAGACGCTTGAGGACATGCTGCGTGCATGTGTTATGGACTTCGAAGGAAGTTGGGACACCTATTTGCCCTTGGCTGTGTTTTCTTATAAAAACAACCACCATTCCAGTATTGGTATGCCTTCCTTTCAGCTCTTATATGGGAGGAGGTGTCAGAATCCCATCTGTTGGGGAGAGGTGGGGGAAGAGAGTGATGGGGAGCACTGAGATAGTGCTCAAGATGACTGAGCAGATTTAGCAGGTCAGACAGAGGTTACTGACGGCCCAAAGTCGTCAGAAGAGTTACGCAGACCGGAGACGATCTGAGCTATAGTTTCAGGTCGGAGACTATGTCCTCCTGAAGATTTCCCCGTGGAAAGGGGTGATCAAATTCAGGAAGCGGGGGAAGTTGGGTCCTAGATATATCGGTCCCTTCAGGCTGACCGCTCGAGTGGGGAAGGTGGCATATCGGTTCGAGCTGCCTACAGAGTTGAGTCAGATTCATAACACCTTCCACGTGTCCCAGTTGAGGAAGTGTGTAGCCGATGAGACGGCAGTGGTTCCTTTAGAGGACTTTTAGGTGGATGTGAGCCTGAATTATATTGAGAGGCCGGTCGCAATCTTGGATCGAAAGAAGAAGGTTCTAAGGAACTAAGAGGTTCCCTTAGTTCAGGTTCAGTGGCAACATCGGAAGGGATCCGAGTGGACTTGGGAGCCGGAGTCCGAGATGCGCGAGTAGTATCCAGAGTTATTTCCGGAGCATGACTTCGAGGGCGAAGTTTGATTCTTGTGGGGGAGAAATGTAACATCCGGACTCCCAGGTATATTATTTATATATTTATTTTTGAGATCTATTGAGAAACTAGACTATTTGGTGCCTCAACTCGTCGAGTAGAGACGAATTGACCACGCAGGTTTAATAACCGACTCGACGAGTCAGAGAGTCGACCCGCCGAGTTGGCGTTGTGAAATGAAACCCTAAATCTCTGGGGTTGGGGCCTATTTAAAGGAACTTATGTCCTTATTTCCGCCTCACCGGCTACCCAACTCCCCTGTGTGAAACCCTAATCGGCTATTGATCTAAGAGAGAGTGATAAAGCTAATATTTGAGTGTTTTGGTGAATCATTTGAAAGGGAAGAAGTGGGATACAAGTAAGGAACGAGGAGAGGCTGTGGGATCCAGTATTCTTTCGCTTGGAGTTTCTGTTGGAAGGTAAAAGCCATCACCTTGCTCATCATGTTGTTTAGATCTTGTTAATGAGGAACTTTTGGGGATTTTTCCATATTTCCTTGAGATTTGGTATGACTTGTGCTTGCCAAGCATTGAGACATCAAATCTGGACCTTTTGAGGTCCATAGAGTCTAAAGGTCCCAACTTTATCCATCCATAAAAGAGTTATTGTGCTTAAACACCTTAGTTAGAGCATGTAGTGGCATTATGGAGCAAATATGGCATGCATGAACGTAAAGATCGAAGCTTTACGTGACATTCGAACCTTGGGAGGCTAGATCTAGGGTTTGGAGTGGTAGATCTGCCTTAAAACGTCTGAATGAGAATTTAACTTAAGGGACTCGAGGAGTCAATGAGCTGACTCGACGAGTTGGCTAGGGTTTTCCCCAATGAGTCTGGACAAAGGGTAACTCGGCGAGTTAAGTTGGGTTTTAGCGATGTTCTGAAGAACAATGGGAACTCGGCGAGTCACATAGGTGCACTCGGCGAGTCAGGTCAACATGGACAGTTGACTCGAGTGTTAACTTCTTTTGACTTTTGGGTTTGGTCAAGGAAGGGATTATGGGGACCATTGAGGGGTAAAATGGTCTTTTACCCATCCCAGGATTTAAAGAGGGAATATCATGAGTTTATTTAAAGTTGTGATCTTTAAGTGTTAATTAGACATGTTATTTACATGTAAGCGAGGGTTAGATTGTTTGAGGGGTATTTAGTTTGCTTGTTTGCTTACGAGGCGAGTCTTCTCACTATACTTACCTAGAGTGGTAGCCTTTGTGTAACCGGAGGGTCTTATGTGCTTATATTGAGTATTGTGATATCCTGCATTATTTCTTTGTGATTTATGTTGTGTATTATTTCTATGCCTTATTGAGTTAGGACCGGTGCGTCAAAACCGAGTTGTGAGACCGGAGGGTCTTCACTGAGATACCGGACTGGAGGGTCCACCCGAGTTGTAGGACCGGAGGGTCCCACTGAGACACATTGACCAGAGGGTCTTATTTGAGTATAGCCATGAGAGGCTAATGAGTTATGTGTGGTATTTTGGGTAACTCACTAAGCTTCGTGCTTACCGTGTTATGTGATATGTGTTTTAGGTACTTCTCGGATTATGTTAAAATAATCAATGAACACGTGTTTTTGTTAACTCGAGATTTGGGATTTTTTGGTTGTGTTAATGAAATTGATGTGATTTAAAATGAAAAAAAAAATTGTTTGAAAATTTACGGTGTTACATCTTGCTTCTCAATGAGAGGTTGGTATTTCCTCCCATGCATCAGATAGGATTTAGGAATTGACCGAATACCTGAGTACGGATTAGATATCCAAGAGAACCCGATAGGTTTGTACGCTCAATGATATTGGGTTTATCTTGGCAGCATAGGAGTTGCTAGACAAGGAATCCAGTAGGTTGTGTAGTTCGCCAATAAGAGCGTCAAAGATTTAGCTATGAAGATACCTCATCGGTTTAGAGAATGTAGTGATCCGTTATGATCAAGGAAGGATGGTGACAGGAGCGATCAAACATCAAAACCCCAGTAGTCTGCTATTATTACAACGTTTCATGAGCAAGTATAGAAACAAATTACTCGATCAATAGTCATACCTTGGTACAGGTAAAGTAGTTAAATCCCTACGGGAAGGGTGTTGGTGGCTTGGTATTCATTATAATCTAGTAAGTTGAAAAAGGAGAAAGCCTTATAATGAGTCTGTCACCAATATTAGAGTACTGGTTCTAGAGTTCCAAACCAATAAATCCATTATGGTAGTCTTGGTTAAGTTCAGGATGTTGGAACACCTTAACTAAGTATACAAACCATTTGCAATCTAGATTCGTGTGTGCTTTAAGGGATATGCCATAATTCTATAGATGCAAATTCCGTAAAGTAGATTCCATTAGGATGTCATAGATAAATTTCCCCAATTGATCGCTTTATATCAAGTTGACCGTGTTCCTAGTAAAAGAACAAATCGACATTTCTCGTCTGAAGGTGATTGTTTGTCGTAAAATATAAATTCTAGAAGTCTGGGTTGACGAGTTCTCGGTTTTGGAAGACTTCGTAGGGAGTTCGAGAGTACGTCTAAGGAAGAAAATGAAATTCTATGAGAAATATCGATGCGGCAACATCGGCTAGATCATAAGTTGATTGCGATAACTCGGGTGAGATGATGTCTAGGTGCACTAGGAGTAGGAGATCAGGCGAAATCCTGTAAGTGGAGGAGAGTTGTAACACCCCGTTTTCACATTCCAATAGAATTCAATATAAACCGTTGTTTATAAAATTCGAAGTAGATATATATTATCTTTATCCAGAGTAATTGTCATAAACATGTAGGAAACGTCAATACGATTTCCGTACATATATAGAACGCTTTAATATGACTTCGTATTGAGAAGTTATGATTGTGTGAAGATTTTCATTCAACCCTATACAACAAAGTGCGTTGTAAAATACGAATCGAAGATAGATTACTTATTAGCCTAAGTAATCTAAACAAAAGTCATAATAGTCGTAAAATCGAGAGCATGCATATAGAGAACGTCCAAATCTAACTTTATATGGGGAAGTTATGATTTTTTAAAGTTTCAGCGTAGCAGTGTGCAACACAGGAAACCGAATTTTAAATCGGTCGATTGTTGGGAAAAACAATCTAAACAAGAGTTGAAGATCTCGTGATTACGAATCCATCGATATAAAGACAGTCAAGAACGGATATCGTATGTGAGAGTTATGATTTTTATACGGATTTTAACAGTCTAAGCCTGTAAAAATATAAACTGAAAAATAAATGGAAAATTAGTCAACGAAGTCTAAATGAAAGTTGTATATCTCATCGATAGCTACACGTGGATATAAAAAAACGTCAAAAACGAAGCTCGTATGAAGAAGATATGAATTTTTTAAAAATTTTAAAATTCGTGTGTGCGTCTGTGCGTAATCCACACAGAATTCGCCATGTGTCACCATCTGAAAGGACCCACACCAACACTCCGGATAAGAGGCGGGACGGGAACCGGTCTTGCACGTGGAGCGCCCTTGAATATCCCTATAAATATGCTTCATTCTCAGTTCATTTTGCACACCCTTCAACCCCAGAAACCTCTGGAACTCTTTCATACCCCTACTCCCTTTCTCCCTAGTTCCCACCTACCTTAGTGAGGCCCCAGAGTGTCTAAGAGGTCTAAGAGATAAAGCATTTGAGTCAGAGTTCTACCAGTATAATTTCCGGACTTTTGTCCGGAAAATCTCTATAAGTTAAAGCTACACTTGTATGCTTTCAATGTAACTTATATTTATATGCATAGTCGTTATGAATTTATAAATAATATTTATCAGTAACTCCAGTTATAATATTGATTGATCAACTTACGAGGGAGATGTTTAGAATGGTCACATTAGCTTGGTTGTTGGATTTCAAAAATGTTATATGCCGAAATGGTCCTACCTCCCAACTATCATGCCTGACTGATCCTTATTTAATAGAACTCTTGGTATTCGTGGGACTAGTGAAAGATCTAGCTTTCATTACCAGATTGTCATAAGGATTAATAAGTAATAGTATTATAGGTTAATACTTGTTAGGTGCGTTGTCTGCCAGTGGGATCGCCCAGAAAGCTGTTAATCTTCTAAAACTTTCCAGTTGAGTTATCTCACTATACTATGTATTATAATATATGTCTACGTATGTTAGGATAGAAAACTAATATAGTAGAGTTGATAGTATAAGAGTAAATGTACTTGAAACTTGTAGAGTAGAATGTATAAATGTCCATGTACTAGTAAAATCTAAATGCAGTCTCTATGTGAGTAATGATTGTGATATTTGAATAGTCTATTGAGATTTAGTTAGGTTTGATGGCGGAACGAAAAAGTGGTCGGAAGCCTATAGGCTCGTGTGTTGACAAAATGGTGTGCAGGTCGTAAGTAAATATAGACCCGTGTTGACGAAATGACGTGTAGGCCGTAAGTATATATCGATCCGTGTTGAAGAAATGGCATGAAGGCCATAAGTACACGTAGACCCATGAGTTTAAGAGACACGTATTATTGGCAGATCGTGAGCCCTTATTTGTATGCATATATATGTATGGTGGTATATGATATTTTGGGGAACTCACTAAGCTTCGTGCTTACCCAATTGTTTATAAATGTTTTTCAGGTGCTTCATTTATTCGTGAGAAGGGCAAGCTTTGACTGTACGCACACGCATTCGTGACATGTTTCCGCATATTGTAACTATACTTTGATATATTTGAATAAATAAAAATGAAAACTTTGGGTTAAAACTCGGGACGTTACATTCTTTTCCAATCAACTTATAGGACTAAACTTAAGTACATGATTTCTCTATTTTATTCCCATTTTTTCGTTTTTCCGAATAATCACTAGAACCACATTAGGATGTGATGATTTTGTTGGATTAAGGTGTCTAAGCTCATAAATAAATTGTTATATATACTTGTAATTGGAAGCAAAGTCTTTTTTTGGTTGCCCTCATAACCATAAATAGCTAAAAATGATATTAGCAGATAGAAGGATAATTTATTAGATTGTTATGTGATTAATAAACTAATTGGAAATTATGAGAAAAATGATTTGTTAATATATTATGTGATTAATATATTAATTCGAAATTGATAGTTGATTTGTTAATTTATTATGTGATTAATAAATTAATGAGAGATCAATTATTAAATAATTGATTTGTTAATTTATATGATTAATAAAATAGGGTGAAATCAATTAGAATTGATTGATTATTAATCAAAACTAATCTGGAAATAATTCGAGACTAACTGAAATTAATTAAAGGTGCAAGGGGTGAATTGTAATTGTTTAATAGTTGAACGAAAGAAGTAACTCTAGAACCTACCATCATATGTACGGTTTTAGGAGCTCTTTTAGGGTTTCCAGAAACCTCCTAGTAGTAGATAAGGAAAGGATTTGATTTAGGATTAAATTTATTATTTAATCGATTCAAATCTTGTTTTCCTGCAAGTCACCTAAACTATAAATAGGACCCCTTGGATTGCAATTTTCATTCATGACATTACCTATAAGCATATGAACGAAATTTCCCTCACATCTCCTTTCTCCTCCTCATTCTAGGGTTTCTAGTTCTGGGTGTGAGCCATTAGAGGCATCATCTTTTTGGTGCTAGCTTTCCAAGCTCTTCAAGGGAATGATTGAAGTGATTTGCTTACTACAACAAATCAAAGGTATGTAACCCTAATTTTTGTATTATATTTTGATTATATTAGTGTTCATCTAGTTTTGTTGTTCATAATATTTTGCATACAAAGTGTATGACATAGATCCTTTAGGTTGCATGTGCCCTTAAGTGTTAAGTGAAATTCCGCAAGCACATTAGTTTTGTAACCTATAAAACATGTCAATGGAATCAGAGCATAGGTGTGTCTTAAATTGATTGTACATAATACGAACTTAACAAAATTGATTTTTTTGAAAAAATTCGTTGGTCATGTCGTGACACACTATCTGTCATGACTTGAGTACAGCTCAACACGAAAATTCGGGATTTTCTGCCTAATCTGATTTGTGTGGTTAACTTTTGTAATTATCTGTTTTTTAATCTGTCAAAATCCGACTTTTGATGCCTTAGATGATTAAAATAAAACCCTAAATATTAGGAGATATTCTTGGAAATATAATATTTAATTATAAGATTAATTAAATGAATTATCCTTATGGATTTAATAATAAATTTAACTATAAGATTGATTAAAAGATAATTATAAATCCATGAGAAGTTTAAATTGATTAATTTAGATAATTAATTTTTAAACCTTATGTTTTAAAAAGGTTTTAAAATACACCGGTGTATATATATATATATATATATATATATATATATATATATATATATATATATATAACATTTTTTACTATAGGTATAAGAAAAGTCAGTCGAATCAATAGTGGACCTCATTTATGAAGCCGTGTTATAAGAGGGGTATAAGAAAACGACCTATAAAATGACCGTTGAATGGGAGTGCTTTTCACCCACCGCTCCTTTGCGTGGCGGAGGGTCATTAGCCGAACGGGCTTGATAGGACATAAAAGATTAAACGTATAATTTATAAAGTACTAGAACATTCTTTAAAACCCCACTCTAGCTACTTTAGGAAAAATGTGAAAATGTATGCTAATCCATGAAAATGCACATCATTTGTTTATGAGTCATTAGTGGAGCGTGTGTGGTTAACCGACACACTAATTTGGGACTATAAAGATGAAATGATGAAATAAATCGTGTTTATAATTGTTGATGGAGCGTGTGTAGTTAACCGACGCATTAATGGGAGATTATAAATTGATCGATGGTGTTTGAGTGGGGTTGCATGGTTATTCACATCTTAATTGTGATCCTTGGCATCCCAGACACAATTGGTAAGAGCATAATCCGAGATTACACATGCCATTGATAAGATTCAATGAATCTCAAAAGATCTAGGAGTTTCATGCGATTGAAATTGGTGAAATGATTTCACCTACCTAAAATAGTTTTGTGATATGACTATGGCATCCCTCTTCATATTACGAAATGAAAATATGCATCCTAGCCTTAATTTAATTTACAGGTTAATAATTAAAGATTAAAATTAACTAACTTGAATTCTCTCTTCTCCCAAATTTTAGATGTCTTATGAAGATAAAAATGTTCTTCCTCGTTCTTTTGGAGATAGTCTTCCACATTCTAGTTAAGGTGAAATTGTATTCTCTTCCTTAGGAAATGATGGAACTGGACCTCTTCTCTCTTCAACTCTTCATCTTCCAGTGACGCTTCCAACATTACGTTTTCCTCGAGTTGAAAGATATGAAACTAATCAATCCTTATTGGCATGTAAACATCAAGATGGAAATTATGTGTGTGCGCATGTTCTGAAAATGAAATCGTACATTGAAAAGTTGGAAAGAATAGGTATCGTATTCCCAAAGGAGCAAGCCAATGATTTGGTTATTCTTTCATTTCCTGAATCATATGGTCAGTTTGTTAAGAACTTTCATATAAGGAATGTCGATGTGACCCTAATTGATCTGAACCAAATGTTGATGGTTGCTGAAACATAAATGCTTAAGAAAACAACTGAAGCAAAAATGCTTAACAAAATCTAATTCCAAGAACTCCATGGACATTAACAATGGTAAAATTGGTGACCAAGAAAAGATTTCTCTTCCCAATCGAAAGGGATCAGTCAAGTTCAAATCGTTTGATCGTATGGTAAATAGAAAGGCTCGTTCTGAGATCATTCACATGTTAACCCCAATGTGTCCATTTGTTTATAATTCCAATTGAAGAGACATTGGAAACAAAGCTGCCCAAACTACCTGAAAGATCTTAAAGATGGCAAAGTCAATTTGCGCAACTCTAATTCAGGTACATCCATTATCTAACTCTCTAAGTTCCCATTTATAGACTCTTGATACATGATGTGATGATCACATTTTGATGGTATTACATGATCTAAAAGAAAGAAGGAAGCGTGAGTAAAGTGAGCTAAATCTGACCGTTAGAGATGGACTTTTTTTCGCATGGTTCGATGGTTACAATTTGGAGCTACTACTAAGGAGTTATGATAGTTTTAATAGATTGCTATTACTCCTCGGAGATGTCGAGAAATATAGTGTTTCATTTTATGCATTGTAAAGACAAGTTCCAATATTCCTTTTAGCAATTTATGAAGTTTTGGTTTACGAAGTTTCCTTATTTTATATTTCCTTGCAATGGAATTAATGAAAGTGTTGGTTATGTTTCTAATAAGCAATGTTAATATTGGATATTGATTCTTCTAGAACATGCTTGTGGCATTATCATTTTTGACCACGTGAAAAGAAATGGCATCACAAAGTTTCAAATGGACATAAATTTGGAGTCATATAATTTGAATTGCATGATGCATAAGAATCTTGTTCATTGGAAAAATTATGACTATTTCATTGTTCATATGTTTATGTGATGCAAGTAAAGGACTAATGGATCTAGTGATGGGTTTTGAGCATTACAACATTCCTATGGTGCACATGCAACCCTAATTGCTTTGGATCTAAGTTTTTCTCAAGTTACACATGAAAATTAATTTTCCAAAGCAAAAACCTAATCTAGCATACAAGAAAATGAAATCTAATCATACTAGGGTTAGAAGAATACCTTTCTTGTTGATAGCTTGATCTTAACCTTCAAGAGCATAGTGCCTCAAGCGTTGCACCTCTAATGGAGTCACAAACACCACTTAGAAAAGAATGAATGAGAGAGAGGTGATGAAGGCTACTTAATTTCGGCTAGGGTTCTCTAAGAATGCATAGGTGTCCCCCAAAACCGGAACGACGGAATCGTTCAGGGGTGGAGGACGTCATGTTTAGTATCACGAGATATGTATATGGTAAGCAAGTAATGAACAACCATTTCATTTCGAAAGAAAGTGTTTACAATGTGTGTGTTCACAAAATATAGAATTCATACACAAATAACAAAACAAGACTTGAAGCTATAATGCTCCATCTTCTGAATTCCCAGCACGAGCACCTGTCTAATAGTCTCCTGAGAATACAAGTTATTTGAAAGAGTTGATCAGCAATTAAGCTGGTGAGTTCATAAGATCTTAGTGATGTGAGTAAGTTGTAAAGTGTTGTTGAAAATGTAGATGTAAAATGGTGTAAGTTGTAAGTTCTATTTTGGAAAGTTCGCCTGTTCCTCTAGAAAATCCTATATTTCCTACTTTAATGGAAGTTTAAGTAAAATGACACTACAATCCTTTCTATGGGTACTAAGTGGATACAAGTTATATAAGACTCAGAGTAAACAAACAATCGATTGTGCGCATCTGCCCTAAGCTCACAACCAAACGAGGAACAGAAATTAAGGCGGATAGCACACATCCCATTGGTTGTTAGATCATCGTCATATATAACCCTGGTGTAAACACTTGTTACTCATGGAGTTAATTGTAATGGTTCCTTTATATCTAATGAAAAGTTCTTTAAGAAAACCCATATTTCTTATAATAAAATGGTGACCACAGTGACTACTTTTATAATAGCTTAGTTTATACTGATATATATAATCTAATATCGGATAGAAAGTTAATTGAGTGAATCTGCCCTAAGCCCACAACCAAACAAGGAACAGGAAGTAAGGCGGAAAGCACACATCCAACTACCTATTGGGTATTAGTTTTATATATAAACATGATGTATAAACTAAGGTATTATAGAGTTACTCACCTAAGGTCCTTTAAATTGTACTGGTTTAATAAAATGGATTAAACCCTTTACTGGGAAGTTTCTAGTTTTGTATACCAAAAGTACAGATTTTGGAAAGTATGTTTTGTACTAGAAAAACTGTGCTTTGACTCTGTGTCCTATAACCTGACCCATACCTTGTACCCTTATGATGACTTAATGTATACTAAGCATACATATATATAGAATCGGATAGAAAATAGATTGGGTGAATTCGTTCCAAGCCCACAACCAAACAAGGAACAGGAAATGAAGCGGAGAGCACACATCCTATTACATGTCGGACCCTATTGGTATATATATATCCTGTGATGTATACATTAAGGAATCATAAGACTAGCATTATGGTCCTTTCTTTTAAACGTAGCCTTCTACCAAGGCATCTTCTGTTAAACGTAGCCTTCTACCAAGGCATCTACTGTTATGTGCTAGACTCGACTGTTTCGTTTGTCGTTTGTAAAAATGTATGTTTTCCCTAATTTATAACTATCTTAACTCGAAAATAGTTTGAGTTTGACTTTCAAGTGGTACTGTCACTTTATGAAAGAAATGGGAAATGTAAGTACACAGTTGTCGTTTATAATGACATGCGGATGTACTAATGACCTAAAAACATGTTTGTTTTATTATGGTCATAATATGAAGGCTAGAACCCCTACTAAATGTTCTCCCTATCTAGAGATTAAGGGAACCAAACGCGACCTCTGCAAATTCTTGCAAGCCGTGTAATTCACATTTGTTATATGATCATGTATACCTAATATAACTATCACCTTTTGTTTAAAACAATGAGTTAGTGATCAATTTGTATAATTAGATCCTGTGTGTGTGTTCTCATGCAATAGCAACCTAACTTGTTTGTTTTGTACTGTATATTGTACGTTCTGTCTGTTTCTCATAATTGTGTGTTCTCTCTGTATGGTATTGTTTGTTTCTCTTCACTGAATGTTTTGTATGGTATTGTTTGTTTCTCTTCACTGTGTGTTTGACTCATGTAAGAACTAACTCTTTGTATGCTTCATTGTACTAGAAGTAATGAATAGCATTCTCCTAAACTATACCTATTATAGTTTACTAATGTTCTACTTGGACTGTTATTGAAAAGACTTGTTTATCTACTAAGTTATGTTTGTACTTTAAAAACGGAGTTTTGTATAACTATAAAGTAACATAACTTTAAAAGAGTTTTTGAAATGTTTTGACAACTTATAAATGACATAAGTAACATTTTGAAAGATGTTTATAACAAACAATTACACAATTATCATTGTGTTCAACTTGTATCCCCCCCCCCTTAAAACATTTGAAACAGTTAAAAGATTCATTACGGGGTATGAACTCACCTCATGTGGATGATTCAAACGGGTATACGTGTAAGGATGAGAAGTTCCACGAATGAAGTCCCGAGACTCAATAAGTCCTAAATGACATATAAGGACACATATTGACATGAATATAGTGTTTATAAACAACTATATGAAAGGAAACACCTTCCGGGACTAGGAAACACCTTGACCAAGTGTTGGAATCACATGTGATTCAACAAAGGAAGGTAGAATGACCCTTACATGAGTTTACGGCCATGTGTTTACGGCCAAAGGGAGTTTACGGCCGTAAACTCATGGTCATCATGTATAAGTGTAAGTTTGAAGGCTTGGGAAGCTTTAGGGACTTTAGCTCTACACTAGGATGAGGAAGACCACCTTCATTGAGGCTTTTGATGAGTTTACGGCCCAAAGGTGTTTACGGCCGTAAACTCATGGTCATTGTGCACTTGAGAGTAGTTTAAGGTCTTATTTCCATCAAGGAAGGGTTCTAGGTCAAAGGTTGGCTTATTGGAAGAGTTTAAGGCCCACACATGTCATAACAATGAGTTTACGGCCAAAGAAGATCTTGGGCCGTAAACTCATGATCTTCATGGGAAAAGGCATGTTTCAAGTCTCTAAGCATGATTCCTAACTAGATAAGAAGTATAGGGAAGAGTACTTACGATCTAGAAGCTTGAAATGGTCGGTTTTGGCCAAGAACACTAGTGTGTGTTCTTGGTGTTCTTGGTGAAACTTGAAGATCTAAGAAAAGAATGATTTCTATGGATGAAATCATGGAAGGATACTAGATTAAGATATGTATCATCAAATCAAGGAAGAATACTTACTTATATGAAGATCTTGGAAGAAAGTCTTGATGATACTTGAGAGGATTTGAAGGAAAATTGGCCAAGGAAGGAAGAAATGACTAGAAATGGTCAAGTATCATGTATATACTCTTGAGTTTACGGCCACATGAGTTTACGGCCGTAAACTCATGGTCTTGTGGCCGTGAACTCGTTTTGATGAGGTTATTGTTTGATTTGCTACACTGTGGTTCTAGCGGGTACTTTCTAACACTTATTCCTCAAGTGTATTAGGCTCAAAACTCCTTAGAATGACCTTTAACCGAGCTAGAACTCAGTACTAATGAGTTTGGCACTCAGTTGAGTGGATTGACTGGGTCTTAAAACCAAAAACTTTCCGGGTTGTCACAATAGGGGCCGAAAATCATAAGCCAAGGGTTCCTTATATAGCTGAGCTGCTAGGGTTATAGGTGG
This sequence comes from Lactuca virosa, assembly GCF_052849685.1. NCBI lineage: Eukaryota > Viridiplantae > Streptophyta > Magnoliopsida > Asterales > Asteraceae > Lactuca > Lactuca virosa. The sequence continues at coordinate 338,515,652 of NC_136430.1, forward strand.
AAACCCTAATTCTATGCTTAAGCCTTAAGCAATCCATGGAATCCTTCTAGAATGCCACTTAGACGAAATCTCGATGGGCTTCCCATAGATTTCGTCCACTCCTTCCTTTAGGAGTCCATCAGCCCAACTTGCAACTATCAATGATTTGCAATATCAGTCCCCTTACTTTTAATTAGTTCCTTTAATCCAAAATTAATTCCAAATTAATTTATGATTAGTACAAATTAAGTAATATAATTTCCCAATTAATATATTATTCTCATAATATATTAATAAATCATTTATCAACCTCTTTCTCAATAATTCATCCTGTCCAGTTGCTATGGTGAAGGCAACCCAAAAGGACCATGCTACTATCAGATCAAGTACATCTCAATTATAGTTATGGGCTTAGACACCTAATCCAACAGTCTTCCACTTGGAAAAGTCTAATAACTATAACTGCCAATGCAACTTCAGAATCCGATTAGCAATCGTAGCTCTCAAAAGTCGTTGTCGAACTCTGACCTAGTCAATGACGCGTCCTTTAGATAAGGGATCATATAATCCTCCGTTTTGCAAAATATCGTGTGGACAAAGACATGGAACATAATCATTCTCAATGTCCAACAGTTAGTTTCCCGACTTCTGATTTGTTTGACATAGAACTTAATTGAACACATCAATTCAGTCCTGACCGGGCCCGACACATAAGTCAATACAAAATCATCGAGGGGCCCAAGATATCACTTTTACCCTCTTAGGATAAAAGTAACAGATAAACTTTGACTTATATGCTTGTACTATTTACTCGTCAAATCATACACAACACGTTTTATAACATCAAGTTACTGATGCATTTACGCATTATCAATGCACAACCAACTTGCAAACAACAACTCATATATCTCGGTTTAAAGATTATACGATATTATCGTCTCACAATCACTCGTGATAAATTCCATGAAGTGATTCATATGAGTGTGGGTTTAATCCAATACTCAAATCTTATTTCAGAAGTACTAATGAACGTTTGCAGCAAACTTTTGCTATGTCTAAGCACTTAGACAATCTACAAACCAATTCATGACAGTCTTGCCTCATTACTTACTTCCAAAGTATGATCGACTATGGATAATTTGAACAATCCAATTATTCGGGAAGTAAAACATGCAAAAGTGAAACAATAGTAAACAATTGACACAAGATAGCAAACAATACTTATATATAAATCTACATTATATAATCACCAAATGTCAATTACATTTAACTATTACAAGTTTCTAAATATCTATCTAATCACTGAAATTAATATCGTCCTTAAGATCAATGCTCCTCGTATGATGTAAGTACTTAACCCTGCTCAGACCCTTTGTGAGAGGATCTGTCGGATTCTCCTCTAACGAGACCCTCTTGACTACGACGAGTCCCTCTTCTACCCAATGTCTGATGAAGTGGTATTTTCTGTCGATGTGTCTGGATCTTCCATGATCCGTCGGTTCCTTGGTTAAGGAAACCGCTCCTTCGTTATCACATAAAATCTCTATAGGCTCCTTTATGGCTGGTACAACTCCAAGGCCTCCAATGAAGTTCTTCAACCATATTGCCTCCTTCGATGCTTCGCTCACTGCTATGTACTCTGATTCACACGTTGAATCAGCCACGGTCTCCTGCTTGGAACTTTTCCAAGTAACTGCTCCTCCATTTAGGGTAAATACCCAGCCTGACTGAGAGCGGAAGTTATCTCTGTCGGTCTGAAAGCTGGCGTCACTATACCATGTCACTATCAAGTCATCACTCCCACCAAGTTTAATGACCCAGTCCTTAGTCCTTCACAGTTACTTAAGAATGTTCTTAACCGTTGTCCAATGAGCTCTACCCGGGTTCCCTTGATATCGGCCAACCATGCTCAATGCAAAATCCACATCAGGGCGAGTACATGTCATAACGTACATGATCAAGCCAACGGCAGAAGTATATGGCACTCGACTCATTTCCGCTATCTCGGCATCGGTACTCGGACTATGAGTCTTACTCAGCATGGTATTGCTTTGGATTGGCAGTTCCCTTTCTTGGAATTGTCCATGCTAAAACGTTTCAGCACCTTGTCCAAGTAAGTACTTTGACTAAGTCATATTAGTCTTCTACTTCGATTTCTCAAAATACTATTCCTAGAATGTAAGCAACTTCTCCTAGATCCTTCATAGCGAAACACTTCCCAAGCCAGGACTTAACCTCCTGTAAGGTCGGGATGTCGTTTCCTATGAGTAGTATGTCATCAACATACAAAACTAGAAAGCTAACTATACTCCTACTAGCCTTGACATACACACAGGACTCATCCTCGCTTCTCAAAAATCCAAACTCGTTGACTTTCTCATCGCAACAAAGATTCCATCTGCGAGACGCTTGCTTTAATCCATAAATGTATTTCTCAATCTTGCACACTCTATTTGATGGATTTTAGGTACAACAAATAAACTAGAAAACAATTCCTAAATTCACATGCAACCTACTTTGGATCTATGTTTTAACTATTGAACATACAACTTTGAATTGCAAAAAAAGAACCCTAGAGGAGAGAGGCTAATTTTGAAATTAACAAACTAGGGTTTAGGGTTTACATACCTTTCAATTGTTATAGCAAACAATTGATATTCCCTTGATCTTGAACTTGATCTTCTTGGATGCTTTAGCACCACAAGTGTAATGCCTCTAATGGAATCACACCCAATGACTAGCAAGAAGGAAAGTAGAAGAAGAGAGAGGGGAGGGAGTATGCAATTTCGGCCAAGGTATTCTTCCAAAGAATGAGTACCCTAAAATGTGAGCCAGGAGGCTCCTTAAATAGTTGAGGGAACTAGGGTTTAGGGAAAACCCTAGTTATCCTTTGCTTAGGGCCTAAGCAAGACCCAAGGCCTTATCTTGGACCCCTTGGACGAATTCTCTAGGGTTTCCCCTAGGGTTTTCGTCCACCCCCTTCCAAGGGAGTTCTGGATCCTTCCATTCAACTATCAGTTAATTGCAAACTAGTCCCTGCACTTTATAATTAATTCTTTTAACCCCAAAATCAATTCTGATTAATTTCTGGCTAACAATTAATTAAACATAATGATTTCTAATTAATATATTAATCCATTAACATATTAATAAATCAATTATATATATTAATTTATTAATCTTATAAATTAATATCTCTCCTTTCATAATTTCCTTGTCCAGTTGCTAGGTTGAGGGCAACCCAAAAGGACTGTGCTGCTATCAATTCAAGTACATATCAATTATAGTTATGGGCTTAGACACCTAATCCAACAGTCTCCCACTTGGATAAGTCTGTAACTATAATTGCTAGTATGCCTTCTAAATTTGACCAGCAAATTGTAGCTTCCAAAAAGCTGCTGCCGAACTCTGACCCAGTCAGTTACGTGTCCTAAGTTAAGTGATCATATAACCCTTCGTTCTGCTTGATATCCCCAGACAAAAGACATGGAATGTAATCAATCTCTTTGTCCAGAATCTATGTTTCCCGATTCCTGATTTGTGATGATGAAGGACTTCTAATCGAACACATCAATTTAGTCCTGGCTGGGCCCAGCACATAAGTCAACACCAAATCATCGAGGGGCCCACAGATATCGCTTTTCCTGTTAGGGCAAAAGGAACGAATAAACGTTGACTCATATGCTTGTATCTTTTACTCATCAAATTATGCATGACAATACGTTTTATAACACCAAGTTACTGATGCGTTTTCGTATCACCAATGCACAACCGACTTGTAAATTACAACTCATATATCTTCGTTTCAAGATTATAAGATATTACCGTCTCAGTATTACTCGTGATGAATTCCATGAAGTGATACTCTGAGCGAGGGTTTATCCAGTACTCAAATCTCAATTTCTGAGTACTCATGAACGTTGCAGCAATTCTATTGCCATGTCTATCCTTAGACAATCTACAATCCAGTTCATGACAGTCTTAATTCACTACTTACTTCCAAAAGTATGAGTGACTGTGGAGTTTGAATAATCTTATTATTCGGGAAGTAAAACATGCAAAAATGAAACACAATAATAAACAATTGACAAAAGGCAGAAACCAAACTTATAAATAATACTTTATTATTTAATCACCAAAAGTCAATTACATTTACTTTGTTACAAGTTTCAAAAACTAATCTAACTACTAAAACTAATATCATCTTTCAGTCCTATGCTCCGAGCATGCTGAATATGCTTAGCCCTACTCAGACCCTTTGTGAGAGGATCTGCTGGGTTATCTTCAGATGACACCCACTTTACTATAAGATGGCCTTCTTCTACTCTATGTCTGATGAAATGGTACTTTCTGTCGATATGTCTGGCCTTACCATGATCTCTCGGTTCCTTTGTCAAGGCAACCGCTCCTTCATTATCGCAGAACAGTTCCATAGGCTCCTGGATGGTTGGAACAACTCCGAGATCCCCGATGAAGTTCCTCAACCAAGCTGCTTCTTTCGACGCTTCACTTGCTGCTATGTACTCTGATTCACAAGTAGAATCAGCCACCGTATTTTGCTTGGAACTCTTCCAAGTAACTGCTCCTCCATTCAGTAAAAACACCCAGCCCGACTGAGAACGGAAGTTATCTCTATCCGTCTGAAAGCTGGCATCACTGTAACCATCTACTCTCAAGGTATCACTGCCACCAAGCACAAGGACCCAGTCCTTTGTCCTTCGCAAATACTTGAGTATATTCTTAACTGCTATCCAATGAGCTCTACCTGGGTTTCCCTGATAGCGACTGACCATGCTCAAAGCAAATGCCACATCAGCGCGAGTACATGTCATAGCGTACATGATCGATCTGACAGCGGAAGCATAAGGTACACGACTCATGTCATCTATTTCAACATCTGTACTCGGGCATTGAGTCTTACTCAATTTGGTATTGCTCTGGATAGGTAGCTCTCCCTTCTTGGAATTTTCCATACTAAACCTCTTTAGTACCTTATCCAAGTATGTGCTCTGACTAAGTCCAATTAGTCTCTTCTTTCTATCTCTCAATATTCTAATCCCAAGAATATAGGCAGCTTCTCCAAGGTCTTTCATGACAAAACACTTTCCAAGCCAAGACTTAACTTCTTTCAAGGTTGGAACGTCGTTACCAATGAGTAATATGTCATCGACATACAACACCAGAAAAGTTACTATACTCCCACTAGCCTTGATATACACACATAACTCATCTTCACTTCTAGAGAAACCAAACTCTTTGAATTTCTCATGGAAGCAAAGATTCCAACTGCGAGATGCTTGTTTCAATCCATAAATGGATTTCTCAAGCTTGCACACTCTATTGGGGAACTTTGCATCAACAAAACCCTCTGGCTGACTCATGTAAACATCTTCAGCCAACTTCCCATTAAGGAAAGCAGTTTTGACATCCATCTGCCAGATTTCATAATCATGAAAGGCAGCTATGGCGAGCAATATCCTAATAGATTTAATCTTAGCCACTGGCGAGAAGGTGTCATCATAGTCAACCCCTGGGGTTTGAGTGAAACCTTTTGCAACCAGTCGAGCCTTGAATGTGTGCACATTTCCATCCATGTCTGTCTTCTTCTTGAAGATCCATTTGCACCCAACTGTCTTACGACCTGGTGCACTATCAACCAAATTCCAAACTTGGTTGTCATACATGGACTTAATCTCGCTGTCCATTGCCTCTTTCCACTTGGAAGCCTCTGGGCCTGCCATTGCTTCCTTATAAGTGACTGGTTCATCTAAGTTTACCAGTGTTCTGTCACTTATGAATGTGACACCATCTGAAGTAATATGAAAACCATACAACTCAGGTGGCACACTCACCCTAGTGGATCTTCTAAGAGGTAATGAGTTATCGATTGGTTCAACAGGAACTGTTTCCTCTGGTTGAGTGCTAGTGTCATCTAAGGTTCCTTCATTGGCTGACTCTTGAATTTCTTCAAGGTCAATAGTGCTCCCACTGTCCTCTTTGAATATGAGCTCTCTTTCAAGAAAGACTCATCTTCGTGCTATAAAGACCACGTTCTCACTAGGCCTGTAGAACAAATATCCAAAAGACTGCTTTGGGTAACCAATGAAAACACATTTCTCACTTCTAGCTGCTAGCTTGTCGTGAGTCTCTCGTCTTACGAAAGCTTCACAACCCCAGACTTTAATATGTGCTAACGAGGGAACTTTCCATGTCCACATTTCGTGAGGTGTTTTGGCAACCTTCTTTGTAGGGACAAGATTGAGGATGTGGGCGGCTGTCTCTAAGGCATACCCCCAGAAGTGAATGGGAAGCGAAGCCCGAATCATCATAGAACGAACCATGTCTAACAAGGTTCGATTACGCCTCTCAGCTACACCATTTAACTGTGGTGTCCTAGGAGGAGTCAATTGTGAGACTATCCCATATTCTTTCAGATAGTCGTTAAACTCGATACTAAGATACTCCCCGCCTCTATCGGATCTAAGTATCTTTATCTTTCTGCCCAATTGATTTTCGACTTCATGCTTAAACTCTTTGAACTTTTCAAAAGTTTCTGACTTATGCTTGATCAAGTAGATATATCCATATCTGCTATAATCGTCAGTGAAAGTCACATAGAATCGATTAGCATCTCTTGTAGTTGATCTGAAGGGCCCACACACATCTGTGTGTATGAGATCCAACAGACCTTCACCTCTTTCACAAGACCCTGTGAATGGTGATTTTGTCATCTTTCCCAAAAGACAAGATTCACACATATCATCTGACTTTAGGTCAAATGATTCCAACACTCCATCCTTTTGGAGTTGGGCTATGTGTTTCTTGTTAATGTGTCCAAGACGACAATGCCACAAGCATGCCTTGTCTACACTATTAGACAAGTCAATATTAAGTACACTATTTCCTAGGCTATCAACACAAGTCACTGTTTCATACACACCATTACAAGGCAAAGCTTCAAACATAAAAACACCATTCTTATAAACAGAAATTGAACCATTCAAATCATTAAAAGAATATGTAAAACCCTGTCTGAACAATGCATGAAATGAAATAATGTTTCTCGTCATCTCAGACGAATAGCAACAATTTATTAAATCTAATCTAACATCATTACTAAGCAGAAGCTGATAAACTCCGATCTTGGTTACTGGTGAAGACTTTCTGTTTCCCATGATCAGGTTTATCCTTCCTCGCTCTATCTCCTCACTTTCCTTTAGACCCTGCAAATCAGAACAGATATGAAAACCACATCCTGTATCAAGGACCCATGAACGAGAAGATAATGAGTTATTAGCATAAATAGTGTAAATACCTGCCGAAGATGGCTTCACTTTGCCATCCTTGATATCTTGCAGATATTGTGGGCAAGATCTCTTCCAATGCCCCTTTTGGTTGCAGTAAAAGCAAGCTGCCTCTTTTGGATCAGAAACATGGGGAGTGGAACCATTGGGCTTAGCCTTTGGGCCATTACTAGATGACCCAGCTTGAGCCTTGCTCTTCCAGTTTTGTTTGGGAGGACCTTTCCTCTTTTTCCCCTTTCCCTGTCCAATAGCCAAAACAGGGGCACTCGTAGGTGTGGAGGGTATACTTTTACCCTTCATCCCTGCCTCAGCTGTCTGCAACAAGTTGTGCAATTGGGCCAAGGTCTGCTCAGTATTGTTCAAATGGTAAGTTAGAATAAACTGACCATAACATTCAGGAAGTGAGTTCAAGACCATGTCAATGGCCAATTCCTCATCAAAGTGAATATTGAGCTTGACCAAACGCTCTATGTAGCGTTGCATTCTTTGCACATGTGACACAACCGACTCCCCATCTTTCATCTTGCAAGCCATGAGTGACTTGACTACTTCGAACTTTTCTTGATGAGCTCGCTTATGGTACTTTTCCATAAGGTCCTTGTTCATCTCGAAAGGCCAGTAGTCCTCATAGTACCTCTGCAATTCTGGGGACATAGTTGCCACCATGATGCATGCCACTTTGGTAGCATCATCGTAATGTTTCTTGTAGGCAGCAAGATCTTCAGGAGTAGCTTCATTCTCATCAAGCTCTTTGAGCTCCTTTTCAAGAACATATTCTTTGTTCTCGAAACGAAGAGCCATCTTGATGTTGCGCATCCAATCGTTATAGTTTGAGCCATCCATAACGACTTTGGAGCATATATTGAGCAAAGAGAAGTTTTGGTTGGAGGAGGACGAAGCAGAAGTGTTTCCAGGAGTAGACATCTGAAAAGAAAGAAAGTTTTTGTTAGATTTCAAGATACCTTAATAGAATAACCCAAAGATATAATATCAAGGTTAGGATCCAACTATGAAGATTCACAACTTAGAAATGGGATGCCGAGATCCAAGTGCAAATTTCATAACGGTAGGTGAATGATGATTCACCAATTCCACCATTAGACGAAACAAACGAAGTGAAATTCCTAATTCTTTTGAGATACATTGAAACTATTCAATGGCATGTTTTAATCTCAGATTATGCTCTTCTATTTGTGACTGGGATGCCGAGGATCACAAACAAGATGTGAATAACCATGCAAATGTGCTTGGTAACCTCATTGTCTTTATCATTAACTATTGATGTGCTGGTAAACCACACACGCTCCATCAAAATGACAATTATGAGATACCCATTACTACTCTTTATTAGTGCCTTTTAGTGTGCTGGTTAACCACACACGCTCCACTAACGACCAATAAAGCATAATGTGCAATTTCATGGATTAGCATACTTTTCACATTTTTCCTAAAGTAACTAGAGTTGGGATTTTGAAAATAATGTTCTAGTACTTTCTTTAATATCATTATACTTTTAATGAGAAGTAGTTGTCCTATCAAATCCGTTATGCTAACGACCCTCCACATCTACAAAACCCTAATCCAACACTATTTGGGTACTTCGCATCTACAAAACCCTCTGGCTGACACATGTAAACATCTTCAGCCAGTTTCCCATTAAGGAAGTCATTTTTCACGTCTATTTGCCACATTTCATAATCATGAAACGCAGCTATGGCCAACATCACCCTTATAGACTTGATCTTAGCCACTGGTGAGAATGTCTCATCATAGTCAACACCTGGGGTTTGAGTAAAGCCCTTCGCAACCAGCCGTTCTTTGAACATGTGTACTTTCCCATCTATGTCGGTCTTCTTCTTGAAGATCCACTTGCACCCGACCGTCTTACAACCTGGTACATTCTCAACCAAGTTCCAAACTTGATTGTCATACATTGACTGAATCTCGCTATCCATTGCCTCCTTCCACTTTGCAGACTCCAGGCCCTCCATGGCTTCCTTGTAGTTGTTAGGTTCATCCAAATTTATCAGTGTACTATAACTGATAAACGTATCACCTTCAGCAGTTATATGGAAACCATACAACACAGGTGGAACACTAACTCTACTGGAACGTCTCAGAGGTAAGGACTCGTCAACTGGTTCAACAGGAATCTCTTCCTCGGGTTGAGCGCTGGTGTTAGAGGTTCCTTCATCGCTTGTCTCTTGAAGCTCTTCAAGATCAATTTGCCTCCCTATGTCCTCTTGGCATAAGAGTTCTCTCTCGCGAAAAACCCCTCTCCTTGCTACGAAGACCACGTTGTCACTAGGTTTGTAGAAAAGATATCCAAAAGATTTATGTGGGTAGCCGATGAAAATACACCGCTCACTACGAGGTTCAAGCTTTTCGTGAGTCTCTCGTCTTACTAAAGCCTCGCAATCCCAAACCTTGATATGTGCCAACGAGGGAACTTTCCCTGTCCACATCTCGTGAGGTGTTTTGGCAACCTTCTTAGGTTGGACTAGATTAAGGATATGGGTGGCAGTCTCTAAGGCATACCCCCAGAATGAGATAGGTAACGAAGTTCGACTCATCATGGAACGAACCATGTCTAACAAGGTTCGATTGCGCCTCTCAGCCACACCATTAATTTGTGGTGTCCTAGGTGGCGTCAATTGTGAAACAATTCCACATTCCTTAAGATAGTCGTGGAACTCGATACTAAGATACTCACCACCCCTATCGGATCTATGCATCTTTATCTTCCTGCCCAATTGATTCTCCACTTCTTGCTAAAACTCTTTGAACTTTTCAAAGGTTTCCGACTTGTGCTTGATTAAGTAGATATATCCATATCTGCTATAATCGTCGGTAAAAGTCACACAGAAGCGGTTAGCATCCCTTGTGGTTGATCTAAAGGGTCCACACACATCCGTGTGTATGAGATCCAACAAACCCTCACCTCTTTCACAAGTACCAATGAAATTTGATTTAGTCATTTTCCAAGTAAACAAGATTCGCACGTGTCATCCAACTTTAGGTCAAATGACTCCAAGACTCCATCCTTTTGGAGTTAAGCTATGCATTTCTTGTTGACATGTCCAAGACGACAATGCCACAAGCATGCCTTGTCTAAACCATTAGACAAATCGATATGCAACACATTATTTCCTAAGTTTGTTGGGTTATGAGCATTCTAACACTCCTAAGTGTACATGCAACCCTAAATACCTTGGATCTATGTTTTCTCTATTATACATACAATTATGAACATCCAAGGTATTATCCTAATCTAGCATACAAAATAATAAATATAACAAGATAGAATACATACCTCTTTGATGTAGAATGTCTTCATGAAGCTTGAGTGCCTAGTGCCCCAAGTGTGACACCTCAAATGGTTCACACAACACCAAATACACTTGGAATAACTTGAGAGAAACTTGAACACTCCTTGAAATCGTCTAGCCCTCACACTCACACATTAGTGCACGATTTCTTGAGCCATGGGATTCTTTTATATGGTGGCTATTAGGGTTACACCATGTAACTCATAACTTTACCCATTCCTTATGCTCCATGGATTTTAACCTCCATGGAGTATCCATGGGTCACCCCATGGACTTAGTCCAACATAAGGAATCTTGGATCACAAGCCCACATATATAAGAATGAATGATTTACACAATCAACCCATATATTTAATTAGTCTCCTTTTGATCACTTAATTAATTCCAAATTAATTCTTGATCAATACTAATTAAATAACCTTATTAATATATTAGCACTTATAATATATTAACCAACCTTAAGTGTTATTTCTCTCATTATAGTCTATCCAAATGCATGATGCCAAGCAACCCAAATGGACCATGTCGGGTCGGGTCAAGTCTTACCAATTATAGTTATGGACTTAGACATTAATCCAACAGTCTCCCACTTGGATAAGTCTAAAACAATTATTGCGTATGACTTCAGGAACCGATCAGCAATCGTAGCTCTCAAAAGCTTCTGTCGAACTCTGACCTTGTCGATGAACTCTGACCTTTATCAATGACTTGTCCATTAGATAAGGGATCATATATTCCTCCATTCTAGATATCATATGGACTGAGACATGGATTATCAATCATTCTCTCTGTCCATTTGTTGTTTCCCGATTTTCGATTCATGATGACTGACTGATTGAACAAATCAAATCAGTCCTAGCTTGGCCAAGCACTCACATGTATCATCTTTAAATCATCGAGGGGCCCACAGATATCGCTTTTATCCCAAAGGTAAAAGGAATGGATAAACTTCGACTCATATGGCTTGTTCTACTACCTGTTGAATCATACACAAAGGCACGTTTTATAACATCGAGTTACCAATGCGTTTTCATGCAATCAATGTATAACCAACTCATAGTAACAACTCATATCTCTAGGTTTGAAGAATATAAGATATTATCGTCTCATGATCACTCGTGATAAAATCCATGAAGTGATTTAAATGAGCGCGGGTTGAATCCAATACTCAGAACTTATGAGCACTCATGAGTGTTGTAGCACCACTTTGTCCACCAACTTGGACCTCTACAAACCAACCCATGACAGTCTTGATTCATATCTACTTCCAACATATGACCGACTGTGGATTGTTTGAATAACTTAATCATTCAGGAAGAGCGACTTAGTTATTCTGGAAGTCAAAACATGCAAAGTGAAACACAAGAATAAATGAATCAAATATGGTATCAAACCCTATGAATATAAATAAACACTTTTATTTATCACCATACTGATTACTCATTATTCATTGTTTCGGTTTTATCAACTTTATACTTGAATTTAAAACAATAGTTGTCCCATGCTCCAAGCATGTACACTATGTTTTCTAAACACTAGTCATGCCATACACCAAGTATGCATACTATGTTTGTCTATGATCTTTACTTTGTAAAATAGATCAATTGAACATCACTCTAATGATCCTCTTTTCACAGTCCCAAATCCTTACTGCAAATGCAAGAATTCCAAATTCATGCCATTTACTGAAATCTGTTAGATTCTAAACTTATATGCATTGATCCTCTTAATGATTATGCACGAAGTCAGAAAGACTTGACAACAATCATTACAGAGCATTAAAAGGAGATCAGCTCCTTGGAAACATCATTCTTTCATTAAGTTTCCTAATCTTACACAGATTGAATAATTTCTAACTTTGAAACATTTCCATATTCCATTTTGACTATCACTTCTGAACAAGAGTTGCCTCCTTACAGATTATGTCAATATGGTCCTTCCAGAATTAACATTATACTTCCAACTGTCCTTGAGCAACCAATCTTTGGTAAGCCTTAGATTGTCCTTGACAATTGCTTAATCATTTTAGTCATATCCAATTCTAGACCTTTTCCCTTCATAATGCCCCAGGCATTTGGAAAATTTTAGAAAGGATGAATATAGCACATGTAATCGATCCTATATCCGAAGCATATGGGACACGATTCATGATGTCTCACATAAAGACTAAACCAGTCTTTTGCTATAATATTTCCATTTCAATTTGCCAAGTTCTCAAAATTCAAATTATGAAAAGGGATGCCGTAATCATAATCGAATTTTAGAACGCAAATAATGGACCCATATATAGAATTTCCTTATGTTGAGCCATTCCAACATGAAATTCATATATATATATCCTTGATTAAATACAATTAAAATCTCAATCTAAGCATTTAGAATTGAAATGAAGTATAATTTCCTCTCCCTTAATTATAGCAAAACAACTTTTTCAACCCCTGCAACCCCACGAATTGAAACTTTTGTTTTCTATAATTAACATTGCTAACTTGCAACCTTTGTCATAATTATCATGCTCCCACTAACATGATGATTATTAGCATAACACTTATGCTCCCACTAGCTTTGACATGTACTCAGAAATCAGCTGACTTTCTTACCAAAGTTCAGATTTCTGATACTAGATTGTTTTGATAAAACTTTATCAAAATCATACACCTCTCTTAGATAGCTCACATGTGTGTCTAAACAATTTTAGAACTATGAAAAGGGATGCCGTAATCATAGTCTCAATTGTTTAGACCTTTGCCACTTCTCACAAGTCCATGTTAGTGTGCCGGTAAACCACACACGCTCCACTAACGACTTTGAGAATGCAAATATCACAATTGCTATCTAGCTAAAATCTACTTAGTGAAAGTGTTTCCTCACCATCATTTTCATGAATCGGAGAGAAACCTTATGACACTTAGATTTAATAGTGTATGTATTCTTATCCATGTGAATTTGTCAAAACCATAATCACAAGACAAGGTTAGTGACAAATCCAAACTCATATTGATTAAACTTGTGCAATCTTAAATTCTTGCCATTTGGCAGCTCAGGTGCCTGCCATTGCTTCCAAGTAGTTGTGCAACCAATTGAGAACTCTCAGAACTCCTATGCAAAGCCAACTTGAATAGGCACAAAAATTTCAACACGATAGGTTATAAACCTCAAGTCGTGTGCTAGTGAAGGACTTTAGGTTTTATTCTTGATTAAGTCTTGAAACTTTCAAGAGCTTTAAGACTCCCACTGTCCTCTTGACATATAAGACTCCCTTGTCAAATATTCAAGAGATAGTGCGGATTCTTTATCAAGACTAACACTTTACACAATTGGCCTAAGTTGGTCTCTGTTTTATCCAAAACATCACAACTTACCAATTTTAAATGTACAAGAGAAGATAACCTTTTACTCTTACATTTGACTAGTGTTAACAAACCCTCTTTAAGATATGTCACTCAAGTTACAATCTTGGAGTATGACTCTAAGAATTGTTTTGGAACGAAGTATGACTCATCTTTTTGATTTAACGATTTCAACAATTCATGACTCCTCTTCTTAGTCATAAGAATGCACTAAGATGACTTTAGAGGACCAATTGTGATATGGTATCTTAATCATTAAGATGATCATAAACATGATACTAAAGTACTCTCCCATCTTTTCAGATTTGAGAAACTTTTATCTTTCTGCCATACTTTGATTCTTCTTATTCGTTCTGTCTCACATTGAAACTTCTCCAATGCTACAGACTTATACTTAAACTTATAAGTATAACCATATTTACTGAACTTAAGTAAATCATGACGAATAGTCTTCTTGATCTTTTGTGGTGGACTTGACCAGTGCACAAGAATGTGTACTCGATCCCTTAGTCCTTTCCTTATTCACATAAGGAATTAGTCTTAATTTTCCAAGCTAAAAGTTCTCATTCATCATACTATACAACTTGCATGATTCCAAGTTTCGGTCCAATTGAACCTTGGGTGATGAGAATCTTTCCTTATTTGGTAATATTAGACACTACCACAACCGAAAGAATCAAATCCATTTTTCCAATATTGCTATCAATGGAATCTTATAAGCGACAACTTTTCACAAATGCCATTGTAAGGATACTTAAAATAAATAAAATCAAAACCTTTTTCTTTTATTTTAAAACTTTGCGGAAAAACTTATCCTTAGAATCCATATGAAAACCTTGTTGTTATCTATTCCTAAGCAATATAAATATCATAACTCTTAAGTAATAGCCCAAAATTCTGATCACCGAACCATGCGATTGAAATCCATCTTCGTGATCAGAATCAGCATGTACTTAATAGAGTTAGACAATGGACTTTACCTGAAGTAGAGCCAAACTTATTGACTTTAACATCCTTAGCTAAATTTGGCAGCTTCGTAACCAATGCCCCTTCCTTTGGCAATAGTTACCTATGGACCCTTGATAATGGGACTATCTCAGAGTTCGCCTCTCTCTTTACCATTGGGTCAACCGAGTTGACTATGGCCGATCCCTTTCCATTGGGAAGAGAGAGCTTTACTGGATATCCAATGTCATCATTGTCAATGTCCATAGCGTTTTTAGGAAGTTGATCTTAGCAAATAGATAAGATCATTAAGGGTCTTGTCTTAGTCTGTTTCATATGATTCCCAAAAGAACTCACTATGTGACTTAGAAAGTAGTTGAGCCACCAACTTTCTCAAGACTTTGACACCCAACTCTCCCGGCTTGTCAATATGTGACTACATCTCCAAGATGTGATCACACCTAGACCTTGCCTTGCCAATAGGGCTTGAGTGACCTTAAACTTTTTAGGAACTTGTGGGTTAGGGAGAATAATTGGAGGAGGTGAAAGAAGTATGATATCCATGGGACATCATCTTCATTTAGGAAAGCTTGTTTCAAGAGATTTGGGAAGATCATAAATGTCTAGACCAGACATCTTTTTGGGAGATATTCAAGATAGTTGATTTAAAGTCCTTAATATGACACCCAATATGAAATATTAAGGTTAGGACCCAACAAACTATTTTATAACTTAGAAGAGGGATGTCGTAATCCAAGCTATAAAATATTTGAAGGTAGGTGAATGACGATTCACCAATTTCCACCATGAAAAACAAAATAATTTATTAGGTTTTAATTGGATTTGAAAGTCCTAGATCTTTGAGATTCATTGAACTGTTCAAAGGCATGTTTCAATCTCGAGTGTGCCCTTCAGGTTTTGTGACTGGGATGCCGAGGATCACAAAACAAGGTGTGAATAACCATGCAAATATACTTGGTACCCTTAATATTTACCCCTTAATCAGTGTGCCGGTTAACCACACACGCTCCACCGATACTATGATAAATATTAAGTTACCCTTTGTCTACCTTGTTAAGTCCAGGTTAGTGTGCCGGTTAACCACACACGCTCCACTAACGACTTAAGCAAAGTGCAAAGTGTAATTTCATGGGTTAGCACCAAATTCACATTTTCCTAAGTAACTAAGATTGGGTATTAATAAGAGTTTAGTTACTTAGTATTTATCATTAATACTTTTAATGAAAGGAGAATTATAGTCCTTGTCCTACCCGTTCGGCTAACGACCCTCCACCAGTCAAGGAAGCGGTGGGTGAGAGTGGACACCCATTAAACTGCCATTTTATAGGCAGTAACCTTATACCCCCCTTATAGACCGGCTTCGTGAATGAGGCCTACTAACGGTAAGACTGACTTTACTCTTATACATATATATAAATATTATTAACTTATAATATTATAAAGTATAAGGGTTGAATTTTAACTTTTAAAATTCTAAGGGCTAACTTGGAATTAAAGTATTCATAAGTGAAAACTTTTCAAATTCCAAAACTTGAGGGCAAGTTTTGAAACTATTCAAAACTAATTAATTCCATAACTTATGAGTTTAAAGTAGTTTTAATTAAAAAAAAAAAAAAAAAAAAAAAAAAAAAAAAAAAAAAAAACTCTTCAAGTTCCATAACTTGAGGACAAGTTATGGAAGACTTTAAACTAATTAATAAAAAAATAACTTTTTTTTATTGTAACTTATGGAACTAATTAAGGTTACATTTTTTTTTAATTTAATGAAGAGACTCTTGAACCTCCATAACTTGAGGACAAGTTATGGAGTCATAAAACCATTTAATTAGAACTAGACTCTTCATTTTGTAACCTTTGCCAACTTTTATGAGTTTTATGATTCTTAAATGTGACTTTTCATATAACTTGAGGACAAGTTACAAAAACACACTTTGGAATCAACTCTTAGATTAAAATGGATTGAAAACAACTATTTCACACAACTTTTCTATTAATCTAAGAACCTCATAAGAACAAGATAATTCAAATCATCAATCTTCAAGAAATTAGCATGAACATACTAACTAATACAAATCTTGAAATTATGACAATTATCTTAGAAATTGGATTAGCATGAACATTACCACATCAAAAACAAGTTTATAAGTCCAAAAACATCTTAGGGTAATGTTCCTAGTCCAATTCCAGCCAAAACAATCGAATATATGCATCCAACTCGATTTTTCAGCTACTTTTGCAAGTATAACAAGAAAAAAAACCAGGCTCTGATACTACTGTTGGGTTATGAGCATTCTAACACTCCTAAGTGTACATGCAACCCTAAATACCTTGGATCTATGTTTTCTCTATTATACATACAATTATGAACATCCAAGGTATTATCCTAATCTAGCATACAAAATAATAAATATAACAAGATAGAATACATACCTCTTTGATGTAGAATGTCTTCATGAAGCTTGAGTGCCTAGTGCCCCAAGTGTGACACCTCAAATGGTTCACACAACACCAAATACACTTGGAATAACTTGAGAGAAACTTGAACACTCCTTGAAATCGTCTAGCCCTCACACTCACACATTAGTGCACGATTTCTTGAGCCATGGGATTCTTTTATATGGTGGCTATTAGGGTTACACCATGTAACTCATAACTTTACCCATTCCTTATGCTCCATGGATTTTAACCTCCATTGAGTATCCATGGGTCACCCCATGGACTTAGTCCAACATAAGGAATCTTGGATCACAAGCCCACATATATAAGAATGAATGATTTACACAATCAACCCATATATTTAATTAGTCTCCTTTTGATCACTTAATTAATTCCAAATTAATTCTTGATCAATACTAATTAAATAACCTTATTAATATATTAGAACTTATAATATATTAACCAACCTTAAGTGTTAGTTCTCTCATTATAGTCTATCCAAATGCATGATGCCATGCAACCCAAATGGACCATGTCGGGTCGGGTCAAGTCTTACCAATTATAGTTATGGACTTAGACATTAATCCAACAAAGTTATCTACAACGATCACAGTTTCATATACACCATTGCAAGGCAATGCTTCAAAATATAAAGTACCATTATAGAAAGCATTAATAGAACCAACTTCATTATTAAATGAAAATCTAAAACCTTGTCTGTACAAACCAAGAAAAGAAATAATATTCCTCATAATCTCTGACAAGCAGCAACAATCATTCAAGTCTAATCCTAACCCACTACTAAGCACTAAGGAGTAAATCCCTATCTTGGTGACAGGCGATGATTTCCTATTCCCCATTATTAGGTTCATCTTCCCATGCTCCACATCCTTACTTCTTCTTAGCCCCTGCAAATCATAACAAATGTGAAAATCACATCCTGTATCAAGGACCCAAGAACTAGCATGTGATGAGTTATTAAATTGAATAGTATGAATATCTACGAAGGAAGGTTTTATCTTCCCATCCTTGATGTCCTGCAAGTATTTCGGGCAACTTCGTTTCCAATGCCGCTTCTCGTGATAGTAGAAGCACGTTGCTTCTTTAGGATCGGATGAGGGAGTGGCAGAACCGGCTTTACCTTTGGATCCATTTGAAGAAGATCCATCATGAGACTTTCCCTTGCGGTTCTTAGAGGGATCTTTCCTCTTTTCCCTTTTCCATGTCCTATAGCAAGGACCGGGGCAGCAGCAGTAGGAGTGGAGTCGACAGCTTTGCCTTTAAGTCCACTTTCAACAGTTCTCAACAAACCTTGAAGTTTGCTCAAAGTGACTTCCTCCTTTTTCATATGATAATTCATCTTCAAATAATCATAACAAGGAGGTAAAGAGTGGAGGATTATATCAATCGCTAACTCTTCGTCAAAGTTGACATTCAACTTGAGTAAACGATCCACATACCTTTGCATCCTTTGCAAGTGGCTCGTGATGGAATCTCCATCTTTCATCTTGGTTGTTATTAGCGAGGCGACAATCTCGTATCTTTCTTGACGCGTGCTTTGATGGTACTTTTCCATCAAATCTTGTCACATGTCGTAAGGCCAGTAGTCCTCATAGAACCGCTGCAGCTCAATAGTGGCTACCATAATACACGACACCTTTGTCGCGTCCTTTTCGTGAGCCCTATACTCAGCTATATGTTCAGCAGTAGCTTTGGTTTCATCTATCTCTTTGAGTTCTTTGCCGAGGATGTATTCTTTCTGCTCGTATTACAGGGTCATTCGAATGTTGCTAATCCAATCATTGAAATTGGAATTATCGAAAGTGACCCTCCCATAAATGTTCAAAAGAGAAAAGGAGCTTGAGGAGTTGGAGTTTGAGCCAGAAGCGTTGTTTGAGCCAGACATCTTAAAAAGAAAAGGAACAAAGTTTTGATTAGATAAAGATTCCTTAATATAACACGCAAATGAAATATTAAGGCTAGGACCCAACACAATAATTCA
The DNA here is from genome assembly GCF_052849685.1 of Lactuca virosa. NCBI lineage: Eukaryota > Viridiplantae > Streptophyta > Magnoliopsida > Asterales > Asteraceae > Lactuca > Lactuca virosa. The sequence continues at coordinate 338,535,018 of NC_136430.1, forward strand.
CAATTCGGAAGAGGGATGCCGTAATCCAATTGCAAATTATTTTAAAGGTAGGTAAACGACGATTTACCAGTTCCACCACGAAAAACGAAATGAAGAATTAGGTTTTAAATACAATGAAATTCCTAGATTCTTTTGAGATTCATTGAACTTGTCAATGGCATGTTTAATATCGATTATGCCCTTCAAGTTTGTGACAGGGATACCGAGGATCACAAACAAGGTGTGAATAACCATGCAAATTAGCTTTGCACTCTCGATGTCATTTACCACCTAATCAATGTGTCGGTTAACCACACACGCTCCATTGATCTATGGTAATTCTTGAGCTACCCTTTACCACACTTGTTAGTCCAAGTTAGTGTGCCGGTTAACCACACACGCTCCACTAACGACTTGGCAAGGTGCAAAGTTCAATTTCAGGGACTAGCATCATTTTCACATTTTTCCTAAAGTAACTAAGATTGAGAATTTATAAAAACATTTAGTTACTTTATAATTTTCATTGTACTTATTAATGAGAGAATTAATGTCCTAATCTACCCGTTCGACTAACGACCCTCCACTAGTTAAGAGTGCGGTAGGTAAGAATGGATACCCAATGACGATCATTTTATAGGCCGCTTCCTTAAACACCCTTTATAGACTAGCTTCGTGAATGAGGCCTACTAATGGTAAGACTAACTCATCTTATACATCAATACATACATACATACATACATTTATATATATATATATATATATATATATATATATATATATATATATATACACACATACATATTAATCCTTTAATATTATAATAGTATAAGGGCTGTATTTTAAACTTTTAAAACACTAGGGCTTTAGAATTTAATATTTCAAAATTAAAACTTTTAATCAAATTTTAAATTCCAAAACTCGAGGGTAAATTTTGAAACTTTTCAAAACTTCTAGATCAAATTTTAAATAATTAAACTAATCACATAATTTTGAACATTATCTTAAAATTTGACCATTATCTTTCAATTAGATGAGGATATTCATTATCATATCAGAAAATTCGAATTTAAACAGTTAAAACAATTTAAGGTAATGATCCTTATCTAATTTAGGCTTGAAATCCGAAAAATCTGCCAACAGATGAACCAACTCGTCGAGTCAGGGCTTGGACTCGTCGAGTTGGTCCAACTCGTCGAGTTTAGCAGACAGTGAGCAAAAACAATTTTGATTCAGCTTTGAACAAATTACCATTGCATCATATATAACAGAAAAACACTCTAAGCTCTGATACCACAGATGGGTTTTGAGCATTACAACATTCCTATGGTGCACATGCCACCCTAATTGCTCTGGATCTAGGTTTTTCTCAAGTTACACATGCAAATTAATTTTCCAAAGAAAAACCCTAATCTAGCATACAAGAATATGAAATCTAATCATACTAGGGTTAGAAGAATACCTTTCTTGTTGATAGCTTGATCTTGACCTTCAAGAGCTTAGTGCCTCAAGCGTTGCACCTCTAATGGAGTCACAAACACCACTTAGCAAAGAATGAATGAGAAAGATGTGATGGAGGCTACTTTATTTCGGCCGAAAATCATAAGCCAAGGGTTCCTTATATAGGTGAGCTACTACGGTTTTAGGTGGAAACCCTAATTCTATGCTTAAGCCTTAAGCAATCCATGGAATCCTTCTAGAAGGCCCCTTGGACGAAATCTCTATGGGCTTCCCATAGATTTCGTCCACTCCTTCCTTTAGGAGTCCATCAGCCCAACTTGCAACTATCAATGATTTGCAATATCAGTCCCCTTACTTTTAATTACTTCCTTTAATCCAAAATTAATTCCAAATTAATTTCTGATTAATACTAATTAAATAATATGATTTCCCAATTAATATATTATTCTCATAATATATTAATAAATCATTTATCAACCTCTTTCTCCATAATTTATCATATCCGGTTGCTATGGGGAAGGCAACCCAAAAGGACCATACTACTATCAGATCAAGTACATCCCAATTATAGTTATGGGCTTAGACACCTAATCCAACATCTAGTACATGTTGATATGTACTCTTCAGATCCTCCACAAGGTACAATAACTCTATTCTTCATGATTTACTGATGCTTTAGTAAATAGGGTTCTATTTATAAGATTAAACATAGGTCTAATACTTTTGAAAAGATTCAAAGAGTAGCATAACAAATAGAAAAATCTATTAGGCAAAAAGATAAAAGATTCTCTAATCTGAAAAGAAAACAAAATACATTAGTATGATGTTTTATGATCATCTTGGTATTTGTGGCATTGTATCACAATTAATCCTCAAAGAACATCTTAGTGAAATTGTATGACTAAGCAAAGGAATCGAACATTGTTGGAAATGGTTCGATCATAGATAAGTCATACTTTGTTCCAATCAAGTTTTAGAGCCAAGCTATAGTAATTATAAATCGTATCTTGAAACTCATTTCATAATAAGAATGTTGATAAACCTCATTATATGTTGAGTAATAATGTGTTCTTACTCTTGCACATTTAGAATTGGAGTTGTGATGTTTTCATTAATCGAGAAACGAATGATAAAATGAGATCAGTTTAATGAAGTGTTTTCTTGTCAGACATCCGCACGAACTTTTGAATATTTGTTTTAGCATGTCAATGAATGTTCCTTGAGAGAAAACTCATATGTCAAGAAGTCAGGGGGATTCATGTTGATCTTGATCTTGCAAGAGTCAACCGACAACGATCATTTTACTTATCACTAGCACGCGACCTGAAGTTGATAACATGTTGTGTTTAATCGACATATTCTTATTTATGGGCACTTCAAGTTGAGTTGGCAATGCTTATGAGTTCTACGTTCTTCATTTAACTACAAAAGCAAAGCGTGTTGTTCAGTGAAAGTATATTGATCAATATGGGTGAGTTGCGGACAACATGGAAGAAATGGTAGGCCCTTGAGGTACCAGAAGGAAAGAAATTAAAAATAGTGAAGTTCAGTCCATGAAAGAAAACTGAATTTTGATTTGGTTTGTCCTACACCTTTTCTTATGACTGTAGGTTGGAAATGATGGATTCACATGGATAGGAACGTATGCACCTTAAAATCTCCTTGCTAAAAGGTTTCACTCTAATTCATGAAAATGATTATGAGGAAATACTGCCGCTAATAGATTTTAATGATCTGATAAAAATCAATATTGATATTGGATGTGTTAATTGCATTTCCAAATTCACAATATGATTACGACATCACTATTCATATTTTGAATTCTAAGGAATGACAAGGAATTGTTTAAACTTTCTAGAGATATATCTATCAGTCTTGAAGGGTTTAAACACACACACACACACACTATAAAATTAAGGTGTATAAGCTTAAGAATTCTAGTTAGAGACTTATTGAAGTATTGTGTAACATAAATCTATACTCCTGTAAGAAAGTCAAATGGTATTAATTTCTAGGAGTCCAGTTGATTTCTAGGTACATGTCAAAGCTAGTAGGAGCATAACTGTTATTCTAGTATTGCATGTTGACAATACTGTTCGTAGGGAACAATGTCTCCAATTTGGAAATTGCAAAGTTGGGAATTGTTTCGCTATAGTGGATTAAGGGAGAGGGCACTCATACTTCATTTCGAGTCTAAAGGTTTAGATCATATGGTTTAATAGAACTTAGTCAAAGATATATATGAATATCATGTTGAAATGTTGCATCATATTAGGTTCGGTATATATAGCAATGAATTGAACATATATTAAATCCTTGTGTAGGTCATAATGAATATAGTCTCATATGCTTCGGATATAGGATCGATTATACGTGCTATAATATTCGCTTATTCTAATTTTTCAAATGCTTTTAGCATTGTGTGAAAGGGATTAGAATTTCATGTGACTAAAGTTGTTAAAAAACTATCAAGAACATTCTATGGTTTACCAAATATTGGTTGCTTGTGGGAAGTTGGAAGTATGACATTGTTTGGCAATGACCATAGTGACACGTTTTAAATTAAGAAGACTCTTGATCAGTGATATCACTTTATTTAACTATATATTTTAGGCCATTATCTTAATATATTTGATTAATATGTTATATTTTTATATACATATACTTAATATGCTTGAAAATGTTCGATTACAGTTTAAATTGGAGTTGGGATGCAAAAGGAGGAGAACAGAGCTGAAAAAGACATAGAAAGGATGTTGCTGGACAGCTTGACCCCTCGTCAATAGTTTGACCATATCTCATGACTCGTAACTCTGATTAAGGCGATTCAAAATGATCTGAAAACTAGACAAAATTTTAAACGACTTTTGTGTTTGTTCCAAAATGTGAAATCCAACCACCACGACGTGGTGAATGGAAACTTCGTGATTATTAAGCTGACTTGGAGAATACGGGATATCCATGAAGACCACGATGTGGTGCCTATTAACCACGTTGTGGTGGCCATAATTTGGCAATTATATATATTCTGGAAATTAGGTCGTTTCCAGGAGGTGCAGGCCTTAGGGTTGCGATTATTCAAGCATTATTCTATTGAGATTTCACTTCGGGTTTGCTTGATGATCGCGTCTTGCATTCTTTTGGTGATGTTTTTTATGCTTTAGTTTGTTGAATATGGTGTAAAAACCTTTACTTTCAATAGATATTGATGAACCCTTGTTAATATGCTTTGATTTCGTTAGTAGGATTAATTGAATTTAGTTTTTACTTGTGTTCGATTGATTGTTTTACCTTTCATGTTGAAGTTATGATTTTTAATCTTTATTGATGAGTATTATTAGGATTAGATGATCATTCTATCTTAATGTACTTGAATCATATGAATCTATGATAATTAGGTTTTTATGTATGGGACTTTAGTTATAAGCCTAGGGTTAGATAATATTAATCGGTGACTTTAATTGTGTTTGAGAGCATTAGATATCTATGTTATGCTTAGATTGATTGGCATGATCATTAACAGGAAATCACTAGATCATATCATTTATACTTTGAATATATTTAATTAATTATGTGTTCACTAATTGCATGATCATTGTGTTAATTGTTCATTAATTATCAGTACTAGGAAATTCGATCAAGATAACTAGTCATATTACAATTCGGTAATCAATTCATTAATCCATTGCACTTCGAATAAATCAAACATAAAAACTTGGGGGATTCGTATTCTAGTGGAAGTACTTATTATTTATTGTTTCCATTTAGTTCTTTAGTTTCGTTGATTAATTGAGCATTAGTTTAGTTTTGTTTACACAAAAACCACCTTTTACTTAACTGTTATTAACTTAATTAACATTTGAATTATTTGATCTAAACCATCACGTTCCATGTGTTCGGCACCCTTTCTTACCACGACTATATTAATTCATGACTAGGTACACTGCCTATTTGTGTTTAAGACTATTTGAGATTAGATAGGACTTCATAAATTTAAAATGTAACACCCGGGTTTCAGGGCTAAGCATTTTAGACGATGTAATAGTCTAGGTCAACTATTGTAACACTCTTTTGATGTAATAAAGATGAGATATTTGAGTATTTTGTGAATTATGTAAATTTATATGCTAATTATTTAATTATAAATGTATAATTAATAAAGAATAAAAATAAGCGTCAAAATTAAAGTACGAGATAAGTCCGATATCTTTACATAAAGTTGTAGTAGTCGAAACAAGGATTCCGGAGATATAAAGAACGCCGAAATCCGAGTTATAACGAAGAAGTTATGACCCGTCGAAGTTTTGCGACGGAACCGGCACGGCACCGGGAAGCGTAAATAGTGAATTTACGATAAAGCGAGTTTTAGCCTTAGCGATCTAAACGAAAGTCATAGAAAACGTTAAACCGAGAGCGTCCATAAAAAGAACGCCCAAATCTGACTTCGTATGAGGAAGTTATGATTTTTCGAAGTTTCGGCTTAGCAGTGTACAGCCCGAAGTTCGAATATTAGATCGAGTGGTTTTTAGCCAACACAACCTAAACGAGAATCGAAGATCTCGTTAATAGTAGCACAACGATAAAAAGACAGACGAAAACGGACGTCGGATGAAGAAGTTATGAATTTTTAACGGACCAATCCTGTCCCGGCCTGTTAAAAATATAACTTTTAAAATAAAGTCAAAATTAGCCGACGGAGTCTAAACGAAAGTTGTAGAGTACATTCCCGCCTACGCGTAGATATAAAGAAAGTCGAAAACGGAGCTCGTACGCGAAAGTTACGAGTTTGTAGTCGAATTTGCGAAACTGCGATGACGTGGCCAAATCTCAGTCGTTGCTTGCTCCCCACGGTCTCGCTTCGGATGAAGGACACGTCGCCCCTTCGCTACGCCCCGCGTCCAAAATTGAGTACGCCCGGCGTACTTGATCTTGTCCGGTTCCGAGAGTGGGTGCGAGCCAACTGTACGCGAGCTGGAACCCTATCCGATTTACGCGCCGCGTAGCCAAGGATTACGCCCAGCGTAGTCCGAGGCCTCGCAGGCTATAAAAGGGGGCGAGGGTTTCCGGATTTTTCACACCATTCTCCTTCTCTCTCTAAAATACTTTCTCTCTCTAAGGGTTTTAACCCTCCCCTAAGCCTAGGTGAACCCCTAGCACCCGAAGGAAGCCCCGAGGCTCCCGGAGTCCCGAGAAAAAGGGTCTTTCGGTTCGGAAACGCTGCTCCGAGCAAAGCCCGAGTTTCTTTAAAATCCGCTGTAAGTGAGCTACGCCTACGCAATTTTTAATGTAACTTTTAAATAATTATAGTAATGTTATTAGGTCCTTAAAATAATTATTTGGGCTATTATTATGAGTTATATTGAGTTTTATTTAACGCTTATATAATAATAATAATAGCTAGACTATTAATTAGTCGCGGTTAACGTTAAAACTAAACTCTAGTGGTATTGATACTAGGTTTTGGTCAAGGAAAAATTGTTTTGAGATAACGAAATGTTGTTCAAGTACCGAGTCACCACCTAATCAGGTGAGTGCATAGTTACTTTCATCTTACACATAGATATGAAGTATTTTATATAAATTACATGCTACGTGTGCATATTATCTGAATACTTGCTGTCTATGTTGGATGAATGATTTTATACACGTTTTTCATGATTTAAACCGTATATGTATTTTATATCTACAAAAATGTTGGGGTAAAACATGGGTAGATGTAATAAGACGATGTGTGATAAAATGATGAGAGGCCTCGATGTTGTTGGTGATCCAGTCATCTAGCGGAGTATAGATGACGACCACGGACTCTTCTAGACAGTCCAGTGGAACGCTGGCAGGCTCACAACCTGTAGGTGTTTGTGAACGATGTGTTCACCGGTGTACTCCATCCCCCTCATGGTTTCCTTTAGGACATTTATTGCTGAGGAACCCCCTTAGCAGTAGTGTCCATCCCGATGATGATCCTTAGGCTAGGTCCCTTATGATAGGTGTTTAGGGACGTAAAGTGAGGATAACGGGAACGGGTAATCGGGTTATTGTTGATCGATGAAATTAATAAATTTATTTATGGTGGGTTGAAAACCCTATGTGCTCACCAGGCTCCCAAGCCTGACCCACTCAGTTTCATGTATTACAGGTAGTGGCGCTCGAGCATAGATGTGATGTTTTAGATGAGGGATATGGATATAGGCCTGTAGATATGAAATAATGTAGTAAGGCTTATATTGTACTGTTTATGCTTTTGATCTGTATCGAACATGACATCCCGAGTCTTTTAATGAAACACATTTCCTTGGAAATGCTTTTGATAAATCTTTATCATATTTTGTTTTGGGACAAATTCCGCAACACTTTTATTTTAAATGTTACTCTGATTTTCAAACAAGCATAAACAAAATCGGTCTTTTCTGGCCGTGAAAATGGGGATGTCATAGTTGGTATCAGAGCATTAGTTTAAGCGAACTAGGAATTTGTAGGATTTCTAGACTTAAACTTAGAATGCTAAGCGATGATTGTGAGGTGTGAGCACTAGCTTATTTTAGGAATTATGCCTAAAATGCTTTATGTGCTAAATGCTTTATGCCTTATGTGCTGTTAATTGTTCGGATCTATGGTCTGTTGCCGACCGGATCTGGAAACCTTATGTATTTAGGATTCTAAACGTACGACTACGATATTAGAACTAACATGTAAACGTTTCGGAGAGATAAGGATGATTTAAACGTCTATCCTGAATAAGGATCTAAATTCACCTTATTCGGTGTATAGATCAAAATGGCAAGAACCCGCAGTGGAGCTTGGAATGCAAATGGGAATAGGAATCAACCCCCAGTGATTCAGCAAATACCTGTTGTAGCAGATGTTCCTGAGCCAATCACGATGGCCAGAGTGCAAGCGATGATCCAGATGATGTTGGATCGTCAAATGGAGGAAACCAGGCGTTTTCTCCAACAAAATCGCGAGGAAGCTACCATACCAATCGTAGAGCCCGAGCTGAATGATGGGCCGTCTGAAGGAGGAAACTACAGTGGGACTGTTGGTCAAGCCAACCCACCGATAGTTAGGCAAAACCACCAGGATGGAGGAAATGACGGACGTGGATGCAAATACAAGGATTTCATGGCATCCAAACCACCGTGTCTATCTGGAAGCCCGACGCCGGTGGAAGTCATGAACTGGATCTCCGAGATGGAAACGATGTTTGAGAGTTGCTATTGTAGCAACAGGCAGAAGACCGCTCTCGCGGTTCCTCTGTTGAAATCTGGAGTACTAAGTTGGTGGAAGCTACTAGCTGATTCAATGCCCAAGGGTGAAGCTAGTAAGATGTCTTGGGAGGATTTTCTGGTGCAGCTGAAGATGCAATACTGCTCTGAGCAGGATCTTCTGGAGATCAACAACGAATTCCAGAATCTGAAGAAGGGAAGAATGAGCGTTACTGAATACGCTGCAAGCTTTACAGAGAAAATGAAGCTTGTTCCTCACCTCGTCCCAACTGAACTCTCCAAGGTTAACAAGTTTGCCCTCGGATTACCAGCGGACCTCGGTCCAATGGTCAAGCAAACAACCACGCTGAAAGCCGCCATCTGGGCTGCTAAGAATGTGGAGACCCAGATACGAGAGAAGGGTCTGGAGAGAGCGAAGGTGGGAGAGAAAAGGAAATTTAATGGATCGTCGAAATTCCGCAAGAAAAGCAAGTTGTCAAGGTCTAGTACGCAGAAGTCTGGAGGAGGTGAAGCCAAATGGTGCGACAAGTGCAAGAAGAAGCACCAGGGGAAATGTGACGGAGGAGTCACTTGTTTCAAATGTGGAAAACCTGAGCACTATGCCAACGAGTGCACGTTCACTAAGAAGGTCTGTTATGAGTGCAACGAGGAAGGGCACATTTCGAGGGACTGTCCAAAGAAGAAGGAGGCAGGAAGACCCAACATTCCACCGAAGCCGAAGGCAAGAGCCTTCCAGATGATGCTCGAGGCTGCAAAGGAGGCAGCAGACGTCGCTTCAGGTACCTTTCTTGTAAATGGATTGCCTGCCAATATACTATTTGATTCCGGAGCAAACTATTCCTTTGTATCGCATAGATTTGGAGGAAAATTAGCATTGCCTGTACAAAAACTTGATAATGCCCTAATTGTGGAAGTTGCCAGTAGCAAGTTCGTACCTGTTAGTAATCGTATTAAGAACGTCGTCATCGACCTTTATCGGAAACGAATTCCATGAAGAGTTGTTGCCCATAGAGTTGAACGGTTTCGACATCGTTTTGGGAATGGATTGGCTTAGCACCAACGATGCTGAGATTCAATGCCGAAAGAAGATAGTAAGGGTAAACCCACCCAGAAAAGAGTCATTTATGGTGTACGGGGACAAACGTCGAGTAAATTCTGGAATCATCTCCCTGATGAAAGCCAGAAAATGTTTGTCCAAGGGATGTGCATCATACTTGGCATTCGTAATCGATGCTACGAAGGAAAAGAAAGAGGTACAGAATATACCGGTTGTGTGTGATTATCCGGAAGTCTTTCCCAAAGATCTTCCTGGATTACCACCTGATAGACAAGTGGAGTTCAGAATAGACTTGTTACCAGGTACAACACCGATAGCAAAGGCACCTTACCGATTAGCGCCGACGGATATGAAGGAGCTTATGACGCAACTTCAGGAGTTGTTGGACAACGGTTTCATTCGACCTAGTTCATCACCCTGGGGAGCTCCGGTGCTATTCGTGAAGAAGAAAGACAGAAGCATGAGAATGTGTATAGACTACCGAGAGCTGAACAAGGCAACAGTGAAGAACAAGTATCCATTGCCAAGGATTGATGACCTATTCGATCAGCTGCAAGGTTCGAGCTATTTCTCAAAGATCGATCTTAGGTCAGGATATCATCAATTGAAGGTGAGAGAGCAGGATATCGAGAAGACTGCATTCAGAACAAGATATGGACACTACGAGTTCTTGGTTATGTCGTTTGGACTAACCAATGCTCCAGCAGCATTCATGGATTTGATCAACAGGGTTTGTAAACCATTCCTCGATAAGTCCGTGATAGTGTTCATAGATGACATTCTCATCTACTCGAAAAGCCAGGAGGAGCATGGCCAGTATCTACGAGAAGTGTTGGAAGTCTTGAAGAAGGAGAAGATGTATGCAAAGTTCTCCAAATGTGACTTTTGGATCCGAGAAGTCCAATTCTTGGGTCATGTGGTTAACCAGGAGGGGATAATGGTTGACCCAGCAAAGATCGAAGCTGTGATGAAGTGGGAACGACCAAAAAGTCCCACGGAGATTCGAAGCTTTCTAGGATTAGCCGGATACTACCGACGATTTATCCAAGGCTTTTCTTCGATAGCTGCTCCATTGACAGCTTTGACCCACAAAGGAGCTACTTATACATGGAGTGAGAAGCACGAAGAAGCATTCGAGAGGCTAAAGAAGAAGTTATGTGAAGCACCGATTCTTTCTCTACCTGATGGAGTTGAAGACTTCGCGGTCTATAGTGACGCATCTGGAGTTGGGTTGGGTTGTGTTCTGACCCAAAGAGAAAAGGTGATAGCATACGCATCTCGACAATTGAAGGAGCACGAAAAGAACTACCCCACTCACGATTTGGAGTTGGCAGCAGTAGTTTTTGCTCTAAAAATATGGAGGCATTACCTCTATGGAACGAAGTGCAAACTTTTCACTGATCATAAGAGTCTCCAGTATCTCTTTAATCAGAAGGAGTTGAACATGAGGCAACGACGCTGGCTAGAATTACTCAAGGACTACGACTGTGAGATACTTTACCACCCCGGTAAAGCAAATGTTGTTGCTGATGCTCTCAGTCGGAAAGTCAATCTTGAAAGAAAAAGGCCAAGAGCGTTGAGAATTGAAGTTGTCTCGACAATTGTGGAAAGTATCAAGAAAGCTCAAGGAGAATCTTCGGAAAAGAATGACCGAAAAGAAGAACGTTTGGGAAAGATGTTGGTATTCGGTACAAACCGTCAAGGACTGAAGGTATTCCAAGATCGGATTTGGGTACCTAAGACGGGAGGAATAAGAGATCTTCTGATGGAAGAAGCTCATAAGACCATGTACTCGATTCATCCCGGTAGCACAAAAATGTATAGGGACCTAAAACCCTACTACTGGTGGCCGACGATGAAGCTCGATGTTGCGAAGTATGTGGCCGAGTGTGTGACATGTGCGAGAGTTAAGGCACAACATCAGAAACCGTATGGGAGTTTAGAACCTTTACCTGTACCCATGGGTAAATGGGAAGACATCACCATGGATTTTGTGACTAAACTACCCAGGACGAAGAACGGTCACGACATGATTTGGGTGGTCGTGGATCGTTTCACAAAGAGTGCACACTTCATAGCTGCCAACAAAAGGTGGTCTATGGATAAGCTTGCAAATGCTTACGTGAAGGAAATTGTGAGACTTCACGGTGTTCCTCTAACGATTGTATCGGATCGTGATAGTCGTTTCACGTCGAGGTTTTGGAGGAGTCTACAAGAGGAACTGGGTACGAAGTTGTGTCTGAGTACAGCTTACCATCCGCAAACTGATGGTCAGAGCGAAAGAACGATTCAAACGCTTGAAGATATGTTGAGAGCATGTACCCTCGAGTTCCAAGGTAACTGGGATGAGCACTTACCTTTGGTAGAATTTCCCTACAACAACAGTTTCCACTCGAGCATCAAGATGGCACCCTATCAAGCTTTGTACGGACAGAAGTGTCGTACGCCGTCTTGTTGGCTTGAGGCTGGAGAAAAGCAGTTTATGGGCCCCCGAGATAGTGTGAGACTGCTGAGAAGCTGAAAGTAATTAGGGAAAGAATGTTAGCAGCTCAGGATCGTCAGAAGAGCTATGCTGACAAGAAAAGATGACCGATGACCTTCAAAGTTGGGGATTCGGTTTTGCTTAAAGTCTCACCGTGGAAGGGACTTATAAGATTCGGGAAACGAGGAAAGTTGAGTCCAAGGTTTATTGGACCGTTCAAAGTTCTTCAGAAGATTGGGAACCAAGCTTACAAGCTGGAATTTCCCGAAGAACTCGATGGTATTCATAACACCTTCCATGTGTGTTATCTGAGAAAATTCACGGGAGAAGTTCCCGACATAATTCCAATCTCATAATTAAGAATGGATGAGAACAAGAGGCTGATTGAAGAGCCCGAGCCAATTGTTGACCGTAAGACTAAGAAGTTACGACGCAAGATGGTCGACTTAGTGCTAGTCCAGTGGAAACATTCGAATGGGTCGAATCTCACTTGGGAAACAGAGGATGACATGATGATTCGCTATCCGCATCTGTTTGCTGACGCATGATTTCGGGACGGAATCATCCTAAAGCGAAGAGAATTGTAACGCCCGGGTTTCAGGGCTAAGCATTTTAGACGATGTAATAGTCTAGGTCAACTATTGTAACATTCTTTTGATGTAATAAAGATGAGATATTTGAGTATTTTGTGAATTATGTAAATTTATATGCTTATTATTTAATTATAAATGTATAATTAATAAAGAATAAAAATAAGCGTCAAAATTAAAGTACGAGATAAGCCCGATATCTTTACATAAAGTTGTAGTAGTCGAAACAAGGATTCCGGAGATATAAAGAACGCCGAAATCCGAGTTATAACGAAGAAGTTATGACCCGTCGAAGTTTTGCGACGGAACCGGCACGGCACCGGGAAGCGTAAATAGTGAATTTACGATAAAGCGAGTTTTAGCCTTAGCGATCTAAACAAAAGTCGTAGAAAACGTTAAACCGAGAGCGCCCATAAAAAGAACGCCCAAATCTGACTTCGTATGAGGAAGTTATGATTTTTCGAAGTTTCGGCTTAGCAGTGTACAACCCGAAGTTCGAATATTAGATCGAGCGGTTTTTAGCCGACACAACCTAAACGAGAATCGAAGATCTCGTTAATAGTAGGACAACGATAAAAAGACAGACGAAAACGGACGTCGGATGAAGAAGTTATGAATTTTTAACGGACCAATCCTGTCCCAGCCTGTTAAAAATGTAACTTTTAAAATAACTCAAAATTAGCCGACGGAGTCTAAACGAAAGTTGTAGAGTACGTTCCCGCCTACGCGTGGATATAAAGAACATCGAAAACGGAGCTCGTACGTGAAAGTTAAGAATTTTTAAAGTTTGTAGTCGAATTTGCGAAACTGCGATGACGTGGCCAAATCTCAGCCGTTGCTTGCTCCCCACGGTCTCGCTTCGGATGAAGGACACGTCGCCCCTTCGCTATGCCCCGCGTCCGAAATTGAGTACGCCCGGCGTACTTGATCTTGTCCGGTTCCGAGAGTGGGTGCGAGCCAGCTGTACGCAAGCTGGAACCCTATCCGATTTACGCGCCGCGTAGCCAAGGATTACGCCCAGCGTAGTCCGAGGCCTCGCAGGCTATAAAAGGGGGCAAGGGTTTCCGGATTTTTCACACCATTCTCCTTCTCTCTCTAAAATACTTTCTCTCTCTAAGGGTTTTAACCCTCCCCTAAGCCTAAGTGAACCCCTAGCACCCTAAGGAAGCCCCGAGGCTCCTGGAGTCCCGAGAAAAAGGGTCTTTCGGTTCGGAAACGCTGCTCCGAGCAAAGCCCGGTTTTCTTTAAAATCCGCTGTAAGTGAGCTACGCCTACGCAATTTTTAATGTAACTTTTAAATAATTATAGTAATGTTATTAGGTCCTTAAAATAATTATTTGGGCTATTATTATGAGTTATATTGAGTTTTATTTAACGCTTATATTATAATAATAATAGCTAGACTATTAATTAGTCGCGGTTAACGTTAAAACTAAACTCTAGTGGTATTGATACTAGGTTTTGGTCAAGGAAAAATTGTTTTGAGATAACGAAGTGTTGTTCAAGTACCGAGTCACCACCTAATCAGGTGAGTGCATAGTTACTTTCATCTTACACATAGATATGAAGTATTTTATATAAATTACATGCTACGTGTGCATATTATCTGAATACTTGCTGTCTATGTTGGATGAATGATTTTATACACGTTTTTCATGATTTAAACCGTATATGTATTTTATATCTACAAAAATGTTGGGGTAAAACATGGGTAGATGTAATAAGAAGATGTGTGATAAAATGATGAGAGGCCTCGATGTTGTTGGTGATCCAGTCATCTAGCGGAGTATAGATGACGACCACGAACTCTTCTAGACAGTCCAGTGGAACGCTGGCAGGCTCGCAACCTGTAGGTGTTTGTGAACGATGTGTTCACCGGTGTACTCCATCCCCCTCATGGTTGCCTTTAGGACATTTATTGCTGAGGAACCCCCTTAGCAGTAGTGTCCATCCCGATGATGATCCTTAGGCTAGGTCCCTTATGATAGGTGTTTAGGGACGTAAAGTGAGGATAACGGGAACGGGTAATCGGGTTATTGTTGATCGATGAAATTAATAAACTTATTTATTGTGGGTTGAAAACCCTATGTGCTCACCAGGCTCCCAAGCCTGACCCACTCAGTTTCATGTATTATAGGTAGTGGCGCTCGAGCATAGATGTGATGTTTTGGATGAGGAATACGGATATAGGCCTGTAGATATGAAATAATGTAGTAAGGCTTATATTGTACTGTTTATGCTTTTGATCTGTATCGAACATGACATCCCGAGTCTTTTAATGAAACACATTTCCTTGGAAATGCTTTTGATAAATCTTTATCATATTTTGTTTTGGGACAAATTCCGCAACACTTTTATTTAAAATGTTACTCTGATTTTCACACAAGCATAAACAAAATCGGTCTTTTCTGGCCGTGAAAATGGGGATGTCACATAAAACCATTGTATAAACAAAACACATCAATCAAAATTGATGGTCATATAGAAAGATGGAAATGTTTCCACAAGGGGACATGCTTGTAGAATCTACATGGGAGTTGGAAACTTTAATACAAGAGAAGTGTTCAAGGAGTGTACATTGAATTAAGACTTCATAACCATGGAATTGTTTCTAGTCACAAGTTCTGGTGTAACATTCTGTAATATAGAAGGCTCAGTCTTTGTGACTTTAGAACCTTGACATCACAGAAAGATAATGCATGTAAAGATGAAATTCCACTACATCTTAGGTAACGATAAGAATTTGGAATAATGAAATGAGCATCATTGGAGTAATGTCCAGTCGATTTGTTCACAAAGGAAGGATCATCGAGAGGCATAGTATGCATGTTTATAACATGACATGACTGATGTTATTTAATTCAAGTGGTTAGTTGATTACTCACACTATTATACAATGAATAAATTCGTAATTGTTATGGTGATTAAATAATAAAGATTTATTTATATTCAATGGTTATGATACCATAGTTAATTAATTTATTATTGTGTTTCACTTTGCATGTTTCACTTCCATACTTTTGGATATTGTGTGGGATTGCTACAATATTCATGAGTACTTTGAAAATATGGATTTTAAGTATTGGATAAACTCATGCTTAGAGATTATTTCATGGATTCAATCACAAGTAATTTTAACACGATAATAGCTTATATTCTTAAAATAGAGACATATAAGTCATATTTTGCAAATTAGTTGTGCATTGGTTTACTCCAACGCATCTGGTAACCGGGTGTTATAAAGTGTAATTCCATGCATGATCTGGTGAGTAAAATGAATGATTATGTAGTCAAAGCTTATTCTTTCCTTTTGCTTTAACAAGAAAAGCGATATATGTGGGGCCATCGGTGATTTGAGTTGATCTATAAGAACTAGGCCTAGTCCGGACTAAATTGATGTGTTCAGTTTTGTAGTCTGAATTTGATCACAAATCAGAAAATTGGGAAACAGAACTAATGAACAATAGGTTGATCATTTAATCCATGTCTCTGTTCATATGATATCTTGTAGAACAAAGGAGTAGCTGATCGCTTATCTTAGGGCCAACACGTGATTTGAATTAGAGTTCGACAGTGGCTTTGGAAATCACACATTGCTATTTGGTTCAAGGTTATACTTGCAATTGTAGTTATAGACTTGTCCAAGTAGGAGACTGTTGGATTAAGGTGTCTAAGCTCATAACTAAATTGATATATACTTGAAAAATTGGAAGCAAAGTCCTTTTTGGGTTGCTCTCATAACCAGAAATAACTAGAAATGATATTAAGAGAGATAGGGATAATTTATTAGATTATTATGTGATAAATAAACTAACTGGAACCCATCAGATTCTTCATGTTGACCTTCAATTCATAAACCAAAACATAGAACCGTGGTTATAAACAATAAATACTACTTATAACACCATTAATCACCATCAAGGTTCATAATTCATACTTGTCCCCAAATCTAACATTCTGAACAAATGATTCTACCATTGCTTGAGTTGTGCTCTTCTAAGAAGGATTTGCAAGCGAACTTCTTCAATGGTCATGGAATCATACATATGTTAGATTATCACATCATCATTATCATTGGAAAAGAAAATCTACGGTTTGTGGAGATTTAGCAATTCAAATATCAAATCTACCATAGGATGATGGATTTGAGTTAGAAACCAACTTAATCATCTTAACTTGCTTAGAACACAAAACCCTAGTCCTCAAATGAGATGAAAATCGAATTCAAGTCCCAAACAAGAAAGCTTAGGATCGAATCCTAGGGTCTTCATATGCTTGAATCGTCATTTTTCACGACCCTAGTTCCTCCCAGTCGATCATATCTGCTAAAAGGAAGAGTGTGAGACTCTAATTTTTGAATTTTACACTTCATACCCTCAAATTTTGAGTTATTGGCAATTCTACCCCAAAGTTCTATCAAATAAGATGTAACTTTGCTAGAGTACATCCCAAGTACCTCTCCATCCAAAACATAATCAAACTAGTCCTAAGTAGTTAAATGGGTCAAAGTCTAATCAAGACATACTTTTGGTAATTTGACATTTTTAGTCCTCAATTACTAAAATATTACGAAATCATCATTCTAAACTTCTAAAACGTTTTATTTTATTTCTTAAAAATAATTATTTGTTTTTTTAAATATGGTAATTTATCTATTTATTTACTTTTTTTTAACTTTTAGCCCTAAATTCGAGATGTTACATTTTAACACCATAAATATGGATTTTTTTGCAAGTTTATTACAACATTCTTTAATGTTGTTCAAAACGTTGTTGATTCAGAGTCCACGAATGTTAAATGTAGTAGAATTGTTGTCAACCGAGATCAACAAGCTGCATATGAACGTTTTGTACATGATTACTTTGTCGGTAATTATCTTTATGATGATATAACATTTGATCGTCATTTTCATATAAATAGAGAAATACTTCTACGTATTAGTAATGCTTTATAAGCACACTATGAGTTTTTTTCACCAAAGACCAGATGGTAGAGGTAGAACGAGTTTTATTGTTACAAAAAAATGTACGACTGCACTTAGGTATTTAGCGTATGGTATAACAACTGATGCAACAGATGAGTATTTGAAAATGTCTGAGAGAACGGCACAAGAGTGTGTTGATTGTTTTTGTGCATGTGTTATTGAGGTTTTTAACAAAATATATTTGTGTAAACCTACAAGACGTGATATTGAAAAAATTTATTCGGACCAACGCGAATCATGCTCTACCATGAATGATAGGTAGCCTTGATTGTAAACATTAGGAGTGAGAAAACTATCCAAATGCATGACGATGTCGATTTACCCAAGGTGATATAGGTGTACCGCCTTTGATACTGAAAGGTGTTGCATCTAACTAATGATTTGTAGATTTGACATACATTCTTTTGGGTTGCAGGGTCCAATAATAACATAAATATTCTTCAACGTTCACCAATTTTCAATGATATTCTGATCGAACAAGTGTTTGATATGTCTTTCATAGTAAACGGAAAATAATACAAACATGATTACTACCTTTGTAATGGGATATACCCTAATTACTCTATTTTTGTGAAGGCGTACTTGTTACCGTGAACCGAAAAAACAAAGAAATCCACAAAAAACAAGAATCTGCTATGAAGGACATAGAGAGGGCTTTTGGAGTCCTAAAGAATAAATGACATGTAGTGAAACACACTACACCACTCTGAGATTACGGTAGGATAATCACCATAACCATGTTTTTGAAAACCGGACCAGACCGGCCGGTTCAACCGGGAACCGATCCCGGATCTGGTTCTTAGAGGCCAAAAAATTGTTCGTCATGTGAATGAGTAAAAGCGGTCCTATTGAACCGATAAAAATCAGGAATTTAAAAAAAATATTTATTTTTTTCATTTTTATATAATTAAAATTAATAATAATGTAATTATGACATTATCCGGTTTTTGAGACCGGTTCAACCGGTCGAAGCAATTGAATCATCGAACCGGTAAGACGGTCGGTTCGGTCTCTGATTCGGTTTTCAAAACCTTGCATCATAGTGTATGTATGTATCATATTATATAATATGGTTTCTTGAATCAATAGGTAAGACAATTTGCATGTATGATGTAATTTTCAGATTGTTTAAATTTTCATTTTAAGTTTTATGTGTTATATTTTTTATTTCAAATATTATATAGTTTATTAAAAATTTGAAAAGTAAAATATTTTGATGATGTATATGGTATGTACCACATGGTGTTGGTATGGTAATATGGTAATGAGGTGACAATGACATGACAATACTTTTTATATGGTGATATGATGGATATATCTCTCAGTCTTATATTTTTCATGTTTGTATTGAAAATCGAGGGTCTTTAATCTTTATTAATCAAATTAATTTTCGGCAAATTCAATACGTACCCCCCCCCCCCAATTGCATTGTCTACCCCTATGTTTGAGTGTAATAGTGCTTGTGTACCCCCCCCCCCAATGATGTGATGATTTATGTGAGTGAAGGGGTACATATAGTAGCACCCTTAATTTTCACATATTTTGTTTATTTTTTAATATAAACTTTTGATTCAGGCAACCAAAAATAAACTCATCTTATATAAGACCACCAGAGTGTATGTGTTAACACACTTCGATGCTTTCCTTATGTATCTTAGTTTTCTTAAGGGCGTGTTTGACACAAAGCGTTTAGGAGCTTCGAACTTCTAGTGTTTGACAAAATGGTTCGTTTTGAACAAAGAGTTTCGTTTGACACTACAAATTTTTAGTGTTTAATTTAAACAAAACGTTTCAAATCTAAAAACTATATCACGTAGCGTTTAACAAAATGTTACCAACAACCCGCTACTGCTGCCAACAAACTAGTGAAGACGCCTAAGTCTTGATATTTTGAGGTATTTGAAAGGAATGTAGTCCCGCTTATGGAGGCGTATTAGTTTAATGCATGCAACTTTTGCAGTCAATTAAGTCATTTCATTCTAACTTTAGTTGTTTGTATATATACTACTTGTTCAGATTATATCAAATATAGATTATTGACCACAGATTTATGATGAAAGTTTTAACAAGAAAAGCAATGATCAAGAAAGGACAAATGGTTAGTTATTTGATGATAAGTTTAACATTGATGTTTTAGTTTTATAGCAAAGGTGTTGGAAAAGAGCAAACACTTATTACTTGAATTCGTTGCTTTGTGAAATGTTTGGTAAAAACCTAGTTTGATAAAGATTGATTAGTCTTTATAAAGTTTAAGGGTATATGCTAGTCCAATATTTAGACGAAAGCTCATATAAATTATATACGTTTACTTTTTTTTTAATACTTTATACTCAATTATAATAACAGTAATCCGATATTATCAATCATTAATCATTAAAGGCATTATAAAGAAAAGATTCTTCATTAAAGACAACATTTTTATATATGATGAAACGGTCGAAGACGAGCCAATGTATGTCATTAAATGACCCGTTATAAATGAAAAATGGTTGACATTTTTCTGTCGTAAATTTACGATGGACATTTATGACGTACAATTATAAACGGCATACATGACATATGTTAATGAAAAATTTTATGGTATCAAGTGAGAATTTGATTAAATTTATATATACTTTAAATATTAATGTTGCTATGATAGTATAATACATGTTTTTATATCTATGATTTTAAATCTGAAGTATCACATAATCAAAATCAATTTTTATTATGATAGCTTTAATTAAATGGATAATCACAAATGTATATATATATATATATATATATATATATATATATATATATATATATATATATATATATATATATGACGCGATAGGTTAAAATCTTTTTTTTTTGGTAAATTAAAAAGAACAAAATCGTCATTTTCTCGTTTCAACTAAAACTATATACACAGTTTAATACATATACTTCATACACTCATTCACAATCTAATGTGAAACGATTATGAAAATAAATACTTTCATACATATTTATACGTCACAAAAATATATACATTTACCAAAAAATATTAATACAAAACATTCATTTTTTCATTATTCACATTTTAACACAAAACTTATACATCCATACTTCATTCACAACTTGGTATAAAAATTTATATGTTCACAACTTAATACAAAAAACTTATATACGTTTATATCATTCATAACTTAATACCAAAAAATTATACATTCACAGCTTAAAACTTATCATTCTTTCATTTAGGTGTTTCATTAAACACCTTGTGCACACTATCATTTCAGAACTTAATACAAAAAAATATGTTCACAACATAAAACTTACCATATTTTAATGAGATATTTCATCAAACATCTTATGTGCATAAGAACCATAACAAACTTTCCACTCTTCAATTTTTTTTCGATTATAGATCACAAGTTCATGATTATTTTCCGATAACAAAGCTCATGGTATGCAATTCGGGAAACATGTTTAAGAGCCTTGTAAATAGAATTGGTCATATCAGATATAATAACGGAATTCCCAACATTCCCCATGCATTCCTTTAGCCTTGCCAAAAACTATGCCTATGTACTTCACATATTTCATTTTGCCCGCTCCATAAGCTAGGGCAATTCGGTGGTTTCCGAATCATTACAACGGCTAAGAGCATGGATCCTAAGTATTTCTTTTTAGGAGGGCTTTATCTATTATGATCACTAGTCCCAAAATAGTTTAAAAATCTACAAATCTACAAATTATTAGACAATCAATCAAAACACTTGATTAAACTGAAACTAAAAACTAATATCGTATTTTAAAATAAATCTAACCACACAACTACCGGAGATAAATAGAAAGTCAAATCAATCGTAGCCATCGGTCTCAATGTTGGTAAGGTGTTGTTTGTTTTTTCGAAGCGAAAATTCATGAAGTCTGCGGACCACCTCTGCAATCCTCTGTAGCAGAAGAGGTGGAACAAACGGCTGCAGCCTATAATAAGAAGCATGTTTGTTTTTTAACATCTGCAGACTGCTGCAGTAAACTGAAATTTAAATAAACTAATTTTATAAACTGAAAATAGTTCTCAACACCGAAATTTAATAATTCTAGTCTTAAAACATTGAAATAATAATAAAAAATGTAAAAAAACAAAAATATAAAACTTTTTTTTAAAAAAAAACTTAAAAAAATATAAAAGAAGCTAAAAGTTTTATTCTAGAAAAAAAACTAATTTTAAAAAACATTAAAAAAAATAATAAAAAAATTAAAAAAGTATTGCAAACGATGTCTACAAAGTTCGTAAAAAATTACACACGTTAAAAAAGATGCAACTGAAATTAAAAATATTATTAATAGAAACGGTAAAAAAAAATTAAAAAAATCAAGTTAAAAAAAATCGTGGAAACTATAAAAATAAATTGTATCACATCCGTAAATAAAAATTTAAGAAAATAAAAGTTTAAAAAAAATAAGTTATACAAAAATTCTTATAAAAACACTTGAAAAAAATGAAAGCTGGAGAGTTTAGAAGTAGGGGTGTTCAAAAATATCCGTATCCGAAATTCCGATCCGAAATTCTGAAATTCCGAAGCTGAATTATCCGAAAAATCGGATATCCGAAATTTCGGATATCCGATTTTTCGGGATCGGAATTGGATAGTGTTTTTCAAAATTTTCAGATAATTCGGATATCCGATATCCGAAAATTTTGATTTTAGTTTATACATTATTTGTTATTTTTATCACATATGTCTTATAATTTGAATGTTAGTAACTAAAACATATTTATAATATCCTTAAGTAAATACATATATTACTTCATATGCCTTTCTAATTTAAAAATGTCTTTCTAATACAAAACCTTTCAAATTTGAACAAAATTTCAAATTTTCGGATATCCGTTTTGGTATCCGAATCCGTATCCGAAATTTCGGATATCCAAAACTTCAGATATCTGAAATTTCGGATACGGAATCGGATACCAAAAATCAACTATCCGAAATTTCGGATATCCGGTTATGAACACCCCTAGTTAGAAGAAGCAAGTCAGGTGTTGCGCCATGCAGCACACGCGCAGAGGTTTTGTACTCTGAAGTCTTCCAAAAAACAAACTGCTGCGAGAGGGAAAGTGCTGCGCGTGTGCTGCACCGCGCAGCAATAAGTGGTTTGAGGAGGTTTTTATAAAAAAACAAACAACACCTAAGTGTTCTTGGATTCACTTTTTCCGGATTATAACAATATATATGGAGGTCGGAAAAACTTTCTTTATGGATTCTGTTGGATGAACTCTCGTTTCGCAACAAAATTGTATATCGGTGGTTAGTGTGATGATAAGTTTGTAAAAACTTTAACTAACAACACATGGAAAAAAATATGGACTCTGAAACTGTTGTCCCAAAAAAACAACATTAGGTAAATTAATTCCAAGATATATTTTAATGGAAAAGTAATTTGAAATGTCAACTCCAAAACAGTTTAAATTTCATTTCATTAGAAAACCTGACACTGGGATACTCATGTATTTTTAGTGTGAAACATTGTGTTTCTAACAACTTGGTTATTTCAACAAATATCCAAAAATTGGATCGGTTTGATATATACAAGAGGTTATTTACTTATTTTATGATTATCCTATAGATATTTCATATTCCCCGAAAACACATATTGTGCACTTGTAAAATATTGTCTAGTGTAAAGTCCCTACTTGTATGTTATTTCCCCGAACACCACAAAGTTCAACCACTCGTGGCTTGGTTGGTCTGGTTCCCACTAAAGGAACTAATTGGCTCTCTGACTCGAATCATGTGTCCACACAATGTGCTCTCTGACAAACATGCGATTCCTTATTGTACATTTGATGTTGTGATATGTATTGAAATTTTAAATATGATTATACAAACTAAATTATTATAATAACATTTTTTTATTCATAGTTAATTGCTTGGAGAAATTGTACGCGTTGGACTTTATGCTTGGCAAATTCTATATGTTTCCGTTTTAGGTCTTCTTCTAAAATTCTACTAGTTACCTCGTTAGTGATAAAATAACTTGATCAAAATATTATATTTGTTCAATCTTTTTATATAAATAATGAAAACATGTAGTTTTCGTATCTCATAGTAAATGTAAATTGTAATAGTTATTTTTTCTCATTTCTTTGAATAAATAAAACGTTTTTACGCGTAAATCTAAATTCCTTAATTGGTGTATTACTTGTTGACTTGTTGTCAAAAGGTCATGCTCCTAGCACTTATTTTAGTATTTAAAAAGAAAAACAATTTCGTTATTATAAACGAAAACAGATTAGATATATAAATATTAATCCAGATGCGAAAAGGTTTGCCGTAATAACAAAAAGATTATCTAGATTAAATTCTTTACCAGTTACAATCAATATAGAACTTTTAGATCTTTTGTAAGATTCAATCACTTATACGATCTTAGTTGAAATTATTAACTTTGATTTTAACAAACTAATTTTTATAATTTGTATTTAGAGTGGAGAATTTTGAGTAATCAATAAATAGGTACATAATTTTATTAGACGTACCAAATATGTATTTTCCATAAAATCATACAAATACAATGACTTTCCCTAAACCAACCATAGAAAATTTGGGTAGGTTTAGCAAAAATAACTAGTAATCGGACACTATAGATTTATTTGTTTATAAGTGTTTGATAAAAGTATTTATATGTTTTTAAAATATGTAAAATTACATAAAACTAAACTTTTGAATTTATATTATTTGTTTAAATTAAAAGCTAAAATTTTGTATTATCGATATGTTTTTAATTTGATTTTTTTATTTAAATTAGAAAACTAATGGCTTTCAAATGCCCAAACTTGATTTTCAATTTCAACTTATTGAAAATAAATTAATTATAAGTTTAAAACTAAAGACTTATAGAAAATTTTCTAATCAAACAATATATTTAAAAAAAAAAATGTAGTTTGGTTCGTCGATATTTTGCGTCGCCTTTCTTCAAGTATGCAACACGTGGTCTCCTCTTACATGTTTCCGGTGGTGGACCTTCCCCACAACCTTCCCCTACTATTTACTATTTATACCCCTTTCTGTTTCTTCCTCCTCAATCACAACCTCTGTTTCTCACTCCTTTCCACCAACTTTCAAATTGCTCACAGGAAGCTTAAGAAAAAAGCTTCCAAATTGCTACAATGGCGACTGCTTCCACTTCTTCTAGTACCATTTGGGCTAACCCCAACCCCAGAACCACATTCTCATCGTCTCCTAAACTCCCTTCTTCCTTTTCAGTTTCTTCCAGGAAGAAACTGAAAAAAATCAGTTGTGCTCTTCAATCACCTTCGATTCTCCAATTTCCCAAACAATCTCCCTTTCAATTACCTTCTTCGACCCCGGATTCATGGAACTTGTTGCAGAAAATTTCAGCTATGGCATTGGACGCAATCGAGAATGGTTTAATAGAACAAGAAAAGAAGCACCCTTTACCCAAAACAGCTGATCCCAAAGTTCAAATTTCCGGAAATTTCTCTCCTGTCCCGGAGCAATCTGTTCGCCACTGCTTACCAGTCGTCGGAGAAATTCCAGAGCATGTTCAAGGCGTGTACTTGAGAAATGGGGCTAACCCGTTGTTCGAGCCTACTTCCGGCCACCATTTATTTGATGGCGATGGTATGATCTACGCCGTGAAGTTTGAAAATGGATCGGCGAGCTTCGCTTGCCGCCATACGGAGACACAGAGGCTTGTCCAGGAACGTGCTCTTGGAAAGCCGGTTTTTCCAAAGGCGATCGGAGAACTCCATGGCCATTCTGGCATCGCTAAGCTGTTGTTGTTTTATGCTCGTGGGTTATGTGGATTGGTTGATCACAGTCAAGGCATTGGGGTGGCGAACGCCGGTTTGGTTTACTTTAACAACCGGCTTTTGGCCATGTCGGAGGATGATTTACCTTACGAAGTCCGAGTTACCCCCACCGGCGACTTGAAAACTGTCGGAAGGTATAACTTTGACGAGCAATTGAAGTCCACCATGATTGCACACCCAAAACTTGATCCGGTTTCCGGCGAGCTTTTCGCACTGAGCTACGACGTGATCCAGAAGCCTTACTTGAAGTACTTCCGATTTTCACCGGATGGAACGAAATCAAAAGACGTAGCGATTGATTTGGGAAAGCCTACTATGGTTCATGATTTCGCAATTACAGAGAATTTTGTGGTGGTGCCTGACCACCAGGTGGTTTTCAAGATGTCGGAAATGATCACTGGGGGGTCTCCGGTGGTCTATGACAAAGAAAAAGTGTCACGTTTTGGTGTTCTTGATAAGTACGCCGATGATGGTTCTAGCATCAAATGGGTCGAAGTTCCCGACTGTTTCTGTTTCCATCTCTGGAACGCTTGGGAAGAACCAGAAACCGACGAAGTAGTCGTGATCGGATCCTGCATGACTCCGGCGGACTCCATTTTTAACGAAAACAACGAAGAATTGAAAAGCGTTTTGTCTGAAATTAGACTTAATCTAAAAACCGGAAAATCCACTCGTCGAGCTATAATTTCCCCAGAAAATGACGTCAATCTGGAAGCAGGGATGGTGAACAAAAACCTTCTTGGCCGGAAATCTAAATACGCTTATCTTGCAATAGCTGCGCCATGGCCGAAGGTTTCAGGTTTCGCCAAAGTCGACCTCTCCACCGGGGAAACCAAGAAATTCATTTACGGCGACCAAAAGTACGGCGGTGAGCCTCTGTTTCTTCCAAGAGACCCCAATTCCGAAACCGAAGACGACGGCCACATCTTGACCTTCGTCCACGATGAGAAGACATGGAAATCGGAGCTTCAAATCGTCAACGCAATCACGTTACAATTGGAGGCGACTGTGAAACTGCCGTCGAGGGTTCCATATGGCTTCCATGGAACATTCATAAGCGCCAACGATTTGGCAACACAAGCTTGAAGAAACAGAGCCCAAGAAGCTTCCTTTTTCCGGTGCCGGCTGCATAAGAGATTTTACCAGAGGGATGGCTGAGATACGTCCCCGGAAATCTTCTCTTGAAACATAAACCTCCGACGGCTTTTGGGGGCTTTTCTGTAAAAAATTAAATGTTTTGGGCTCTTTTTGGATTTACATAGTATTTGAGGGGCCAGCTTGTAGCTTTTTGTGTATGTACAAATTGAAAGCTCAGCTTGGTTCCCTGTTATAGTTTTGGGTACAATCGTGACAGCGTGAAGTACATACGTTTTCAGCCAGTTTGTGAAGACTATTTTGTTGACAATAAACGGCAATATACTTTTTGTTGTATTAAGTATGAACACTTTGAGCCCTCTATTATCTCTTAACCTTCACATTCAACATAAAACATAAGTAAAATTCTCGACTATTAATTATTATTTAAAATATTGTGCTGTAATGATAAAAACGAGTTATTGTTATGACTTAGACTTATGTCAATGTCACTTAATACAGTTAATAGTTTTCAATTTTTTAAATGTTTCGTTTAAAACATATGGTTTTTGTATATTTAAATAACATATATTTTAAAGATATTTTTAACGGTTAATATTTTCTGATGCTTTTTTTTAATTAGTTAAATTATCTAAATCTATTTAAGATGTTTTATATAACCTTTATTTAATTAGTCAATGTTATATTTGAAATAATTAATAAATTATTACAATACACTATTTCAAAAGAAATATAATTAGTCAATGTTATATTTTAAATAATAAATAAATTATTATTACAATACACTATTTCAAAAGAAATATATTACGATACATTGTCTGGGAAAAAATATAAAAAATATTAATACGCCATATTTATAAAAGAAATTTGAAAATATTTTATAATCTTCATGATTTATATTTCATAAATAAAATGTTATTAAATATTTAATAGAATTAATTAGTTAATTAACAATACTTAAAAAAGATATAATTAAGAGAGTAAAATGAAAAATATTCAATATATTAACTATTAATATATATTAAATAGTCAATAAAAACAAATAAAAGAAATAAGTCAAATGCTCCAATAACAATAAAGAATCAATAAAATAATAATAATAATAATAATAATAAGCCATTAAAAAGGTTTTGTTAGAAATGCTTTTAGATGTCTAAAGTTCATCTCCAAAGTACTTAACAACTCTAACTTTCAATTATGTTCCATTGTTGTAAATTTTAAGTGATTTGGTTTTATTGTTATAAAATTTAATATTTCTTTTTGGTGATACTTATGTGTACATTTGATGCGTTATTTGTTAAAGAAGTTTTGTTAGCTAATACTAATAAAGTTTAAACCATTTTAAATTAGCTATTAAAAAAATAATAACTTTTTCAACTTTTTGAAAAATAATCACGTTTTTCGAATGTCTCAATCTAGACTCTTTTTCAAATTTGGAAATCTCAAAAAAAAAAATCCTAATATTTTATAATAATTTATGAAAATTCCTAAACTAAAATTTGTTTACGAAAAACATGAATTACCGATAAAAATAACGATTTGACTATCTTTTTCCGGTTTACCGGTTTCATTACTTACTTGGTTTCATTAAAGTCTCATTATTTTACTATAATTTATGAATAAGTCTCAAAGTAAAATTAAGTGATAATTTGGTCCTTTCTCCCTGTAACATTCATATTATCGGTTCCATTGTTGACCTACACGCCTAGTCATTAAATGAGCTGATGAGATGGATATGTTGAGTTATATAATGTTATGTTTACTATAAAACTAGATATGCTGATGCATTGTATATTTTTTGGTATATAAAATGCATCCATCGAAGACTGCAATAATTACATAAACTAGCAACAACTTCTTTATTTTTTAAGTTTATAAGAAATTTCAAATTATCTGTCTAATCTTATGTAACCCAGTATATCCATCTCATCAGCTCATTTCCCGCGTCTTTTTCCCGGAAACATACATTTTATCGGTTTCATTGTTAATTTGGATATATAATCATAAATGAGCTGATGAAATGGATATCAAATTTTACGGTAAACGTAGCATTATATAATTCATCGTATCCATCTTATCAGCTTATTTAATGAATAAACGTCCAAGTCAGCAATGAAACCGGTAAAATGTATGTTACATGAAGAAAAGAACAACGTCATCACTTGATTTTAGTTTGAGATTTATTCGCAAATTATGGTAAAATAATGAGACTTTAATGGAACCGAGTAAGTAATGAAACCGGTAAACCAGAAAAAATTAGTAAATCGTCATTTTTACTGGTAATTCATGATTTTTCGTAAATAAATTTTAGTTTGTGATTTTTTCGTAAATTAGGATAAAATATTAGAACTTTTCTGAAGATTTCTCTTTCAAGTTCTTGAGTTTTTTTTTTCAAAATAATCTTTCTACTTATATTGAAATATTCATTTCAAAATGTGTAATATCACGGTTTTTTAATCAAATGTTTGTTTTAATGTCATAATATGGTAAGTAGTTCTCATTTAATATATTTGTTTAACTTTTTGTTAGATATTAGTAAAAATGTTTTTTTTTCTTGAAATTCTGAAATAGTTTATTGGATTTCGTACTTGTTCTTGAAATCTTGAATTTTCTTTTTTCAAAACGTTAAAATTTTAGTCCAAAATCCATAATTTCAATCCGAAATGTAATTTTTTTGTTAGAAAAAATATTTTGTTATAATACACCAATACGAAATTGATGATTATTTTACCATTTTTTTGTAAATATACGTTACATTGTTGTTAATTTAATGGATTTCCTTTGAAAATATCTGCCACTAATAAACAATGCCTCCAACTAATAATTGAGTTTTACAATTTTATGTTTTTTTTTGGAAATTTTGCTACAATAATTTTTGGTAAGTTATACTGTTTGAATGGGCTTGACGTAGTTATGGGCTCCACGCTAATAAATAAATAATTTACACAAATATCTAGAATTAAAAAATATATATATACAAATACTTCTTGTAGAATTATTATATATTGTTATCGTATTTTACGCATAAATGCGGAAATATGTTGCACCAAAACAATAGTATTGGGGCGGTATTTATTTATCTATTATGAATCCTGTTTTCTTGGGAGGAAGGCATTTCAAATCAATTTTCTATCGATATACTTTTGTAAATATCCCTTAAAATATGGGAAAATATAATTGTTGCAACAAAAGAATTTAAAAGACGACAATTTATATGATGAATTCAATTATTCAGTGCTTGATGTTGATATGGATAAAGGAGTTTAGAGACAGGGTTATCCAAAAAAGGACAACAAGGCCTCTATTTGAGAATTGACATTCGAGATATTCGTAGATGTTTGATTAAATTGAACTTCGTATTTCAGAAGATTAATCAAATTTATTGGGTCATTAAGTTTTAACTTCAACCTAAATTGAAAAACAAATTAAACGGTTTTTGCATTTTTTAGTTCTGCAATTGTAAAGATGCTAAGCAATCTCAAGGTAACTATATGTCGATCAAGTGTTGATTTTCATTTTTCAATAATCTAGGTTCTTACGAGGTTCCAAAATTATTTGTTTTTGTCAATCACCATCATTTACCTTTGTATGCATGTTAACTGCTATTTTGAGGGTTGAATTCACATTTTTGCAACGACGTTTCACTATTTTCCAATTGATGCGAGGATATTATTTTATTTATTTATTTATTTATTTTATATACAAAATATGCTTTATGATCAAAAGATACAATGTTTTATCGATAACATGTTTAACAGGTTAAATAGTTGAACAAATTGGTAAAATAATAAAATTGTTGCATACCTGGTTAAAAGAATGTTGTTCCATATATTGGTAAACATTAATTGAAGTTTGGGGTTCAACTAACCACATAGGTACCTTCCGTTCGTTTTTATTCCATATGCTGTCTCTTTCATATGTGCAATTTTGTTTTCTTTTTATGATCGACTAATTTATAGGTCAATGTCATTCACAAATCGATGAATTGAATTCGATCACTTATCATTTTCTGTAATCGTCTCCTTGTTAAAGATCTTTAGTTGTTCCAAATTACGACAATTGTACTTTGTCATTATAACGTGTTATCAAAACTTGTCAATCATTCACTGAAGTGACACAAATGTTTTTTTTTTCCTGTTGTACACTAGAGACAAATTTTAATGATATATCAGAAAATTAAGAAACTTTGGTTTATTATTATTATTTTTTTTTACAAAAAGGTTTATATAGCATTTATCTCTTATTTGGTGAGTTTTTTTATTTAATGTTTAGGCTATTTATTTAAATGTTAATCTTTAGGTGATCAAGAATAACAATTTTCATCCGTTCACCCTTCTCTATTATAATAATTTCTTAAATAACATTCAAAATATAACATGGTATTTATATGATTCGATTGCTAACCATGGTTTGTGTGTAGATCTTCATCATATGATTCCATCTATCTTCCATGAAATTTATTTGGCTTTTTATGGTGTTGTAGAAGGTTACTCGTAATTATTTATTGTTGAAGAACATGGTCCTCCGTTGTATATTACTCCAACACAAGCATGATCCTTTTCCAGAAATCATTCCAGACTTTATATGTTCATTCCCAATCCTTGATGAAGCCTTGATTGCTGGAGTTGCTAAAGAATGTCACTTCAAATAGGCATCAAATATATTGTTTTACTAAGCTGTTTTACATTAATTAATTGGTTATATGACTAAAAAATATTATGAATATAATAATATTTAGAAATAATGGAAACACAAGTCCTAGGAGATGTGACACTGACAATAAAAGAATTTGACGTTCTTATCAATCTAATACTTTTAAGGGGAGTTAGTTTTGCAGCAAAAATAGTAAGTTGTAACTTTTGGATTGACACATGGTTTGAAGTAAAAATGTTTTTAGTACATGCGTAAAATCTAGAATTTTAAAGAAATTGACATAATGGATCTTGGACTTAAGTCGATCAATATAGGTAATGCATTTGTTCCTTTACTCAAGTAATGTACTATGTTTGTTCACCCATATGTACAACATCCTTGTATTTCTTTACTAGTAATATCAATGTACTTTATTATTTACTCACAATAAAAATGTACTTATGTTTTACTACCAACATTGACAACTTTGTTGATATTATATGTACAGTGCTATTATGGGAATGAAATTGCAAGTTTGTTGATAATATGTGTAACAGTATAAGTATGTGGCTATTAAAGGTAAACTAAAACTACATTGTATTTATTGGTAATATAAATAATAGCTTTTGTTGCTATTAACTGTGATTTTCATTTACAAATAGAGATATACATATTATTAAATGATATTGCTACTTTGACTTTAGGCTCAAACAAATTAGCATCATTAAAAGGCTACCATGTCTCTCGTGTAAACTAAACAGAAACTCAAGATCTCTAGTAAGTAAGGCATATTCAAGAATACAAACAAGAAAACTCTCATTTGTTTTTTATGCCTTTACAACATGTATATCATTGATGCTAAAATATACAAATTGTTGCCTGAAACATGAAGATTATCGCTTGATGAAAGTTTTACATCTAGTTGGAGATGAATGACTCTCTTATTAGAGTTTACAATAAAATCCGGAATAAAAACACACGCTAAAATTTACCAAAATGAACAATGCATTTAGTTATTAATATAAACTTAGAACTCATACCTGGTTATTAACGCAAATGTCTCTTCCACACATAACTAGGGGTTCTATAAATGATATTTCATGATGACTATCATCATCAAATGATAGATAAAGGATCATAATAAGTCAAAAATATATGATTCAAAAATGATATGATGTAAATGGTTTATGGTCGACATTTT
The DNA here is from genome assembly GCF_052849685.1 of Lactuca virosa. Classification (NCBI taxonomy): domain Eukaryota; kingdom Viridiplantae; phylum Streptophyta; class Magnoliopsida; order Asterales; family Asteraceae; genus Lactuca; species Lactuca virosa. Next base: position 338,567,511 of record NC_136430.1, read on the forward strand.
ACAAATCAATTAAAACAATGGTCTATTTGGAACTATTTATGATCCAATATGATAAACAAATCAGTCATATAATCTAATGCCAAAAAGTATAACAAATCATGATATGATCTAGTTTCCACAATCTTTATGATACAAACATATTAGATCCAAAACACAATGCTCCAAATACAAATATGTATACATAGAATATAAACAAGTTGCAATAATATTACATGTTTATGTTGTGTTAGATGACTAGTCAAACATACCAAAATCTTATCTTGTGAGAGTTTCTTTTTAACTTAATAGGCCATTATAATTATTTTATTTCTTTAGTAGGTTGGTCTTTGTCTATTTAGACATCTTTTTTTACCAGTTTGTTTTTTCTATTCTATGATCCTATTTTTTCTACACACACACATAAATCCACAATTCTCTCACCCTTTCTTCCAGACATCTTTTAGATTTACAAATTTTGCAAAAAGAGCAAAAAGAAGGCTAAATGAAGAGTATGAAATCACTCACTGTAACATCCGGATCCCGAGGTAATTCAAATTTCAAAATTTTAAGTATTTTGGGTTGCCACGGCATGGGGGAAAGTGCCATAGCATGGCGTTCAAGAATATCGTGATCTCGTTTAAGGCCACCACGGCGTGGTAGCCTATGGCCACGACGTGGTAGTTGATTAATGAGAAAACCCTAATATCCAGGGTTTGCGCCTTATTTAAGGGAATGTGATGGCTAGGGTTGCTCACCCTCAGCCTCCATCACACTGTCTCAGCCTCCAAGCAAACCCTAACCTCCTTTTTGCTCTCTGAGCTTTTTGTGTTGATTTTTAGGGATTAGAAGAAGAAGAAGAAGGTGACCCCTAGTCTTGGATTCAGCAAGTAACTTTTCTCATCATCTTGTTGTGCATCTTTTGGACTCTTATAAGTCCCCAAGTTCCAAGCTTTTTGGGTTATTGTGCATAGATCTAGGTTTCTATGCCTTATTCTTCATGTTGGGACATATTAGAGTGTCAGGATTTCATAAAGTTGCCAACTTTATGAATCCCCAGAGTCCTTTTATAGTTAGGAGTGTTAGATATTGAGTTTTATAGAGTTTTGAACTCCTACATGAGATCTTGACCCCTTTTTTTCTATTTTGACCTAATAAGAGTCCAAGGCATGCATTAGACATGCATGCATGGAAAGTATGGATTTTTATGTGATTATAAGGGGCTAGAAACGTTCTGGAATGAGGATCTAGTAAGCCTTCAAGGAAAAAGTGCTTAATGGGTTAAGTCAAGTCATGTTTTGCCTTATTTAGACCTAGAAGAGAGATCTCTATCTATTGGAGGGTCTAAAGGGATAAAGTTGGAAACTTTATCCACTTGGACCTTAGAAAGGACCAGATCTGAGTATTGGAGCCCTTGAAGTTGGAAAGAAAAGTGACGACTTAATGGTTTAAGCTGCCTAGACCAGTCCTCACGACGTAGCTCAGGTTGCCACGACATGGCGACTAGGTCAAGGTTGTTAGAACATGAAAAGTGATCCTTAAGCAAACTGAGGTGATGATTTCCGAAATGAAAACAATTCCAAAGTTATAGTTTAGTCTGAGATGCATCCAAGTGTTAAAGTGTTTTTGAGTCTGTAATGTGCATTAATTGTTACAAGTACTATTTTGTTCTGTTCCCATTGTCTTGTTATATAGTACATGACAAGATCAATAGCAACAACTGTGTCAGTCTATTAATCTTCAATCAACCCTTACTTTTTCTCATTTTCCTTGTAGTTACTCCTTGTCTATTTAAGGAGTAGTCACTTATGTATCATGTGTGGAACAAGCACCTTTTTCACATCTATCAAGAATTATTCAGTGAATCATTTTCTCTTACATTCTTCTTGTTCTTGAGTTACTTTACATTGTTTATACATAATTTTTTTTATAGGTTTGAGCACTTTGTTGATTATATTAATTCTGAGACAAGATTGGTTTACCAAACTTGACTGGATCTTTATTATTAGCAGACATTGATCTTAAGTTAACAAAAGGTTTGAGTTTTCAAACCTATGCACACCCCTTTTAATAACATTCACAATTGGTATCAGAGCCTAAGTGGTTGTCCTTTGAATCCATAAGAACATATTATAGTTGGTTGTAGATTATCTTGGTATCTCAATCGTTTCTGTGTTTAGGATAAACGTTCTTCTATATACCACTTCAACTTTAATATCTTAACTTCAATGGCTGCTTGTAATCAATCTCAACAAATGTATTCAATGCAAATAGCAAATAACGTGGGTTAGCCAATGCGTGCCCCATTGCTAGTTGTTGAAGAGTATGATCATTGGAAAGTTAGAATGGAGAGATTTTTACTTGGTAAAGAAAAAAGGTGAAGAAATATAGAGGTTAGTGAAATAAGGTCCTCATGTTCTAGTAAGACAAGTGGTTAGAGATGTTGTTTCCATTCTCATGGGTCAAGAGGAGACTCAAACAACATAATTGACTGCAACAGACATCGAGAAGCTTCATGCAGATCAAATCGCCTTCTCTGAAATGGTTTTTAGTGTACCTCCATCTCTCTTTGAGCACATTAAGTTGTGCAAATCTACTAAGGATGTTTTGGATACACTACAAGACTTGTTTGAAGGATTAGAGAACATGCAGGATAAGCATTTGACATCCGTTGTAAATACCTTCGACCCCTTTACTACAAATCCTGGTAAATCTGTAGCCTCTGCATCAAATCGGTATAGGATCGTGATGAACAACATGACGACACATGGAGTAGTCCGAACTCCACTCGAGTACAACCTCAAGTTCATCAACATCCTTGGAAAATGATGGGGAAATGTTAAGTCATGTCTTCAAAGTAATGGATCTTTGAAGAAATTGAAGCTCTATCAGTTGTTTGACGAACTGCAAGGACATGAATCTGACGTTGCTCAAACGTTGAGAGAACTTTCAGGAGGTCCTCTCGCTTTAGTTAGCTTGGCTAATCCACTGATTCTGAACCCATCTGTTTCCACCTGCTCATCCTACCTATTGGAGTCATCCCACCTATTCCACTTGTTCAACCTACACCACTTGTTGCACCATCCTCTCTAGTTCTGAACTATTCGTTTGAAGAAAATCTTGATCTAGAATTTTCTGATTTCGAACTTTGTTTCCATCAAGAGTTTGCACTTCTATCTATGAAGTAGAGACGTCCTTGGAATCCCAATCAGAAACCTTCTCAAAAAAGATTTCAATCTCCTCACCAAAGAAATCCTCAACCTTACCCTAAACCCACTGAAAATGCACCTACATATCGACCCAACATTCTGAATCGCTCCTCGGAACCTCAGGAAGTTCCGAACTCAGTCAAACCTAAGGTTATATGTCACAAATTTGGTCTCGTAAACCACTATGCTAAGGATTGTTTGGCTAAGGTTCCTCAAAAACCAAAGGTGAAAGATCTGGTTACTATGCTTGTTGAGTATAAGAACTTGCTGAAAGTGAAAAAGCATTTGTCACCACGGTTTCAAGGAATGTTGATGGGTATTGGTCATCTGATGATGAAGGTGAAGGAAAATCTGTAGAGAAATTGTCTCTTATGGCTAGACAATCAATTAAGTGTGATGAGGGTTACTAGTCCTCTTAAAACGTCCCAAAATAAGACCCGATTTTTTTTTTTCATTTTTAGATTAATAAGATAGTAAAAACCAAGGTAACAAATTATATCAATAACTTTTTCGAGAAATACGAGACATCTAAGTCATACAAGTAAAGAGATCTATTCATTGATAAGAAAAAGAAAAAAACGTGAACGGGGACTGGATTGATGATAAAATAGAATCCTGGGTTGCAAACAGCGATTCGATTGATGATGAAAAAAGAGAATTCTTGGTTCAGTTCTCCACCTTAACGACAGAAAAAAAGGATTGATCAAATTTTATTGAGTCTGACTCATAGTGATCATTTCTCAAAGAATGACTCTGGTTATCAAATGATTGAACAACCGGGAGCAATTTACTTACGATACTTAGTTGACATTCATAAAAAGTATCTAATGAATTATGAGTAACATCAACCATCAGAGTAAATTACAAAATGTGGAATCGTGTGGTGTTTGCTCTGCAATCATCCCGAGCTCTTCCCTTTGGAACCAGAAGTACCTGAAACATAAACTGAAAACCGTAAGCACAAAGCTTAGTGAGTTCCCCAAATACCACATACCATACATACATAAATAAACACATAATGGGCCCCACCCGACATCGGGCTCCGTCCGGCATCGGGCCCTGCCCGACATCGAGCTCCGCTCCGTATACAAATCTTTTAGTCATCGGGCACTGCCCAACATACATATAAATATAAAAACATAGAACACATAACACATGCAATAATCACAAAGAGTCACGCAGACATCTAGCATCCTAACATAATATGGGTCGGAATTTGTCCCTTCGACCCGCTAAACATGGTGAGGAAACTCACCTCAAACCAAGATAACGGAACACTCGAGCTGCTGCTACCGAAATCCTCGCACTAACAACAACAAATAACATTCCATCAATATTTAATTCCTGAACCAAACAAGAATTCTATGCCAATGACCAACCTTAAGGATAAAATTCCATTTTACCCCTTTCCTTACTTTGCCAAAATCCAAGGACCAATCCACTAGCATCAAGCCCAAACCCTTAAATGGCACTACGAGGCCCAATAATACCCAATATCCAAATTGGACCCAACCCCATCATGGGCCTAATCCGAGAAGGCCTAATATCCTAAAAGGCCCAAAATATCCAATGGTCAACCCAGGTCAAACTTCTGGTCCATGGTCCTAGGTCAAAAAGTCAACACATCGAGAAAACCCCAATAGACTGAGTACGTCCCGCGTACTTAGTTGGTACGCTAAGCGTACCTCGACTTGACTCAGTACGCGCTGCGTACTAGGGGGTACGCCCCACGCACTCACTCTGTCCACAGTCCACTTAGAAAATGTCTTAATCCCTTAAGCCAAAACGTCTAATGCTCAGATCTAGTTCCAAAACATGCCTTAATCCATAAAGTCATTAACATTAAGCTTTTTCATGACTCAATGGGTCCAAACTCCAAGTTCTTACTTTACAACTTCAGCAAAGGGGGCTAATACACATGCATGATTTGATATCAACAATCAAGATTACATTTTTATGCATTTGGGACACCTAAAACGTTCAGATCTAGTGTCCAAACTCTTGGGGCAAGCTCAACCTCATAAATACAAACCAAAGGGACCAAAATGTGCCATAACCCACCCCAAAAAAGATCTATCCAAAGAGATGCCAAGATGAGAGCTTTTTTTTTTTACCTTTAATAGGTTGCAAAAGGTGAGTAACTTCTGGATCTACAAGCCCCACTCCAAGTGATGATCCTTCAACAACCTTCAATCTCTTCAAAATGCTCAAGAACACTCCAAAATCCATCACAAGAGCTTAAGAACTCTAAGATGGTGGTTAGGGGTCGAGATTAGGGTTTAGGAGGTATGGAGGCTGATAAGAGGCAAGGCTCAAAGAATAAATGAAGCTTAAATATGGGTAAAACCCTATAAATTAGGGTTTATATCTGAAGGGAGTATGCCCCGCGTACCCCTTAGTATGCCCGACATACTCAAAAGGCCTCTGCAATCTGATCACCCACTACGCCTTGCGTACACGACGAGTACGCCCGCGTACTCGATGAACCTCTACAACACTTATATTTCATTTGAACATAATTCCTTCGTTCTAATTCCATTTTCAACGAACTTTATATCCATGGAAAGGTGAAGAGAAGCCCTATACTTCTATCAACACACCCTTTCCTAAAGATCTTCTGAACAAAAACCCAAAATTCATAAAGGCTCGAACTGCCAAATTACGATTATACCCCTAGGTTCTGAAACACAACCGAACTCTCGGATCACCTAATTTATAATACCCATGACCAAAAAGTCTATTTCTCTTCTTCCCCACGACCCTAAGCCTTATGATAACCGATAACTGGACCACGGCCCCAAGTAATGAAATGATTTGGAACCGGGTGTTACAACTCTCCCCCACTTAAATTAGATTTCGTCCTCGAAATTGCTCCTTACTAACACGCAACCATACCAGATAACACGAATGGATCATCCACAACTCAGACACTGGCTAAAGGAACAGATCATACATACAACGATATGCCAAACTTATCACTGAACCAGGCCTTATTAGGGCCCTCACTACCTTGCGACGAACAAATCTTCACATTTCTAAAATTAACCCCTGAGGAAAATCCTTACCACCGTGACCGAAATCCGAAACTCTGAAACCCTGTCTGACTCCCTGACAGACAGCCCGCTGCGAACCGCTGACATATCAACCCCACTTTGAATTCCAAACTAATCAAAACACTTCCAACCCTTGATTATCTTGTTGGTTTTACTGGGAACATAATCACTGACCATTCTTTGTTGCAGAACACTTTTCTTGACAAAAGGATTTCATAATCCTTCGAGTAGAAGACTCATCCCTGCAACAGTTAGACTCAAACGAGAGCTGCGCAGTAGAGTTGAATCAATTACTCTGAGATTATTTAATCCAACTGCAAGTGACTAACATATTCGCCGAATAACAAGCGACTCCTCATACGAGTCCCAAATCGCTAATACCGTATCGGGCTCATCTTGAGTCGAACATGCAGCTGACTATACTCCAATCAGGTGTTCGGGTCATACTTCAAACCCCTAAGCCTTAATCGGACAAGAATATGAAGAGAGGTTCTAACATAATCCTAATCCCAGATCCATCTACTTGCCTGATATACAACACAAAGAAGACGTCAACCAGCTGTTGGAAGTTCTCTAAACTCCCAACTTACACAATCTTCAATCCAGACGGCCACTTGAGTCATCTTCCTTCCCGACTGGGATGTGAAACTTATACTAGTTTTATATCTGATTCAGCTTAAGAAATATGAATGATTCTCCCCCACTTAGACTCGTCGAAACTCTTCCAATCCACAAAATTTGATGGGCTCCCAACCCATCTTACCTCCTTATAATTTGAACCGCCGATGACCTGCGATTACCAATACTAGCGTTCAATCACTAGACAATCCCAATAACCGCACAACTCCCCAAATCCAGATGATCACTCCCCAAGATCTCAACAAGTTCGACAACCCAATCGCTTCCCATGATACAACACCCAAATCCTTAAGTCCCTTATTTTGGTGACAAAGTCCATGATAGCTTATTTTATTTCCTTATTTTTATTAGTTTATTTTAGATTTTTAACTCTTTTTATTAGTATTGCATTGTATATTCTTTATTTTCTTTAGTATGGATCGTACCGGGTGCTTTTTATGTTGCATAAGGAATTTTGCAGGGTTTTGGAGCTTATTGCGATTGTGGATTACAGTGAAGACGGACTTGTGGGCTCTCGAGGCGCTATTGGGCTTGGCGGATCCACCAAAAGAGATTTGGGCTTAAAAAGATAAAGGCTTGGATGAAGTAGGCTTGTGAAGATGGATCATGGATAATTAATTTTGGGTTTGGAGCATCCACATTTGAAGATAAAAGATGATTGGCTGATTTGAATTACATGGATATGGAGGGGACCAAAGGAATCTTTGGTAGTGGAAGGGTGGAGTGGTGGAATGAAGGACCAATAGCATAACATCAACATTTGCGCGGGTGGAATTTCCGTTGCGCGGGTACCCGCGCAACTGCCCAGTTTGGGCATTTTAGTCATTTGGCTTGCCATTACCTTGGGGGATCAGATCTAGCAGCCATAACTTCGATTTTACACCATTGGAGACCTGGAGGAGGCGATTTTTGAAGCTCAAGACTCATTTCTCTTCATCTTTCCAAGATTTTTGGTAGTTTCTTTATGCAATTAGACTTTTGTGATTGTTGTTCTATTGCCATGAGTGGCTAAACTCTTTATATTGGTTAACTTTGGTTAAAACCTTTGAATGTTTGTGGGTTTTTGAAGGATTCATGCTAGATTATCAATTATCTTATGTTTATGGTTCTAGATCATATTTCTTATGCTTGTTTAATGCTTTGATCATGAGCTTGGCACTTGAATGAGCTATTGTTAGTTTATTTCTTTGGTTTTGCATTGAATCATTGAATTAACTTAGAACAAGGGCTTTATGATGGTAAAAATCATCTCTAGTTTATGAATCATAGCTCCTTTATGGATGTGTAAGCATTGACATCCTCTAGGAATTGGGGATTCCTTCTTTCTTAAGGCTAATTAACTTCTTAGGTTCAATTGCTTCAATTAAACCCTTGATCTTGATTAAGAAGGTGTGTTGTGGGCTTCCCCAACCTCCATAGTACCTAAGAGGAATCTTGGCATATCATGCTTCATGATTGCTATAACCAATTTGGGATGAATGATAAGCTTCATGTTGAATCCTAATGATAAACACACAAATGTTCATTGTGTTGAATTGACTTGATTAACCAATTGTTCCCAACATTTGAGCATCTCACTATCTTGCTTAATTGCAAGTTTTTAGTTATTCAAGTCTTTTAGTTTTCAAGCAATCATAACACCCCCCCTCTTTTTAGTTTAATTGTAGTTAGTTAGTTTATTTACAATAGTTCTTTTAGATTGCATTGGTGATTGAATACAACCATTTCCCCGAGGATCGATACCCCTTTTTACCATTATATTACGTTTTATTTGCAAACAAAGGGTGTAATTTGCTTGGTGGACTTGACATCCCACCAAGTTTTGGCGCCGTTGCCGGGGAGCATTGGTTATTGTTATTTGATTGTTTATGCCTAGGTCTACAAGAACCGGTGAACTACTCTACAATCCGGAAATTGAAAAAGAAGCAAAAAGGTTGAAAAAGTTAGTCAAACAAGCAAAGCAACAACAACTCGTTCAAGCTTCTTCCTCTTCTCCACTAATCAACATAGAAGATCAAGTTCATACTTCAAGTGATACCGACACCGAACCGAGTTCTCCAATTGTTGGTCATTCCTTTGAAGACATTCCGTTTGAAAACTACATAGCCATGAATCACACTCCACCTCACAATCCTAACCCAAACCCAAATAATCAAGATGCCAATACACCACCCCACCAACCAAGACAACAACCACAAGAACCTCTCATTATAATGCCACCTTGGAATCAAGCCCCTCCTCAAAACCAACCCAATTATCCGCAACCACAAAACCAACAATTCCACCATAACAACCAACCTCAAAACAATGCTTTTCAAGTTCAACAAGTACATTACCCAAATCAACCCATGTACCAACACCCTCCAATATACCAAAACCCAATGTACCCCCAACAACAACCTCCCTACAACCAATATCCTAACTACCAACCTTATCCACCACCAATCTACAATCACTAACCATACCCATACCCACCTTACCAACAACCACCCAATTACTTGCAACAATATCCCAATAACCCCAATCCACCCAACCCCCCCTCAAGAGTTGACACTTCGACAAATGATGGAGACGGATGTTACTCACACACCTCTTGGTATTGTTTATCCCGCAAACCGCCGAGGGATTGAATTGAAGTCAAGTTTCATACATCAACTCACCAAGTTCCATGGTTTGGATAGAGAAGATCCTCAAAGGAATTTAAAGTCCTTTCATACGATATGTGTTAGCATGTTGCCCGAAAACGTGACATTGGATGATTTCAAGCTAACCGCCTTCCCGCTCACCTTGGAAGACAAAGCTAGAGAGTGGTTATTCAACTTACCACCGGGATCTATTCACACATGGGAAGAGTTACTCAAGGCCTTCAATAGCAAGTTCTATCCCACCTCCCGGATATCAAGTCAAAGAAGTGACATTTTTGGGATTCGTCAAGGGGAGAATGAGACTTTTCATGATTTTTGGGAGCGATTCAACAACTTGTGTACTAGTTGTCCTCAACACAACATTCCCGAACAACTACTTCTTCAACAATTTTATGAGGGTATGAATGAAAAGGATCGAAGGATGATTGATGCTTCAAGTGGTGGTGACATCTTCAACAAGACACCTCAAGAGATAAGAGCACTTTTTGGTATCATTTCTCAAAATCAAAGGAACTTTGGGACTCGAAATGAAATGAAGAGAAATTCTCCGCAAGTGGTTGGTGAAGTTAGCAACACTCAACACTTGGAATCAAAGCTTTTAGATTTGACTAATGTGCTAAGTCAAATGGTGGTGGGAAGTGGTCAACAATTGATGGTATGCGGTATTTGTGCCATGACGGGGCATTACACGGATAAGTGTCCCACACTTGGAAGTGAACCGGAAAATGTTAATGCAATGGGAGGATATCAAGGTCAACCAAGACCCACGGGATTTCAAAACAATTTCAACCCAAATTGGAGGAATAACCCAAACAATCCATACCTACCAAAGCAAAATCCACCAAACATTTTGATGAGACCTCAACATCCGCAATATCCATCCCAAAAACCTCCATATCCACAAACCTCTTATACCCCTCCAAATTACCAACCACATCATCAACAAGGCCAATCAAGTGGTAACCATCAAATGAACCTTCAAGAACTTGTCACTTCTCTTGCTCAAAGCCAAACCCAATTTCAACAAGAGACCAAGAACACTTTCTCAAACATTCAAGCACAAATTGGAGACTTGGCCACCACTCTCAACAAGATGGAACAAAGGGGAAAACTTCCATCTCAAACCGAGAAGAATCCCAATGTGAATGACATAACTCTGAGAGTGGGAAAACACTTGGAGAAAGCAACCCTAAAAGAGTTTCAAGAGAAGAAGAGGATGAGGTTATTGTTGTTGATCCTCCAAAGGTTGAAGCTACTTCAAAGGAACCGGTTGTTCCCAACATTGACAAACCCGACTCTTCCAACATGCCTATCAAGCCATTGGTCATACCACCACCTTTCCCTTCTCGGTTAGCCTTTTCCAAGAAACAAGAGGAAGAGAAAGAAATTATTGAGACTTTCCGAAAAGTTCAAATCAACATTTCGCTATTGGATGCCATAAAGCAGATTCCGCGCTATGCCAAATTTCTTAAGGATTTGTGCACTAATAAGAGGAAGTTTAAGGCGAATGAAAAGATTCAAGTCAATGCCAATGTGTCCGCGGTTATCCAAAAGAAGCTTCCACCCAAATGCAAGGATCCAGGCATGTTTGCTATTCCTTGTACCATTGGTGACTTACATGTTGAAAGTGCCATGTTAGATCTTGGAGCCTCAATCAATGTAATGCCTTACTCGGTTTTTCAATCTCTTAATGTTGGACCTTTGGAAGAAACCGGAGTCATCATTCAATTAGCGGACAAGTCAAGTGTATTTCCAAGAGGCGTGTTGGAGGATGTACTAGTTCAAGTCAATCAACTAGTATTTCCTGCGGACTTCTATGTCATTGACCTTGAAGAGAAGACCCCTTCCAAGTCATCTATGATCCTTCTTGGAAGACCTTTCATGAATACCGCTCACACAATTATTGATGTCCATAATGGGAAGATCACAATGGAATTTGATGGTGAGATCATTCATTTCAACATCTTTGAAGCCATGAGATACCCTAGCAACATTTCTCCATTATATCGGGTTGATGTGATTGAACCAATCACCCAAGAATTATTCGAGTTATCACATGGGGATCTTTTGAAGATGGTGCTCAACATGAGTTTTGATGTTGAAGGTTTGAAGAAAACATTGGACATGTATACATTGGACTCCGAAGTTGAAGAGATTGTGAAGACTTTAGAACTTAACAACTCAACAAAAAAGGATGTTTCTCAAGTTACCTTATCTCATTCTCTAAACAAGACGCCACCTTCCATAATCCACCCACCCACACTTGAATTGAAAGTCTTACCTAGCCATTTGAAATATGCTTATCTAGGTCAAGATGAAACTCTACCGGTGATCCTCTCTTCTCAATTAAAAGACTTTGAAGAAAACCAATTGATTGAAGTTTGAAAGATCATAAAGAGGCCATGGGGTGGACAATAGCGGACATTAAGGGAATAAGCCCTAATGTATGCACTCACAAGATACTCATGGAAGACGATTTTAAGCCTAGGAGGGAAGCTCAAAGACGATTAAATCCTCCCATGATGGAAGTTGTCAAGAAAGAGATAATCAAACTCCTTGATGCGGATATGATTTACCCGATTTCCGACTCAAAGTGGGTTAGTCCGGTTCAAGTGGTTCCCAAGAAAACGGGAATCACGGTTGTTGAGAATAACAAAGGAATAATGGTACCCACTCGAGTTCAAAATGGATGGAGGGTATGCATTGATTATCGAAAGTTGAATTCAAGCACAAGAAAAGATCACTTTCCTCTTCCTTTCATCGACCAAATGCTCGAGAGAGTGGTGGGCAAGTCGCATTATTGTTGCCTCGATGGATACTTGGGTTTTCATCAAATACCCGTTGCCCCCGAAGATCAAGACAAGACGACCTTCACATGCCCCTTTGGCACGTTTGCCTACAACCGGATGCCATTTGGATTATGCAATGCCCCCGCCACATTCCAAAGATGCATGGTGATCATTTTCTCCGAGTATGTTGAGAATATCATTGAAATATTCATGGATGACTTCATAGTGTATGGCAATTCGTTTGATGAATGCTTAGATAATCTTAAGAAGATTTTGAAAAGATGCATTGAGAAAAAGTTGGTGTTAAACTTTGAGAAGTGTCACTTTATGGTCAATCAAGGCATCATCTTGGGTCATATTGTCCCCAAAAAGGGAATTGAAGTTGATAAAGCAAAAATTGATGTCATCCAAACCCTTCCTTACCCAACATGTGTTAGAGAAGTGCGATCTTTCTTGGGCCATGCGGGATTCTATAGAAGATTTATCAAAGATTTCTCGAAGATTACGCGTCCGATGTGCCTCCTTCTCCAAAAAGATGTTGATTTTGACTTCAATGTTAAATAAGTTCCCCTAGTGCTCCCAATGACCAACCAAGCTCATGAAAATGCCACCGCCATCTTCTTGCTACTTATCCTTCCCTAGCAATGGTAGTGCTTGAACCCAAAGGTTCTTGCATAGACACCCGCCGACCCCACCGGATCGAATGCCAACACAAATGAACTTTGCCTTCTTTGGAGAGCTAACTCGATGATCCGTCCATAAACCTTCCAATGATACCCCCAAGCTGACCCCATCAAAGAACCAGAACAACAACCAATAAACTGAAACCCGCTCAGCAGGATATAACCTACGCATGACTCTTGGCAATAATGGCATATAACAATTCTTGATGATATAACCCAGACAACAACAGGGAATTAAACCAAAAATAATACCTACCCAAACCAATGCAAAATTCCAAAGCAATATAAGATACTGATAATAATCAAGAAGTAAGAAAAATATAACATACCCATAATAGCACCTGCTGGAATCCTGACCTCCTCTTCCTGCCGAGGCACCTAAGATGGAACATGAGCCGCCCCAACCACCAAGCGTGGGCAATTCGCCCTGATATGACCCGACTGATGACAACAATGGCACATTTCTACCTCCAGGGTGCATTCTTGGTGGAGGTAGCCCTTCCATCTGTACCTGCCACACTTAGACTTGTCGCACACATGCTCATGTGCCCCTTCATCCTTCGTGGAAACATTACGGTCCCTCGGGTCTCTAACACTAGCCATGGCGACGTCCAACTGCTCAGATCGTCGAGTCTGACCATGAGTCCGCTTCCTCTTTCCTAGTTGCCTATCCGAACCATTTCTTGCTCCTAGGTTACCTCGACCATCCCATCAATCGTCTGAACAACCATGGTCCGAACGTCAAACCTGGCAACCAATCTTTTAGTGAAACGCCCAATGATGTCGGGTAACTCCTCACGTAAGGCTTGTAAAACCTCCGCGTCAATCCAATCATGGGATCGATTTCGTGAAAACATGGTGCATAACCCACCTCTGATCCCAAATCACAAGAACTCATAATAGGATCCTCCTTCATGAAGGATTCTAGGGTTCCACGAGATTTGGGCTCCAGATGAGCCCCCAACTGTCCCGCTACAATCTCGGCCTAAAAATCCTCAAAACAACCTTCTAAGAGCTCCAAAATCCCTTCCTTGACCAAACCAAATATCAAAGGATTCCATTCCAATATATCGCGGGTAATCTCCGACGAGATAAACTCTCGCATGCACTCATCAATTGGCTCAGCACTTGCACCTGAGCCTGAATTTGAACCCGAACCTCCTTCCCAAGAGCTCATCTCCATACTGAAAAACAACATGCAAATGATCAGAACATACCCAAAGGTCCTTATCCCACAAGTTTCCTAGATTCTCCGAAACTCTCCCCGATTCGAGTATGGGTCCTGTGCTTTCAGTAGTAAGGGCCCAATATGTAACATTCCGGATTTCAGGTTTTATTCAAATCATTCCTTGGTATTTTAATAAGTCAACTTTGGCCCTTGATATTGGTTTGGACCTAGCCCTAGGGGCATATTAGTAATTTTTGGAAAGTTGAGTAGTATTTTAGGCGTACATTTGGGAACGCCACGCGTATTAAGGCACACCCTAGTACGCTGGGCGTACACCCATTTACGTCGGGCGTACGTATGTTCGGATAAGACCCTAATTTTTAGGGTTTTTGGGGTATTTAAGCAACATTATGGGACATTATGGCTCACTCTTTCAGCCTCCACACCTCCCTTAGCCGTCTTGAGAGAACCCTAGCCTCATAGTGAGCAAATTGAGCTTATAAGTGTGTTTTGTGTGCCTTAAAGGAGAAGCTTGTGCATCAAGTAGTCAAGGAGGGAAGATTGGCTTGTAGATCTTGGTTCATCATCTGTTTTGGGAGCTCCAGAAGCTACAAAGTTTCTACCTTTGTGCCTATCTCTTCTATATCTATCCTTGGTAGCTTATTTGCATTCTTGTGTCCCATAAAGTCCCATTATAATGCATGATTCATGTTGGACGTTTTGAGTTGTCCTTTCAGACCCTAGGAAGGGTTCTAAGTGATAAAAATGAGGTCCCAATGGCTAGAAATGTCCCATGCAATTTGTAGAACGGTCTTAATGGATTAAGACCATTTATTAAGGACTTTTTGGACGTTCAGAGTCTTAAAGTTTGAGACTTCATGGTTCTGAGACACATTTGGTCAATGGATCTGGAATTTGGGCTTAAGTGCTTAAGACATTAAGCATTTATTGGAGTTTTGAATACAGCGAGGGTACGCCCCGCGTACGCAGTCAATGTCCCCGTTTTCCAGTCAACGCAAGGCTCGCGTACCCCCCGTGTAGCTTCGGGGTATGCCCAGCGTACGCCCTCTGATGGGTTTTTGCGAGTTGGGCTTCGGATTTGGGCCATCGTTGGGCCAGTTTGGCTTGGGCCCTTGCTGGACTTTCTGAATAGAAGTTTCTTGGGCCAATTATGGAAATGGACCTTAGGATGAGGCCCAATTAAAGAGTTGGGCCCAATGTGGAAAATTAGGCCAATTATGGGCCTTGTATATTTGGACCTTTGGATCAAGGATTTGGAGTTGGGCCTTGGTCCATATTTGGGAAAGGGTAAAATGGACTATTACCCTATGTTTGGGCACTTAGCCAAGATTGATATTTCAACTGTTGATTTGTGTTTGTTTATTGTGATAGTTCGGGATTTTTGGTGAGTCAGCAGCCGAGGGTTTTCAGTTCCGTTCGACATTGTGAGGTGAGTTTTCCTCACTATACTTAGGGGTTGAAGGCACCAAGGACGTCCCATTGGATTGATATCCAAGTAGTTACTGATATGTTGAGTATGAGTTAGATATGCATGCCAGTTTGATATGCTAGTCTGGTAGATCTGTAGGACTACCTGTGATACTGTCTGATTATCTGTATGTGTATTTATATGTTACATGTCGACATGTTGTGTGGGTTGGGTTGAGGTTGTACTGCTCCGTGTTGTAGCCAACAAACCCCGGAGTATGCCAGATATGATCTGAGGGTCAGGGAGGGCATGCCATACTCATACTGAGGACTCATGAGCATTCTAAATACGAGCTGAGGGTCGGGCAAGGCATGCCAGACTCGTAATGTGGGAAAATCTCTGTATTCCAGTCCAAGGACTAAGGGAGAAAGCCAGCCATAAGTTGTGGGCCCAAGGGGCAAGCCAGACTTATGTTGTGGGCTCGGGGGTAATCCAGTCTGTAAAGTTGTGGACCCATTACATGTTGTTATTATGTGTGCTATTTATTATGTATCGGTATTTTGGGGGAACTCACTAAGCTTCTGGCTTACAGTTGTGGATTTTGTTTCAGGTACATTAGATGATCGCGGGAAGGCGAAGGCTTGATCGTGCACCTCTTCATATTTTGTGTTATGATTTCTTGGATTTCTCTGATGTTAAACTATTTTGAAAACAATTTGTAAAAAATGGATGGTTTTGGAATGTTTAAAAAGTTTAAATTTTTCATGAATTTTGGGGATGTTACGCAATACTACCTTCCACACCTATCCATACTTTCCTCGAGAATCATCTCGAATCCTCTAAGTCACCTTCTCAAACTGATACTCCATATGATCGCTAATCAGCCCAACTAAATTAACCCACTGAAGCACTTCCTAACCTTTCCTAGGTTCCCGACCTCACCCTGCCATCAACTGCTGAAGAACTTCCAATAATTTCAGTTAACTATTTCATGAATACAATAACATGCAACAAAGCTTAGACAATCCTTCGAGTAACAGATTCATCCCTACAACTGTTAGACTCAAACGAGAGCTACACAATAGGGTCAAATCCATCACTCTGAGATTATTCAATCTTTGTCACATGTGACTTAACATATTCACTTAGTAGCTAACTCACATCACTTAAGAGCTCGACAAAGTAGAAACCAAGCAGCATTCGTGTAGTAACATTCCGATCCAAGAATAACCAAGAACATCTAATCTCACATACTACAACTCATGCTAGGAACTTCCACTCACGCTGCCGATTTCCTTACGCATACAGATTATACCCTATCTAGCATCCCATGCTCCCTAGGCTACTTGACATCACATATCAGGCCAATCTATCACTGACTGATCAGAACTAGCATGTAATTCTACAAGCTCACACAATAGACATACAAGGCATCTTTCCTAGCATTATATCATGCAAACACTGAGCAGATCCTTAGCCCTAACTAGCATGCGATTCAAAGATTCATAACACAAATCATATCAGATAACATGTATGTGTATTTGGGAATAACATACTTGAGCTCGGTCGATTTCATGCACCACACCATTTTTGTATTAGAAAACCCTTTTCTTTAAAAACATTTCTTTTTTTTCTTTTTCTTTTTTTGGAAAAACTTTACCAAACCCCCAGTTTGAGTTCAGAGACACCCGTGAGTATGTCAGAATCCCTTAAACCAAGGCTCTGATACCAACTTGAAACGTCCCAAAATAAGACCCATAATTTTTTCATTTTTATGTCAATAAGATAGTAAACCATATCATTGTCATAAAACCAAGGTAACAAATTGTATCAATACAACATCAACCATCAGGGTAAATCACAAAATGTGGAATCGTGTGGTGTGTGCTCTGCAATCATCCCGCGCTCTTCCCTTTGGAACCAGAAGTACCTAAAACATAAACTGCAAACCGTAAGCAAAAAGCTTAGTGAGTTCCCCAAATACCACATACCATACATACATAAATAAACACATAATGGGCCCTGCCCGTTATCGGGCCCCGCTCGGTATACAGATTTTTCAGTCATCGGGCCCTGCCTGGCATACATATAAACATATAAACATATAACACATAACACATGCAATAATCATAAATATACATAGCATACAAAATGGTCATCGGGCCCCGCCCGGTAAGCATACGAGCACATAACACATGCAATAGTTACGCAGACATCTAGCATCCTAACATAACAAAATCATGGTCCGGAATTATAGCCTTTGACCCGCTAAACATGGTGAGGAAACTTACCTCAAACCACGTTAACCGAACACTCGAGTTGCTGCTACCGAAATCCTCGTACTAACAACAACAAATAACATTTTATCAATAATTGATTCCCGACCCAAACAAGAATTCTAGCCCAATGACCAACCTTCAGGGTAAAATTCCATTTCACCCCTTTCCTTACTTTGCTAAACTCTAAGGACCAATCCACTAGCATCAAGCCCAAACCCTTAACTGGCACCACGAGGCCCAATATCCAAAATTGGGCCCAAACCCATCATGAGCCTAATCCAAGAAGGCCCAATATCCTAAAAGGCCTAAAACATTCAATGGTCAACTCAGGTCAAACTTCTGGTCCATGGTCCTAGGTCAAAAAGTCAACACATCGAGAAAACCCCAACAGACTGAGTACGCCCCGCGTACTCAGTTGGTATGCTCAGCGTACCTCGACTTGACTCAGTACGTGTTGCGTACTAGGAGGTGTGCCCCACATACTCACTCTGTCCACAGTCCACTTAGAAAATGTATTAATCCCTTAAGCCAAAACGGCCAATGCTCAGATCTAGTTCCAAAACATGCCTTAATCCATAAAGTCGTTAATTTGAGCTTTTGCATGACTCAATGGGTCCCAACTCCAAGTTCTTACTTTACAACTTCAACAAAGGGGGCTAATACACAAGCATGGGTTGATGTCAACTATCAAGATTACATTTTTATGTATTTGGGACACATAAAACGTTCAGATCTAGTGCCCAAACTCTTGGGGCAAGCTCAAACTCATAAAGACAAACCAAAGGGACAAAAATGTGCCATAAACCACCCCAAAAAAGATTTATCCAAAGTGATGCCAAGATGAGAGCTTTTTACCTGCAATAGGTTGCAAAAGATGAGTAACTTCTGGATCTACAAGCCCCACTCCAAGTGATGATCCTTCAACAACCTTCAATCTCTTCAAAATGCTCAAGAACACTCCAAAATCCCTCACAACAGCTTAAGAACTCTAAAATGGTGGCTAGGGGTCGAGATTAGGGTTTAGGAGGTATGGAGGCTGATAAGAGGAAAAGCTCAAAGAATAAATGAAGCTTAAATCGGGGCAAAACCCTAGAAATTAAGGTTTCTATCTGAAGGGAGTATGCCCCACGTACCTCTTAGTACGCCCGGTGTACTCAAAAGGCCTCCGCGATTACGCCCTGCATACTTGATGAACCTTTACAACACTTAGATTTCATTTCACCATAACTCCTTCGTTCTAAGTCCATTTTCGACGAACTTTATATCCACAGAAAGGTGAGGATAAGCCCTATACTTTTATCAACACACCCGCGCCTAAAGATCTTCCGAACAAAAAACCCAAAATTCATAAAGGCCCGAACTGCCAAATTACGACTATACCCCGGGTCCGAAACACAACCGAACTCTCGGATCACCTAATCTATAATACCCACGACCAAAAAGGATAATTCTTTTCTTCCCCAAGACCCTAAGCCTTATGATAACTGATAACCGGGCCACGGCCCCAAGTAATGAAACGATTCTGAACCGGGTGTTACACCTCTGGTTCGGAAGCTGATGATGATGATATTGAGCCAAACTACTGCTAGATGGCGATAAATGATCCACATGGCCTAAGCATCATCCAGCAGGTAAAATCCATGATTACTGATAATAACTTTGAACTTTATCTTACTCAAATTCAATCAGATATGACAGTTATCCATAAAGCCAATGAGTCTGCCATAGAAGTTAGTGAAAAGTTGGATAGTGAGTTGACTAGACTTAGATTACGTTTTGAAGACCGCAAGCTTAAGATTGAATCATTAGAGAGAGAACTTGTAATAGCTAAGGATGAATGTATTATTTTAAATGAGAAATATGAAAATTCAATTAGTGAAAGAAATATATTGGTTACTGATAATAAACGTCTTAATGTGAAAATTGATGCTTTACACAAATAGATCGATATTCTTGAAGCTAATGAAAGAATTAAACACAATATTCGTCATCCCTAGTCCAAAGCCCTTGGTCCTGGAAGCGAGTTTCCAAAGCTAGTTGGTCGTCCCCTGAAGAAACTTCAAAACTTAACATTTATGGGAGATATTCTGAAACACACTTATTCGAATAACCCTGTCTCACCATTGTCTTCCCTTCATGAAACCATGGACAAATATCAGTCTTTGATTCCTGAGTTCAAACTGATCACTATTACATACCCCAATTCCATGCAATTTCCGCCTTTGATATCCCTAGACCCGAATCAGTCTTCGGAATCCTTACATAGCACAAGCAGTACTGGATTTTGTGTTCATAACTCTGGTCCTCCGAACAATTATGTTATCAAGAAATCATTCATGATACAAATGGACATGACTTGGACCAGTTCAAGTCCTTTTGGGCTTCACTTGATAGTGATGTAGAACTTAAGATTGATAACGACACCTTGTCTGATTCCTGTGTCTACAACTCTAATGTGGTTTCAAAATCGACTCTAATGCTAATTAAGCCTCATTTCAACAATCCATCAGTTGGACAAACTTCTAAGTCATCATCTGACTTTCGGAAGAAACTTTGTCTAAACAAGAAAGACATTATTCATCCAGAGGCCGAAGCTAGGAAAGCTCTTGAAAAAGAAATTAGGTCTAGACAACGCTCTATGTTTTCTTGAGAAATCCGAGAAGAAAATTCCTCAAACAGTCAGTCCAGCTACTAGGAATCACAATACTTTCATGCATGTTGAGATTCCTAAGAGACTATTTATTCTTGTTAGCTCGGATGCTTGTAATACAACTGTGAAGAGTGTTACTTAGTGATGCAAATTTGACCTGCGGATTCGGGTATCCGTGGGTACTCGAACCTAACGGGGCGGGTATTACCCATCTTAACTGGTAACGGGGCGGGGACGGGGTTGAAATTTCATACCCGAAGCGGGGACGGGGCGGAGATGGGTATGGTACTATCCGCTCGTTTAAGACCCGAATATATATATATATATATATATATATATATATATATATATATATATATATATATATATATATATATATATAATTTCACCTTGAAATTATTAAATCACATTAATTTCTATATGCTTAAAGCCTTAGACTCTTTGAAAATTGTAGACACCGTCTTTTACCATTCCAAAGCTCCACACTCTTAAAGCCTAACCAATCACCGTCTTTTAGACTCTTCAATTCTTCTTCGTTCTTCACACATTCATACTCCAACATTAAATTTAAATCTCGTCTCTTCATTCTTACGTTTTCTCCACTCTCACTAGTCGCCAACATCAGTACATCATATGTCGTCACAAGTGCAAGATACTCGATTTTTTTTGCATTCGATTTCCTTGTGTAATGTAAATGATAATTTAAATTTTCTTAAAATGATAATCAAGTATGTATGAATCGTTATTTCATCTTAATCAAATTTCTTTTGAAGGGATTAAGTTACGAAAGTTTGTATAATTGTGTGTGTATGTATAATCGAGTATGTCTGCTTAAGTTCAAAATTTCTATAAAATCAAGATTGGCTGAATTGTTTAATTTGTATAATTTGAAACTTTTCTATGTATATGTATAATCGATAATCATCTAAATTATAATATCTAAATGGCTTGATTTTTGTGTAATTCTTTATCTGTGTAAGTGTGAAGATGATTATTGACTGTTATGAATTATCGAAGACCAATGATATTTTTAGAAAAGAACATGAGACCTAACTCAATAATCGTCATGTTCTTTTTAATATCTTAAAATAAAAAAAAACTTAGCTTAAGAAGAGTCTAAGATCAATGATTATTTGAATTTTTTTACTAAACGGGTATCCATCGGGTTCCCCGTACCCGATGGGGAACTTATTACCCAAACCCGTCGGGGATTAGGCGGGTCGAAGGCAGGGATGGTTTTGAGAATCGGAGTTCCGACGCGGGGGCGGGTATTACACTCCCCGCTAATATCCGCCCCCGTTTGCATCCATAGTGTTACTGTTGAGACCTCATCTAAGAAAACCAACTCTCCTCGGAAAGTATCTTCTTCTATTTTTATTTCTACCTCGGATGGAATGATTTTTAAACCAAAACAATTTCCGAAATCAAATATGCCTACGAATGCAAAAAACAAAGGAAAAGATGTTCGCAACACTGATGTTCATAAACCTTCTAAAGGTTCAAAAAAATTGAATGGAAAGTTAAAAAATCTAAAAACTCAATTGAATTACCTATGAACACAGTTCTTCCAGCAACATCTCGGAAAATGCTCTTCCGAAGAAAGCAGTGCCCAAACAACCAATAGTTGAATATGATTTTTGGATAAATGAAAGGACTTGACATTCGAATTCTTTCCAATAGAATCTCGGAAAAAGAATTATGTGATACCAGTTGTTCAAAAATCACAAACCAAGTTCAAAGCGCTTGCTAAAGTCCTTGAATCTAACTTGGAGCCTAAAAACTCCAAAAATCACTGATTTTGAAGCCTTTTTGTGCTTTAGAACAAGATACAATATGGTATATTGATAGTGCTTGCTCCATGCACATGACTGGGCAGAAATATTTTTTGCGTGATCTCAGACTTAATCCAAATGCTGGTTATGTTACTTATGGAAACAATTCAAACTCTCAAATTCGAGGTTATGGCATCTTGGCCAACCAAAACTTATCTGTCTCCAATGTGGCCTATGTATCCGATATCAAGCATAATCTGATTAGTGTGGCTCAACTCACTGATGCAAATCAGAGAGTTGACTTCTGCAAGAAGAATAGCTACGTTATGACAGAAGACCGAAAAGAATGTCTCATCAAATCAGATCGCATCAAGAATATGTATCCTTTGGACATCAACATGATCATCGGAAAGCCTCAACTCTGTCTTGTATCAAAATATGTTCCTGACGTAAGTTGGCTATGGCATCGGAGGCTTGCTCATCTTAACTTCAGATTCATGAATGATCTAGTTTATGGTGAAATGGTCTGAGGTTTTCCTCTCCTCAAATTTGAAAACGGTCATCTCTGCACTGCATGTGAATGTGGGAAAAAATCAAAGAAAGGACATCCTGTTTTGATTGAAAAATCTATTTTGGAACTGCGTAAACTTCTTCATATCGATCTCTGTGGACCGTCTGTTGTAGAAAGTTTACATCACAAAAAGTACATTCTTGTGATTGTTGATGACTACACAAGGTTCACGTGGGTATTCTTCTTAAGGATAAAGTCTGATTCCGCCTTCGAGCTCATAAATTTCATCAAAGGCATTGAAGTTCTGATTAAACTTCCTGTACGAAGAATCCAAAGTGACAATAGATTCAAGTTCACAAATGCCACAATTGAAAAGTTTCTTACTGAAAAAGGCATCAAACACAATTTTTCTGCTCCCTACACTCCTGAGCAAAATGGTGTTGTTGAAAGAAGAAATCAAACTCTATATGAAGCCGCTCAGTCGATGTTGAACTTTGCAAACCTTCCTCTCTATCTTTGGGTCGAAGCCGTCTCTATCACCCGCTTCACTCAAAATCGAAGCATCATCAATCGTCGTCTCAACATGACACCATATGAATCAATGAATGGTCGAAAGTTGAGTATCTTGTTCTTAGTTTTGATGATAAATTTGTTCGAAACTCAATGCCTACTCATGTTACAACACATATCACAGAGTCTAATGCTCCACCTCCTGGATCTCCAAATCCTCAAATTTTCTATGAATTTGATTTCGAAAGCTTGTTCGAACCAATAGAAACTGATCTTGATTCAGAATCTCGATCAAGACCATCCTCATCTTCCACTCCAGTTTCTCAAAATGTTTCTGGTCCAACCCCAACCTTTCCTCCTTTCATTATGATGCGTTTCAACCTTCTCAGGTTGATGGGAGAATAGTAATCCAACCCTTGAATCAACTGTAGATAGATTTTAGGATGCAGCAGACCAATTTGTTGAAATCGATCCAATTCCGAACAACAATGAAAATGATGTCAAATTTTTTGACTTTCCAAACTCTGTCGATGCTGACATATTCGGTTTAAAATTTCAGGGTTAGCATCACCCTCAAATTCAAGTTGTTCAGGGGGAGCAACACAACCCCATTGTTAACATCAGATCAACTGTCGCTCAAGAACTTTCAAGATTGCATATCTGGACAAAGGAACGTCCTCCGAATCAAGTAATTAGAAATATCAATGTTGGCGATCAAACTCGCTCTACTACTAACATTCAAAATGAGTGTCACTTCTTAGCATTCATATTAATGGATTAACCTAAATTCATCAAAGAAGCATTGGGACATTCCGATTGGATTACATACATGCAACAAGAGTTAGCGGAATTTGACAGAAATAAAGTGTGGACTCTTGTCCCTCCTCCTCAAGATCATCCTACTATTGGTACTAGATGGGTCTTCCGAAACAAACGTGATGACGCTGGAGTTGTAATCCAAAACAAATCAAGATTGGTAGCTAAAGGATTTGCTCAGATTGAAGGACTTGACTATGACGAGACCTTTGCTCCTGTCGCCCGTCTTGAAGCTATCAAAATCTTTCTTGTTTATGCCGCTCACAAAGGCTTTAAAGTTAACCAAATGGACGTCAAGAGTGCCTTTCTCAATGGTGAACTTGATAATGAAGTATAACTTCAACAACCTCCTGGTTTTGTGAATCTTTCCTATCCGAACTACTGGTACGAACTTCAAAAAGTTGTGTATAGCCTCAAGCAAGCTCCTCGCACCTTGTATGAGACTCTCACTGATTTTTTGAAGTGTTCTGGTTTTCAAATAGGAATTTTCGATCCTACATTATTCTGAAGAACCAACGGGAAACATCTCATGTTAGTACAAATCTATATCGACGATATCATTTTTAGGTCAACTGATCCAACGATGGTTGCTGACATTGGGAAATTAACGGTGAGTCGATTCCAAATGAGTATGAATCGTGAATTAACCTTCTTCCTCGGACTGCAAGTCAAACAGACCAATAGAGGAATCTTCATTCATCAATAGAAATACATTTCCAAACTTTTATAGAAATATTAAATAGACACCTATGCCTCTGCAAAGGTTCCAATGGATTTCGGACACAATATATTTTCAGACCCATCAGGTGTTGCTGCAGATCAGAAGAAGTATAAGGGAATGATTGGATCGCTACTCTACATCACTACAAGTCGTCCCAACATCATGTTCTCAACGTGCTTGTGTGTAAGATTCCAATTTAATCCAAAGTTGTCTCATCTTTTGGCTGTCAAACAAATCTTCCGATATCTCAAAGGAACAAAGTACCTGAGAATTTGGTATCTTGAAAATGAAAGTTTCCTTCTTCAAACCTATTCTGACTCAAACTATGGAGGACTTCAACTTGATAGAAAAGTACATCTGGTGGTTGTCAATTTTTGGGTGGAAGATTGGTTAGCTGGTCATCCAAGAAACATAACTACATTGTTCTTTCAACAGCCGAAGCGGAATACATTGCTGCTGCAAGCTGCACCTTGCAATTTCTATGCATGAAATCTCAACTTTTGGACTATGGTTATCGATTTCAACATATTCCTATCCATTGTGACTCTCAAAATTGCAATTACGGTCTCTCACAATCCAATTCATCACTCCATGAGCAAGCACATTGATATTTGGTACCATTTTATTAAAGATCATGTTCTAAAAGGTAACATTGAGCTCATTTTTGTTCCATCTGATGATGAAATTGCTGACGTCTTTACTAAGGCATTAGACGAAACCAAAATTTAATGGGTTTCTGAACAAAATGGGAATGATGATGCTTGATCCTCAACTTGTAACACACTAAATTTTCAAACAAATTTTTCATTTTTAAAAATCACATAGAACTCCAAATCACATTTCTCCAAAAACCACAATGTATAAGTTATCAAAACACAAGACAACAATTGTTTGATAATATCCCAAAATCCTCAAAAACATAAACTCCAACTCGTTTGTACAATCCAGCCGGCGCCTTCCCGCGATCATGAGATGTACCTGAAACACATATCACATAACACTATAAGCACGAAGTTTAGTGAGTTCCCTAAAATACCACATACACAAATAATAAGCCTCTGATGGCTATAGCTCGGCATGGACCCTCTGGTCATGCGTCTCGGTGAGGACCCTCCGGTCTCACGGCTCAGTGTGGACCCTCCGGTCATGTGTCTCAGTGAAGACCCCCGATCTTCACAGCTCAGGTCGGACCCTCCAGTCCTGTATCTTAGTGAAGACCCTCCGGTCTCACAACTCAATTTGGACCCTCCGGTCCTACTCAGTAAGGCACAGAATAATATAGCATATATCACAAAGACAAGATGCATAATATCACATAACTCAATTTAAGCACATAGGACCCTCTGGTCGATAACTCAAATAAGACCGTTCGGTCACACAGTATTACCACTCAGGTAAGTATAGTGAGAAGACTCGCCTCGTAAGCAAAGCAAATAGATCTCGCACTCAACGATCGGTCTCGACTCCGCCTACATATCATAATCATCTCTAATTAACACTTTGTAATAAACACTCTAAAGCTATTAATCTAACCCCTTTTCTAGCTCTTGGAAAGGGTGAAAAGAACATTTTACCCCTCCATGGTCTCCAAATCCATCACTTGACCAAACTCTAAAATTCAACGGAAGTAAATACTCGAGTCAACAACCCATGTTGACCCAACTCGTCGAGTGCACCTATGCGACTCATCGAGTTCCTTGTGTTCTCAGAAAAATTGGGAAAAATCCAACTCAACTCACCGAGTTGTCTCATCAACTCACCGAGTTGTAGCGCGTCCAATCTATCGGGGAAAACCCTAAACGACTCGTCGATTTAGCTCATGCACTCGTCGAGTCCCTCTTGTCAAATTCTTATTTAGACGATTCCAAGCAAAAATAATGTCCCAAACTCTAGATCTAGCCTCCTAAGGCTGAACTACCACGTAAATCTGCAAGCTTTACGTCCATGCATGGCACCTAGGGCTTAAAATGCCAAAACAAAGCTCTATAGAAGGTTTAATGCTTGGAAATTGGCCAATAGCGTAATAAAGCTTGGATCTTTATACTCAAGGGACATCATGCAGTCCAGATCTGAAGTTTTAACTTCACGGCATGCTCAAACGATCAAAAGGCCCAAAAAGAATGCTAAGAATGGCCATAACTTCCTAATGAAGAGATCTAACAACTAAGTGATCAAGGTGGCGAATTTTTACCTCTAGCTACATGGTTGCTACAACAGTGTAGATGTTGGATCCAAGGTCTCCTTCTTGTTCCAAGCCTCTTGCTCCTCAAGCTCCTTCAAGGATTTCACCAAGATACACTCTGTTAGTCTCTCCCTCTTTCACAAATGACACTAGCTCGTTTAGGGTTTTTATCTGGGTGTTAAAGTGATAAGGGAGGCAAAAATGAGGGCTTAAGGTCCTTTAAATATGGCACAAACCCTAAAAATTAGGGTTTTCTCACTCAGCACCTACTCGTCGAGTTGGGTCCACCAACTCGTCGAGTAGACACTAAAAATCACGCGGGCATCTCCATCTCTACTCGGCGAGTTGGGGCCTCAAACTCGTCGAGTTGCCCTAACAAAATGAATATAATATAATATTAAATTTACCTGGGAGTCGGATGTTACAATTCTCCCCCACTAGAATCATACTTCTCCCTCGAAGTCATCCTCAGGAAATAACTCTGGGTACTGCTCACGCATCTCGGACACTGGCTCCCAAGTCCACTCGGATCCATTCCGATGCTGCCACTGAACCTGAACCAAGGACACCTCTTTATTCCTCCAGACCTTCACCTTCCTATCCAAGATCGCTACCGGCTTCTCAATGTAGTTCAGGCGATCATCAACCTGACTGGCCTCTAAGGGGACCACTGCCGTCTCATCGGCTACACACTTCCTTAGCTGGGACACATGGAAGGTGTTATGAATATGACTCAAATCCATAGGCAGCTCTAACCGATAAGCTACCTTACCCACTCGAGCGATCACTCTGAAAGGACCAATGTATCTAGGGCCCAGCTTGTCGTGCTTCCTGAATCGAGTCACCCCTTTTCTATGGGGATACCTTCAGGAGGACATAATCCCAGACCTGGAACTCTAGCTCTGAACGTCGTCAGTCTGCATAACTCTTCTGACGACTCTGGGTCGTCAGTAACCTCTGTCTGACCTGTTGGATCTGCTTTATCGTCTTGATCACTATCTCAGTGCTCCCCATAACTCTCTGCCCTACCTCTCCCAAACAGATGGGAGTCCGACACCTCCTCCTGTATAAAAGCTCAAAGGGAGGCATATCGATACTGGAGTGATGGTTGTTGTTGTACAAAAACTCAGCCAAGGGCAAGTAGGTATCCCAACTTCCACCGAAGTCCATAACAGATGCGCGTAGCATGTCCTCGAGCGTCTGAATCGTCCTCTCGCTCTGCCTGTCGGTCTGTGGGTGGTGAGTGGTGCTAAAAATTTCTTCCAGAACCTGGAAGTAAAATGTACATCCCAACTCCTCGTGAAACTTCTTCCAGAACCTGGAAGTAAAATTTACATCCCGATCTGACACTCTCAATGTTGGCACCCCATGCCATGATAGGTCATAATCCCACGACTATCAGTCTCAAACTCAGAAATCTGCCCTATCACCCGCTCTCTCTTATGGTTCTCTGGTCTCATGGCCACCGCTTGGGCCTCTCGGATGGTATCTAAGACTGGATTCATCACCGTTATCCTCATGCACACGTCTCGGATCGGAGCACTCGCTTCTCTACGACTCAGGGCATCGGCTACCATATTAGCCTTGCCAGGATGATATAAAATCTCACAGTCATAGTATTTCACTACATCCAACCACCTCCTCTGTCTCATATTCAGGTTGGGCTGATCCATAAGGTACTTCAGGCTCTTATGGTCCGTGTATATGGTAAACCGGACACCATAAAGATAGTGGCCCCAAATCTTGAGGGCGAACACCACGCCCCCAACTCCAAATCATGGGTGGGATATCTCGTCTCGTGAGGCTTCAGCTGCCTCGATGCATATGCTATCACGTGCCCCCTCTGCATCAACACGACGCCCAACCTGGAAATGGATGTGTCACCGTAGACTACGAAGTCCTCTACTCCCTCAGGAAGAGCTAACACTGGAGCTTCGCACAATCTCTGGCAAAGAGTCTCAAATGAGGCCTGCTGCTCGGGCCCCTAGACAAAAGTAACACTCTTCCTGGTCAATCTGGTGAGAGGAACGACAATCTTGGAGAAATCTCTGATAAACCTCCGATAGTAACCTGCCAAACCCAGAAAACTCCTGATCTCGGAAGGGGATCTCGGCACCTCCCATCGCATAACCGCCTCAATCTTGGTTGGGTCGACCAAAATCCCATTCTGATTAATGAGGTGTACCAAGAACTGGACCTCTCGTAACCAGAAATCACACTTGGAGAATTTGGCATAAAGCCTCTCCGTCCTCAATACTCCAAGAATCTCCCGTAGGTGCTCCTCATGCTATTCCCTAGAGCTCGAATACACCAAAATGTCGTCGATGAACACGATGATCGACCTATCCAACATGGGCCTACACACCTGGTTCATGAGTTCCATGAACGTTGCAGGTGCATTGGTGAGCCCGAAAGGCATCACCACAAACTCGTAATGCCCATAACGAGTTCGGAAAGATGTATTCCGAATATCCTCCTCACAGACCCTCATCTGATGATACCCAGACCTCAAATCAATCTTGGAAAACCAAGACGCCCCCTGCAACTAATCAAACAAGTCATCGATCCTCGGTAGTGGATAACGGTTCTTGACCGTCAGCTTGTTCAACTCTCGGTAATCGATGCACATCCGGTGCGAACCATCCTTTTTCTTGGCAAAAAGGATCAGCACTCCCCATGGTGAGTTACTCGGTCTAATAAAACCCTTCCCTAGCAGCTCCTGGAGCTCCGAGGACAACTCCTGCATCTCAGGCGGCGCAAGGCGATAAGGTGCCTTGGCAATAGGTGCCACACCCGGAATTAGATCGATCTGAAACTCCACCTACCTATCAGGAGGCACACACGATAATTCCTCGGGGAAAACATCCGGGAACTCACACACTACGGGAACATCGTAAATAGAACTCGGCCTCTCAGTGGCAACTCATGTATCCATCACATACGTTAAAACCCCATGCATCCCTGTTGTAAACTCTGCCTCACCCTGGCGGCCGAGCAGAAAGCTGATCCCGATCTAGTTCCCTCGCCATACACAGTCAATCACGGCTCCAAACCGGCTCAACCAATCCATGTCCACTATACTCACACATCACCCATCGCCATCGGTACCAGATCTATCGGGAACTCAACACCAAAGATCTCTAAAACACATCCTCGAAATACATCAGTGGAAAAAACCGCATGCTCATCGGCTATGGAAACCCTCAGTGGTCTACTCAATGCCTCACGTCTAACACTAATGTTACGACTAAAGGATAAAGACACGAAAGATCGAATCGCACCCGAGTCAAATAACACCAAGGCAGGCACAAAACTCACAAGAAAAGTACCTATATGCAGCACAGTATAAGCATAAACAAATCTCAAAATAACATTAATAAAGGAGATACGTACCAACAACAACATCAGGCGCTGCACAGACCTCCTCTGCAGTCAGCTGGAATGCTCTCCCACGAGCTCTCGGAGCCTCGGCCTTCCCCGACCGACAATCAGTAACAAGTAAAGCAGCAGGAGCAAAATCCGGGCTGATCCCTGAGTGAGCTGAGGACACCCGGCCTTCTTGTGGCCAGTCCGTTTGCAATGAAAGCAAACCGAAAATCCCTTGGGACAGTCCCTCGCCATGTGCCCCTCCTTGCCACATTTGTAGCAAGTCCCTGCTCGGCAAGTTCCCTCGTGGCTCTTGCCGAACTTGCTACAAGTGAGGCCCTTCTGGCCTCCTGCTCTCGAATCAGCGACTGCACTGGTCTCCAATCTCTCCCATGCTGCTCTCCCTCCTCTCTGGTCTGAATCTCCAGCTCAATCTCTCTCCTCCTGGCATTGGTCTGCAAATTAGCCAATGCCCGATATGACGAGTTCGCCACGAACTCCCGTATATCTCTCCTCAATATGCTTAAATATCGGCTCACACGTGCCTGCTCAGTGGACATGTGCTCAGGGCAAAACAACGCCCTCTCATGAAACATCCTTGTAATCTCTGTCACTGAGATTGGGAATTTATAAAACTTTTAGTTACTTTACATTCATCATACTTTTAATGAGGATTAAAGTCATTGTCCTACCCGTTCAGCTAACGACCCTCCACCAGTCCTTGAAGCGGTGGGTGAGAGTGGACACCCATTAAGCTGCCATTTTATAGGCAACAACCTTATACCCCCCTTATAGACCGGCTTCGTGAACGAGGCCTACTAACGGTAAAACGACTTGTTCTTATATACATATATATATATATATATATATATATATATATATATATATATATATATATATTATTAACTTATAATATTATAAAGTATAAGGGTTGAATTTTAACTTTTAAAATTCTAAGGGTTGGAACTAAAGTTTTTAAAGTGACTTTACATGTTCCAAAACTTGAGGGAAAGTTTTGTAACTTTCAAAACTTTTCATCTTTCATAACTTATGAGTTAATGGTTTATAAAATGAGAGACTTTTTATTTTATGTAACCTATGTGTTTCTTTAATGGACTTTAAAAGAGTGACTTTTGGTAATCCATAACTTGAGGACAAATTATGGATTCCATTGAAACACATAATGATCAAGAATTAAACTACCAAGCAAGTTGCAAATAATTCCTATGATCTTCTAAACTCATAAGTGTATGAATATCCATATCAACAATTTCAAGAATCATAACAAACACATATAAGACTTGAAATTTTGATAATAGCTATTGAAAATGGATTAGCATAACCATTACACCATCTAAAACAAGTTTTATAAGACCAAAACAGTTTAGGGTAATGTTTCTAGTCCATTTCCATTAGCAAAACTCGAAAATATGCACTCTGGTCATTCTACTCGCCGAGTGCATGAACATACTCGAGGAGTAGGATGATTTTAGGCATGGACTCGTCGAGTTCCCCCATGGACTAGGCGAGTTCCTTCAGCAGATTGCATATTTTTGGACTTTTTCCAACAATTTGCATCAAGTATCAAGAAAACAAGCCTAGGCTCTTATACCACTGTAGGGTTTTGAGCATTCTAACACTCCTAAGGTGTACATGCAACCCTATAAACCTTGGATCTATGTTTTACTAAGATACATGCAAATTTGTTTTTCCAAGGTTCTTAACCTATCTAGCATGGCATGGGGAACTTGAATCATAAAAGCAAGTAAGAAAACATACCTTTTGTTGCTTTGATTCCTTGAGAACCTTGTGAGCCTAGCACCTCAAGTGTGATGCCTCAAATGTCTCACACAACACCACAATACTTGGAATAACCTTGAGAGATGACACTTATCACTCAAAATCGGCTAGCCCTCTTGCTCTTCACTTAGTGGCCGATTTTGCTTACCATATGGCTTCTTATATAGTGTGTCACATGTAGGGTTACTCCATGTAAACCCTAATGTGCATGGCTTTTCATATTCCATGATCCATGGGTTTATAACCTCCATGAACTATCCATGGAGCACCTTATGGGTTTTAGCCCAATTCATATAAACCATGGATCATTAGCCCACTATACAAGAATGGATTATTTACACAATCAACCCTATATATTTAATTAGTCTCCCTTTGATCACTTAATTAATTCCAAATTAATTCTTGATCAATACTAATAAAATAATATTATTAATATATTAGAACTTATAATATATTAATAAACCTTAAGTGTCTTTTCTCTCATTTGGTCTATCCATGTATTGCAATGCCATGCAACCCAAATGGACCATGCCAACCGGGTCAAGTACATACCCGAAATAGTTATGGACTTAGACACCTTATCCAACAGTCTCCCACTTGGATAAGTCTAATAACTATAACTGCAAGTATGACTTCAGGAACCGATCATCAATCGTAGCTCTTTCAAGGTCTCGCGGAACTGAGATGATGATGATACGCCATGTAAGATAAGTGATCATATAATCCTCTGTTCAGGATATCAGCCGGAAAAATACATGGAACATTGTCTTACTTATTGTCTAGCAGTTTGTTTCCCGATTTCTGATTTGTTTGACATAGAACTTAATCGAACACATCAATTTAGTTCTGACCGGGCCCAGTACATAGGTCACAACAAAATCATCGAGGGGCCCAGATATCGCTTCTAATCCAAGAAGGAACATATAAACTTCGACTCATATGCTTGTTCTACTACTTGTTGAATTATACACAAAGGCACGTTTATAACATCGAGTTACCAATGCGTTTTCGTACAATCAATGTATAACCAACTCATAGTCAACAACTCATATCTCTAGGTTTGAAGACTTATATGATATTACCATCTCACGATCACTCGAGATAAATTCCATGAAGTGATGCAAGTGAGCGTGGGTTGAATCCAATACTCATAACTTATGAGCACTCATGAGTGTTGTAGCAACTCTTGCTATGTCCAACATCTTAGACATCTACAATTCAACCCATGACAGTCTTGATTCATATCTACTTCCAACATATGACCGACTGTGGAGAATTTGAATAATATGATATACCATAACATAATTATTCTGGAAGTCAAAACATGCAAAATGAAATGATAGTAAACGATTGACAGAAGATAGCAACACTTTACTTATAAATAAACAACAACTTTTATTTATCATCAAATGTCAGTTCCACTTTACAAATTTCAAAGCTATGTAACTACTAAAACTAATACCATCATTCAACCCTATGCGCCTCGCATACTGGAGATGCTTAACCTTACCAAGTCCCTTTGTGAGGAGATCTGCTGGGTTCTCATCTGATGATACCCTCTTTGCGACGAGGAGTCCTTCTTCTATTCGATGTCTGATGAAATGGTATTTTATGTCGATGTGTCTGGATCTCCCGTGATCCCTTGGTTCCTTGGCTAAGGCAACTGCACTTTCACTATCACAAAAAATCTCCATATGCTCCTTTATAGCTGGTACAACCCCAAGGTCTCCAATGAAGTTCTTTAGTCATATAGCCTCCTTTGCTGCCTCGCTTGCTGCTATATACTCTGATTCGCAAGTTGAATCAGCCACTGTCTCCTGCTTGGAACTTTTCCAAGAAATTGCTCCTCCGTTTAAGGTAAAGACCCAGCCTGACTGAGAGTGGAAATTATCCCTATCAGTCTGAAAGCTAGCATCACTATACCCTACTACTCTCAAGTCATCACTCCCACCGAGGGTAAGGACCCAGTCCTTAGTCCTCCGCAGCAAAGGCCACATCAGGACGAGTACAAGTCATAGCATACATGATCGAGCCTACAGCGGAAGAATACAGTACTCGACTCATCTCAGCTATCTCAGCCTCTGTACTCGGGCTCTGAGTCTTACTCAGTCTGGAGTTACTCTGGATCGGTAACTCTCCTTTCTTGGAATTCTGCACGCTGAACCTATTCAGCACCTTATCCAAGTAGGTACTCTAACTAAGTCCAATTAGTCTCTTACTCCTGTCTCTCAAAATGCTTATCCCTAGGATATATGCAGCTTCTCCAAGGTCCTTCTTAGCGAAACACTTCCCAAGCCAGGACTTCACTTCCTGCAGAGTTGGAATGTCATTTCCTATGAGTAGTATGTCATCCACATACAATACCAAAAAGCTAACTATACTCCCACTCGCCTTGACATATACATAGGACTCATCTCCGCTCCTCGAAAAACCAAACTCTTTGACTTTCTCATCGAAACAAAGATTCCATCTGCGAGGTTCTTGTTTCAATCCATAGATGGATTTCTCAAGCTTACACACTCTATTAGGGTACTCTGTACTGACAAAACCCTCTGGCTGACTCATGTAAACATCCTCAGCCAAGTTTCCATTAAGTAAAGCGGTTTTGACATCCATTTGCCATATTTCATAGTCATGAAATGCAGCAATGGCTAACATAACCCTAATAGACTTAATCTTCTCTACTGGTGAAAAGGTCTCATCATAATCAACTCCCGAAGTTTGAGGAAAGCCCTTTGCAACCAGTCGCGCCTTATAAGTGTGTACATTACCATCCATGTCGGTCTTCTTCTTGAAGATCCATTTGCACCCGACTGTCTTACGATCAGGTACATTGTCAACCAAGTTCCAAACTTGATTGTCATACATGGACGGTATCTCGCTATCCATAGCCTCTTTCTATTTAGAAGCCTCAGGGCCTGCCATGGCTTCCGTATAGTAGTTAGGTTCATCCAGACTTACCAGTGTGTTATCACTGATAAGTGTATCACCTTCCGCAGTAATATGGAAACCATAGTAATGCTCAGGTGCATTCCTAACTCTCGTGGAACGCCTCAGAGGTACGGACTCATCTGTCGGATCAACAGGAGTTTCCTCCTCAAGTTGATTGCTAGGGTTTGAGGTTCCTTCACCACTTGACTCTTGAATTTCTTCAAGGTCAATTTGCCTCCCACTGTTTCCTTGGCTTATGAACTCTCTCTCTCTCGAAAGACTCCTCTCCTTGCTATAAAGACCACGTTATCACCGAGTCTGTAGAAAAGGTAACCAAATGATCTCTATGGGTAGCCGATGAAAATACACCTCTCACTTCGAGGTTCGAGCTTATCTTGAGTCTCACGCCTCACAAAATCCTCGCAACCCCAGATCTTGATGTGATCTAGATTGGGAACTTTTCCATTCCACATCTCATGAGGTGTTTTGGCAACCTTCTTTGTAGGGACTAGACTAAGGATATGGGCGGCAGTCTCTAAGGCATACCCCCAAAATGAGATTGGTAGCGAAGCCCGACTCATCATGGAACGAACCATATCCAACAAGGTTCGATTACGCCTCTCAGCAACACCATTCAACTGCAGTGTCATGAGAGGTGTCAATTGTGAGACAATCTCACATTCCTTAAGATAGTCAAGGAACTCTGTACTAAGATACTCACCACCTCGATCGGATCGAAGCATCTTAATGTTCCTGCCCAATTAATTCTCCACTTCCTGTTTAAACTCTTTGAACTTTTCAAAGGTTTCTGGCTTATGCTTGATTAAGTAGACATATCCATATCTACTAAAATCATCAGTAAAAGTCACATAGAAGCGGTTAGCATCCATTGTGGCAGTTCTGAAGGGTCCACACACATCAGTATGTATGAGGTCCAACAAAACCTCACCCCTAGCACAAGAACCAGTGAATGGTGACTTTGTCATTTTCCCAAGTAAACAAGATTCACAACTATCATCCGACTTTAGGTCAAATGACTCCAAGACTCCATCCTTTTGGAGTTGGCCTATGCGTTTCTTGCTTACATGTCCAAGACGACAATGCCATAATGATGCTTTATCCAAGCTAGAGGAAGAATCGATACACAATACATTATTTCCTAGGTTATCTACAACCGACACAGCTTCATATACACCATCACAAGGTAATGCTTTAAAATAAAGAACATTATTAAAGAAAGCATTAATACCACCACATTCATTATCAAAAGAAAAGGTAAAACCTTGTTTGTACAAACCATGAAAGGAAATAATATTTCTCGCCATTTCAGACGAGTAACAACACTTATTCAAATTTAATGTTAACCCACTACTTAGCAACAAAGAATAAACTCCAATCTTGGTGACAGGTGTAACTTTCCTATTCCCCATGATCAAGTTTATCTTCCCATGCTCCACATTCTTACTTCTTCTTAGTCCCTGCAAATCAGAACATATGTGAATACCACAACCTGTATCAAGGACCCAAGAATTAGAATGGGGTGAGTTATTAGACAATATATTGTAAAATACCTGCATGGTTGGGTTTCACTTTCCCATCCTTAACATCTTGGAAGTACTTTGGGCAGTTTCGCTTCCAGTGCGACTTTTCATGGCAATAGAAGCATTCAGCCTCTTTAGGGTTAGCAGAAGGAGTGACAAAACCTTTCTTGGTTCCACTTGAAGAGGAGCCATCAAGGGACTTTCCCTTGGTACCCTTCGAAGGGCTCTTCCTCTTCTTTCCTTTTCCTTGCCCGATTGCCAAGACAGGGGCCGCGGTAGGAGTAGGAGTAGTAACAACCGACTTACCTTTAAGACCACTTTCTGCGGTCTTCAAAAGTCCTTGAAGCTTGCTGAGTGTAACTTCCTCCTTGTTCATGTGGTATGTCATTCAGAATTGATCATAACACGAAGGTAAGGAGTGCAAAATGATATCAATTGCCAACTCCTCGGGGAAGTTCACATTCAATTTCAGCAAACGATCCACGAATCTTTGCATTTTCTGCATGTGGCCCGTGATGGGTTCACCATCCTTCATTCGGGTTGTTATCATGGAGGAGATAATTTCATACCGCTCTTGACGAGCACTCTGATGGTAGCGGTCCATCAAGTCCTGGTGCATCTCAAAAGGGTAATAGTCCTCATAGGACTTTTGGAGCTCAGCTGTCATTGTGGCCAACATGATACATGCCACTTTGGTAGCATCTCTCTCATGTGCCTGGTATTCAGCGATCTCCTCAGGAGTAGCAGACGCCTCATTAAGTTCCTTAAGCTCCTTCTCGAGGACATATTCTTTTTCCTCATACCGAGTAACCATCCTGATGTTCCTGATCTAATCCATAAAGTTGGATCCATCGAAGACGACTCTCCCACAAAGGTTCATGAGAGAGAAGGAGCCGGTAGGGTTTGAGCCAGAAGCAGCATTGTTGGAAGACATCTGAAAAGAAGAAAGACAAGTTTAGATTAGATATAAAGATAGTCCTTAAGAAGACACCCAAATGTAATATTAAGGCTAGGACCCAACACAATATTTTATAACTTGGAAGAGGGATGCCGTAATCCAAGCTATAAAATATTTGAAGGTAGGTGAATGACGATTAACCAATTTCCACCATGAAAAACGAAATAAATTATTAGGTTTTAATTGGATTTGAAACTCCTAGATTCTTTGAGATTCATTGAACTTTTCAATGGCATGTTTCAATCTCGAGTATGCCCTTCAAGTTTTGTGACTAGGATGCCGAGGATCACAAAACAAGGTGTGAAGTAACCATCCAAATTACTTGGTACTCTTAATGTTTATCACTCAATCGATGTGCCGGTTAACAACACGCGCTCCACCGACCTATGATAAACCTTAAGCCACCCTTTGCCTACCTTGTTAAGTCCAGGTTAGTGTGTTGGTTAACCACACACGCTCCACTAACGACTTAAACAAATTGAAAAGTGTAATTTCATGGGTTAGCACCTTATTCACATTTTCCTAAAGTAACTAAGATTGGGAATTTATAAAACATTTAGTTACTTTACATTCATCATACTTTTAATGAGGATTAAAGTCATTGTCCTACCCATTCGGCAAACGATCCTCCACCAGTCAAGGAAGCGGTGGGTGAGAGTGGACACCCATTAAGCTGCCATTTTATAGGCAACAACCTTATACCCCCTTATAGACCGGCTTCGTGAATGAGACCTACTAACGGTAAAACGACTTGTTCTTATATATATATATATACATATATATATATATATATATATATATATATATATATATATATATATATATATATAAACTTATAATATTATAAAGTATAAGGGTTGAATTTTAACTTTTAAAATTCTCAGGGTTGGAACTAAAGTTTTTAAAGTGACTTTACATTTTCCAAAACTTGAGGGCAAGTTTTGTAACTTTCAAAACTTTTCATCTTTCATAACTTATGAGTTAATGGTTTATAAAATGAGAGACTTTTCATTTTATGTAACCTATGTGTTTCTTTAATGGAATTTAAAAGAGTGACTTTTGGTAATCCATAACTTGAGGACAAATTATGGATTCCATTAAAACACATAATGATCAAGAATTAAACTACCAAGCAAGTTGCAAATAACTCCTATGATCTTCTAAACTCATAAGTGTATGAATATTCATATCAACAATTTCAAGAATCATAAAAAACACATATAAGACATGAAATTTTGATAATAGCTATTGAAAATGGATTAGCATAACCATTACACCATCTAAAACAAGTTTTATAAGACCAAAACAGTTTAGGGTAATGTTTCTAGTCCATTTCCAGCAGCAAAACTCGAAAATATGCACTCTAGGCATTCTACTCGTCGAGTGCATGAACCTACTCGATGAGTAGGATGATTTTAGGCATGGACTCGTCGAGTCCCCCCATGGACTCGGCGAGTTCCTTCATCAGAGTGCATATTTTTCGACTTTTTCCAACAATTTGCATCAAGTATCAAGAAAACAAGCCTAGGCTCTGATACCACTGTAGGGTTTTGAGCATTCTAACACTCCTAAGGTGTAAATGCAACCCTAGAAACCTTGGATCTATGTTTTACTAAGATACATGCAAATTTGTTTTTCCAAGGTTCTTAACCTATCTAGCATGGCACGGGGAACTTGAATCATAAAAGCAAGTAAGAAAACATACCTTTTTGTTTCTTTGATTCCTTGAGAACCTTGTGAGCCTAGCACCTCAAGTGTGATGCCTCAAATGTCTCACACAACACCACAATACTTGGAATAACCTTGAGAGATGACACTTATCACTCAAAATCGGCTAGCCCTCTTGTTCTTCACTTAGTGGCCGATTTTGCTTTCCATAGGGCTTCTTATATAGTGTGCCACATGTAGTGTTACTCCATGTAAACCCTAATGTGCATGGCTTTTCATATTCCATGATCCATGGGTTTATAACCACCATGGACTATCCATGGAGCACCTTATGGGTTTTAGCCTAATTCATATAAACCATGGATCATTAGCCCACTATACAAGAATGAATGATTTACACAATCAACCCCATATATTTAATTAGTCTCCTTTTGATCACTTAATTAATTCCAAATTAATTCTTGATCAATACTAATCAAATAATATTATTAATATATTAGAACTTATAATATATTAATAAACCTTAAGTGTCTTTTCTCTCATTTGGTCTATCCATGTATTGCAATGCCATTGAATCCAAATAGACCATGCCAACCGGGTCAAGTACATACCCGAAATAGTTATGGACTTAGACACCTTATCCAATAATATTAAACTACTCTCTCGGTAGATTCCTCAATGCTCATCTAGGTATCTCTCCTAGATTACTCAAACTCTTTCTAAAAGATTCCTGTTATGTTTTCCCTACTCAGTTCACACACAAAGCAAATAGCAGATAAGATCAATCAATAGCATACCCTAGGCTAAGGCATCATGAATCAGGAAACTCTAGCTCTAAATTCTGAAATACCTAGCCTATCCTCTAGCATGCAACTCTAATATCTCATAAATATCTCACAATACAAACAAGTAATGGTATTTTAGGAAATCACCGTTCGGGCTCTGGCTGATTGTACACACTGCTCCGTCTCGTTATCTCTTAAAAGCTCTTACTTGTTTTTAGAAAATTTTCTCAAATCCTCAGTTTGAGTCCATACATACACGAGAGTACATCTGAATCCCTCAAACCAAGGCTCTGATACTAACTTGTAATGCTCTAAATTTTCAAAACAAATTTTTCATTTTTAAAAATCACATAAAACTCCAAATCACATTTCTCCAAAAACCACAATGTATAAGTTATCAAAACACAAGACAACAATTGTTTGATAATATCCCAGAATCCTCAAAAACATAAACTCCAACTCGTGTGTACAATCAGCCTTCCCGCGATCCTGAGAAGTACCTGAAACACATATCACACAACACTGTAAGCACGAAGCTTAGTGAGTTACCCAAAATACCACATACACTAATAATAAGCCTCTCATGGCTATAGCTCGGCATGGACCCTCTGGTCATGCGTCTCGGTGAGGACCCTCCGGTCTAACAGCTCAGTGTGGACCCTCCGGTCATGTGTCTCAGTGAAGACCCTCCGGTCTTCACAGCTCGGGTCGGACCCTCCAGTCCTGTATCTCAGTGAAGACCCTCCGGTCTCACAACTCAATTTGGACCCTTTGGTCCTACTCAGTAAGGCACATAATAATATAGTATATATCACAAAGACAAGATGCATAATATCACATAACTCAATATAAGCACATAGGAACCTTCGGTCGATAACTCAAATAAGACCCTCTGGTCACACATTATTACCACTCAGGTAAGTATAGTGAGAAGACTCACCTCGTAAGCAAAGCAAGTAGATCTCGCACTCAACGATCGGTCTCGACTCCGCCTACATATCATAATCATCTCTAATTAACACTTTGTAATAAACACACTAAAGCTATTAAGCTAACCCCTTTTCTAGCTCTTGGAAAGGATGAAAAGACCATTTTACCCTTCCATGGTCTCCAAATCCATCACTTGACCAAACCCTAAAAGTCAACGGAAGTCAACACTTGAGTCAACAGCCCATGTTGACCCAACTCGTCGAGTGCACCTATGCGACTCGTCGAGTTCCTCCTGTTCTCAAAAAAATCGGGAAAACTCCAACTCAACTCGCCGAGTTGTCTCATCAACTCGCCGAGTTGTAGCGCGTCCAGTCTATCGAGGAAAACCCTAACCGAATCATCGAGTTGGCTCATGCACTCGTCGAGTCCCTCTAGTCAAATTCTCATTCAGACGATTCCAAGCAGAAATAATGTCCCAAACTCTAGATCTAGCCTCCCAAGGCTGAACTACAACATAAAGCTGCAAGCTTTACATCCATGCACGGCACCTAGGGCTCAAAATGCCAAAACAAAGCTCTATAGAAGGTTTAATGCTTGGAACTTGGCCAATAGCTTAATAAAGCTTGGATCTTTATGCTCAAGGCACATCATACAGTCCAGATCTAAAGTTTCAACTTCACGGCACGCTCATACAACCCAAAGGCCCAAAAATAATGCTAAGAATGGCCATAACTTCCTAGTGAAGAGATCTAACAACTAATTGATCAAGGTGGCGACTTTTTACCTCTAGATGGTTGCTACAACAATGTAGATGTTGGATCCAAGGTCTCCTTCTTGTTCCAAGCCTCTTGCTCCTCAAGCTCCTTCAAGGATTTCACCAAGATACACTCTCTTAGCCACTCTCTATCTCTCACAAATGACACTAGCTCGTTTAGGGTTTCTCTCAAAGTTTTAAAGTGATAAGGGAGGCGGAAATGAGGGATTAAGGTCCTTTAAATACGACACAAACCCTGAAAATTAGGGTTTTCTTACTCAGCACCTACTCGTCGAGTTGGGTCCACCAACTCATCGAGTAGACACTAAAAATCACGAGGGCATCTCCATCTCTACTCGGCGAGTTGGGGCCTCCAACTCATCGAGTTGCCCTAAGAAAATTAATATAATATAATATTAAATTTACCTGGGAGTCGGGATGTTACACAACTCTTTCAAGAAGTTTGTACTCTCTAATGGAAACATTAGAAGGTTAAATAATTTCGAATTAAAACCTTTTTCTTCTTGGAATTGTTTCTTCTCGGAAAATAAAGGATCATTATGTGTCTTTTTGTCTAACTTTTCTTATAGTCTTAAGATTTTTAGAATACTGCCTTACTTGAAGTTTCGTCCGATATAGTCACATCGGATGCTTTAAATATTTTACCTCAGAACGTTTTCTATGAAGTACACCTTAAAATTCAAATTTGACATGGTAATGTGATTTCGTCACTTATCTTCCTCCGAGCTCTATCTCTTCATTTCTCGGAATTTCAAATATTTTTTTTCAAAAACTTGTCCTCTAAGATCTCCATGCGTTTCTACCTCTGATATTCATTTAGAGATTGTGCCATCTCCAAATCTATATCATGTACCAATGATGAGTTTCACTGATTTTCGAAGCATCTTATGACATTCCCTTTCGGAATCTATTTCCGAAACTTCTTCTCATGATTACCTTAATAGTAATTTCTTTTATGATTATCCTTTTAATTCACAATAAACATGATTTGGGCACACATTCCAATAGAAGTACTAAGTATTCGGAACTGAATCGGCGGTTTTCTAAAATTAAACAAACGAACATCGTATCTCATAGATTTTAATTGTCGCAAAGGAAGCTGTTTTGGCCTATGCATTAAATGCAACCCATTTCGGATCTCAGGTTTCATCATTCAACTCTTCTACCTAACCCGGAAACTCCAACATATATAAGGATTTTGAATCCTAACTGTTTCCACTTTTCACTTTGGCTATTGTCTTCTTAGAGCTTTTTCTTTCATAATCTATTCTTCAAGATTTTTCTCACTCTCTACAATGTCTTCCAAATCATCTGTTGTGGATCCTAAATCATCGAAACCTGCAACAAAGAAGAATTCTTCCAAAGGGTCTGCTTCATCTTCTTCAACCAAAATCATTCTTAGAGAAACTACACAATTGTTCTCGCTTTATCCAATGGATTATAGTGGATCAGTGGAAATCATGATCGAGTTCGTCTCCCATTACCCTATCATTGTTCCTCTCACGAAAATCCCTAACCCTAATTTCCTTCTTAGAGTTATTCACAAAGCCTTCGAACGTGTGGAGATATAAGACGATCTTCTTGAGGTGAAGAGCACTGGCGACAAGATTATACCAGTTCACAAGGAAACTTTTCTCACAGCCATTGGAATTGCAAAAAATACCCCAAAGGTTTTCAAGTGCAGGAACCATCTTCTGAAGAGTTTCACTCATTCTTGACTCAATTTGGCTACAATGGCGAGTTCAAGGCAAGAGAGTTCAAGAAATTAGCCATTCCTGGTCTTTGGACAATCTTAATGCATTTTATTCATAGTGGTTAGTCCATAAAACATGGTGGTATAGACATTATGAGCAAGGATTGGCTTTACATTGTTTACAACATCTTCACCGAAAAAGCCAACGCCATCGATCTGTCGGAAGTCTTGTGGCACGACTTCAAGAAGTTTGCTGTCATGAGGAAACCAAACGAGATTCTGAGTCTGAGATTCTTGGCTATAACTCTACAACAGATGTACTCTGAGAGAGATGAAGCTATTCCACTCAACTCAGACATCCGATAGGTATACTACTCTTTCAAAACTATCAAAACTTATAGGTTGCCAATTCGGACTGCCTTTGGACGTATAAGAAGTTTACATCCACATATGTTAAGCAGTATTCCTTCCGGATCACAAAATCCTAAACACCATCTTGAGACCTCAATTGTTCTCGACCCAACACAAACTTCCCTAGTCTTGGATGAAACATCCTCGGAAGAGAATAGACCATCTACCTCGGAAGTAGGGATGTGTGCGTGATAGTAGGGATGGACTGGTTGAGCAAGTTTGGTGCGATGATCAACTGTGAGAGTCAACGGGTGGTATTTATAACCCTAAGTGGGGGATGAATGATTATTTATGGAGAGGTTACTAGGATTGGATCAACCTATTATTCGGCTGCTAGGGCTCGACAGCATCTGCAGCATGGGTGTATGTGTTATCTTGCATATGTGGTTGGCACTCTGGTCGAGAAGGAGGTTTCGATTTCAGATGTGTCGGTAGTTAGGGAGTTCCCAGACGTGTTTCTGGAGGAATTTCCCGGTGTACCTCCTGAGAGGCAGGTTGAGTTCAGGATCGATTGGGTCCCCGGTACGGCCCTGATTGCTAAGGCGTTGTACCGGTTGGCACTATCGGAGATGCATGAATTGTCCTCTCAGCTTCAGGAGCTGTTGGGCAAGCAATTTATCATACCGGTTGGTTCACCTTGGGGAGTGCCAATCTTTTTTGTGAAGAAGAAGGATGGGTCCCACCGCATGTGTATTGGTTATCGGGAGTTGAGCAAGTTGACAGTGAAGAACATTACCTACATCCATAGATTAATGATATTTTTGATCAACTGCAGGGTGCATCTTGGTTCTCTAAGATCGATTTGAGGTTAGGGTATCACCAGATGAGGTTCAGACAGGAGGATGTGGAGAAGACAGCATTTCAGGCCCGTTATGGTCATTACGAGTTCGTTGTGA
Organism: Lactuca virosa; assembly: GCF_052849685.1. Taxonomy (NCBI): domain Eukaryota; kingdom Viridiplantae; phylum Streptophyta; class Magnoliopsida; order Asterales; family Asteraceae; genus Lactuca; species Lactuca virosa. The sequence goes on from NC_136430.1 coordinate 338,612,297, forward strand.
TGAATTTTGGGCTCACCAATGTGCTTGCGGTGTTTATGGACTTGATGAATCGGGTGTGCAGGTTGATGCCCTATCAATCAGTCATTGATTTTATTAATGATATCTTGGTCTATTCCAAGACCAGGGAGTAGCATGAGGAGCACCTTCAAGAGATTCTGAAATTTTTGAGGCGGGTAAGAATGTATGCCAAGTTCTTGAAGTGTGAGTTTTAGTTATGGGAGGTCCAGTTCTTGGGACACCTCGTTAACTAGAACGAGATTCTGGTCGACCAGGCACAGACTGAGGCTGTTATGCAGTAGGAGGTTCTGAAGTCTCCCTCAGATATCAGGAGTTTTCTGTGATTAGCAGGGTATTATTGGAGATTCATTCAGGATTTCTCCAAGGTTAGTGTACCCTTCACTCATCTGATGAGGAAGGGAATGAATTTCTGTTGGGGGCCTGAGCAACATGTTGCATTCAAGACTTTGAGGCAGAAGTTATGTGAGGCCCTAGTGTTGACCCTCCCTGAGGGTGTTGAGGATTTTGTTGCATATTGTGATGTATCCATCAACGGTATGGGGAAGGTTCTTATGAAGTGATGGAGGGTTATTGCTTATGCTTCTAGGCAGTTGTAGCCACATGAGATTCGTATCCAACGCATGATGTGGATTTGGGGGAGGCGGTGTTTGCCCTCAAGATTTGGCGACATTACCTATATGGGGTCTGATGTACCATCAACACGGATCACAAGAGTTTGAGATATTTTATGGATCAACCGAATCTGAACATGAGACAACGTAGGTGGCTTGATGTAGTCAAGGATTATGACTGTGAGATTCTATACCACCTGGGGAAAGCAAATATGGCCGCTGATGCTTTGATCCGCAAGTCGGCTAGTTCTGCTGTTGGGAGCCTATGTATGAGGATTTTTATTGGTTCACCACTGCTAGATTTGATTACGGAGGCTCTGGACGAGGGAGTCAAGAAGGAGAATTTGAAGCATGAACGAATCAGGGGTAAGATCGATAGGTTTTCTACCGACAATCGTGGATTGTTGACCCGGTGCGGTCGGGTTTGGGTACCAGATTTTGGTGGGATCAGGCAGACTGTGTTGGAGGAGGCACATAAGTCCAAATTTTCGATACACCCAGGACCCACCAAGATGTATCGGGATTTGAGACTTAGTTACTGGTGGTCGTGCATGAAGAGGGAGATAACCTGGTATGTTTAGAGGTGCTTGACCTGTCGGATGGTCAAGGCCGAGCACGAGAGGCCACATGGAAAGCTTCAGCCTTTGGAGGTTCCCATGTGGAAATGGGAGCAGATTACCATGGATTTCATCACCAAGTTATCTCGAACGACTAAGGGGTTTGATCCAATTTGGGTGATAGTGGACCGTCTAACCAAGAGTGCCCACTTCTTAGCTATTTGGGAGATCTCCTCGTCCGAGAAATTGGCCGATGTTTATGTGCTCGAGATCGTCTCCAGACATGGAGTTCCGGTTTTTATTGTATCAGAATAAGATGTTCGTTTCACTTCTCGTTGTTGGCAGAGGTTCCATGAGGAACTGGGAACAAGGTTACATTTTAGCACTTCTTATCATCCACATACCGACGGCCAGAGCGATATGACCATTCAGACACTTGAGGATATGTTGAGAGCTTGTGTCATAGATTTTGGTGGGAGTTGGGACTCCTACATTCCTTTGGTTGAGTTTTCTTATAACAAAAACCATCACTATAGTATTGGTGCGCTGTCGTTTGAGCTTCTGTGTGGGAGGAAGTGTCGTACCCCAGCTGTTGGGAAAAGGTCGGTCACAGGGTCTTGGGGAAAATTGAGGTAGTTCTCCAGGCGGCAGAGGATATTCAGCAAAACAGGCAGAGATTACAGACAGCTCAGAGGCGGCAAAAGAATTACGCTGACAGACGTCGATCCGAGTTGGAATTTCAGGTCGACGATATGGTTTTACTGAAGGTCTCACCATGGAATGGTGTAAACGCTTTAGGAAAAGGGGCAAGTTGGGGCCCTGATATATTGGTCCATTCTGGGTATTAGCCAGGGTAGTTGGGTAGCCTATCAGTTGGATCTGACGGAGTAGCTCAGTCAGATTCACAACACCTTCCATTTTTCTCAGCTTTGGAAGTGTGGCTGATGATTCAGTGGTTGCTCCTTTGGATGATATTAAGTTTGATGATCGTCTGAACTATGTCGAGAGACCAGAGGTGATTTTGGATAGGAAGACAAAGGCCTTGCGCAACAAAGTGGTAGCTTTGGTCAAGGTCCAACGGCAGCATCATTAGGGTTCCGAATGGACTTGGAAAACTGAGGTTGAGATGCTCGAGCACTAACCTGAGTTATTCACAGCGTCGGACTTCGAGGACGAAGTCTGATTCAAGTGGGTGATAATTGTAACATCCAGATCCCGAGTTAATTCAAATTTCAAAATTTTAATTATTTTGGGTTGCCACGGCGTGGTGTTTCAAGAATATTGTGATCTCGTTTAAGGCTGTCACGGCGTGCCTGTCTGTGGCCATGGCATGGCGGCTGTTTAATAAGAAAACCCTAGTATCTGGGGTTTACGCCCTATTTAAGGGAATGTAATGGCTAGGGTTCCTCACCCTCGGCCTCCATCACACTCTCTCAGCCTCTAAGCAAACCCTAACCTCCATTTTTGCTCTCTAAGCTTTTTTCTTGATTTTGGGATTAGAAGAAGAAGAAGGTGACCCCTAGTCTTGGATTTAGCAAGAAAATCTTCTCATCATCTTGTTGTGCATCTTCTGGACTCTTTTTAGTCCCCAAGTTCCAAACGTTTTTGGTTTATTGTGCATAGATCTAGGTTTCTATGCCTTATTCTTCATGTTGGGACATATTGGAGTGTTGGGATTTCAAAAAGCTGCCAACTTTATGAATCCCTAGAGTCCTATTGTACTAAGGAGTGTTGGATCTGGAGTTTTATAGATTTTTGAACTTTTACATGAGATCTTGGCCCCTTTTTCTCTATTTTGACCTAATAAGAGTCCAAGACATGCATTGGACATGCATTTCCTGGAAAGTATGGATTTTTATGTGATTATAAGGTGCTAGAAACGTTCTGGAATGAGGATCTAGTAAGCTTTCAAGGAAAAAGTGCTTAATGGGTTAAGTCAAGTCATGTTTTCCTTATTTAGGCCTAGAAGATAGATCACTATCTCTTGGAGGGTCTAAAAGGATAAAGTTGGAAACTTTATCCACTTGGACCTTATAAAGGACAAGATCAGAGTTTTGGAGACCTTGAAGTTGGAAAGAAAAGTGACTTAATGGTTTAAGCTTCCCAGACCAGTCCCCATGGTGTGGCTCAGGTTTCCACGACTTGGCGACTGGGTCGAGGCCCGTTTTTTTGTCATTTAGTGGCAACGGTGTGGCCAAGGATGGCCACGAGGCGGCGACTTGCTGTAGTTGACTTTGACTTTGATTTTTTTTACAGTTGACTTTGAACAAGTTTGACTTAGAGGTATTTTGGGTATTTTGGAGCTGTAGATTGAGTTTAAGTCTCTGGTTGTCGTATAGGTGAGCGGTAGAGTTGGCATTCGAAGCAACGTATTGTTCAACTATTTCGTCAGACTGTGAGGAGAGTCTTCCTCACTGTACATGTGGGTCAAAGGAACCAAATCCGGCCTACTAGTTTATGTATCCTGGTATATAGAATGTTGTTATGTTGTAGTGATCTGTTAGATATGTATCCTGGTTGATAACATGTTGCTATGCAGTAGTGATCTGTATATTTGTCTGTATACCAGCCCGATGGCTGCTGACACGTAGGTATACCGGTCCGATGATTGATTGAACTCGTTACATATTGGCATTCCAGTCCGATGACTGATTGGGCCGGGGGTAAGCCAGCCCGAGGATATTCCAGTCTGATGACTGATTGGACCAAGTATGCATAATTTTATATTTGTTTGGTTGTGTGTGGTACTTTGGCGGAACTTATTAAGCTTTGGCTTACAGTTTTAAGTACTTTAGATTTATTTTGGGAAAGCGAATGCGTGATCTTGCATATCCTTCTTATTTCATGATATTTGATTTTGGGACACTCTAATATAAGATTATTATTTTTAGGAACAATGTTTTGTAAACGATTATGACTTTTAGTTGAATTTTAAAAATGAAAATTTTACCCTGATCTTTGGGATGTTACACTCACTTTCGCCTCAGATAACATAAATATAAACAATTTGTTTGCACATGGTATAATAGAATTATAGAAAATCATTTCAAACAATTTATGTGCATTTAACTTATTATATATATTTTAACAAACACCTTGAATGCTTCAACAAAGTTAGGGTTCAAATTGAATATAACACTTAGAAATTAATAATATAGATTCAATAACAATAATTTACCTAAATACATAATCTAATTCATATGAATTTACATAGATTGCTGATTGAAAACTTGTTGTTTTAACTTTAAACTGAAAAAGAAGGTATGCATGAATATCGTTATCTAAATATCGTTTTGAATAAGAAATTATGTTAGTTCATATTGATTTACAATTTTAATCAGTGTGATTAGCAATAAAAATGCCAAAAATGTATCGTTTTGTTAATGAAATTAAAAAGGTTTTGATAGAACCTATTTTGTGAAAAACAGACAACCTATTCTTACATTATCTCATTGAATCTGACCTAATCGTATAAGAATTTAAAGATTGTATGAGTAATTGAAGGAAGAAATCAATTTGTTGAATAATTAGTTTTGGTTAGGAGTTGTATCAAAAAGCGATGTTACATTGAGAAGATGGTGATGATTTCACCTTAAGCTAGCCCAACCTTTTTTAGTTGCCCCTAGCTTGTCCTAACCCAAAATTTCAGTGTGGATGGAATTGCCCTTACTTAAAATGAGTGGATACTAATCGTCCTTGTGGTTTTTATCATTTTTGGGGTTGCTACGAGATCTGGATCATATATATATATATATATATATATATATATATATATATATATATATATATATATATATATATATATATATATATATAGTGCTAGGTTAAAAGTTGGATGACATCTATTGTGTGGACTTGTGTGGATAATGTTATTCTATGAGAATGTATAATAGAATGGGTTGGTTGGTAATGTGAATATGTTCAACCTCACATAACTATCATCATAATCATGCATTCTCACTAATTCTTTTTAATTTTTGTTTTCACGCTTCGTTTTTCACTAATTGTCATTCTTACAGAATACGATTATCAATAACACATTCTGACAGAATGAGAATCATATAAAAAAAAGTCTATAATACCATTTTAGACGATTTAATTAGTGAAAACGTGTGATAATGAAAATAGTTATGTGAATTCGAACGTATTCATATTACTAAATAACCTATTTACTTAGTCATTCTCAGGGAATAGCACTGTCCATACGTCTAAATAGTTTCTATTGAGATATAACTTTTTCAAAGTGTAAAAAAATTCACTGAATTCCACAGCTTCACTCATTGTCTAGGTATGGCCTGATCGCGAGACTCCTTCTAGTAGCGTCTTATATATATATATATATATATATATATATATATATATATATATATATATATATATATATATGTAACAACCGGTTTCGAATCGCTTCATTATTCGGGGCTACGACCCGATCATCAGTTATCATAAGGCTTGGGAGCTTTGGAAAGAAAGGTTTTAGCCATTTTGGATGAGGATGTTAAAGTCTAAGTGATCCAAGTGTTCGATGGTGTTTCGGAGCCCAAGCGCATAATCGTAATTGGTTATCTCGGTCCTTTATGAATTTTTGGTTTGGTTTGGGAAACTTCAAGGATATGATGGGCTGCTAGAAGTGTAGGGCTTCTCTCCACCTTTCCGTGGATATAAAGTTCTTCAGAAACGGACTTAGATCGAGGAAGTTATGGCCTTGAGAATATTTAGGGTTTTGGAAGGAACCCTAATACGCAGGGCGTACTAAGGGAGTACACATGGCGTTTAGCTGCGGAGATCGGTATGCATGGTGTAAAGAGGCATAAGTTGGGCGTAATGCGAAGGTTGGTGCGGGGGTGCGAAGCCTCGTACGCTGGGCGTACGATGGTAAGTTGGAAAACCCTAATTTTTGTGTTGTGCCATATATAAGCTTTATGATAGTTTATTTTCTTCATTTCTATGATAGCCTCCATGCTCTAAAACCCTAATTCGACCCCTAGCCCATGTTTGGTGATTTGGAAGCTCTTGTGAGATTTATGGAAGGTTTTGTGGATCTAGAAGAAGAAGGGTGATAACTGAACACTTGTTGTTTGAGGAAAGCTTTAAGATCTAGCATTTGCACCTCCTTTTGGTAGCTTAGGAGGTATAAAGTCACAATCATGCCTTTTCATTTCATAGATCTTCTTGGTTCATTTTTGGTCATTTTGACCCTTTTGGTGGATGATTGGTAGTCTAAGTCGTTTGTGAAGCGTGAAATTGTCGATTTGGTTATATCATGGGTTCCTTGGGTATAAAGGTGCAAACTTTATGGTAGTTTTGGTTCCATGAATGTATTAAGTCAAGTATTAAGCTCTTTTGAGCTGTAGTGTCCCATTTAGCCATGCATGCACATAAATTTGGCAACTTTATGTGATTAACCACCTTGGGGAAGTCAGATCTGAGTTTAGATCCATGTCTAAACGGATTAAGTGCTTAATCGGAAAGTTGGCTTTGGGCTGGTGAGTACGTTGGGCGTACAAGTATGTACGTTGCGCGTACAAGTCTCCCAAGTAGTACGCTAAGCATACAGGCTGAGTACGCCCCGCGCACTTAGCAGACTTGGGCCTTTTTGCGTTTTAGGCTTCGGTTTGGGCTGGCCTGTGTTGGTCCATGTTAGGCCATCTGGATTTTTATTGTTGGGTTGTTGTATCTTGTTTGGCCTTCTTGGGCAAAGACCCATGAAAGGAATTAGGCCCAATTTGGAAAATTGGGGCAAATTTGGGCCTTAGATGTTATTCTTAGATTTTGGGCATTTGGTCATCTAGTTGGACCATGGATTTTGGCCAAGCTTGAGGAAGGGTAAAAAGGTCTTTTACCCTAATTTGGACTCATAGTGTGAGTCAGTGGCTAGATGTTGATGGGTTGTCATTTTGGTATCTGATAGCACGTGGATTATAGCAGATCTGCAATCAGAGATTATTCGTGGAATCAGCTGTTGATTAGGTGTTGTCTTGATGTTGACGGTTCGGAGAGCTGTCAGCCAACAGCTAGGGATCGTCTGTAGGATTCGGCAGTGTGAAGTGAGTTGTCCTCACTGTGCTTGCGGGTCGAAGGCACCAATGTCGGCCCATTGGATTGATATCCTGTTATGCATGTTGCTATTCTGTTTTGATCTGTTAGAGCGGTATCCTGGTAGATAGGATGTTGCTATGTTGTTATGATCTGTTAGATTGGTATCACGGTAGCTAGGATAATGTTATGCTTAGTGATATGTAGATCTGTTTAACAGGCTGTAGACTGCTATATGATTATCTGTTATTTGTGCACATCTTTGGTCGGGGGCTGAGGCTTCACTGCTTTGTGTGTAAGCCAACAAGTCGGGGAATACCAAGCCGATGGTTGAATGGGCCTGAGGGTATTCCATCCAGAGGATGATTGGACCCATAGTATGTTAGCATTCCAACCCGATGGTTGAGGGTCTGGGGTAGTCCAACCCGATGGTTGACTAGACCCATAGTATCTTAGAGGATCTGAGATGATTCTTGAGGAAAGTATGGATAGGTGTGGAAGGTAGTATTGGGCCCTTACTACTGGAAGCACAGGATCCATACTCGAATCAAAGAAAGTTTCGGGGATTCTAAGGGTCGGTCGCGGAGGGTTGCATGGTTGGATACCATGATTCGTGGGAATGTTTCCATCCCTGTCGATCTTTTGGTTGTGACTGCTCAGGCACGAGGTTGGTTTTGGTATTTGTTTTGAGCCCCAATGGTGTTATCAATTTGGGTTGTTGGTGAAAACCTAATGAGCTTATTGGTTTGAGGCCTCAGAGGTTTTGATCGACGCCGGGTATTCGAGTCGTGGGACTCGTGAAGGGAACGATGATTATGATCGGCTTGGGATCTGCAGCTAGAAGTGAAATGTTTGATTGTTGGATTGGAATGTTGCTATCTGTGGCAAGGGTTATGCCCTTTCAGTTTTTCTGAGTTCGGAGAAAGAGTGAGTAGGCTCGTAACGTCCAGAGTTAGGAAGGGTGGTACTTGCTTATCTTGGTTAAGTTATGATTTGGTGTCAGCACCAGTGGGTGGTAGTTCGAACCCTAAGTGGGGGAGAACTGGGATTCTCGGCTTGATTTTTTAGCCGTTGTGGGAATTTCCAGTTCATTTTTTGGATTGCTGTTTTGGATTAGTTTGGTAGATGTTGATCGGTGGATCTTTTCCAGAAGCGGGTATGTTCAGTTCCAGGTGAGTCTTGATTTTCTGGATTACGTGTCAATGTGTCCTTGACCACTGGTCGTGGGGTTCATCATTTAGTGGAGGTTCTCTCGAAAGTTTAATTGTGTCAGCCGAAATTCAGCGGTCAGGCCAATCTGCCATCAAGTTCAGTATGTCTAATGTTTCTTTGGTCATAAGATATGTTTACCCTCAAAGGTGGAGTGGGAGTTTAGTTCATAGCAGACTCAGGTTTTTGGTAACCTTCGGGATCATCTTGGACGTATTTGATGAGATTAAAATTATAAGATCGATAGTTCCAAAACAGGTAGAGAAATCAAAGACAAGAATGGAGATCAAAGTTGTGATGAATGATTAAAAGCACTGCCTTAGAAGAGCTCGATTAAGAACTGCTACTGTAAAGGCTGAGTAGGGTTACAAGATCATTAATAAAACACGATGCATGCATGCACTATTTATACTCTAACCCTAGGACATTAATATCGCGTGGACAGGCCCAGCCCGTTACAAAAGATTGAATAAAACAATACAATACAGTCATTGACACAACTGAAAATAAGGAAGGCAGATTATTCATTGTTGTTGTCGCTTTTTCACTTTGAACAGCTTTGGCATAATACCGAGCAAAGACTTGCGAACCAGGACATACCAATTGATCATGTCCGAATAACACTTCTTGTCCCCAACACTGTTTGCTTTATTCTGACTTACGAAATCCACGATGTATTCAAGACAAGAGGAGGAGTACAGATGCTTGTCTGGTAAATAGAAGCAGGCTCTGTTCGCATCTGGTTTCTCTCTTATCTGAAATATGACACTCCAATCCTTCTTTCGTATCCTCCCCAACTTCATCGTATCAAGATCCTTCGGCGACTCCATGGGGAGGACAGTAGGTTTCTTGTGTAGAATAGTGGCAATCTCCACATCCATCTTCGCAATCTTTTGGATGTAACAGACCAACATTCATTTTAGATGTGCAATAATAGGCTCAAATTTCTGTTGATCCTTCATCTGTAGAAGTAACAGAGAAATCCAATCGAATGGGTTGAGGCAGGGCAGATCTGCGAGAGTAAATTTGTGAGTTGAACTCACAGTCCCACGAGCAACCTTGAAACGAGCATGCATGCATTCTTTATACTCTAACCCTAGCACATTAATATTGGGTGGACAGGCCCGGCCCGTTATAAAAGATTAAATAAAACAATACAATACAGTTATTGACACAACACAAAATAACCCCAACAGTCTTCTCGAGCTAGATGCGTGGTGGTGGAATCCATTCAGTCTCAATCAAGTATGGGATCTTGTTTTGACTGATCGTGGGGATGTTTTCTGTTATTGATTGAGGTATTATTTCGATTATCTCTGGTAATTCTTCTCTCTTTGAATGAGATTATGGGTTCCCTAAGGATGTGCATGGTGATTTTTCATGTGAACTGGGGAAGATAGGATTGGAGCCATTAGTTTGAATTGTGAGCATGGTTCTTTTGAGTTATAGCCTTCGAATTGGACCAAGAGTGCAGCCATGATCCTATTCTTGGGCCACGTGCGACCATGTTTTTGTAAGGTTTTGCTTGGTATCATTTTCGTGGTGCTCAATTGGCGTTGTAAGGGAGTTGATTAAGTCTCTTCAAGGTAATAGAAGGATGTGGGTATTTTTAGGCCCGGAGTGCTGGGCGAATGATGCGATGACGATGAGGTCGGTGTGTTATCGGGAGCATTCCAGACATGGGCTGTGAGCCTAGTAATCATGATGGTTCATTTCTTCTGCTTATAGTGTTTTCGATGTCAACGCGTTGTTGGGAGTCGAGCGAGTCACAAATCTGTTAGTTGGATAAGGGAAGCAGTAAGGGTTGTGGGGAGTATCAGTCAGGTATCAGAAAGTCTCTGTGGGATGTATGCATTATAATTCCAGCTGATCACAAGTTGTTGTTAGTATGGTAATTTTCAAATTAGGAATTGGTTATGGGGTCGCAAGTCATAATCTCTTTATGAGGTCTCGAGTGGTTGTTCAGGTGGGGGTACACCTCAGCCGATAGCAGTTGGTTGGATCGTGGAATTTTTTTTGGTTTGATCATCTCTGGTCATCAAAGCAGTGGTTGGTAATGGCATAACAAAGGGTTAAGGATTATTAAGGTTTGGTACGTCATATGGTTTGGTTTTGGGTGAAGTTCGCGGTCGGTATGTTTTGCGAATCAATTCTGCGTGCTTCTGGTAGTGTTTCTAGTCTGGGAGTGGGGTAGATTTATAAATGGATGCTCATCAGTTGTAGGGAAGGGCCTTCGAGAAGCATATGAGTGGCCATTTTCGAGTGGGATTTTGGTGGAAACTCGCATTGGGAATCGCGAGTGTATCCGTGCAAGGTTTGTGCTCAGAAAGATATGGATTAAGAAATATGTATGTCAAAGGCATCAGCTGGAGGGTTCAAGATTTAGCTTATGTGCCTGTGCTCTGGGATGGTTACCTGTGTGAAGGTCGGGCAAGTGATGAGGTTTCGGTATCTTAGCAGCAGCATGTCGGTCCGACGGTTGAGGAAATCTATATCTTGTATCTTTTGTATTCATGTTGAATAGATAGCTTGATTGATGAGTGTCATGGATTTAGCATTGGTTCAGTTTGGGGCGGTCTGTCAAGGAGTCAGACCAATTCGAGACTTCAGGGTTCAGGCAAAGTAGTTTGGGTTTCTGCATGGGATTATGGATTCGTCTTCTTTGAGTGGTAAATTATGTTGGGTTTAGTTGGCTTGGGAAGGCAATTGATTGTTCAAGGTTGTGGATGTGTCCCTCTGGCTGTTGGGCACACATGGAATGATAAGGAATGTTTTCGAGGGCGAAATTGAATTTAAGTGGGGGAGAGTTGTAACACCCGGTTTCAAATCGCTTCATTATTCGGGGTTGCGGCCCGATCATCTGTTATCATAAGGCTTGGGAGCTTGGGAAAGAAATGTTTTTTCTCTTTTGGATGAGGATGTTAAAGTCTAAGTGATCTGAGTTTTCGATGGTGTTTTCGGAGCCCAAGGGCATAATCGTAATTGGTTATCTCGGTCCTTTATGAATTTTGGGTTTGGTTCGGGGAACTTCTAGGCTACGATGGAACTCACAAATAGTACAATAACCTGTGCTTCTAAAACTCATGGAACTCACACCACCTATTGAAGAAATTTACGATGGGTTCAGGCCACCATGCTAACGCCTAATAGTACAATATCCTAGCCCCAAGAAAATACTTAAACATTAATAAATATAAAAACTGAGTAACCACCAAGACCCGTGAATTTTTCAAAATCCATCAACACCCATCCATGAGCCATAAACATAGCAAAAAGTCTTCTAAGATCAACATATATACCAAGATTTTTTGAAAAAATTCAGCAACAACTTGGATATTGAGGGATAGCTCGATAAACTAATTTTAATAAATCACATTGATTGTAAAAAAAGTCATCAGAAAAGCCCGTAAAGAAACGAGTTTGTTGATAAACATAGCTAAATGCCCGTAGAGAGTTAATGTCAAAATGTGTGACGTTTATACATACATACATGCATACACACACACACACACACACACACATATATATATATATATATATATATATATATATATATATATATATATACACACAGAGAGAGAGAGAGAGAGAGTCATTGTGTTCAAAAAAAGATCATTAAAAAATAATAATAAATAAATAAAAGGTTTCGTTTACAAAGCATCATTAAAGAGGTTTGATTTCATGATTGTAACTTGCAAGTTTCGATTCAAACCTCAATAATTAAAAAATTATTTTTCAACTTTAGGAATTTAACTCCTTTATCTAATAGTTTTTATATCAAAATTGACAAAATTTTCTTTTATTACAATTTAAATATGTATTTTAAAGAATATTTTTCGTTTTGTTCCAAACATAAAATATCAGAATTCACAAATGAAAGGTTACTATCTATATTAGTTAATATATTAATAAAATTAATTAGTATGGGGTGATATTTAGTAGCTGGCATTTGAATAAAAAGCAAAAAAGCATAAAAATGACAAGTGAAAAAAAATAATTCTAAAATTTGTAGAAAATGACATGTATTATTAAATGAGAAGTTAACTTTTGGCAAAAATGATATATATATATATATATATATATATATATATATATATATATATATGTCAATGTGAAACCAAATACTAATATTAAAACATAGAGAACTTACATAAATGTATCACCTATTTTATTTAGAGTAATTACTAGAATCATCCATGTGATTTGGTTACACTTAGGTGTTGAGTCCATAACCTTTGTTTGTACTCTCATCATCCTCATAGAATGTTTTTTATATTTTCCGCCCCCTCAAAGATATGAAAAGACCATACTACCCTTATTTATTCTTTGTGTGATTTATTTATTATGTATTTATAATTTGTAAATTAGACAAATAAAATAAAACATTCCCCACGCCACATATTCTATCCTTTATAAAAACCTGATAACACATTATCTCTCTCTATTCTCTAAGCTCGTTGGAAGTTTGATAAGCGTCGCCACCATAACCACATACATCGCCGCCAGAACCATTAGACAATGTTGTCAGAACCATTAGACGCCACCACCCGAACCATCAAAACCACCAGACCATCATAGCGACATTCAGAAAATCCCTTCTTCTCTCATGTTCATGCATAACTACCCTTCGCCCTCATTCCTCCTAAACCATTTAAATTGACACTCTAAACCACCAAAGTGAACCACATCCCTCCATTGCAATAGTTTCCTTCCCTTGTGAAAAGCTTTGATGAAAAGTCAGGTTTCCGGATATGTGGTTTCCAGGCACTGATCTCGTTTGCGATCTATGGTTCCCTGCCAACGATCTCATTTATGATATGCGATTATAAAAATGGAAAATCAAGAACCGAGGGTACCAGAGCGGTGGTTCTAGATGTGCTTCGTTTCTGACCAAATTATCCACATATATCTAACTTGTGTATGAAATTATCCACGAATGTTCATCTTGTGAATGAAATTATCCACGAATGTTCAACTTGTGTATGAAATTATCCACGTATAATCAACTTGTGTGTTCTCCATGTATATTCAACCACTGAAGAATATTGAATTTTGTTTAGAAAAGTATTAAAATCCATATAACTAAACCATTTGCATTATTATAATATTATTGAAGATAATAGTTTCCATAAATCATGATTAACATTATGACTAATATACAATTATGTATTAATTATGGGCGGTTAATTAATTATTTTATTTATTTAATTAATTAAATCAAAAAAATAAAAATGATTTCATATATTTCATTATTATTCTTCTCATAATAAATTTACTTTTTATTTGAAGTCAACTAGTTATTGTATTCTAACTAATATATATAGGCTTAGGTTGTTGTATTCTAACTAATTATTGTATTCATTATTATCTTCTCATAATATATATATATATATATATATATATATATATATATATATATATATATATATATATAGGAGTAGGATCAAATGAGAACACCAAAAAGGTTGAGAACGCGAGAATAAAGTATATTCATTTGCATTCCATGTATTCATTTGTGGAGAAATGATAAATTTTTACGTCTTTAATTTCAATTGAAGAGAAAAAGCATATTCATTTTGATTGTGCGTAAAAATTTATCATTTCTCCACAAATTAATACATGGAATCACAAATAAATATATTTGTTCCCGCGTTCTAAACCTTTTAGGTGTTCTCATTTGATCATTTCCCTATATATATATATATATATATATATATATATATATATATATATATATATATATATATATATATATATATATATATATATATATATATAGGCTTAGGTTATTGTTTTCTAACTAATTATTGTCTGGATGTAGAATTGATTATGGACCAATAATTTTAGTTATTTTAAGAAAGACATTTATCCATATTATTAAATTAAAAAAATAGAATAATATCATTCAATTAAAAGAATGGTAAAAATGTACATTTTCATTACTTTCAAATTAGGAAACACAAATTGAAAAAGGAAATTTTCAGATTTTAAGGAATTTTTATTATCTTAATTTTGAATTTTGATTTTTTTTAATTAATTCAATTTTAATTTTGTCAGAATGTTATTCTATTAGAATGATGTTCTATGATATTGTTTTGTTAAAATGTTATTCTATTAGAATATTAATGAAGAATAATAGAATTCTTGAACCTGAAATTGAATAATAACAACATTCTAATATATTTATACGCATCCGAACTTAAATACAAATTCATAGAACTCGTGTGTAAATCAACCCTTTTTGTTCCATTTCTTGAGCGAACTTAAGTGTTTTTCTTTCATCTTCTCGTATATGACATGACTTAGAGTTATAAAAGTTTCTCCTCCGCTTCTTGTTTCTACCTCGCAGAAGAAGAACAATTTAGAAGGAAATATTTGAGCATGTAACAAATCAAGTTGATCTAAGTATGATATAGATGAATTAAGTAGATAAAATTTGATTCATAAGTTAAAGTACGGTCCAAAATTTTCGTTTTGAAATCATTTAAGAAAACCATAATTCATCAAACATCATAATAAAGATCATAAGTCATGTATCTCAAATCATTATAACAAAATACTGTATCAAAATCATGTGTCAAAATATCATAGTGAAAACACCCGAGGCTAAACAAATGGTGTGTGCATTGCAATCATCCCGAGCTCCTCTTTTGAAAACCGAAGTACCTGAAACCAAAACTGAAAACTGTAAGCACGAAGCTTAGTGAGTCTCCCCAAACTACCACACACCATACACATGATCACATAACTTGGGCCTTGCCCACTACATCGGGCCCCGCCCGACATCGGATCGAAGTCCGGCATTGGCCCCGCCCGACATCGGACCAAGATCTGGTATACATATGAAACATGTCAACCATACATATAACATAATCACATAACATAAATATATCAACATATCGTGGGCCCCGCCCTGCTACATCGGGCCCCGCCTGGCATCGGCCTCGTCCGACATCGGGCCCCGCCCGGCATCGGACCGAGATCCGGTATACATAGAAACATATCAACAATGCATATAACATAGACACATAACATAAAAATAACTTGGGCCTAGCCCACTGCATCCGACATCGGGCCCCGCCCGGCATCGAGCAAAGCTCGGCATACATATGAGCATATCTACTAATACACATAAACATAAACATAATCATCTAAACACAATCATAAATACATTCCTCGGGCCTCGCCCGACATCGGATCGAAATCCGAAAATCATACTAACATTCCTCGGGAACCGCCCCGGCATCGGACCGGAGTCCGGAAAGCATACAAATACAAACACATGCAAGAATCACAAAGACATCATGCATACAAACATTCATCAGGTTCCGCCCCGGCATCGGACTGGAGTCTGGAAAACATACAAATACAAACACATGCAAGAATCACAAATACATCATGCATACAAACATGCATTGGGTACCGCCCCGACATCGGGTCGCAACCCGGAAACATATAAACCAACATCGGGCCCCGCCTGGCATCGGACCTTAGTCCGGAACTAACATATATAACGGGCCGGCCTTGGTGCCTTAGACCCGTTCCTACAGGAGAAGACTCACCTCACACTGCTGAAGTCAGCGGACAAAACCCTAGCTGCTGGATGACGGATTCCCGAATCTGTCAACATCAAAATAACACCCAATTAATAATTGGGTCCCAACACATATCCATAAGTCCATGCTTGGGGTAAAAGACTTCTTTACCCCTAACTTAGCTTGATTCAAGCCCAAGGCCCAATCCAAATCCCAAAAGTCTAATAATGAACCAAAGCCCAACATATGGCCCAATTTTCCAAATTGGGCCCAAACCCCTACATGGTCTTACCTTAAGGCCCAACCATTTATTCTGGTCCAAACACTTGGCAATCCAATGGTCCAATATATCATAATCATCAAGGCCCAATTATGGCCCATCTATGGCCCAATTTTTTCCAATTGGTCCCAATCATGTCCAATGGGCCTTATCCTAACAATCCAAATATTCTAGTCCATATACTTGTTCTTGGATGGCCCATCAATAGTCCAAACATCTAGGCCCAACAGAAAAGGCCCAACTCAAACCCAACACAATTAGGGTTTTCACATGAAATGACGATTAGGGTTAATTAGAAACACTTAACCCATTAAGGACTTAATCCATTAAGTCCATCAATCTACTAGGTCAATCATACAGTGTAATATGCATAAGTCATAACTTCAGTCCACTGGTCCAAACGCGGGTCCCGGCAATCAAAATAACATCAATGGTCTAAAGTCGACTTCATTCCAACCATTCTTACAAGAATGGCATGTTGTGAGAACAACTGCCATGAAATCGAATTATGTACGAATAACATTCTGTGAGAATGTTTTATATGACAAATAATATTACAATTTTAGTAACTCTGACAGAATATAGTTTACATCTACGAGATAAATGAAAAAGATCAACCAACTATACGAGATAAATGAAACTTTTCGATAAACAAAATGACAATTTTCAAATAAAAATTGACGGGTGCTTTAAATTTACAAAAATAAATATTAATAACACACCATATGAAAATATGTGGTTATGCATTGAACAAAGAAAATTTTGAAAAATACATAATATATAATTCATAAATAACTCACATTTATATAAATTTAATATTTTCTGTTTACACTTGGAGCAACTCACATTTATATAAATTTACCTTTTATCTCTAGTTTGTACCCTTTATAGTTTGAGCCTTTTCTTATATCTTAAAATAGATACAGATTTAATATTCTGCACATTTAATTTTAAAACATCATGATAAACTAGATAAGCCTAAAGTACAAAAAACATCAAAGAAAAAGTTGATCCTTTAAGTGAAATAGAAACTTTTGATAATGACAATTGACAAGTAGATTAAAATGTTTCAATTAAATTAAGCACCACACATAGTACATATGAAGAAATCATTTGTTTCTTTACAATTGGTGGTCTTCAATTTGCATATAAATGAGTCCTTTTGATATAAAGAGATGCATACATTGATTGGAGATCATGTAACGCCCGCATTTCTGGCTAAACATTATTATGATGATGTAATAGTTAGGGTCAAAAATTATAACATATTTGATGTAATAAAGAATAATTATTTGAGTATTATGTGATTTACGTGTAAATTATATGCAATATACGTGCTTATAACGATATAATAAAATAGGAATAAAATACGTGTATAAAATAAAATAATAATTAGACCCAATATCATTGAAAATGGTTGAAGTAGTCATAACAAGGATTCTAGAGATATAAGGAACGCTAAAATCCGACTTATAACGAAGAAGTTATGGCTCGTCGAAGTTTCGCGATTAAACTGGCACGACACCGCGTATCGTAAAAAGTAAATTTTTGACAAAATACGTTTTAAAGGTATAAACGAAATTTATAGTAGACCTTAAACCGAGAGCATGCATATAGAGAACGTCAAAATCTGACTTCATTTGAGGAAGTTATGATTTTTCAAAGATTCAGCGTAGCAGTGTACAGCTCAGAAATCGAATTTTAGCCAAAAGGATCTAAATGGGAATTGAATATATCATTAATAGGAGTTCAACGATAAAAAGACAGTCGAAAATGGAGCTCGTATGTGAAACATATGGACAGAACTTGGTCCCTACTCTTCGAGCGCGACGAATTCGATACAGATTTGTAAATATGAGATAGAATGAGAATTAGATGACGGAGTCTAAATGAAAGTTGTAGAACTCATAAATACCAATACATGGATATAAAGAACGTCGAGAATAGAGCTCGTATGTTAAAGATATGGACGAAACTTAGTCCCTACAATTCGAGCGCGATGAATTCGATATAGATTTGTAAATCTGAGATAGAATGAAAATTAGCCGACGGAGTCTAAATGAAAGTTGTAGTAATCGGAAATACCTACGCGTAGATATAAAGAATGTAGAAAATGGAGCTAGTACGCGGAAGATACGGACGAAACTGAGGGCCTACTCTATGATCAGACTGCTATAAATAGATGATAAATTCTTCATATTTCCTTACTCAGTTCCTCTAAACTCTCTCTAGAATTATTCTTTTTTTCTTGTTCGATTTCTCCTAGTTTTAGGGTGCGATAGAGAAACTATGAGTCGTCAAAAAGCCGACGAAAAGAAGTTTTTACAGTCGGAGTTCTGCCCGTGAAATTTCTCGGTTTTCGTTAAAAGCCCGGTAAGTTAAGCTACACTATTTTGTTTTCAGTGTAACTTATATTTATAGTCATAAGTCGTTATTATGAACCTATAAACAAGATTTATTAGTGATTCCAAGTCGTTATACTGATTGATCTACTTACGGGGATGATGTCTAGGTTGGATTTAGTGAGGTGTTTAAAGTGGGATTTCCAAACAGTATACTTCGTATACCAATCGGACCCTACCTCTGATATGATCCTACCTGATTGTTCCTTACTTGATAAATCTTGAAGAAGACTTTGAGTTGATGATAAATCTAGACTAACAATTAATCACAATAAATAATAAACTAAGACTTAGTGATAATGATACTAGGTTACATTAAAGGACTGCATAGTTACTTTCACCTTACACTTATATATGAAGTATTTAAAATAAATTACGTGCTATATGTGTCTATTATATGTGTTCTTGATATCTATGTTGGATGAACGATTTATACATGTTTCATCTGATTTAAACTATATATGTATTTTATACCTATAAATATGTTGGGTAAAGATGGGTAGATGAAAGATGATATAGATGATGAAAGATGAAATAAATTATGAGAGGCCTTGACGTTAAAACTGATCCAGTCGCCTAGCGGTGTATATATGACGACCACGGACTATTCTAGACAATCAAGTGGAACGCTGGCATGCTCGCAACCTGTAGTGTTTTTGAAGTACGTGTTCACCACGTTTAGTCCATCCCCCCTCATGGTTGCCTTACAGATATATATTGTTGAGGAATCCCCTAAGCATTATTGTCAATCCCGAAGATAACCCTTAGGCTAGGTCCCTTAAATTAGATGCTTTAGGGACAGAAAATGAGTATAATGGGAACGAGTAATTGGGTTGAATGATTTGATAAAAATAAAGAATTTAATTATTGTGAGGTTGAAAATCCTATGTGCTCACCAGGCTCCCAAGCCTGACCCACTCAGTTTCTTGTATTACAGGTAATGGCACAAGAGCACTGGTATGATGAATAGATGAGAAAATTATGGATTATAGGCCAATAGAATAATAGATGTTGTAAGGCCTATGTTATTTTCCGTTTATGCTTATTTACTGTATTGATGATGAAATGCCAACGTTTTGAATATAATTAAAATACATTTCTTCGGAAATGCTTTGATAATATCATCATTATACTTTTGGGAACAAATTCCGCAATATTATTCTTCAAAAAGGACAATCTGATTTTTAAATAAAGCATAAACAAATCGGTATTTTCTGTCCGTGAAATTGGGGATGTCACAGTTGGTATCAGAGCATTAATTTAAGCGAACTAGGAATTTGTAGGATTTCTAAACTTAAACTTAGAATGCTAAGCGATGATTGTGAGATAAGTGTCTGCTATATTTTGGAAATATATAGACACGGGCACTAGCTAATTTTAGGAAAGATGCCTAAATTGCTTTTATGTGATAAATGATTTATATAAAATGACTTATATGCCTTATGATGCTATTATTTGCTCGGATCTATGGTCTATTGCCGACCGGATCTGGAAAATTTATGTGTTCAGATTTCAAAACGTTTATCTACGATTTTAGAACTGGCATGTAACTTTTCGGAGAGACAAAGAGGATTTAAACGTCTATCGTAAATAAAGATCTTAATTCACCTGCTTTGGTGAATAGATCGACATGGTGAGAAATCACAGCCGATTAGGAAAGCTAATGGAAACCTATAGCCTTAGCCATGAGTGATTGAGCGTGTACCAGAGGTAGCAGCTGCACCGATCCAATCACGATGGCAGTAGTCCAAGCAATGATTCGGGCTATGATGACCGAACAAAGGGGGGAGATGAGGAAAATTTTGCTTAATAGGGATGAACCTACTATACCAGTTGTGCAACCTGAACTGAATGAGGGACAGTCAGAAGAAGGAAACTATAGTAGAACCGTTAGTTAAGCCAAACCATAAGTGGTTAGAAGAAATAACCAGTATGAAGGAATTGAAAGGAATGGATGCAAGTATAAAGACTTTACGAATTGCAAACCATCAAATTTTACTGGGAAAGAAGATCCAATCGGAGTTATGGACTGGATCTCTGAAATGGAGCTAGCTTTCATAACATGTGCTTGCAAGGGCAAGCTACAAACCACTTATGTTGTGCGTCCGTTTTGGGGTGGGGCTGTTCATTGGTGGAACAATTTGGAAAAGACCATAAGCCCTAATGAGCCACGGAAACTGACATGGGCAAAATTCTTTGTTCATTTTAAACGCGATTTCTGCTCAGCCCAAAACATGCTATAACTAGAGAACCAGTTTCTGACGTTGAAAAAGGGCAACATGTCCATTGATTAGTATACCAATGCCTTCACAGACAAGATGGAGTTTGTTGTGCGCATCGTCCCTAACGAGCTAACAAAAATTGATAAGTATACAACGGGACTACCATGAGATTACATTGTGCCGGTACGCCAGGCACCTACTCTTGAAGAGGCCATCTGGGCTGCTAAGTCTGTTGGAGAAATGATCAAAGACAGAACCGCCAACAAGGTTGAAGTTGGCAAGAAGAGGAAATTTGATGGATCTTCAAGGGACAAAAATAAAAGCAGGTTCTCAAAGTCTGGTTCTAAGAAGTTTGGAGGAGGAGGAGGAGAAGAAGAAAAATGGCGTGAGAAGTGCAAAAAGAAACACTTTGGAAAATGTGGAGAGGAGGTGACTTGTTTCATGTGTGGGAAAACTAGGCATTACGCCAACTAGTGTACATCCAACAAGAGGGTGTGTTACGGATGTTATGAAGAAGGGCATATTTCTATGGACCGCCCAAAAAAGAAAGAGGCGGCGATGCCTAATGTTCCACCTAGCCCAAAGGAAAGAGCATTCCAGATGACCCTGGAAACAGCAACGGATGAAACAGGTGTCGCTTCAGGTACCTTTCTTGTAAATGGATTGTCTGCCAATATATTGTTTGACTCTGGAGCTAATCACTCCTTTATATCACATAAATTTGGTGGAAGACTAGCACTGCTTGTAAATAAACTTGATAATGCTCTAGTTGTAAAAGTTGCTAGTGGAAAATTCATACCTATTAACGATTGCATTAAAAACATCGTCATCAACTTGAACTAGAATAAATTCCACGAGGAGTTGTTGCCTATTAAGTTGAATGGTTTCAACATTGTACTAGGGATGAATTGGCTTAGTGCAAACGACGCTGAGATACTATGTAGGAAGAAGATGGTGAGAGTAAACCCACCTGGAAAAGAGTCGTTTATGGTGTACGGGGACAAACATAGAGTAAATTATGGGACCATTTCCCTGATGAAAGACAGAAAATGTTTGTCCAAAGGATGCACATCATACTTGGCATTTGTGATCAACGCAAAGAAGGAGAAAAAAGAAATGCCAAGAATACCAGCGGTGTGTGACTATCCAGAAGTCTTTCCTGAAGATCTTGCTGGATTTCCCCCTGATAGACAAGTAGAGTTCCGAATAGATTTGTTGCCAGGATCGACGCCAATAGCGAAAGCACCATACCGGTTAGCACCGACAGAGATGAAAGAGCTTATGATGCAACTTCAGAAGTTGTTGTACAACGGTTTCATTAGACCTAGTTCTTCACCCTGTGGAGCTCCGGTGTTATTCGTGAAGAAGAAGGTGTTGTATTAGGTGTCTAAATCCATAACTATAATTGGTATGTACTTGACCCGAGAGTAGCATGGTCTACTTTGGGTTGCATTCACCGAAGCAATTTGATAGGAATGATATTTGAGAAATAGGTTATTTGTGATTTATTAATATATTATAAGTATAATATATTAATTGAGAAATCATATTATTTAATTAGTATTGGTCAAGAATTAATTTGGAATTAATTCAGTGATCAAAAGAGACTAATTAAATTAACAGGGACTGATTAAGTAAATCAGTGATACTTATAGTTTGGGCTAATGATCCATGTTGATTATGTCGACTAAATCTTTGTGGATTCCATGAATATTTAGTCCAAAGGTCTTATCATATGGATTATTGGATTAAAGGCCCAAGGAAGTGGATTAGGGTTTACAAGTTGAAACTCTAGGAATTCCACACTATAAGTGTAACCCCTTAGCTCCAAAATTGGCACCCCAAGAGTTCCAAGTAGAACCCTAGCCGATTTTGTGTGCTCCTAGCCTCTCTCTCATTATCCTCCACTTGTTCATGGTGTTTGTGACTTGTTTGAGGCATCACACTCAGGGACGGAGCTAGGATCTTTTAATAAGGGGGGCAAATATATATATATATATTAAAGTATATTTTATCTTCAAATATGTAATAAAGTCTTTAAATTTAAAAATGAAATTGCTAGAGAAAAATATTCAACAATTTATTTTTTCTGGGATTTTACATATAATCACACATTTTTTGAAATAAGGGGTGAATCTAAAAAAAATTATAATATAAATATACGTATCAAATTATATTTGTAATATTTTAGTAACACAAAAATAAAATATGAAATATATATAAAAATATTATATATGTGAATTATGTATTTATATTGTCACCATGACAGTGTATGCACTAGATATTTACGAGTTATAAAAAGAAACCTAAAAAGTAAAAATGACTGATGTGAAAGGACTAATTCTGATAACTAGACTATATGAAAGGATTAATTCTTTAAATTTTACATTTTGAGATACAAAATAAAATCTCTTAGGCGCCGCCGTTACCTCTAGAAGATTTAATCATTCAACTACAGTCGGCTTATTAAAAGATAAAAAGAAAACAGACGGGGATTAGGGGGGGGGGGGGGGCTGAGCACCGGCTAGCCCCGGTACTGCCTCCGCCACTGATCACACTTGAGGTGCTAAGCTCTTGAAATGCCAAATTCCACAAGCTACAATATAGAGGTATTCATCTAACTTGATTTTATGTTTCAAATATCAAATTGTATGCTAGTTGTAGGCTTCATCTCGACAATTGAAAGACTTCGCAGTCTATAGCGATGCATCTGGAGTTGGGTTAGGTTGTGTTCTAGCCCAGAGAGATAAAGTGATAGCATATGCATCTCGACAATTGAAAGAGCACAAAAAGAACTACCCCACTCATGATCTGGAGTTGGAAGTGGTAGTATTCGCATTAAAGATATGGAGGCATTATCTTTATGGCACAAAGTGCAAACTCTTCATTGATCATAAACGTCTCTGGTATCTCTTTGATTAAAAGGAATTGAATATGAGACAACGATGCTGGCTAGAGTTAATCAATGATTACGAATGTGAGATACTTTACCACCTTGGTAAAGCAAATGTCGTAGTTGGTGCTCTAAGTCGAAAAGTAAACCTAGAAAGAAAAAAACCAAGAGCGTTAAGAATAGAAGTTGTCTCAATAATTGTGGAAGCATTAACAAAGCTCAGGAAGAATCTTTGGAGAAAAATGACCGAAAGGAAGAACGTTTAGGCAAAATGTTGGTATTCGGTACAAATAGTCAAGGATTGAAGGTATTCCAAAACATGATTTGGGTGCCTAAGATGGGAGGGATAAGGGATCTTCTGATGGAAGAAGCTCACAAGACCATGTACTCGATTCATCTCGGCAGCACTAATATGTATAGGGATCTGAAACCTTACTACTGAGTGTGTAACATGTGCAAGAGTTAAAGCGCAACATTATAAACCATATGGGAGTTTAGAACCTTTTCATGTACCCATGGGTAAGGTGGAAGACATTACCATGGTCACGACATGATTTGGGTAGTCTTGGATTGGTTCACACAGGGTGCACACTTTATAGCAGCCAATGAGAGATGGTCTATGGATAATCTTGCAAATGCCTACGTGAAGGAGATAGTAAGACTTCACAATGTTCCCTTAACGATTCTATCGGATCGTCACACTCGTTTCGCATCAAGATTTTGGAAGAGTCTACAATAGGAAATGGGTACGAAGTTGTGTTTAAGTACAACCTACCATCCGCAAACTGATGGTCAGAGTGAAAGGACAATTCAAACACAGGAAAATATGTTAAGAGCATGTACCCTAGAATTTCAAGGTAACTGGGATGAGAATTTACCCCTAGTAGAGTTTTCCCACAACAATAGTTACCATTCGAGCATTAAGATGGCATATTATAAAGCCTTGTACGGACAAAAGTGTCGTACATCGTCTTATTGGCTTGAGGCCGGAGAAAAGTAGTTTATGGGTCCCGAAATAGTCCATCAGACTGCTGAAAAGCTAAAAGTTATTAGAGAAAGAATGTTAGCAGCTCAAGATCGCCAAAAGAGTTATGCTGACAAGAAGCGACGACCAATGACATTCGAAATTGGAGATTCGGTATTGCTCAAAGTCTTATCGTAGAAGGGACTTATAAGATTTGGTAAGAGAGGAAAGTTGAGTCCAAGATTTATTGGGCCATTCAAGGTTCTTCAGAGTATTGGGAACCAAGCTTACAAGCTGGAATTGTCAAAAGAACTGGATGGTATTCATAACACTTTCCATGTGTGTTATTTGAGGAAGTTCACGGGAGAAGTTCCCGATATAATTCCACTTTCAGAGTTAAGGGTTGACGAAGATAAGAGGTTAATCGAAGAGCCTGAAGCAATTATTGACCGTAAGACGAAGAAATTTAGACGGAAGATGGTCAAATTAGTGCTAGTATGATGGAAACATTCGAATGGGTCAAACCTCACCTGGGAGACAGAGAGTGACATGATGAGTCGCTATCCACATCGGTTTGCTGACGCATGATTTCGGGACGGAATCATCCTAAGGGGGAGAGAATTGTAACGCCCGCGTTTCTGGCTAAGCATTATTATGATGATGTAATAGTTAGGGTCAACAATTGTAACATATTTGATGTAATAAAGAATAATTATTTGAGTATTATGTGATTTACGTGTAAATTATATGCAATATACGTGCTTATAACGATATAATAAAATAGGAATAAAATACGTGTCTAAAATAAAATAATAATTAGACCCATATCATTGAAAATGGTTGAAGTAGTCATAACAAGGATTCCGAAGATATAAGGAACGCTAAATCCGACTTATAACGAAGAAGTTATGACTCGTCGAAGTTTCGCGATTAAACCGACACGACACCGCGTATCGTAAAAAGTAAATTTTTGACAAAATACTTTTTAAACTTATAGGTATAAACTAAATTCATAGTAGACGTTAAATCGAGAGCATGCATATAGAGAACGTCAAAATCTGACTTCATTTGAGGAAGTTATGATTTTTCTAAGATTCAGCGTAGTAGTGTACAACTCAGAAATCGAATTTTAGATCGGTCGAATTTTAGCCAAAAGGATCTAAACGAGATTTGTAGGTTAAAAACCCTATGTGCTCACCATGCTCCCAAGCATGACCCAATCAGTTTCTTGTATTACAGGTAGTTGCACAAGAGCACCGGCGGGATGAACAGATGAGAGAATTATGGATTATAGCCCAGTAGAATAATAGATGTTGTAAGGCCTATGTTATTTTCTGTTTATGCTTATGTACTATAATGACGATAAAATGCCAACGTTTTTAATATAATTAAAATACATTTCTTCATAAATGCTTTGATAATATCATTATCATACTTTTGGGAACAAATTTTGTAATATTATTCTTCAAAAAATATACTTTGTTTTTTAAATAAAGCATAAACAAATTGGTCTTTTTTGGCCGTGAAATTGGGGATGTTACAGATCCAATGTTTGAGAACACATTGAACTCTCACAAGCCCTTCAATATCATCCATAACACTAGTCATCACCAATCGCAAAAGCTTTTGGGTTTCCAAAAACATCAATTTGACTGGAAAATAAGAATAAAAGAAAGATTAATACGATGAGGTAGAAAAAGGTGAAGAATTTACCAGCTTGGTTACCTACTTAATCGGAGAAGGAGGAAGGTGTTCTCGATGGCAGGGGTTCCCTCCACACAAAAAAAAAATACATCCAAAACTGATTGCAAGCATCGATTTTTTAGAAATCACAATTCATAAATCACAAATCACAAGAAAATCATCTATTCAAAAAAATGCAAAGAAATACCTCCAAATAGATTGAAAACATCGATTTTTCAGAAATGGTGTTCACAAAATCAATTACCCAAAACTGAATACGTAAAATCGATTAAATAAAAAAAACGAGTTCATTAAAAGAAAAATAAACTTACGGGTTGATTGGAGAATGAGAATCGTCCATGGTTCGAGTATGGTGATCGATTGGAGAAAAAAAGTATTCATGGTCATGGGTCTGGAATCTTGATGATCGATAATGGAGAGTTTAGGGCTCGAACCATAGAGAGTTTCGGGATCGATGTAAATTGGAATTGGGTAGCATTAGGGTTGATGTTTATATTGTGCGTCAGATTGATGATGGTGGGGGTGAGTTTCTTTTCCTGGTATCATGAAGGAGTCGGTGGTGAAGATTGAAAAAGCAATTTAAGGGAAAAATAAAGCGGATCCAATCATATAAGCAATTTTCCATATATATTAGAACTTAATTTAGGTGTATAAAAGAAAACTACCAATATACCCTTATCTAGCTTTTTGAAACGATTGGTTTACAAAATTTCCTACATCCATACAATAGATGGTTAGAATAAATGAACACACACTCTCTCTCTTTCTCTCTCTCTCTCTCTCTCTCTCTCTCTCTCTATATATATATATATATATATATATATATATATATATATATATATATATATATATTCACCGAAAATAATTCAGAAAAAAACAAAATAAAAATAAATATAATCATTTTTTTATATTTTTTCCAGCGACTTAATATATATATATATATATATATATATATATATATATATATATATATATATATATATATATATATATGCGATTTTATTGTTTCTAAAATCAAAAAAAAATCTCAAAGAATTTTTTTATATGTATTTATATTGTTTTTTTTTTATGGTTTTTAGGTTTCTGTAAGATCCCAAAAATTAGAGTAAAATTTTTCATTTTAAAATCCAAGCCCAAAACCATAAATGCTTACAAAACACTATGTCCAAAAGTTATAATTACAAATCAGAGTATCCCAAAATCGAACATCATAAAATCTGAAATATGTGCACGATCAAGCCTTCGCCTTGCCCCAATCATCTGAAGTACCTGAAACCATAGCAAACAACTTTAAGCACGAAACTTAGTGAGTTCACCCAAAGTACCACCACACAAGATACAGACAACAACATGCATACATGACCCTTCAAGATGACTGGACCGCCTCACAGGCCCGACAACCTATCTAGATCACTCTAAGAGCCTTCAACATGGCTGGACCGCCTCACCGGGCCTACAACCTATTTGGACTGCTCTCCGGGCCTTCGACCTTACTGAACCGCCTCACCGGGCCTACAACTTATTTGGACCGCTCTTTGGGTATCTTGGCCTTCAACACAAAGCAGGACCGCCTCAACCCAATCGACCCTATCACATAAAAAAATAAACAAACATGAAGATATAACAATTTAGAAAATTTGAATTTATAAGAAAAAAAGAAAAATATTTAATTATTAAAAATGAAGTGCTTATTTATCTTTTAAATTTAAACTAATAATTTAAATAAATAAACAACTAAAATAATTGGATTCAATTTAGAAATTTAGAAATTATAAGGAAATTGCATTAATGAATTGGATATACATTTATTATTACATTTATTATATTTAAGTATTATATGAAATTTAATACAATGAAAAAAAACCACAAAATGACACATGAATATAATTTAATCTAAATTTACTACAAAATGACATGTGTCATAATGTATAAAAGGATGATAAGTGGCAAAATTGTTTTCATTTATTAGAAAGGATATATATATATATATATATATATATATATATATATATATATATATATATATATATATATATATATATATATATATATATATATATGTGTGTGTGTGTGTGTGTGTGTGTGTGTGTGTATGTGTGTGTGTGTGTGTTGATTTGTTTAAACATTTATAAATCCATTTAGAATAAAAAAGATGGTAAATTAACAATTTGATGTAAAGAGCTTAATCTTTAAACTGTAACCAATGATATTTGTTAAATGAGAAATCAAATATCCTTCTATTTTTTGTTCCTAGATCAAGATAAGTGTCAAAATATAAAAAGATGATTAAGAGAGAGAATTAGTGGATGTCACATGTCATCATTCTATGTGAATATGAAGATGGGTAGAAACAAAAAGTAGGATGATATTTAATGTTAGAGAATTTGTTGATTATGTTGCTGCTTGGGGGAATTGTTTCCGAAAAAAGGATATCTTGATAACGGTATTTTACTGACTTATTTGGAATGTTTGGATCTCGAGGAATGATAAGATGTTCAAAAGAGGGTGTCCCATTTTTCTTGTATTTCCATTTGTAATTGGCCTATTGTAACTTCTTGTTATGAGGGTGTCCATTTCTCTCTCTCTCTCTCTCTCTATATATATATATATATATATATATATATATATATATATATATATATATATATATATATATATATATATATGTGTGTGTATAGAGAGAGAGAGAGAGGTAAGTTCAATTGAGAAAATAAAAAAGGTTGAGAATGGGGGAATCATTCTCAGCCACTCATTTAATCTAAGCATAAAAAGACACGGTGGCAAACTTGTAAATATGTTAATAACCTTCAATCTCAAATACGTAACTATAGAGAATTCGATAACAGTTCGTTCATCATCAAAATTTCTCCTCCAACCATCAACAATCATCCAGATTTCTTCAACTAAACCATCATCAATGTCATCCAGTGTTAATCAGTCATCAATTTCATCATTTTCTTTGTTGAATACTCTGAATGTTCGTAGCTTGCAAGCATCTATTAAAGTTCATAATGGATTTGGAACTGGAATTTCCTAGATTCGCAAACGAACTCAGTTGGAATCGGAATTTCTTCGTTGTTCATGAAATTGGAATCGGAGTTCTGGACTCGCAGTCACAGTCGACATTGAAGGACTCGGAATCGATACTCACAGGTTCCCAATCGGATTTTCGGAAATCAAAATCAAAATGAGAAATCGATCAGACATAGGATGTCGCATCTGAAGTCGAAATTGGAAGTATATGATGATTTGGAATTGATAACTTGAATTGGAAGTATCATGTTTTTAACATTTTTAAAATAGTTAAATTGTATGCACTCCAACTGTTTGATGAAATGCATAAACTAAATTACCACGTTATATTCACATATGAATATGTTTTCTCATATGAATCAGTATATGATTATTAAAAACACAAAACAAATATGCAAGTCTGTATGTTATTCATATGTGAATAACATATAAAAATTATATATATTTGTGAAAATACCTTCTAATATTCATAAGTGAATATATTCACAAGTGAATATACATTGTAATATTCATATGTGAATATAATGTGTAATATTCATAAGTGAATATATCATCCAATATTCATAAGTGAATATATTATGTAATATTCACATGTGATATACCATGTAATACTATGTAATATTCACATATGAAAATATCATTTAATATTCATAAGTGAATATATATTCACAAGTGAATATACTATGTTAATATTCATAAGTGAATGCATCGTCTAATTTTTAAATATGAATATACCATGTTTATTATATGTTATATTCATATATGAATGATACTTAAATTGTAAAAAAAATTAATCATACTTTTTATTCATAAGTGATTAACGAATGTACTGTAATTAAACCTGATGCATTTTTATTCACTTATGAATAACGATAGTTGAAAATATAAAAAAAAAAATTATTTTATCTTAAAACTATATCAATATGGATGTCTATTTGTAGAGAATAAAAAATCATGAATTTTGGTATATATTTAAAATCATTTTTCGATAAAAATAACTTGTTAAAAATTAAAAAAACGAATAAAACTATGTTTTTGTATATATTAAGGTAATGATTAACATAGTTTAAGGAAATATGTTTTGTTGGAAAACACATGTTCATTCATTTCCCATTTCCGCTGGTACGACGGACGGTTTTGCGGCAAAAATAAATGAGTGGCTGAGAATGATTCCCCATTCTCAACCTTTTTTTTTCTGAATTGAACCCTCATATATATATATATATATATATATATATATATATATATATATATATATATATATATATATATATATATATATATATATATATATATATATATATATATATATATTGCTGTTTCTAATAAAAAAAAAAGGAGGATATTTAATTTCTCTTACATATTTGATCAACATTGAAAGAAATGATGTTTTGCTATAAATGGATATGATTACTATAAATGTTTTTGTTTATTATATACAGTCTAGAAAAAATAACAAATGCTGATAAAAAGTAAGTCCGCTGGGCTTGGGCTTCTCCGTGGGCCTTTTATATTTTATTATAAAATGTGTGATATTTAATTTGAGTGTATTGTCTTAGAGAAAATTTTCAATCTAATTAAAAGGAGCTATAAACTAAAAGGAAAACATCACCTAGTAAAATTAATTTATAAGGTGTGAATTGACGTTCCGGAATGGGCATTCATGACTATGAAAAAACATTTTTCAGACCAAAAAATATATTTTGGATCGACATTCGGGATTTCGGACTGACATTTTGGATTTTGGAAAAAGAAAACTCCGGAAATTCAAAAAAAAGTCTGAAATCCGATCAACAATTACGAAATTTTCTAGAAAAAAAATCGTATTTACTTAAATCTAACAAAAGTTAAACAAACATACTAAATATGATATTAATACATAAAATCAAACATTTTATTGAAATATCGTAACATTAAACATTTTGAAATGGACATTTCAGACATAAGCGAAGATAATTCTTAAAAAAATTGAAAAAAAACACAAAAAGTAACTCATAAATTTAAAGATTAAATCTGGAATAGATCATTTGCGAGTAAAAACTCTTAAATATAAACAATACAAGACATTCGGAAGAAAATAGTTATTGTTTCAAAAACTAAAATAAAAACTGTAAATTAAAAAAATATAGATCTTATTTATATATGTCAGTTTATTTAATTTCCCATTTAATAAATGGTCCCTGTGTAGTGAAATTGTGTAGTGAAATGACAAAAATGTCTCTGACTTAACGGCTAAATGGTAACGGAGTTAGCCGGAAGGACCAAATGTTAAAAGTTTTGAAACCACAGGAACGATCCGTGAGGTTTTTGTAAATTAAGGACCAAACTTCAGATTTTTTGAAACCACAGGGACCATTTTTGAAGTTTTGTCAAAATAAAGTAAGTGTTAGAAAACAAAGGGATGAGGATTTAAACTTGGGACCTCTTCCCCCTCTCTATAATCTGTCAAAAGCTCTAAACAATCAGGCTAGACCCAAACTTACTTTATATTTCCAAAACTAATTAATATAATCTAAAATCATAAATACATTAATAATAAAAAAATAAAAAAAATTATATTTTACAAAAAAAAATTTAATAAAACAAAATATATTTTTAACGTATTGTAAAAAAAATATTTTTTACAAGCAATTTATTTGTTTTTTACCTTGTTGTTTTACATAAAATATTTTTTTATATATTTAAAAAAATACGTTTTCGTATAATATGTTAGTACATTGCTATGATACTAAAACATATTTTTACATTTTCATATAAAAATAAGTTTTTTTTCTTTCACATAGAAAAAAAGTTTTTTTTTACGTATTTATTTTATGTTAAATATGTTTTTTTTATAGATTTAAAAAATACGTTTTCATATAAAATGTTACTACATTGCTATAATCCTAAATATGAGGTAACAACCATCGATGACTTCTGTAACATTCCAAATTTAAAACAAAAATTTTCATTTAAAACCAGATTTATCATTCAAACTCCATTTCTAAACATATCATAACATCCGTTTATTTCAAAAACATACGGTTAAAACATAGTTATATTACAAAAAACCATCGGAAGCCAAATATAAGTATAACATCAATGTGAATGTACAATCACGTTGCGTCCTTCCCTCGAACAAACTGAAAAACAGTTAACTTAACAATGTAAGAATAAAGCTTAGGGCATCCACAATGCATTGAACTTTATAGAGTTCAATGGATTGTCACATCATCTTTTTACAATCCATACAACTCTATCATTTTTTTTCCTACAATGCATTGAACTCTACAAAGTCAATAGAATGTTACAAAATGTAATTTATAGTTAATATTTATGAATTAAAAACTTTTCTTTTTTCCATTGAAGAGTTCAATGGCCATTGAACTCCAAATTCATTGAATGTCACGATGGCATCTCAGAATGGTAAAGTTACATCCATTGAATGACACATAGACTTGCCATCTCATTCAACTCTCTCATTAAACTCACCATTGTGGACGGTCTTAGTAAATTCCCAAATATACAAGATATTCCACCATACATACAATGCATAAAAACAAAGACTCTCGACTTCAGTGTTGATCCACCATTAATCCTCACTAGCATAACATATCAATATACATATCAACTACAGACACCATGTGTTAGATTTTGGGTCTAAGAATATCAATATAGACTTGGATAATTCTATAATCATGATTGCAATCACTTTCCAAAATTTGAGATTTCGACCCTATAGTCTGGGTATCACGAAATCAAATTTGGATAATCCAAGAATGAGAATTTAGAAGTCATACCACTTCAAATTCTGAAACACTGAAATACCTTGCTATTTTGCGTTTTGATGAGATAGAGAGAATCCAATGATCAATTTTTGAATATCGAAAAATAACCCTTTTCTGGAACATTTACTATGTTCTTATACAGGAGAGAAAATAAGTTTAATGGTGGTTACATCCATTTTAGCGCCAAAAACAATAGTTAGAAAGGTGTTTATGAGACATAACCGAATCTTACATCATAATGATGTCACCATGTAACATCCAAAAACCAGGGCTAAATTTTTTTCACTTTTAAAATAATATAACATCCATTTTTAGTAAGTTACAACCATTTGTTCATAAACCATTATTCCGAAATCAGAATTTAAAAAAAGAAAATGCGGGAACTCGAATCATAAATATGTTGATGTGTGTGCACAGTTATGCCTTCGTCGTCCGATAAGTACCTGAAAAATATTTAATCCACCATTGTAAGCACAAAACTTAGTGATTTCCTTGAACTACCACATACAACACAACACAAATAACACCTATGGGTTATCAGTGACTCTAGAGACTACCCGAAGTCTTAGTGGGCAAACAGCACGCCCTGTGGGTTATCAGCAAACCTGGAGACTACCCTAAGTCTCAGTGGGAAAATAACACGTCCTGTGGGTTATCAGCAACCCTGGAGACTACCCAAAGTCTCATTACACACAGTAACACATATCACAGTAACATCAAATAAAATCCATCTGGTCAGCACACATATACTACCACACATGCAAGTATAGTGAGAAGACTCACCTAAATGAAGAGTTTGAACCCCCTACTCTTAGCCCTGCAAAATCAGCTACATGAACATCCTAAACCAATCACAAGCTAAATCTCATGCTATAGCTCAAAACCTCTCCAACTTTGACTAAAAGTCAAACTGGTCAAAAAGTCAACAGTCAATAGTCAAAGTCCACTTTAGCAGGTCGCCACGTCGTGGCCACCCATTGCATGTCATGGCAGAAAAATGACAAAATAGTCAGGCATCCCCCAGTCGCCATGTCGTGGCCTCCATTGCCACATCATGGGAACTGGGTCTCAACAACTTAATGCATTAAGTTGTTTTCCTTCAACCTCAAGAGCTCCAAAGCTCAGATCTAGACCTTCCCAAGGTCTTGAGGGATAAAGTTCCCAACTTTACCCATTAACACATCTCAATGAGTCTAGATCTCTAAACCTACATCCTTAATGACAACTTAAGGCTTGGACTCAACCATTAAGCTCTTAATAACCAAAGCCATAAATCCATAACTTCCACTAAGACTTCTCACTTCTATTCCAACATAAAAATTGCAGCTTTATGGATATGGATGACCAATGAAAGTCTAGATCTTAATCTAGGTCAAAATGGGGCAAACAAAATCTCATACTTAGACCGCAAAACACAATCAAACTTCATATCCAAAAGATATAATGACTAAGGGACTAAAAGGAGCTATAAAGTTGCAAACTTTATCTCATCAAATCAACCCAAACTTGAATATCAACCAAGAAATGAAATAAATCTTAGATCTATGAAGAGAGAACCAAAAGGGTGGAAGCTTTATACCTTCCAAAGCTCCACAAGATGCATGAAGTGCAAGATCTGAAGTAAAGCACTCTTCCAACTAGCAAGCACACCACTGCATCTTCCAAAAAATGCAATCCAAAGCTTTAAACTTCAAGAATCGCCACTAATACAACAAGAATCACTCGAAGGAGGCTAGGATTTTGTTTGAAAGGGTTGGAGCCTGAAAAGGATGCCATAATCCTTGAGATTAAGTGTTTATATATGAATAAAACCCTAAAAATCATGGGCTTGGACTGCCATAACTGCCACGTCATGGCCTTCCTTGCCAGGTCGTGGCAACCAACTTAACACGCAATTATGCATAGATACGTCACACCATGTGCTCTAAGCACCACGTCGTGACACCTAGTTTTTACCCAAAATTTAGATCTCTGATCTCACCAAGCCCTAACCCAGTGTTGTAAAACTCGCCGAGTTGGCCAATTACTCCTCCGAGTACTCACTACTCGGCCCCTTACCGAGGCGAGTTACAGAATCCTGAGTACTCCATGATCAACCCCTTACTGAACTGAGTAGTGTTGTAAAACACGGTCAACTAGATGATTAATATGTATAATATACTTAATGATTTATTATTTAACACACATGTGATTATTACTACATATATATCTTAAATTTTCAGTAATTATTCACGAAGTGAGACCATTATGTGTTTTTTTAGCTTTTGTGTATTCACATGTATCTAATTTTGTTATATATTTCAATCAATTTATGATTTTAACTTATGATTTTAACATATATAATTTCCCTAAAAATATTTCTACATGAATTACCGAATGCGAGTACTCCCCGAGTACTCCCGGGTACCCGCTACTCGGTAGTCGGCCGAACAGGTACCGAGTAACGAGTTCTAAAACCTTGCCCTAACCTGATCCATACTGGGAACGTGTGTTACAATTCTTCCTCGCTAAAATTAGAGTTCATCCTCGAAATCTGAATCGGTTAGAACTTTAACTGCAGTAACACAATCCATAACGACTTGGGAGACCTTCCTGAACCCAACTGATTCCAATAACCAACCAGTCACTTTGAAACACTCAACTGCAATAACGACCCAACCCATAGCAAAAACCACTTAAACGGAAGTTTCCAAAACCGTTTCTACCAACCATCCCCATCAAGGTACCTCAACCGGAAGCCCAACAGTCTAAGCACTAGAGACATACACAATGGCTGACGATCATCCACTCGTCATACGTAACCCCAAGTCCCTAAACAGGGACACTTCTACTAAGCACATACAACACTCAAAACACTCTGATCGAGAGTTCAACCCAACCCAGCTCAGAGACCACCTAAAATCCCTCAACTGCATACTTGGCTTTTTGGCAAGCCGAAACTAACCAACTACTCCCACGAGCGAAACCTTGGCCAAAATCAAACTCACATGATATCCAAGCTTCCCAAACCCTTTAAGTGTACAATTATAATCTAAGACAACCATGAAACTCATAACCACCCAGATCACCGACCTCCTGGTATTCTAACCAGCATACCACCACCCCATGTCTATCTAAACAAGCCCATCTGATCCGAACTATTTCACTGTATCCAGAAAACGCAAATCTCGACCATCCACTTCTATCGGAAATCTTGCTTTGAATACCAAATCGACTCCCAAATTTAAGAGTTGAACCGATAATGGTTGTCCTGGCCCATCTGCCAATATGACTCCATCAGTCATTCAATCCAAATAAAAGATAACTCAATAAACCAATGTACGAATGATCACCAAGTCCGCTTCACTCCAAGTGATTTCTATGAACCAAATTGTAATCTCACATCACATTCGACCCCAACCCAACCTACGATCTACCCAGGTATTAAAAATGTTGTGGCCCATCCACAACCTTTCACCCAATAATACGATGATCTAAATAATCTTAGAGAATGCTACGAGGAAAGTCGTAGACTTCCATCATTTCCATAACCGCCTACCAACCTAGTGAATGCTACGACTGCTCCGTAGTCTTACATCACTTTCACAACTTCCTACCAACGTAGTGAATGCTAAGGCTGCTCCGCAGTCTTACAACACTTCCACAACTGCCTACCATCCTAGTGAATGGTACGGCTGCTCTGCAGTCTTACAACACTTCTACAACTGCCTACCATCCAAGTGAATGCTACGGCTGATCTGCAGTCTTACAACACTTCCACAGCTTCCTACCATCCTAGTGAATGCTACGGCTGCTCTGCAGTCTTACAACACTTCCACGACCTCCATGGGCCTAACCCATGGTCTTTCCAACTACACGCAAGAATGCCTAACCAAAATCATTGCGAGCTAAAACCCTGTCCTGCTGGACTATATCTGGCATTCAGATCATGCTTCAAACCCCAAAGCCTTCATCAGAAAAGAATAGACAGAGAGGTACTAACACAACTCTCGACCTGGACCTATCTTGGATTCTTCCTGACCGCAAGGAACTCTGGCACTCCCTCAAGATGTACTGATCCACATCCCCGACATGGATACAAATTCTAAAATGGATTGCACTTGGAACTATCTCCGGTGGCCCTAAGGGATTATCCCCCACCTGGATTCATCTACACTCTAATAACCTCAATACCAAGGGATTATTGAGCCATCCCACAATCTCACTACTCAACACCACCACACTGAGCTTACTAGACTAAGATCCCACGACCAAACAATATTGGATGCCTGCACCCCAAGCCAGGTTTAACACTTACTAGATTCGAAGAAAGATTGTCATGTCCAAAGTACCTCCCCTCAATACAATTCCACATTCTTGTACAATCCTAACCGATGACAAAGAACTCATAGACCCACAATCAGAACAAATATATAATCAATTCAATGATCTACTTACTACCGAATTAATCTCGGGTCTAATATAAACAATAATTCCACAATCCAACAATTAACGAATAATGAGAAACAACTAACGATCGAGAATGCACTGACAACAACCCAATAATCCAATATTCTATTGGACAACCCATGCAGAACTACACCTACCAACTATGAATTTGATTGACAGATCAACCACTGCTTATCCTAGACTATAGGTAGCAACCTATTCCTCGAGCTGACAAATCCTTCAACAACCGGTACTTAACCCGAGCAACCCAAACGACTCATGCTCTATTCATCGGCATCCCCGAAAGGGACCACTAACTACAACGAGCTCCCTGACCAACAACTTCTTGCCGTGAAGACAACTTATGCATTCCTGAGCACATACATGATATGTCAACTTGCTCAACACCCTTATCTTGACCACATCTTGAACCAAAGTCTCGCATACCCGAACCGGAGATCCCTATAACCCATTCTTCCGAAACCATAAACTCGTACAAATCGACGAACTTCCAAGTAGAATACATAGTTCTCCCCCTCTTAGGGTTCGAACTATCATCAACTGATGTTGCAACAAGTCCTATTTCAAACCGGCTTAATCAGGTTCATACCATCCCTGACTCCTGGAATGTATAACACAACACAAGATGATCTTCCAGATAAAAACCAAGCAACCTCTAAGACATTCTGAATCTCAGATGAAGACCTCAAAAAATTCCCAATCATAACCACCTTTGAATCCCTAACCATCACTTCATTGCAAGAATCAATCATAAAGATAAGAGGCATGATCCTCATAATCGAGATACAACATAGCCAATGAAAGTTGATGTTCCCGATTCATTTCTCCTGATCTCCTGGAACAACCTGCTAGAACATGCTCCAACTGAACTCAAATAAGGCATACCCTTGTTCTCATCTAGTACAATCTCTACAAATATGAATCTCTTTCCACATATGAAACATTTCAAAGCGATCAAACCACAAGAATCCTCTTGTGTATTTTTACCCTTTGTTGCGGATACCACAACCATCTAGTTCCCCCACTGGGTCTTCCTTCAAATTCTAAAATCATACAATCGCTCTCCCTTTCCCCCAACACAAGAAACTGAAAGAACATAATTCCCGTCAAAGAAAATGACATCATAAGCCATCGGCCGATCACTCACCCTCAGATACGATCCTCAAGATGCTCATCCCAATCGCTCCCTTCTTGATTCCCGTGACTCAGACTGGCACTACCTTGAGCAAGGTCATCGATGTCTCTAAATACAACTAAAACTCACAGGTTTGCACCAACCATACCCAAACTGCCACATACACTCATCCCAACAATCACCAGTCTCATTCTGCATAATCATAGCCAACATGCTGACAACGATGAGGACAAATGCAATTAACACTAATTAAACCACACTACCTAACCCCTTCTAGCTCCTTAGAAACCCTTTTTACCCTCCCTGATTCTCATACGGATCTTGTGCTTTTAGTAGTATGGCTCCCTATTACCTTTCACATTTATCCGTACATGTCCCAAAAAGTGTCTCAAAGTCCCTAAGTCACTACACCAGACTACTATCAATATCAGATACCCATGCCACCACAGGCGCACACTACCGCTAATCCTAAACTCTCTCCCTCTAGGATT
This sequence comes from Lactuca virosa, assembly GCF_052849685.1. Taxonomy (NCBI): domain Eukaryota; kingdom Viridiplantae; phylum Streptophyta; class Magnoliopsida; order Asterales; family Asteraceae; genus Lactuca; species Lactuca virosa. The sequence continues at coordinate 338,651,603 of NC_136430.1, forward strand.
CTAATCACGTATGAGCACGCACTAGAACTCTTTGCTAGGAACTACACTACTGCTAGGTGTATAAGCACACCCAAAATCTTGGAAAAGCCACCACAAACTTCCTAGATTCCCAACTCAGACTTCCTCACTCACAAGTGCTCGCACCAACACACTCTAACACTCCCCTAAGATCACTAAGAATACTCACCCCCACCCTGCTATCAGCCGCGGAAGAAACTTCTGTCGTTGTTAGCTAACTATCTTAAGATTACAATTACATGCAACAAAAGTTAAATGATCTTTCGACCAAAAGACCTAACCCCACAATGGTTAGACTCAGAAAAGAGTTGCGCAATAGGGCCGAGTTGATTATTCTAAAATTATTTAACATTTGCAGCATTGTAACTTAACGTATTCACTTAATAGCTAACTAACAACGATATAAGTTTCACATAGCACAAAGCAAGTAGTAGTCGAGCAGAAAAAGTCAAAAAGCAAGAAGGCATCATAAGGATCAGGCAATTCTAACACGCAATTCCTGAGGATCCTTAGCCTACACACTATCCTACATCTGTAACAGCTCATATATTCCACAAAAAGGCATCTCTCCTAAGCAGGCACACTAGCATGCAACCTTGAATAGATCCTTAGCCTAACTTATAGCATGCACATCATACTATAACACATGTAATAGCAAGTCAAATATAACATATAAAGCAAGTATGGATATTTTGGGAAATCACTTTTTCGAGCTCGGGATAACTGTATACATCGCATCTTCTCTTTTCTTCTCTTAGAATGAATCTCTTCAAAAATGTTTAGTAAAATTCTCAGTTCCATAGTTTGAGTTTGGATTCCCACGAGTGTTCATCCAAATCCCTCCAACCATGGCTCGGATACCAACTTGTAACATCCAAAAACCAGGGCTAAAATTTTTCACTTTTAAGATAATAAAACATCCATTCTTAGTAAGTTACAACCATTTGTTCCTAAACCATTATTCCAAAATCAGAGTTAATAAAAAGACAATGCGGAAACTCGAATCATAAAACTACTGATGTTTGTACACAGTCACACATTCGTCGTCCGATAAGTACCTGAAAAATATTTAATTCACCATTGTAAGAACAAATCTTAGTGAGTTTCCCAAAATACCACATGCAACACAACACAAATAACACCTATGGGTTATCAGCAACCCTAAAGAATACCAGAAGTCTCAGCGGGAAAACAACACGCCCTGTGGGTTATCAGCAACCCTGAAGACTACCCAAAGTCTCAGTGGGAAAATAACACGCCCTGTGGGTTATCAAAAACCCTGGAGACTTCCCGAAGTCTTAGTACACACAGTAACACATATCACAATAACATCACATAAGACCCAGCTGGTCAGCACATATATACTACCACACAAACTAGTATAGTGAGAAGACTCACCTGAATGAAGAGCTGGAACACCCTACTCTTAGCACCGCAAACTCAGCTACATGAACATCCCAAACCAATCACAAGCTAAATGTCATGTTACAGTTCAAAACCTCTCCAAGTTTGACTAAAAGTTAAACTGGTCAAAAAGTCAACGATCAATATTCAAAGTCCACTTCAGCAGGTTGCCACGTCGTGGCCACCCATTTCCATGTTGTGGGAGAAAAACGACAAAATATTCGGGCATCCCCCAGTCGTTACGTCATGGGAACTGGGTCTCAACAGCTTAATGCATTAAGCTGTTTTCCTTCAACCTCAAGAGCTCTAAAGCTCAGATTTAGACCTTCCCAAGGTCTTGAGGGATAAAGTTTCCAACTTTACCCATTAACACATCCCAATGAGTCTAGATCTCTAAACCTAGATCCTTAATGACAACTTAAGGCTTGGACTCAACCATTAAGCTCTTAATAGCCAAAGCCATAAATCCATAACTTCCAGAAAGACTTCTCACTTCTATTCCAACATAAAAACTGTAGCTTTATGAATATGGATGACCAATGCAAGTCTAGATCTCAATCTAGTTCAAAATGGGGCAAAAGACCAAAATCTCATACTTAGACCTTAAAACACAATCAAATTTCATATCGAAAGATATAGTGACTAAGGGACCAAGAGGAGCTATAAAGTTGCAAACTTTATCTCATCAAATCAACCCAAACTTGAATATGAATCAAGAAATGAAAAAAATCCTGGATCTATGAAGAGAGAACCAAAAAGGTGGAAGCTTTATACCTTCCAAAGCTCCACAAGATGCATGAAGGAGGCTAGGGTTTCGTTTGAAAGGTTGGACCCTGAAAAGGATGTCATAATCATTGAGATTAAGTGTTTATATATATATATATATATATATATATATATATATATATATATATATATATATATATATATATATATATGAAGAAAACCCTAAAAATCATGGGCTTGGGCAGCCACAACTGCCATGTTGTGGCCTTCCTTGCCACGTCATAGCGACCAACTTAACACACGATTATGCATAAAATACGCCATGTCGTGGTGCTCCAATCACCATGTCGTGGCACTTAGTTTTTCCCAAAAATCAGATCTCTGATCCCGCCAAGCCCTCACCGGATCCATTTTGGGAACCGATGTTACACATCACTTGTTTTGGTGGGAAAATGCATGTTCATACTCTTTCTTAATATAGAAATTGTTTTAGGTTTTGGGGAGCTGCCCCTTGACCATGTCCACTGACCATTCAGCAGAACCACATATTGGGGTATCGCCCCTACACCCCGGCAAGGGCACTGTGTGACATCCCCAAAATCACGGCCAGAAAAGACCGGTTTCATTTATGCTTTTAAATAAAATCAGAGTAATCCTTTGATTAAAAGAGTTGCGGAATTTGTTCCCAAAACAAAATATGATAAGAATTTGTCAATGCATTTCATAAAGAAATGTATTTTCATTATATAACAAAACCTTGGGATGTCATGTTCCGATACAGACCAAAAGCATAAACAATACAAAATAGACCTTACAACAGTTACATATAACTACGGGTCTATAATCCAAAAATATCTTGACAATGTCATCCAACTTATGCTCTCGTGCCACTACCTATAATACAAAGAAAAACTGAGTGGGTCAGGCTTGGGAGCCTGGTGAGCATATAGGGTTTTCAACCCACAATAAATAATTATATTTAGTTCATCAACCAACAATAACCCGATTACCCAATTCCCGTTTTCCTCACTTTATGTCCCTAAAACAACTATCACAAGGGACCTAATCTAAGGATTTTCATCGGGGTGGACATTACTGCGAAGGGGTTTCCCCCACAATAAATGTCCTAAAGGCAACCATGAGGGGGATAGAGTACACCGGTGAACACATCGTTCACAAACACCTACAGGTTATGAGCCTGCTAGTGTTACACTGGACTGTCTAGAAAGAGTTTGTGGTCGTCATCCATACTCCGCTAGATGACTAGATCAACAACAACATCGAGGCCTCTCATCATTTTATTTCATCACACACCAACTGTCTACCCATGTTCTACCCAACATATTAGTAGATAAAATATATACATTTATATACAGCTTAAAACTTGTACAAAACATCCATTCAACAACTAGTTCAAATAAACAAATAATATATAAACAAATAGCACGTATTTTAAAAAGAATACTTCATATCTATGTGTTAGAAGAAAACGAATATACACTCACTTGATAAGACAATGATCAGACAACACCTTGTCTCTTAAAACAATTGTTTCCGATAAAACCGGGATGTTTTCTCCAAAATCGGGCTTTACACGGGCAGAGTTTCGGCTCGGAAACTTTACTTCTCGGGATCTTCGGGGCTTCGGGACTTGCTTCGGGTCTCGGGAATAATACCGGGGCTTCGGGGGTATCTCTTGCACGCAAAACGAGGAAATATGGGAGAGAGAGAAGAATTTGAGCACTAAAACTCGGCAGCCCGCGACATCTATTTATAGGGGCTGATCCCTGCGATTACGTTGGGCGTAACTTCAGAGTATGCTGGGCGTACTCCCTCTACAAGCAGTACGTTGGGCGTACATCGAGTACGCTGGGCGTACTCTTCGGATAAGCTTTGGTATGCATGCCTCGAACTTCAAAAACTCATAACTTTCGCATACGAGCTCCGTTTTCGACGTTCTTTATATCCACGCGTAGGTGAGACTATGCTCTACAACTTTTATTTAGACTCCGTCGGCTAATTTTGAATTTATTTTTATTATATTATTTTTAGTAGGCCGGGACAGGAAAACTCCGTTATAAAATCATAACTTCTTCATCCGACGTCCGCTTTCATCTGTCTTTTTACCGTTGGACTACTAACGACGAGATCTCCGATTCTCGTTTAGAATGTTTCGGCCAAATATCACTCGATCTCAATTTCGAGATTTGCCGCTAAGTCGAAACTTAGAAAAATCATAACTTCCTCATACGAAGTCAGATTTAGACGTTCTTTTTATGCACGCTCTTGGTTTAACGAACTCTACGACTTCCGTTTAGATCACTAAGGCTAAATATCTCTCCATCTTAAATTCGTATTTTACGTCATACAATGCCGTGTCGGTTCTGTCGCGAAACTTCGACAGGTCATAACTTCTTCGTTATAACTTGGATTTCGGCATTCTTTATATATTCGGAAACCTTGCCACGACCACTACAACTTCCTTCATAGATATCGGGCTTATCTAATATTTTATTTTATCGCTTATTTTTATCCTTAATTCATTTAAATCACACAATTATGCAATAAACATATAATACTCAAATAATACATTCTTATTATTTCAAAACGAGTTACAAAGGTTAACCTAAACTATTACATCAACATTAATGCCTAGCCCAGAAACACGGGCGTTACAATTCTCTCCACCTTAGAATGATTCCGTCCCCGGAATCACACATCAACAAACAAATGCGGATAGCGACTCATCATGTCACTCTCCGTTTCCCAGGTGAGATTTGGCCCATTCGTATGTTTCCAACGGACAAGCACTAATTCGACCATCTTGTGTCGCAACTTCTTAGTCTTTTGGTCAACGATTGCCTCTAGTTCTTCAATTAACCTTTTGTTCTCATCAGTTCTTAACTCAGAAATTGGAATTATATCGGGAACTTCTCCCGTGAACTTCCTCAAATAACATACATGGAAAGTGTTATGAATTCCATTCAGTTCTTCGGGTAATCCGAGCTTGTAAGCTTGGTTCCCAATCCTCTGATGAACTTTAAATGGTCCAATAAATCTTGGACTTAACTTTCCCCTTTTACCAAATCTTATAAGTCCCTTCCACGGTGAGACTTTAAGCAAAACCGAATCTCCAACTTCAAAAGTCATCAGTCGTCTTTTCTTGTCAGCATAGCTCTTTTAACGATCTTGAGCTGCTAACAATCTCTCCTTAATTATTTTCAACTTTTCAGCAGTTTGATGGACTATCTCCGGTCCCATAAACTGCTTTTCCCCAGCCTCAAGCCAACAAGACGGCGTACGACACTTCTGTCCGTACAAAGCTTGATAAAGTACCATCTTTATGCTCGAGTGGAAACTATTATTGTAGGAAAATTCTACCAAAGGTAAATGTTCGTCCCAGTTACCTTGGAATTCCATGGTACATGCTCTCAGCATATCTTCAAGTGTTTGTATCGTTCGTTCGCTCTGACCATCAGTCTGTGGATGGTAAGTTGTACTGAAACACAACTTGGTACCCAATTCCTCTTGTAAACTTTTCCAAAATCTTGAGGTGAAACGGCTGTCACGATCCGATGCAATCGTTAACGGAACACCGTGAAGCCTCACAATTTCCTTCACGTAAGAATTCGCAAGCTTATCCATAGACCATTTCTCATTGGCTGCTATGAAGTGCGCACTCTTAGTGAAGCGATCAACGACCACCCAAATCATGTCGTGACCATTCTTTGTTCTGGGCAATTTAGTGACAAAATCCATAGTGATGTCTTCCCACATACCCATAGGCACAGATAGGGTTCTAAACTCCCGTATGGTTTCTGATGTTGTGCCTTGACGCTCGCACATGTCACACACTCCGCCACATACTTCGCAATGTCGAGCTTCATCGTCGGCCACCAGTAATAGGGTTTTAGGTCCCTATACATTTTAGTGCTACTAGGATGAATTGAGTACATGGTTTTGTGAGCTTCTTCCATCAGAAGATCTCTTATTCTTCCTTACTTAGGTACCCAAATACGATCTTGGAATACCTTCAGTCCATGACCGTTTGTACCAAACACTAACGTTTTGCCCAAACGTTCCTTCTTTCGGTCATTCTTTTCTGAAGCTTCCTCTTGGGCTTTCTTTATACTCTCCACAATTATCGAGACAACTTCTATTCTCAACGCTCTTGGCCTTTTTCTTTCAAGATTGACTTTCCGACTGAGAGCATCAACAACAACATTTGCTTTACCGGGGTGGTAAAGTATCTCACAGTCGTAGTCCTTGAGTAACTCCAATCAGCGTCGTTGCCTCATATTTAATTCCTTCTGATTAAAGAGATATTGGATACTCTTATGATCAGTGAAAAGTTTGCACTTCGAGCCATAGAGGTAATGCCTCCATATCTTTAGAGCAAATACTACCGCTGCCAACTTAAAATCATGAGTGGGGTAGTTCTTTTCATGCTCTTTCAGCTGTCGAGACGCATATGCTATCACCTTTTCTCTTTGGGTCAAAACACAACCCAACCCAACACCAGACGCATCGCTACAGACAGCAAAGTCTTCAACTCCATCGGGTAGAGAAAGAATCGGTGCTTCACATAGCTTCTTCTTTAGCAACTCGAATGCTTCTTTGTGTTTATCACTCCAAGCATAAGTAGCTCCTTTGTGAGTCAAAGCTGTTAATGGAGTAGCGATCGAAGAAAAGCCTTGGATAAACCTTCGGTAATATCCAGCTAATCCCAAAAAGCTTCGGATCTCCGTGGGACTTTTCGGTTGTTCCCACTTCATCACAGCTTCAATATTTGCTGGATCAACCATTATCCCTTCTTGGTTGACCACGTGACCCAAGAATTGGACTTCTCGAATCCAAAAATCACATTTGGAGAACTTTGCATACAGCTTCTCCTTCTTCAAGACTTGCAACACTTCTCGCAAGTGTCTGCCATGCTCCTCTTGGCTTTTCGAATAAATCAGAATGTCATCTATGAACACTATCACAGATTTATCAAGGAACAGATTGCAAACTCTGTTCATTAAATCCATGAATGTTGCTGGAGCATTGGTTAGTCCAAAAGACATAACCAAAAACTCGTAGTGTCCATATCGTGTTCTGAATGTAGTCTTCTCGATATCCTGCTCTTTCACCTTCAGCTGATGATATCCTGACCTTAGGTCGATCTTTGAAAAATAACTTGAACCTTGTAGTTGATCGAACAGGTCATCAATCCTCGGCAACGGATATCTATTCTTTATCGTTGCCTTATTTAGCTCTCTGTAGTCAATGCACATTCTCATACTCCCGTCTTTCTTTTTCACGAATAACACCGGAGCTCCCCAGGGTGATGAACTAGGTCTTATGAAACCTTTGTCCAATAACTCCTGAAGTTGCATCATCAGCTCCTTCATCTCCGTTGGCGCTAGTCGGTAAGGTGCTTTTGCTATTGGCGTCGTTCTTGGTAACAAGTCAATACGGAATTCTACTTGTCGATCAGGCGGTAATCCGGGAAGATCTTCAGGAAATACTTCCGGATAATTACACACGATAGGAATGATCATCATCTCCTTTTGCTCCTTCTTTGCGTCAATCACGAATGCCAAATATGATGTACATCCTTTGGCCAAACACTTTCTGGCTTTCATTAGAGAAATGATTCCAGAATTTACCCTGCGTTTGTCCCCGTACACCATAAATGACTCTTTCCCTGGCGGGTTTACTTTTACTATCTTCTTCCGGCACAATATTTCAGCATCATTGGTGCTAAGCCAATCCATTCCCAACACGATGTTGAAACCGTTAAGTTCGATAGGCAATAATTCCTCATGGAACTTATTCCCATTCAGGTCGATTAAGATGGTTTTCATACGATGGCTAACAGGTGCAAACTTGCCACTAGCAACTTCGACTAATAAAGCATTATCTAGTCTATCAACAGGCAAAGCTAGTTTTCTACCAAATTCATGAGAAATAAAGGAGTAGTTGGCTCCAGAATCAAATAAAATTTGGGCAGGCAATTCGTTTACGAGAAAGGTACCTGAAGTGACATCGGCTTCTTCTTTAGCAGCTGCCAGCGTCATCTGAAAGGCTCTCGCCTTCGGCTTTGGTGGAATGTTGGGTTTTGCTGCCTCCTTCTTTTTCGGACAATCCCTCGAGATGTGCCCCTCCTCACCACACCCATAGCAGAATTTCTTGGTAAGGGTGCATTCGTTGGCATAGCGCCCTGACTTTCCACATTTGAAGCAGGTGACTTCCCCGTCACATTTCCCATGATGCTTCTTCTTGCATTTGTCGCACCATTTCGCTTCGCCTCCTCCTCCTCCTCCTCTCGAACCATATTTCGAGAATTAATTTTTCTTGTTGGACCCTGAAGGCCCATCAAACTTCCTCTTCTCACCAACCTCTGATCTCTCCAGACCCTTCTCCCTGATCTGAGTCTCAACATTCTTAGCAGCCCAGATGGCGGCTTTCAATGTGGTTGCTTGCTTAACCATTGGACCATAGTCCGCTGGTAGTCCGAGGGCAAACTTGTTGACCTTTGAGAGTTCTGTTGGAACTAAATATGGAATAAGCTTCATCTTTTCTGTGAAACTTGCAGCGTATTCAGTAACGCTCATTTTTACCTTCTTCAAATTCTGAAACTCATTATTGATTTCCAGAAGGTCCTGCTCGGAGCAGTATTGCAGTTTCAGTTGTTCCACAAAGTCTTCCCAAGACATTTTGATCGCTTCTCCCTTGGGCATAGAGTCAGCTAACAGCTTCCACCAACTCAACACGCCAGATTTTAACAAAGGGATCGCAAGAGCGGTCTTCTGCCTGTTGCTGCATTCGCAACTTTCAAACATTGTCTCCATTTTGGAGATCCAGTCCATAACTTGCACCGACGTCGGGCTTCCGGATAGACATGGTGGCTTGGATGCCATAAAATCCTTGTACTTACACCCACGCCCATCATTTCCTCCATCCTAGTTGACTCGCCTAACAATCGGTGGGTTGGCTTGACCAACAGTTCCATTGAAGTTTCCTCCTTCCGACTGCCCTTCACTTAATTCGGGCTGCACAATCGGCATCGAAGGTTCTTCACGATTCTGTTGAAGCAGACGTCTCGTTTCTTCCATCTTACGATCCAACATCGTCTGAATCATCAATTGTACACCAGCCATTGTCATTGGCTCAGGTGCTGCTGCTACCACATGTATTTGCTCAATCACTGGTGGTTGAGGCCGTTGATTCCTGTTTTCGTCTGCGTTTCCAACGCCACTTCTTGTTCTTGCTATCACTGATCTATACATCGAATAAGGTGAATTTAGATCCTCATTCACGATAGATAATTATCCAATTCACTCTGAAACGCTTACATGCTAGTTCTAATACCGTCGACGTACGTCTAGAATCCTAAACACATAAGGTTTCCAGATCCGGTTGGCAACAAACCATAGATCCGAACAAATAATATTATATATGGCAAACATATAACATTTAGCACGTAAAAGCATTTTAGGCAACTTTCCTAAAATAAACTAGTGCTCGTGTCTAAAATACAACAGACACTCCTCTCACAATCTTTACTTAGCATTCTAAGTTTAATTCTAGAAATCCTACAAATTCCTAGTTCGCTTAAACTAAAGCTCTGATACCAACTGTGACATCCCCAAAATCACGGCCAGAAAAGACCGGTTTCATTTATGCTTTTAAATAAAATCAGAGTAATCCTTTGATTAAAAGAGTTGCGGAATTTGTTCCCAAAACAAAATATTATAAGAATTTGTCAAAGCATTTCATAAAGAAATGTATTTTCATTATATAACAAAACCTCGGGATGTCATGTTCCGATACAGACCAAAAGCATAAACAATACAAAATAGACCTTACAACAGTTACATATAACTACGGGTCTATAATCTAAAAATATCTTGACAATGTCATCCAACTTATGCTCTCGTGCCACTACCTATAATACAAAGAAAAACTGAGTGGGTCAGGCTTGGGAGCCTGGTGAGCATATAGGGTTTTCAACCCAAAATAAATAATTATATTTAGTTCATCAACCAACAATAACCCGATTACCCAATTCCCGTTTTCCTCACTTTATGTCCCTAAAACAACCATCACAAGGGACCTAATCTAAGGATTTTCATCGGGGTGGACATTACTGCGAAGGGGTTTCCTCCACAATAAATGTCCTAAAGGCAACCATGAGGGGGATAGAGTACACCGATGAACACATCGTTCACAAACACCTACAGGTTATGAGCCTGCTAGTGTTACACTGGACTGTCTAGAAAGAGTTCGTGGTCGTCATCCATACTCCGCTAGATGACTAGATCAACAACAACATCGAGGCCTCTCATCATTTTATTTCATCACACACCAACTGTCTACCCATGTTCTACCCAACATATTAGTAGATAAAATATATACATTTATATACAGCTTAAAACCTGTACAAAACATCCATTCAACAACTAGTTCAAATAAACAAATAATATATAAACACATAGCACGTATTTTATAAAGAATACTTCATATCTATGTGTTAAAAGAAAACGAATATACATTCACTTGATAAGACAATGATCAGACAGCACCTTGTCTCTTAAAACAATTGTTTCCGATAAAACCGGGATGTTTTCTCCAAAACCGGGCTTTACGCGGGCAGAGTTTCGGCTCGGAAACTTTACTTCTCGGGATCTTCGGGGCTTCGGGACTTGCTTCGGGTCTCGGGAATAATACCGGGGCTTCGGGGGTATCTCTTGCACGCAAAACGAGGAAATATGGGAGAGAGAAGAATTTGAGCATTAAAACTCGGCAGCCCGCGACATCTATTTATAGGGGCTGATCCCTGCGATTACGTTGGGCGTAACTTTAGAGTATGCTGGGCGTACTCCCTCTACAAGCACTACGTTGGGCGTACATCGAGTACGCTGGGCGTACTCTTCGGATAAGCTTTGGTATGCGTGCCTCGAACTTCAAAAATTCATAACTTTCGCATACGAGCTCCGTTTTCGACGTTCTTTATATCCACGCGTAGGTGAGACTATGATCTACAACTTTCATTTTGACTCCGTCGGCTAATTTTAATTTATTTTTATTATATTATTTTTAGTAGGCCGGGACAGGAAAACTCCATTATAAAATCATAACTTCTTCATCCGACGTCCGTTTTCATCTGTCTTTTTACCGTTGGACTACTAACGACGAGATCTTCGATTCTCGTTTAGATTGTTTCGGCCAAATATCACTCGATCTCAATTTCGAGATTTGGGTTGTATACCGCTAAGTCGAAACTTAGAAAAATCATAACTTCCTCATACGAAGTCAGATTTAGACGTTCTTTTTATGCACGCTCTCGGTTTAACGAACTCTACGACTTCCGTTTAGATCACTAAGGCTAAATATCTCTCCATCTTAAATTCGTATTTTACGTCATACAATGTCGTGTCGGTTCTGTCGCGAAACTTCGACAGGTCATAACTTCTTCGTTATAACTTGGATTTCGGCATTCTTTATATATTCGGAAACCTTGCCACGACCACTACAACTTCCTTCATAGATATCGGGCTTATCTAATATTTTATTTTATCGCTTATTTTTATCCTTAATTCATTTAAATCACACAATCATGCAATAAACATATAATACTCAAATAATACATTCTTATTATTTCAAAACGAGTTACAAAGGTTAACCTAGACTATTACATCAACATTAATGCCTAGCCCAGAAACACGGGCGTTAAAATTCTCTCCACCTTAGAATGATTACGTCCCCGGAATCACACATCAACAAACAAATGCGGATAGCGACTCATCATGTCACTCTCCGTTTCCCAGGTGAGATTTGGCCCATTCGTATGTTTCTAACGGACAAGCACTAATTCGACCATCTTGCGTCGCAACTTCTTAGTCTTTCGGTCAACGATTGCCTCTAGTTCTTCAATTAACCTTTTGTTCTCATCAATTCTTAACTCAGAAATTGGAATTATATCGGGAACTTCTCCCGTGAACTTCCTCAAATAATATACATGGAAAGTGTTATGAATTCCATTCAGTTCTTCGGGTAATCCGAGCTTGTAAGCTTGGTTCCCAATCCTCTGAAGAACTTTAAATGGTCCAATAAATCTTGGACTTAACTTTCCCCTTTTACCAAATCTTATAAGTCCCTTCCACGGTGAGACTTTAAGCAAAACCGAATCTCCAACTTCAAAAGTCATCAGTCGTCTTTTCTTGTCAGCATAGCTCTTTTAACGATCTTGAGCTGCTAACAATCTCTTCTTAATTATTTTCAACTTTTCAGCAGTTTGATGGACTATCTCCGGTCCCATAAACTGCTTTTCCCCAGCCTCAAGCCAACAAGACGGCGTACGACACTTCTGTCCGTACAAAGCTTGATAAAGTACCATCTTTTTGCTCGAGTGGAAACTATTATTGTAGAAAAATTCTACCAAAGGTAAATGTTCGTCCCAGTTACCTTGGAATTCCATGGTACATGCTCTCAGCATATCTTCAAGTGTTTGTATCGTTCGTTCGCTCTGACCATCAGTCTGTGGATGGTAAGTTGTACTGAAACACAACTTGGTACCCAATTCCTCTTGTAAACTTTTCCAAAATCTTGAGGTGAAACGGTTGTCACGATCCGATACAATCGTTAACGGAACACCGTGAAGCCTCACAATTTCCTTCACGTAAGAATTCGCAAGCTTATCCATAGACCATTTCTCATTGGCTGCTATGAAGTGCGCACTCTTAGTGAAGCGATCAACGACCACCCAAATCATGTCGTGACCATTCTTTGTTCTGGGCAATTTAGTGACAAAATCCATAGTGATGTCTTCCCACTTACCCATAGGCACAGATAGGGTTCTAAACTCCCGTATGGTTTCTGATGTTGTGCCTTGACCCTCGCACATGTCACACACTCCGCCACATACTTCGCAATGTCGAGCTTCATCGTCGGCCACCAGTAATAGGGTTTTAGGTCCCTATACATTTTAGTGCTACCAGGATGAATTGAGTACATGGTTTTGTGAGCCTCTTCCATCAGAAGATCTCTTATTCCTCCTGACTTAGGTACCCAAATACGTTCTTGGAATACCTTTAGTCCATGACTGTTTGTACCAAACACTAACGTTTTGCCCAAACGTTCCTTCTTTCGGTCATTCTTTTCTGAAGCTTCCTCTTGAGCTTTCTTTATACTCTCCACAATTGTCGAGACAACTTCTATTCTCAACGCTCTTGGCCTTTTTCTTTCAAGATTGACTTTCCGACTGAGAGCATCAACAACAACATTTGCTTTACCGGGGTGGTAAAGTATCTCACAGTCGTAGTCCTTGAGTAACTCCAATCAGCATCGTTGCCTCATATTTAATTCCTTCTGATTAAAGAGATATTGGATACTCTTATGATCAGTGAAAAGTTTGCACTTCGAGCCATAGAGGTAATGCCTCCATATCTTTAGAGCAAATACTACCGCTGCCAACTTAAAATCATGAGTGGGGTAGTTCTTTTCATGCTCTTTCAGCTGTCGAGACGCATATGCTATCACCTTTTCTCTTTGGGTCAAAACACAACCCAACCCAACACCAGACGCATCGCTACAGACAGCAAAGTCTTCAACTCCATCAGGTAGAGAAAGAATCGGTGCTTCACATAGCTTCTTCTTTAGCAACTCGAATGCTTCTTTGTGTTTATCACTCCAAGCATAAGTAGCTCCTTTGTGAGTCAAAGCTGTTAATGGAGTAGCGATCGAAGAAAAGCCTTGGATAAACCTTCGGTAATATCTAGCTAATCCCAAAAAGCTTCGGATCTCCGTGGGACTTTTCGGTTGTTACCACTTCATCACAGCTTCAATATTTGCTGGATCAACCATTATCCCTTCTTGGTTGACCACGTGACCCAAGAATTGGACTTCTCGAATCCAAAAATCACATTTGGAGAACTTTGCATATAGCTTCTCCTTCTTCAAGACTTGCAACACTTCTCGCAAGTGTCTGCCATGCTCCTCTTGGCTTTTCGAATAAATCAGAATGTCATCTATGAACACTATCACAGATTTATCAAGGAACAGATTGCAAACTCTGTTCATTAAATCCATGAATGTTGCTGGAGCATTGGTTAGTCCAAAAGACATAACCAAAAACTCGTAGTGTCCATATCGTGTTCTGAATGCAGTCTTCTCGATATCCTGCTCTTTCACCTTCAGCTGATGATATCCTGACCTTAGGTCGATCTTTGAAAAATAACTTGAACCTTGTAGTTGATCGAACAGGTCATCAATCCTCGGCAACGGATATCTATTCTTTATCGTTGCCTTATTTAGCTCTCTGTAGTCAATGCACATTCTCATACTCCCGTCTTTCTTTTTCACGAATAACACCGGAGCTCCCCAGGGTGATGAACTAGGTCTTATGAAACCTTTGTCCAATAACTCCTGAAGTTGCATCATCAGCTCCTTCATCTCCGTTGGCGCTAGTCGGTAAGGTGCTTTTGCTATTGGCGTCGTTCTTGGTAACAAGTCAATACGGAATTCTACTTGTCGATCAGGCGGTAATCCGGGAAGATCTTCAGGAAATACTTCCGGATAATTACACACGATAGGAATGATCATCATCTCCTTTTGCTCCTTCTTTGCGTCAATCACGAATGCCAAATATGATGTACATCCTTTGGCCAAACACTTTCTGGCTTTCATTAGAGAAATGATTCCAGAATTTACCCTGCGTTTGTCCCCGTACACCATAAATGACTCTTTCCCTGGCGGGTTTACTTTTACTATCTTCTTCCGGCACAATATTTCAGCATCATTGGTGCTAAGCCAATCCATTCCCAACACGATGTTGAAACCGTTAAGTTCGATAGGCAATAATTCCTCATGGAACTTATTCCCATTCAGGTCGATTAAGATGGTTTTCATACGATGGCTAACAGGTGCAAACTTGCCACTAGCAACTTCGACTAATAAAGCATTATCTAGTCTATCAACAGGCAAAGCTAGTTTTCTACCAAATTCATGAGAAATAAAGGAGTAGTTGGCTCCAGAATCAAATAAAATTTGGGCAGGCAATTCGTTTACGAGAAAGGTACCTGAAGTGACATCGGCTTCTTCTTTAGCAGCTGCCAGCGTCATCTGAAAGGCTCTCGCCTTCGGCTTTGGTGGAATGTTGGGTTTTGCTGCCTCCTTCTTTTTCGGACAATCCCTCGAGATGTGCCCCTCCTCACCACACCCATAGCAGAATTTCTTGGTAAGGGTGCATTCGTTGGCATAGCGCCCTGACTTTCCACATTTGAAGCAGGTGACTTCCCCGTCACATTTCCCATGATGCTTCTTCTTGCATTTGTCGCACCATTTCGCTTCGCCTCCTCCTCCTCCTCCTCTCGAACCATATTTCGAGAATTAATTTTTCTTGTTGGACCCTGAAGGCCCATCAAACTTCCTCTTCTCACCAACCTCTGATCTCTCCAGACCCTTCTCCCTGATCTGAGTCTCAACATTCTTAGCAGCCCAGATGGCGGCTTTCAATGTAGTTGCTTGCTTAACCATTGGACCATAGTCCGCTGGTAGTCCGAGGGCAAACTTGTTGACCTTTGAGAGTTCTGTTGGAACTAAATATGGAATAAGCTTCATCTTTTCTGTGAAACTTGCAGCGTATTCAGTAACGCTCATTTTTACCTTCTTCAAATTCTGAAACTCATTATTGATTTCCAGAAGGTCCTGCTCGGAGCAGTATTGCAGTTTCAGTTGTTCCACAAAGTCTTCCCAAGACATTTTGATCGCTTCTCCCTTGGGCATAGAGTCAGCTAACAGCTTCCACCAACTCAACACGCCAGATTTTAACAAAGGGATCGCAAGAGCGGTCTTCTGCCTGTTGCTGCATTCGCAACTTTCAAACATTGTCTCCATTTTGGAGATCCAGTCCATAACTTGCACCGACGTCGGGCTTCCGGATAGACATGGTGGCTTGGATGCCATAAAATCCTTGTACTTACACCCACGCCCATCATTTCCTCCATCCTAGTTGACTCGCCTAACAATCGGTGGGTTGGCTTGACCAACAGTTCCATTGAAGTTTCCTCCTTCCGACTGCCCTTCACTTAATTCGGGCTGCACAATCGGCATCGAAGGTTCTTCACGATTCTGTTGAAGCAGACGTCTCGTTTCTTCCATCTTACGATCCAACATCGTCTGAATCATCAATTGTACACCAGCCATTGTCATTGGCTCAGGTGCTGCTGCTACCACATGTATTTGCTCAATCACTGGTGGTTGAGGCCGTTGATTCCTGTTTTCGTCTGCGTTTCCAACGCCACTTCTTGTTCTTGCTATCACTGATCTATACATCGAATAAGGTGAATTTAGATCCTCATTCACGATAGATAATTATCCAATTCACTCTGAAACGCTTACATGCTAGTTCTAATACCGTCGACGTACGTCTAGAATCCTAAACACATAAGGTTTCCAGATCCGGTTGGCAACAAACCATAGATCCGAACAAATAATATTATATATGGCAAACATATAACATTTAGCACGTAAAAGCATTTTAGGCAACTTTCCTAAAATAAACTAGTGCTCGTGTCTAAAATACAACAGACACTCCTCTCACAATCTTTACTTAGCATTCTAAGTTTAATTCTAGAAATCCTACAAATTCCTAGTTCGCTTAAACTAAAGCTCTGATACCAACTGTGACATCCCCAAAATCACGGCCAGAAAAGACCGGTTTCATTTATGCTTTTAAATAAAATCAGAGTAATCCTTTGATTAAAAGAGTTGCGGAATTTGTTCCCAAAACAAAATATTATAAGAATTTGTCAAAGCATTTCATAAAGAAATGTATTTTCATTATATAACAAAACCTCGGGATGTCATGTTCCGATACAGACCAAAAGCATAAACAATACAAAATAGACCTTACAACAGTTACATATAACTACGGGTCTATAATCTAAAAATATCTTGACAATGTCATCCAACTTATGCTCTCGTGCCACTACCTATAATACAAAGAAAAACTGAGTGGGTCAGGCTTGGGAGCCTGGTGAGCATATAGGGTTTTCAACCCAAAATAAATAATTATATTTAGTTCATCAACCAACAATAACCCGATTACCCAATTCCCGTTTTCCTCACTTTATGTCCCTAAAACAACCATCACAAGGGACCTAATCTAAGGATTTTCATCGGGGTGGACATTACTGCGAAGGGGTTTCCTCCACAATAAATGTCCTAAAGGCAACCATGAGGGGGATAGAGTACACCGATGAACACATCGTTCACAAACACCTACAGGTTATGAGCCTGCTAGTGTTACACTGGACTGTCTAGAAAGAGTTCGTGGTCGTCATCCATACTCCGCTAGATGACTAGATCAACAACAACATCGAGGCCTCTCATCATTTTATTTCATCACACACCAACTGTCTACCCATGTTCTACCCAACATATTAGTAGATAAAATATATACATTTATATACAGCTTAAAACCTGTACAAAACATCCATTCAACAACTAGTTCAAATAAACAAATAATATATAAACACATAGCACGTATTTTATAAAGAATACTTCATATCTATGTGTTAAAAGAAAACGAATATACATTCACTTGATAAGACAATGATCAGACAGCACCTTGTCTCTTAAAACAATTGTTTCCGATAAAACCGGGATGTTTTCTCCAAAACCGGGCTTTACGCGGGCAGAGTTTCGGCTCGGAAACTTTACTTCTCGGGATCTTCGGGGCTTCGGGACTTGCTTCGGGTCTCGGGAATAATACCGGGGCTTCGGGGGTATCTCTTGCACGCAAAACGAGGAAATATGGGAGAGAGAAGAATTTGAGCATTAAAACTCGGCAGCCCGCGACATCTATTTATAGGGGCTGATCCCTGCGATTACGTTGGGCGTAACTTTAGAGTATGCTGGGCGTACTCCCTCTACAAGCACTACGTTGGGCGTACATCGAGTACGCTGGGCGTACTCTTCGGATAAGCTTTGGTATGCGTGCCTCGAACTTCAAAAATTCATAACTTTCGCATACGAGCTCCGTTTTCGACGTTCTTTATATCCACGCGTAGGTGAGACTATGATCTACAACTTTCATTTTGACTCCGTCGGCTAATTTTAATTTATTTTTATTATATTATTTTTAGTAGGCCGGGACAGGAAAACTCCATTATAAAATCATAACTTCTTCATCCGACGTCCGTTTTCATCTGTCTTTTTACCGTTGGACTACTAACGACGAGATCTTCGATTCTCGTTTAGATTGTTTCGGCCAAATATCACTCGATCTCAATTTCGAGATTTGGGTTGTATACCGCTAAGTCGAAACTTAGAAAAATCATAACTTCCTCATACGAAGTCAGATTTAGACGTTCTTTTTATGCACGCTCTCGGTTTAACGAACTCTACGACTTCCGTTTAGATCACTAAGGCTAAATATCTCTCCATCTTAAATTCGTATTTTACGTCATACAATGTCGTGTCGGTTCTGTCGCGAAACTTCGACAGGTCATAACTTCTTCGTTATAACTTGGATTTCGGCATTCTTTATATATTCGGAAACCTTGCCACGACCACTACAACTTCCTTCATAGATATCGGGCTTATCTAATATTTTATTTTATCGCTTATTTTTATCCTTAATTCATTTAAATCACACAATCATGCAATAAACATATAATACTCAAATAATACATTCTTATTATTTCAAAACGAGTTACAAAGGTTAACCTAGACTATTACATCAACATTAATGCCTAGCCCAGAAACACGGGCGTTAAAATTCTCTCCACCTTAGAATGATTACGTCCCCGGAATCACACATCAACAAACAAATGCGGATAGCGACTCATCATGTCACTCTCCGTTTCCCAGGTGAGATTTGGCCCATTCGTATGTTTCTAACGGACAAGCACTAATTCGACCATCTTGCGTCGCAACTTCTTAGTCTTTCGGTCAACGATTGCCTCTAGTTCTTCAATTAACCTTTTGTTCTCATCAATTCTTAACTCAGAAATTGGAATTATATCGGGAACTTCTCCCGTGAACTTCCTCAAATAATATACATGGAAAGTGTTATGAATTCCATTCAGTTCTTCGGGTAATCCGAGCTTGTAAGCTTGGTTCCCAATCCTCTGAAGAACTTTAAATGGTCCAATAAATCTTGGACTTAACTTTCCCCTTTTACCAAATCTTATAAGTCCCTTCCACGGTGAGACTTTAAGCAAAACCGAATCTCCAACTTCAAAAGTCATCAGTCGTCTTTTCTTGTCAGCATAGCTCTTTTAACGATCTTGAGCTGCTAACAATCTCTTCTTAATTATTTTCAACTTTTCAGCAGTTTGATGGACTATCTCCGGTCCCATAAACTGCTTTTCCCCAGCCTCAAGCCAACAAGACGGCGTACGACACTTCTGTCCGTACAAAGCTTGATAAAGTACCATCTTTTTGCTCGAGTGGAAACTATTATTGTAGAAAAATTCTACCAAAGGTAAATGTTCGTCCCAGTTACCTTGGAATTCCATGGTACATGCTCTCAGCATATCTTCAAGTGTTTGTATCGTTCGTTCGCTCTGACCATCAGTCTGTGGATGGTAAGTTGTACTGAAACACAACTTGGTACCCAATTCCTCTTGTAAACTTTTCCAAAATCTTGAGGTGAAACGGTTGTCACGATCCGATACAATCGTTAACGGAACACCGTGAAGCCTCACAATTTCCTTCACGTAAGAATTCGCAAGCTTATCCATAGACCATTTCTCATTGGCTGCTATGAAGTGCGCACTCTTAGTGAAGCGATCAACGACCACCCAAATCATGTCGTGACCATTCTTTGTTCTGGGCAATTTAGTGACAAAATCCATAGTGATGTCTTCCCACTTACCCATAGGCACAGATAGGGTTCTAAACTCCCGTATGGTTTCTGATGTTGTGCCTTGACCCTCGCACATGTCACACACTCCGCCACATACTTCGCAATGTCGAGCTTCATCGTCGGCCACCAGTAATAGGGTTTTAGGTCCCTATACATTTTAGTGCTACCAGGATGAATTGAGTACATGGTTTTGTGAGCCTCTTCCATCAGAAGATCTCTTATTCCTCCTGACTTAGGTACCCAAATACGTTCTTGGAATACCTTTAGTCCATGACTGTTTGTACCAAACACTAACGTTTTGCCCAAACGTTCCTTCTTTCGGTCATTCTTTTCTGAAGCTTCCTCTTGAGCTTTCTTTATACTCTCCACAATTGTCGAGACAACTTCTATTCTCAACGCTCTTGGCCTTTTTCTTTCAAGATTGACTTTCCGACTGAGAGCATCAACAACAACATTTGCTTTACCGGGGTGGTAAAGTATCTCACAGTCGTAGTCCTTGAGTAACTCCAATCAGCATCGTTGCCTCATATTTAATTCCTTCTGATTAAAGAGATATTGGATACTCTTATGATCAGTGAAAAGTTTGCACTTTGAGCCATAGAGGTAATGCCTCCATATCTTTAGAGCAAATACTACCGCTGCCAACTTAAAATCATGAGTGGGGTAGTTCTTTTCATGCTCTTTCAGCTGTCGAGACGCATATGCTATCACCTTTTCTCTTTGGGTCAAAACACAACCCAACCCAACACCAGACGCATCGCTACAGACAGCAAAGTCTTCAACTCCATCGGGTAGAGAAAGAATCGGTGCTTCACATAGCTTCTTCTTTAGCAACTCGAATGCTTCTTTGTGTTTATCACTCCAAGCATAAGTAGCTCCTTTGTGAGTCAAAGCTGTTAATGGAGTAGCGATCGAAGAAAAGCCTTGGATAAACCTTCGGTAATATCTAGCTAATCCCAAAAAGCTTCGGATCTCCGTGGGACTTTTCGGTTGTTACCACTTCATCACAGCTTCAATATTTGCTGGATCAACCATTATCCCTTCTTGGTTGACCACGTGACCCAAGAATTGGACTTCTCGAATCCAAAAATCACATTTGGAGAACTTTGCATACAGCTTCTCCTTCTTCAAGACTTGCAACACTTCTCGCAAGTGTCTGCCATGCTCCTCTTGGCTTTTCGAATAAATCAGAATGTCATCTATGAACACTATCACAGATTTATCAAGGAACAGATTGCAAACTCTGTTCATTAAATCCATGAATGTTGCTGGAGCATTGGTTAGTCCAAAAGACATAACCAAAAACTCGTAGTGTCCATATCGTGTTCTGAATGCAGTCTTCTCGATATCCTGCTCTTTCACCTTCAGCTGATGATATCCTGACCTTAGGTCGATCTTTGAAAAATAACTTGAACCTTGTAGTTGATCGAACAGGTCATCAATCCTCGGCAACGGATATCTATTCTTTATCGTTGCCTTATTCAGCTCTCTGTAGTCAATGCACATTCTCATACTCCCGTCTTTCTTTTTCACGAATAACACCGGAGCTCCCCAGGGTGATGAACTAGGTCTTATGAAACCTTTGTCCAATAACTCCTGAAGTTGCATCATCAGCTCCTTCATCTCCGTTGGCGCTAATCGGTAAGGTGCTTTTGCTATTGGCGTCGTTCTTGGTAACAAGTCAATACGGAATTCTACTTGTCGATCAGGCGGTAATCCGGGAAGATCTTCAGGAAATACTTCCGGATAATTACACACGATAGGAATGATCATCATCTCCTTTTGCTCCTTCTTTGCGTCAATCACGAATGCCAAATATGATGTACATCCTTTGGCCAAACACTTTCTGGCTTTCATTAGAGAAATGATTCCAGAATTTACCCTGCGTTTGTCCCCGTACACCATAAATGACTCTTTCCCTGGCGGGTTTACTTTTACTATCTTCTTCCGGCACAATATTTCAGCATCATTTGGCGCTAAGCCAATCCATTCCCAACACGATGTTGAAACCGTTAAGTTCGATAGGCAATAATTCCTCATGGAACTTATTCCCATTCAGGTCGATTAAGATGTTTTTCATACGATGGCTAACAGGTGCAAACTTGCCACTGGCAACTTCGACTAATAAAGCATTATCTAGTCTATCAACAGGCAAAGCTAGTTTTCTACCAAATTCATGAGAAATAAAGGAGTAGTTGGCTCCAGAATCAAATAAAATTTGGGCAGGCAATTCGTTTACGAGAAAGGTACCTGAAGTGACATCGACTTCTTCTTTAGCAGCTGCCAGCATCATCTGAAAGGCTCTCGCCTTCGGCTTTGGTCCAGAAGGTCCTGCTCGGAGCAGTATTGCAGTTTCAGTTGTTCCACAAAGTCTTCCCAAGACATTTTGATCGCTTCTCCCTTGGGCATAGAGTCAGCTAACAGCTTCCACCAACTCAACACGCCAGATTTTAACAAAGGGATCGCAAGAGCGGTCTTCTGCCTGTTGCTGCATTCGCAACTTTCAAACATTGTCTCCATTTCGGAGATCCAGTCCATAACTTGCACCGGCGTCGGGCTTCCGGATAGACATGGTGGCTTGGATGCCATTAAATCCTTGTACTTACACCCACGCCCATCATTTCCTCCATCCTAGTTGACTCGCCTAACAATCGGTGGGTTGGCTTGACCAACAGTTCCATTGAAGTTTCCTCCTTCCGACTGCCCTTCACTTAATTCGGGCTGCACAATCGGCATCGAAGGTTCTTCACGATTCTGTTGAAGCAGACGTCTCGTTTCTTCCATCTTACGATCCAACATCGTCTGAATCATCAATTGTACACCAGCCATTGTCATTGGCTCAGGTGCTGCTGCTACCACATGTATTTGCTCAATCACTGGTGGTTGAGGCCGTTGATTCATGTTTTCGTCTGCGTTTCCAACGCCACTTCTTGTTCTTGCTATCACTGATCTATACACCGAATAAGGTGAATTTAGATCCTCATTCACGATAGATAATTATCCAATTTACTCCGAAACGCTTACATGCTAGTTCTAATACCGTCGACGTACGTTTAGAATCCTAAACACATAAGGTTTCCAGATCCGGTTGGCAACAAACCATAGATCCGAACAAATAATATCATATATGGAAACATATAACATTTAGCACGTAAAAGCATTTTAGGCAACTTTCCTAAAATAAACTAGTGCTCGTGTCTAAAATACAACAGACACTCCTCTCACAATCTTTACTTAGCATTCTAAGTTTAATTCTAGAAATCCTACAAATTCCTAGTTCGCTTAAACTAAAGCTCTGATACCAACTGTGACATCCCCAAAATCACGGCCAGAAAAGACCGGTTTCATTTATGCTTTTAAATAAAATCAGAGTAATCCTTTGATTAAAAGAGTTGCGGAATTTGTTCCCAAAACAAAATATTATAAGAATTTGTCAATGCATTTCATAAAGAAATGTATTTTCATTATATAACAAAACCTCGGCATGTCAGGTTCCGATACAGACCAAAAGCATAAACAATACAAAATAGACCTTACAACAGTTAGATATAACTACGAGTCTATAATCCAAAAATATCTTGACAATGTCATCCAACTTATGCTCTCGTGCCACTACCTATAATACAAAGAAAAACTGAGTGGGTCAGGCTTGGGAGCCTGGTGAGCATATAGGGTTTTCAACCCACAATAAATAATTATATTTAGTTCATCAACCAACAATAACCCGATTACCCAATTCCTGTTTTCCTCACTTTATGTCCCTAAAACAACTATCACAAGGGACCTAGTCTAAGGATTTTCATCGGGGTGGACATTACTGCAAAGGGGTTTCCTCCACAATAAATGTCCTAAAGGCAACCATGAGGGGGATAGAGTACACCGGTGAACACATCGTTCACAAACACCTACATGTTATGAGCCTGCTAGTGGTCCACTGGACTGTCTAGAAACAGTCTGTGGTCGTCATCCATACTCCGCTAGATTACTAGATCAACAACAACATCGAGGCCTCTCATCATTTTATTTCATCACACACCAACTGTCTACCCATGTTCTACCCAACATATTAGTAGATAAAATATATACATTTATATACAGCTTAAAACCTGTACAAAACATCCATTCAACAACTAGTTCAAATAAACAAATAATATATAAACACATAGCAAGTATTTTATAAAGAATACTTCATATCTATGTGTTAGAAGAAAACGAATATACACTCACTTGATAAGACAATGATCGGACAGCACCTCGTCTCTTAAAACAATTGTTTCCGATAAAACCGAGATGTTTTCTCCAAAACCGGGCTTTACGCGGGCAGAGTTTCGGCTCGGAAACTTTACTTCTCGGATCTTCAGGGCTTCGGGACTTGCTTCGGGTCTCGGGAATAATACCGGGGCTTCGGGGGTATCTCTTGCACGCAAAACGAGGAAATATGGGAGAGAGAGAAGAATTCGAGCACTAAAACTCGGCAGCCCACAACATCTATTTATAGGGGCTGATCCCTGCGATTACGCTGGGCGTAACTTCAGAGTACGGTGGGCGTACTCCCTCTACAAGCAGTACGCTGGGCGTACATCGAGTACGTTGGGCGTACTCTTCGGATAAGCTTTGGTATGCGTGCCTCGAACTTCAAAAATTCATAACTTTTGCATACGAGCTTCGTTTTCGACGTTCTTTATATCCACGCGTAGGTGAGACTATGCCCTACAACTTTCATTTAGACTCCGTCGGCTAATTTTGAATTTATTTTTATTATATTATTTTTAGTAGGCCGGGACAGGAAAACTCCGTTCTAAAATCATAACTTCTTCATCCGACGTCCGTTTTCGTCTGTCTTTTTACCGTTGGACTACTAACAACGAGATCTTAGATTCTCGTTTAGATTGTTTCGGCCAAATATCACTCGATCTCAATTTCGAGATTTGGGTTGTATACCGCTAAGTCGAAACTTAGAAAAATCATAACTTCCTCATACGAAGTTAGATTTAGACGTTCTTTTTATGCACGCTCTCGGTTTAATGAACTCTACGACTTCCGTTTAGATCACTAAGGCTAAATATCGCGCTATCTTAAATTCGTATTTTATATCATGCAATGTCGTGTCGGTTCTGTCGCGAAACTTCGACAGGTCATAACTTCTTCGTTATAACTCGGATTTCGGCATTCTTTATATATTCGGAAACCTTGCCACGAACACTACAACTTCCTTCATAGATATCGGACTTATCTAATATTTTATTTTATCGCTTATTTTTATCATTAATTCATTTAAATCACACAAATAAGCAATAAACATATAATACTCAAATAAAACATTCTTATTATTTCAAAACGAGTTACAAATGTTAACCTAGACTATTACATCAACATTAATGCCTAGCCTAGAAACACGGACGTTACACACTGCCCTTTGGAACCCTGTACAGAAGGGTGTTGCCCCCTGACCCCTATATTCCCGAGTTCATATTTATCACACCGACTATGCACCCCGCACCTCCATTCTCGGTAAGTAAATGGAATTCATCCTATCTGAATATTAATAATAACTACACTAAAATTTGTTGATAAAACTAAAATCACCAACATCCATCCCCCGTTTTAGTGTAATCCTTAATTAACTAAAAGCAAACACAAAATCAAACTCATGCATAAATGAAAATATCTCGAAGATTAAATTTCCACATTACTACGATACACATTTCAAATAGTCGAGAATTAGGGTGTCATAAGGATTAAACCCTTCAACCTATTTGAGTAATTGTAGATATCATACACATAAGCTGTAACACCGTGATTTTTCACCTCATTTTTTTATTATAAAAACATTATTTTAACATATGTAGACAGCAAAAGTCTTGATTATTGTATTGAAAACATCACCAGTATTACTTTTAAAAAACAAACCAACAAAATTTAAAGTTGCAAACCGGTACCAAAACAAATACCAAAACCAAGTATAAATGAAACATCACGACATGTCTCAAATTGGTATCATCTCTAAATAATTTAATAAGAACTTCTCAAAAGTCCCAACCTCACTAGGCCATCAATATCAAGCTACATGTACTAATGCAAAGCCACACCATGACACCAACAAGCAAATAAACAAGTGTTAGCATCAGCACTGTGAGTCAATCCGAAGCACATGGATAGGAAAATAAACATACTTTATACAAGATGTTTAGTCATGCAATCAAATCGTATCAGTCAACATTCATCGCCTTTGATTATTAATATATATATATATATATATATATATATATATATATATATATATATATATATATATATATATATATATATATATATTACATATATTATCCTGGATATTCTTTCATCGTGGTAATTATTTTATTATGTTCATCATTATAATTACTTTTAATGTCCCTCGCCACATGGGTCTAAAACATCGCTAAATCCCCAAAGAAAAGACGATCCTTAAGATATTTTTATTATCATTAAAAGTTTTTAAATAAATAGCTTACAATAACAATAGTTAAAAATAACACTATATAAATGATTATATTGTTACTTTTAAAAACAAAAAACAATATTTGATGTTTTAAATAATTATAATGATAGAAATTAAAACGTTAAACTAATAAATTTTAAAAAATTAATGAACAATAACAACAACTATAAATAACATTAAACCATATATTATTTTTTATTTTTATTCATGAGTAACCCGCAGGTAGATGTCATTCAAACGATTGAGATTATCCAATTTTAATAGATGTATATATTATCATATAATTCAAAATAATCAATATATTATATCAACTTGATATACAAATTATTATATCAAATTTAACAACAACATTATTTTTTTTATTTAAGAAAACATATATTTGTAAAGATTTCAACTATATAGGTGTTTCTCTGCAACGCGCGGGCATTCGCCTAGTTGTATTGTATAATGATGATGTCTTTGTTGACAACACTTCATATATTATTGATGATGATGATTTTGATACCGATAAAGGAGACGAAAAGATTGAAGATAATACCGCATTGCCAAAGGAAAAAAAATAAATGAAAATGGGCACCACAAAAAGAAGATCAAAATGTTGGGATTCAATTGAAGCAGTTATTGGCATAGATGGTAAGAAAACCGAAAAATCGAGGTGTAAGCATTGCTTAAAGTATTTAGTTGCCGATGTAAAGATAAATGGAACTTCTAGCTTACTTAGATATGCAAAAAGATGTCAACAAAAATCCAGATAATATTAAAAGGGCAAATAACTTTACAATTTAAAAAACAACATTTTGGGGAGTACTAGTATCACCGTATGGAAAGAATGAAGATATGATTAAAAAAGTTATGCTAAACCTATTTGTTCTAGGTGAACTCCCATTCAAATTTGTGGAAAATGAATATTTTATAGAGTACACAAATGCTCTAAACGGAAAAGTCTAAATACCATCTAGGCATAAAATTAGCCGTGATGTTGCCATGTTTTATGTTGAAGAAAGGAAAATTTTGTTAACTTTATTCGCTAATCCACACAACGTGATACACTTGACAACCGGTAGTTGGACTTCATCGTGTCAAAACACTAATTACATGGTTGTTATGGGGCACTTCATAGATGACGATTGGGTCATGCATAAAATGATTTTAAATTTTAGACCAATAGACACTTAAGTAGGGGAAGATGTGGGATGTTTCTTATTTGAATGCATACATGGGTGATGAATAAAAAATGTGATGACTATAAGCACAGACAATGCCACTACAAATGACAAGGTATTGAAATTCTTGATCAACAAACTTCCCAACTTGTATGAAGGTGGAAAACATTTTCACGTTAGATGTGTGGCTCATATTTTGAACTTAATTGTGAGAGATGTGTTAAAATATCGCAATACCCGTGTGTCATATATTCAACCGCTAGAATTAAAAAGTTTAAAAAATGTATGAAGGATTCCGACTTAGAAGAGGATAAATTCGTATGTGGACATTGCTTTGAACTTAAAAGATGCGTTTTTCGAATATGAAGTTAAAGGTAAAAATGTTTTTTTGTTGCTGTTTTTTATTAAAAAAAAGTGCATTTTTTAAAAATTAATAGTGTTGTTTTTTGTTAAAGCATGCAATTTTTTTTTTAAATTGCAGCTTTTTTATATATAATGTTGTTTTGTTGTTTTTTTACAAATAAAAACTGTTAAAGTATAGTTTTTTTTATTAATAGTACTGTTTTTTGTTAAAACATGCAGTTTTTTGTATAAAAAGTGCATGTTTTTTTTTGGTTAAAAATTGCATCTTTTATGTGTTATAAATGTTAATACATTTGTATTATTTTTGTTGGCACCTCATTTGCACGTGATCTAAGTAAAGTCTCACATCGTACTAATTTGAAAGTGATAGAAAATGTTGTAATGTTCCTTGAAAAGTTCAAAACAAAAACGTCGATGTTGTCGGCTTCATCAAAACCGTTGGTACAAACAGTTTTACGGGAAATTATAGATGTTGACCAACATCTAGAAACGTGTTCAACAAAAGTGCATCTTTGTCATATGACCCGATACATGCGTACCAAATACAACAAATATTGGGGTTCAATAGAAAAATTGAATGATTTCACATGTTTTGCCGTGTTATTGGACCCCAAAATGAAGCCCATCTTTTTGTGAGCTCTCATCAAAAAGATGATCGAAAACACGAGAACGGAAGAAAATATATTGTTGGATAGCACCATAAGATTGAAGAAGATGTCTATGGTGCGGAAAATTGAAAAAAGAATGGAAATTTTATTTAAAACCCATGAAGAAAACTATGCAAATGTAGGTTCGTCTCAAAAAGTAAAAGAAGTTGTAAGTTGTAACGTGGGTAACAATTTTTTGGATGCTTTCTTAATGGGACAAGGAGATATGTCGGCGACAACTGAAACCGAATTGAGAAGATATTTTAATGAACCTAGAGTGACTTTTTTTATAAAAATTTTGACATCCTAGATTGGTGGAAAAAAATGCATTGTGTTTTCTGATCGTTGCTCGTATGATAAAAGGTAACTCTACTATTTAATTTCATTTTCTTTTAGTTAAGTTATAAAATTTGTAAACTTATAATTTTATGATGCTTTGTTGTTGGATATTTCTTCCATACAAGTGATGATCGGGGCATGTAAATCTGCTTTTAGTACTTGTGGTTGAATTATAGATGAGTATAGAACACGTTTTAATATGCCTATTGTTGAAGCTATGGTATGTACCCAAGATTGGATAAAAAAATCATGCGAACCCATTATAGATGATGATGAAGACATATTAAAGGTTGATGGCATAGCGTTAGGTAGTAAATTTAAATAATCTTATTATTTATTTGTTGTTTGTTAAAAAAATTTAGATACTCACTATGTTTTGGTGTTAATTATACTGAGATTAGAGATTGAAGCGGCGATGGAGGCAAAAGAAGATAAAATGGATGGACAGAAATCGATTGAAGTTTAATTGTTTTTTTTAATTGTAGATTGTTTGTTTTTGTATAATTGTAATTTGGTTTGGTACATGGTTATTATTATTTTGGCACAATGATATTTTGTTTATTATTATTTTGTTACAATAATATTTTGGTAAATTTGTTTTGCTACTTATTACCTTTGCATTCATCTTCTTTTATGTATACTTTTAGTCGAATTGTGCAAACAACAAAGATACGAATGACGGATATTATGTAGTACGATTATCATAAGAAATAATATGCTATAGACTAGAGAGTAACATGACAAACAAAACCTGAAACTGTAAACAAAAAATATACAAAACCCAGTTTGGTACCCGAAACAAGACCGGACCGAAACCCTAAACAACATTGCCAAAGTCTAATTTGGTCCAAAACCCAAAACCCAGTTTAGTACCCAGAACCCGATCGGACCGAACCCCACCCGATACACCCAAAAATGGTCTGGTTTCCGGGTTAGGTAATTCGTGTTTTTCGGTCTTTGGGTTTTCGGTCTTCAGGCCGGGTCCGACCCGTTGCTTATCCCTACTATAAATAGCCCGAAAATCTCTTCATTTCCACAAAACTTCTTCATAATACTTTCTCTTTCTATCAAAATTTTCCCCACTAATGAGGCCCGAGTTTAGGAGTTTTTAGGAGATAGTAGCAAGGCTCTGGAGCGCCAGAGAACCCGGTAAAATAGTGCTTTCGGTTTCGGAATTCTGCTCGTGTAATTTCGTGGTTTTCTCTAAAACATCTGTAGGTTAAGTAGCACTTATCTTAATTCAAGTGTAACATATATTTATGTTTATAGTCGTTATTATGAACCCATAAATAATATTTATTAGTGATTCCATGTCATTATACTAATTGATCTACTTACGAGAGTGATGTCTGGGTTGGATTTAGTGAGGTGTTTAAAGTGGGATTTCTAAACAGTATACTTTGTATACCAAACAGACCCTACCTCCGATATGATCATACCTGGTTATTGCTTACTTGATAGATCTTGATGTAGACATTAGGATTAGTGAGGAACTTAGACTATCATTAGTCATCAGGAATATCAGACTAAGACTCAGTATAAATCGTACTTAGGTCACGTCAAAGGAAAAGTCAAGGTTTTAGGCAGAGTGCTGCTGAATTCTCCAGTCACCCACCTAAGTCAGATGAGTGCATACTCCCTTTCATGAATGTTTTGGTCGAAAATTGATCAAATGTAAATCAACCAAATTGTATGAGAGGTTGTGGTGTTAAAATAATGTAAGTGTAGATTAATGATCAAAGTAGGACAAGTGAGTTGCAAGGAAAGCCATTGATCCTTTGTAGGATCTCCGACATAAAACCTTGGGAAGTGATAATGATCACCTGCCTTGTTGTTATTTATTGATTTTAATCTGATATTACAAGGATGATGAAGATGATACGAGTACTAGTGTAATAATAAATCTAATCGTGTGTGTATTGTGCAATTTATAGGTGTTATTTATAGTCTAAGTTGAATAATAAGAAGTCTGATATTTCTGGGATCCTCCTTGAACAAGTATTTGTATGTTGTTTGACTTGGTATTCCTGGGTCTTAAGCTTGGTTAAAGTGATTCTCCGTTGAGAATGAGTCTTGTGTTAACTAATTCTGCACATGTGAGAAAAAGAAAGAAGAATATAGTTGTTATAAGTGTTAGGAAATATTAGTGATAATAGTCAGGATCCTGAGATATGTTTAAGGATCCTAAGACTTCAGGGGTATTAAGGATCATGAATATGATTTTGGGATCTTGCCCTTAAAAATTGCCCATAAATTATACCTGCGAAATATTATGGTGAATTTCCAAATATTTTAAGGTATAATTTCAAAAAAATAAAAGAGATAAGGAAATTGAATCTCAACCCCTAATCGGATAGGATTTATCCGTTCCATAGGCATCATTACGCAGTCAAATCACACTCTCTCTTTTCTGTCACGTAGGTTAAATAGGCACAACCGACTTGAATTCCTTTACCTTCCCCAATATTTCTCTCGATCATCTCCGGTCACCTTCACAGGTAATTTCTTTCTATTCTTTTCCTTTTGTTTTCCTCTTTTTTTATGGGCAAGAAGGCAACCCGTTCTTGTGCCAACATTACCGCCCCTTCTAAGAATGACTTTACTGATCAGGGGATCTTGACCTATGATGAGGTATGTTCCTTTGATAATGAAGACATGCAGTCTCTCAAATCCAGTAGAGCTTTTCCTTCCAACGTAATCTTCAGGTATTTCGAAGCTTCTATTCAGCCTGATTTCATTTCTTCTTCCTGGGTATGCTTCCTTGAGTATCCATTTTATTTGGGTCTCAAATACCCTTTTTCGGGCATTGTTTTCAATTTATTCCAAGCCACCAAAGTTTCATATATTCAAGCTATGCCTGTTATTTGGAGGATTTTATTCTGGATTGGCCGAGTGAATCGTTCCCACAATTTGGACATAGGTCTTACCGATTTGGCTTATGTTTATGATCTTTCTACTTTTGGGAATTATCGTTTTTTGCTTAAAGTAAAAACCAACAAATCTCCTTTTATTTTGAAAGGAAAACACAATGATGGATCCTGGAAGGAAAAATACTTTTTTATGAGGCGTGACTCTATTGCTGGTGGGGATCTCTTTCCCAAAGCTTGTGTTAAAAAGGGTAGGATCTATTTGTTAATTTTGAGGATCCAAGGATTTACTTTTCTTATTTTGTTTATTTTGATGCAGGTTTCAAGTTTGGAGAAGCTTTTTCTATTGCTGAGGACACTGAGAATAAGATCAAGAGCTTCCTTGCTTTACCTGCAGACGTCAGATCATTCAAGCTCGAGTACCCTATCCTTCAAGAAGGTTCAACTACCACAACTTCAATTGGCACTGGTATGGATACTTCTTAGGGTATTCTATCTATTTTGACATTAGGATCCTGAAATTATGAGGATCCTTTATAATATATAGGATCCAAAGCTACTCGTTCTAGTGCTCGATTTGTGTTATCTGGGCTTGAAGATGACATGTCTAGCGACCTGCTTGTGGTGAAGAAGGAAAGGATTCCTCCCTCTCTTCCTCCAAAGAAAACTCAGCTTGATGTTGCTGTGAAGACCCTGACATCTTGCAAAAGGAAATCATCTGAAGTCTGGGATCATAAGAATCTCAGAACAGATGAGATGCTAAAAAAGATGATCTCCTTCTCCCAATTCGTAAGCATTCTTGTTTTATTTTCATTTAATTTTATTTTTTACTTACCATTGATCTTCTTAGGTTGTTGATCACGTCTCTCGCTCTAATGAGGATCTCAAGGCCAAGCTTGCTCAAACAGAGCATGCTTTGAGGGAGAATGAGGGAATCAACAAGGAGCTCCTATAGAGGGTAGAGAAGTTGTCCAATGAAAGAACTGAGAAGGAAGAGGAGCATGTGGCTGAGATGGACGAGGTGATCACAGAAGTGAAGAAGATCTTTGTTGTTGCTATTTGGGAGGCAAAAATTAAGCTTGCGGAGGATCTTGAGAATGCGGGATCCTGGAATATTGTAACATCCATAAAATTCATGAAAATTTAAAACTTCTTCAAGCATTCAAAAACCAATTAGTTATTACAAAATGTTTTCAAAATAGTTTCATATCAGAGTATCCTAGAAATCAAAATCATAAAATGTGAGGAGGTGCACGATCAAGCCTTCGCCTTCCCGCGATCATCCGAAGTACCAACGCCATACAAACCATAACAATATCATAACAAACATCATGCATATACCAGCGCCATAAAAACCATAACAATATCATACAAACCATAACAATATCATAACAAACAGCATGCATATAGAGTCTGCAGTATGACTGGACCGCCCTCACCCAACCTTCAGTCTATCTGGCCCACTCTCAGAACCTTCAGCATGTCTGGTCTGTCCTACCGGGCCTTCAGCCTGTCTAGACCATTCTCCGGGCCTTCAGCCTGACTGGTATGCCCATTGGGCCTGCAGTCTATCTAGGCCGCCCTGGGTATGTTGGCCTACAGCACAAGGCAAGACCGCCTCAACCTACCCCCAAACATACAATCAACATATAGATAACAAATGCTAGCATGTACAAATAGTCAGACCGATCTAACAGATCACTAATCATATCATCATCCTATATACCAGGATACCGACCTAACATGTCACATAGAATCATCCTATATACCAGGATACCAACCTAACAGGTCACTAAACATAGCATCATCCGATATACCACGATACAAATCTAACAGATCACTAAGCATACCATCATGCGATAGACAAGATAACAATGCAAAAGGGTCGACATTGGTGCCTTCGACCCTGTTAGTATAGTGACCTAAACACACCTCACAAGTAGCACTGGATGATAATGTCCAACTCCCAAACACAGCTCCAAACTCAATCACGTACAATCATCATAGGACCAATTCTATCAAGACCCAAATTACCAAAGCACCCTCAGAAGTCAAACTTGGTCAACCCTTGGTCAAAGTCAAAGTCAACAGTCAAGGTCAACAGTCCATGTTGACACAACTCGTCGAGTTGATCTACTGACTCGTCGAGTTCCTTCAAAACTCAAAAAACCGAAAACTCGAGTCAACTCGTCGAGTTATCAAACAACTCGTCGAGTCCATACAGTGTCCAGAAGATCGGGAAAACCCTAACCAACTCGTCGAGTTGGCTATGCAACTCGTCGAGTTGGCTATGCAACTCGTCGAGTTCCTTCAGCCCTTTTCTCATTCAGACGCTTTTAAGCGAAACCAGGGCTCAAAACTGTAGACCTAGACTCATAGGGTGTATTTATCACGTAAAGTTGCCAACTTTACGTGCATGCAAGGCTTCAAGAGGCTAAAACACCCAAAACTAGTCTTAGGAAGAGGTTTAGGGCATGGAGAAGGGCCAAAGCTTGATAAAGTCAAGAACTTTATGTCCATGAGGGCCTAAAGGAGTCCATATTTGAACTCCTCACTTCAAAACGTGCTCAATACCATAAATGCCTCAAGAATAAGCTAGAAATGACCCTAAACTCTTGAATGGAGAGATCTAAAAAGAAAGTGATCAAGGTAATGACTTTTTACCTTCAAATGAATGCCAAAACGAAGTAGATGTTGGATCTACAAGCTCTTTCTCGTTCCAAGCTTCTCAATCTTTAAGTCTCTTCAAAAAATGCACCAAACACACACTCTTTAGCCTCACACACTTAAAATAGGAGGTTAGCTCGATTTGGGTTTGTTTCTGGATGTGAAGGTGGTAAGGGAGGCTGGAGGGAGGACTTAAGGTCCTTTAAATAGGGTGAAAACCCTAAAAACTAGGGCTTTCAAGCACAGCCTCAACTCGTCGAGTTGGGTCCTCCAACTCGTCGAGTAGGTCGTAAAGTTCACGCGAGCCTGATCAGTTTCTACACGGCGAGTTGGGGCAGCCAACTCGTCGAGTAGGTCTAAAAAAATGAATATAAAGCTTTAAATTTTATACCTGTGAGTCGGGATGTTACAATTCTCCCCCACTTGAACTAAAGTTCGTCCTCGAAATCTGTTGCGGTGAACAACTCCGGATAATGCTCCCGCATCTCTGCCTCCGGCTCTTAAGTCCACTCGGATCCCTTCCGATGCAGCCATTGTACCAAAACCAAAGATACCTCCTTGTTCCGTAGAACCTTCACTTTCCTCTCCAGAACGGACACTGGCCTCTCCACGTAATTCAGGCGCTCATCGTCCTGAATATCATCTAATGACACCACTGCCTCGTCATCTAATATGCACTTCCGCAATTATGAGACGTGAAAAGTGCTGTGAATCTGACTGAGCTCCTCCGGAAGATCCAATCTGTATGCCACCTTGCCAACCCTGGCAATAACCCGAAAGGGTCCAATGTATTGGGGACCCAACTTCCCCTTCTTTCTGAAGCGAATCACACCCTTACAGGGTGAGACATTCAATAGTACCATGTCACCAACCTGAAACTCCAACTCAAATCGGCGCCGGTCGGCGTAACTCTTCTGCCGACTCTGAGCAGTCTACATCCGCTGCCTGATCTGTTGAATCCTCTCGGTAGTCTGCATAACTACCTCTGTCCGACCCATCACCCTGTGACCAATCTCACCCCAACAAAATGGGGTGCGACGTCTCCGTCCATACAACAACTCATAAGGTGGGGCACCAATGCTGGAGTGAAAGTTGTTGTTGTAGGAGAACTCTGCAAGGGGTAGGTAGGAGTTTCAACTCCCACCGAAGTCAAAAACGTAGGCCCAAAACATATCCTCGAGGGTCTGTATGGTCCGCTCACTCTGACCGTCTGTTTACGGATGATAAACTGTACTGAAATGCAGCCGCGTGCCCAGTTCCTCATGAAAGTTCTGCCAGAAACGGGAGGTGAATCGAACATCCCGGTCTGAGACAATAGAGACCGGCACTCCATGGAGAGAAACGATCTTGCGGATATATACTTTGTCCAACTTCTCGGCCAATGAACTCTCCCGAATGGCCAGGAAATGGGCGCTTTTGATCAATTGACCCACAACGACCGATATAGCATCATATCCCTTCACCGTCCTCGACAACTTGGTGATAAAATCCATCATGATCTGCTCCCATTTCCACATGGGAACCTCCAGAGGCTACAACTTTCCATGCGTCCTCTGGTGTTTGGCCTAGACCATCCTGCAGGTCAAACACCTCTTGACGTACCAAGCGATCTCCCTCTTCATGCACGACCACCAGTAACTCAAACTCAGATCCCGGTACATCTTGGTAGCCCCCCGGGTGAATAGAGAAGCGAGACTTATGAGCCTCCTCCAGTACAATCTGTCTGACCCCACCAGACATCGGAACCCATACCCGACCACAACGGGTCAACAATCCCCGACTATCCTGCACAAATCGGGTGATCTCACCCCTGGTCCTCTCAAGTTTCCAGTTCTCCTATCGTATACCCTCGGCCTAAGCTTCCCTAATATAGCTCACAAGTGGAGAATCCACTGATATCCTCATACATGTCGCTGAAACAGAAGATCCAACCGACTTGCAGCTCAGGGCGTCCGCAACCACATTCGCTTTACCCGGATGGTAAAGGATATCACAGTCATAATCCTTGACTACGTCTAGCCACTTGTGCTGCCTCATGTTTAAGTTTGGCTGATTCATGATGTGTCTCATACTCTTGTGGTCTGTGTATATGGTACAGCGGACCCCGTAGAGATAATGTCTCCAAATCTTGAGAGCGAATACCACCGCTCCCAACTCCAGATCATGTGTGGGATATCTCGTCTCATGCCGATTCAACTACTGTGATGCATAGGCGATCACTCGTCCTCTCTGCATAAGGACTGCTCCCAATCCGGTAATCGACGCATCACAGAACACCACAAAATCCTCAACTCCCTCAGGGAGTGTCAAAATTGGCGCCTCGCAGAGTCGCTGTCGCAAAGTCTCAAATGTAGTCTGTTGCTCAAGGCCCCACCAGAAATCCACCCCCTTCCTCATCAGACGAGTGAGGGGTACTGCAATCTTGGAGAAATCATGTATGAATCTCCGGTAGTACCCTACCAATCCCAAAAAGCTCCTGATATCTTAGGGATATTTCAGAACCTCCCACTGCATAAACACCTCGATCTTGGCCGGATCGACCAAAATCCCCTCCTGGTTAACGATATGTCCAAGGAACTGAACCTCTCGTAACCAAAACTCGCACTTTGAGAACTTGGCATACAGCCGTTCTCGCCTCAAAACTCCCAATAGCTCATGGAGTTGCACCTCATGCTGCTCTTTGGTCTTGGAGTATACCAAGATGTCATCTATAAACACAATGATCGAGCGATCGAGCATCGGTATGCATACCCGATTCATCAGGTCCATAAATACTGCTAGTGCGTTGGTGAGCCCAAACGGCATCACCACCAACTCGTAATGTCCGTAACTAATCCGAAACGCCGTCTTCTCCACTTCCTCCTCACTAACCCTGACCTGATGGTATCCAGACCTCAGGTCTATCTTGGAGAACCAAGATGCTCCCTGCAACTGATCGAAAAGATCATCTATCCTAGGGAGTGGATAACGGTTCTTCACCGTTAACTTGTTCAACTCCCGGTAATCAATGCACATTCGGTGTGAGCCGTCCTTCTTCCTGACGAAGAGAATCGACGCTCCCCACGGAGAACTGCTCGGACGGATTAACTGCTTGCCCAACAGTTCCTGCAGTTGTAATGACAGCTCCTGCATATCGGGTGGTGCCAATCAGTACGACGCCTTGGCGATAGGGGCCGCACCTGACACTAGGTCGATCCTGAACTCGAGCTGCCTCTCCGGAGGCACTCCGGGTAACTCCTCCGGAAATACATCAACGAACTCTCTGACAACCGGAACATCCAAAACCGAAACCTGATCCCTGGCCCGTGTATCCACCGTATATGACAAATAACCCACACGCCCATGCTGAATATACTGCTGAGCCCTGGAAACTGAGCAAAACCATGAACCCAATATGGTGCCCTCGCGGTAGATAACCAGTTCTCCCCCACTTGGGGTTCGAACTACCACCCGCTGGCCCTCGCAGTCAATCATGGCACCGAAATGACTAATCCAGTCCATACCCACAATCACACACACATCCCCCATGGGAATCAGAATCAAGTGTATCGGGAAGGATACCCCAAAGATCTCCAGAACGCAACCCCGATAGACTGAAGAAGCAGAAATCCCGTGTTCGGTGGCGATAGAGACTCGCAACGGACACTCTAGCTCTCCTACAGGAAAACCCAACTCCCTACTGAACGATTGAGAGACAAATGACCGACTCGCCCCGGAGTCAAATAATACCAACGCAGGTAAGGAGTTCACTAAGAGCGTACCTAATCATAGGTACAAACATATAAGCGTAAAACAGATATAATTAATAAGATAAAGGATAGAAACATACCAGCCACCACGTCCGGTGCTGTCCTGGCCTCCACGGCTGTAAGCGAAAAGGCACGTCCCCGAGCCCTCGGAGGCTCTGCTCTACCCTGGCTCCCGTCAGTAATCCTCAGTGTATCCGGCCCTGGAGTCTGCGCCGGCGGGGCAGCGAACAATGGACAGTTGGTCTTCACGTGACCAACCTGGTCGCAGTGATAACAGATCCTCATATCCTGAACCGGGGCTGACTGGCGGCAATCCCTCGCAAAGTTCCCCTCCTTGCCGCATTTGCGGCACGCACTACTGGATCTACAAACTCCAGAATGACCCTTCCCACACTTCCCACAAGTGCGGTCGCGCTGGCCCCCAGACCTAGAATCGGCGGTCTTGGACCGCTTTGGCACAGGTTGTGACTGTGTCGGGGCCTGCCTCTGCTCTCGCAACTGTAACTCAATCTCAAGCTCACGCCGCCTAGCGGTCTCCTGTAATTCCAGTAGTGTATCACAACGCTAGGTAGCAACAAACTGTCGGATGTCGGTCTTGAGCATGCTCAGATAACGTGTCATTTGAGCCTACTCGGAAGCAAACTCCAGGAAAAACATCGCCCTCTCAGTGAACATACGGGTGATCTCCGTCACCGACTCCGTACCCTGTCTCAACTCCAAACACTCTTGTGCCAGCCGCTCCCGCTCAACCCGTGGAATGTAGCGAGCGCAGAACATCTCCCTGAACTGATCCCAAGTAACCACAACTCTCTGATCATAAGTATACGACTCTGTCGTTAACCTCCACCAGTCCTTTGCTCCGGACCTCAACAGGTTCAGAGCACACCTGACCTTCTGGTCAGTAGGAAATGAGCATGTGAAAAAGCATCCCTCAATGTCAGATAGCCACCTCATGGCTATGATCGGGTCCTGAATCCCATCAAAAGTCGGGGGCTTCGTGTTATCGAAGTCTCGGTACTGAAAAGCCCGGCTAGTCCCATCACCAGCGGCTGCTACAGCTGCAGAGGCTGCAGCGGCAGCCGTCTCAGCAATGGCTGTATAGCGCTCATCAAAATACTCGCCTATAGCGGTCTTGATAGACCCAAATATCTCCGACAACTGTGCCCGAAACAGTGTAGCAACCTCATCATGCAGGATCTCCCGAATCCTGGCATCCAACTCATCTGGCCTCATCTGACCAATAGTCTCGGGCATTGTTGGTCTACCCTGACTTCCATCTCCCGATCCCAATCCGGATCCGGTCACAAATCGCCTCGTAGTCACCATACTGAAAATATACCAGGAAGATATCAGATATTCCATATAACAACGGGGAACCAACTCCCAACAAATCCATAGGGGTTGTGACTTCCTTGCTACGCGTATGGGTCCTGTGCTTTCAGTAGTACGGGCCCATACTACCTTCCACACCTACCCATATTTTTCTCAAGTATCATCACAGCGCCCTAACAATATACATAAACATAGGCGAGCGCTCAATCCTCACTCCTAGAGGAAGACTAAATATCTCATAACTAGCCGACTGACCCCGCACAACTCATCCATGAAACTTCCACCAACCCTGCAGCACTCGTGTATGCTAGTCATACATAACGCTGGACCCTATAGACATCCAAATATTTGATCCTACCCTAAGCCCTTCATCAAAAAAGAATAGGAAATAAGGTCAAACCAAACATTCTCAGGATATAAAATCTTAATTATGTACAACTATGATGCATACACTAAGCAACTACAGTACTGATGTCAATTTTATATAAGGAAAACACTAGGCTATCAGGCATCATATAATCAGACAATTCTATCATGCAATTCCTGAAAATCCCTAGCCTATCACTAGCATGCTATTCTAACATATCACAATATCAAATATCCGTATGGTATTTTGGGGTCTACTTACTAGCTCCGACTGATCGTACACTCTACATCCTCCTTTAATATTTTGAAAACCATTTGAAAATCATTTAGAAAATCTTTTCCTTAGTTTGAGACTGGATTCACACGAGTGTTCCTCCAATCCACTCAAACTAAGGCTCTGATACCAACTTGTAACATCCATAAGATTCATGAAAATTTAAAACGTTTTCAAGCATTCAAAAACCATTATTTATTACAAAGTGTTTTCAAAATAGTTTCATATCAGAGTATCCCAGAAATCAAAATCATAAAATGTGAGGAGCTGCACGATCAAGCCTTCGCCTTCCTGCGATCATCCGAAGTACCTGAAACAAAATCCAAAAAAGTAAGCCTGAAGCTTAGTGAGTTCCCCCAAAATATCAACGCCATACAAACCATAACAATATCATAACAAACAGCATGCATATAGAGTCTGCAGTATGACTGGACCGCCCTCACCGGACCTTCAGTCTATCTGGCCCACTCTCAGAACCTTCAGCATGACTGGTCCGCCCTACCGGGTCTTCAGCCTGTCTAGACCGTTCTTCGGGCCTTTGGCCTGACTGGTATGCCCCATTGGGCCTGCAGTCTATCCGGGCTGCCCTGAGTATGTTGGCCTATAGCAAAAGGCAGGAGCGCCTCAACCCATCCCAAACATACAATCAACACATAGATAACAAATGCTAGCATGTACAAACAG
Source organism: Lactuca virosa (assembly GCF_052849685.1). Taxonomy (NCBI): domain Eukaryota; kingdom Viridiplantae; phylum Streptophyta; class Magnoliopsida; order Asterales; family Asteraceae; genus Lactuca; species Lactuca virosa. The sequence continues at coordinate 338,692,540 of NC_136430.1, forward strand.
TCAGACCGATCTAACAGATCACTAATCATAGCATCATCCTATATACCAGGATACCGACCTAACAGGTCACATAGCATCATCCTATATACCAGGATACTGATCTAACAGGTCACTAAACATAACATCATCCTATATACCAGGATACAGATCTAACAGATCACTAAGCATATCATCATGCGATAAACAGGATAACAATCCAAAAGGGTCGTCATTGGTACCTTCGATCATGTTAGTATAGTGAGGTAAACTCACCACACAAGTAGCACTGGATGATAATGTCCAACTCCCAAACACAGCTCCAAACTCAATCACGTACAATCATCATAGGACCAATTCTATCAAGACCCAAATTACCAAAGCACCCTCAGAAGTCAAACTTGGTCAACCTTTGGTCAAAGTCAAAGTCAACGGTCAAGGTCAACAGTCCATGTTGACCCAACTCGTCGAGTTCATCTACTGACTCATCAAGTTCCTTCAGAACTCAGAAACCAAAAACTCGAGTCAACTCGTCGAGTTATCAAACAACTCGTCGAGTCCATACGGTGTCCAGAAGATCATGAAAACCCTAACCAACTCGTCGAGTTGGCTATGCAACTCGTCGAGTTCCTTCAGCCCTTTTCTCATTCAGACGCTTTTAAGCAAAACCAAGGCTCCAAACTGTAGATCTAGCCTCATAGGGTGTAGTTACCACGTAAAGTTGCCAACTTTACATGCATGCAAGGCTTCAAGAGGCTAAAACACCCAAAACTAGTCTTAGGAAGTGGTTTAGGGATTGGAGAAGGGCCAAAGCTTGATAAAGTCGAGAACTTTATGTCCATGAGGGCCTAGAGGAGTCCAGATCTGAACTCCTCACTTCAAACCGTGCTCAATACCATAAATGCCTCAAGAATAAGCTAGAAATGACCCTAAACTCTTGAATGGAGATATCTAACAAGAAAATGATCAAGGTAATGAATTTTTACCTTTAAATGAATGCCAAAACGAAGTAGATGTTGGATCTACAAGCTCCTTCTCGTTCCAAGCTTCTCAATCTTCAAGTCTCTTCAAAAAATGCACCAAAAACACACTTCTTAGCCTCACACACACTCAAAATAGGAAGTTAGCTCGATTTGGGTTTGTTTCTGGACGTGAAGGTGGTAAGAGAGGCTGGAGGGAGGACTTAGGGTCCTTTAAATAGGGTGCAAACCCTAAAAATTAGGGTTTTCAAGCACAACCTTAACTCGTCGAGTTGGGTCCTCCAACTCATCGAGTAGGTCCTAAAGTTCACGTGGCCTGATCAGTTTCTACACGACGAGTTGGGGCAGCCAACTCGTCGAGTAGGTCTAAAAAAAGAATATAAAGCTTTAAATTTTATACCTGGGAGTCGGTATGTTACAAATATGGCCGGATCGCGTGAGGCCCTGGGCAAGTTAACTTGCGAGCCTGTTGGTGCCAGTCAGGATCCTGGTGGTGGTGATCAATCTGCAGCTTTGATTTATTTAGTTAAATATAACTTTAATATTTTGATTATATAAGAGAATATTTCTCTTTTTGTGGGGTTGATGGGAAACCCCTTTTTTACTTTATGCACTTTGGTAGTTGATGTTTATATCTTTTTTTCTTGCGTGGTTGATTTGTGAGGTTGTAGCAATAGGACTTCTGAGGATCCTTACATAATCAAGATCCTAAAAATTTCAAGTCTTACAAGAACTCTTTAAGATCTGAATAACCTGAAAATAGCTAGTCATCAATTTAGGATCTTAATATATTTAAGTTCTTTTAGGATAACAAACCTTCAAACATTACGTAGGAAAAAATAATTTTAAAGGATGCATAGAACCTGGTGCTCTTTTAGGGTTCATAACTTGAACTTGTGATTCCTTTAGTAAGATCCTTAGGAGTTAAGTGGGAATAATCCCAAATTAGAATACAACTAGGAAGGATCCCTATTTGTAACATGACAATGCTACAAGCCTTGGACATTTCTTAGGGAAAGTCCTAACTTTTGAAAACATGATAATGTTTATGGTCCTCAACAAATCATTGGGGAAAATACCAACTTAAGATAACACATTAGTGTTACAAGCTTTAGCAAATTACTGGGGAAAATCCCAACTTAAGATAACACGTTAGTTTCATAAACCTTAGCCAATTACTGGGGAGAACCCTAACTTAATATAACACGTTACTGTCATAAACCTTAGCAAATTAATGGGGAAAATCCCAACTTAAGATAACACATTAGGGTTATAAACCTTAGGTTTAAACGTTAGGATCTTAACATACGTTTAGAAATAAAAGAGTTTCCAAGTCACTTCAGTGTGAAATGACCCCCTTATTCACGTCCCATAGTAAGATTATGTGCATCCAAGCGAGGTGTAGAAACCTTAACGTGTGTAAAATAGGTAATTAACTCTTTAAACCTTAGAGGGGATTAAGTACCCTTAATCGTAGGAGAGATGATAAGTCTCTATTTGTAGTTATTAGGATACTCGCGTGTTGCAATCGTCAAGATCATAGAATGATCTAGTTATTGGGATCCTTGAGTTCTAGGATCCTTGAATGTCAGGATCCTTGTGTGTCAGGATCCATGAGTTCTTGCGTGCAACAAACGTTAGCTTGGAGTGGGTGTTAGCTTGGCTAATGCCCTTCCGATTCTTAAGTTAGTAATGGTTTTTAGAATATTAAATTGAAGAATTAGATAAAAGTAGAGGGTAAAGATATTGTACCTTGAATTCATAAAAAGTGATTTATGCAACTTACATGAAATATGCTTTCAGGTGAATGGCACTCCAGGATCACGGTAAGACATTCCCTACAAGCATAACTAGCCAATATGCCCATTTTCCAGCTTTTGAATCAATGAGATATGGTCCTTCCAATTTAAGCGCCAATTTGCCTCCATTGGGATCCTTGGTTGTACCGTCCCGAAAATCCAAGGTAAATTTTTGCATTTTTAAAAGAATAAATCATACGAACGAGTTTTTCCAAAACTGATCAAATTGAATATATAATTTAAACATAAAAGTAATATCATTAATTGCCAATGCGGAAAACTCTAGGGGATGTTGTGCAGTCATGTCGGGCCCTTCCCTTTCAAACCGAAAGTACTTGAAACCATAAATATGAAATCGTAAGCACAAAGCATACCAAAACATACAAGTGTCATGGGCTACCCCTGTGGTCTTTCCTTGTGATGTCGAAGGCCAAATCCCGGTCATACATACAAGTGTCAGGTTCCAGATCCTGACACTTGTAAAGCCAAATTCTTTGACTTTCTCATCAAAGCAAAGATTCCATCTGCGAGGTGCCTGTTTTAATCCATAAATGGATTTTTCGAGCTTACACACTCTACTGGGGTACTCTGTACCGACAAAACGCCCTGGCTGAACCATGTAAACATCTTCAGCCAACTTTCCATTAAGGAAAGCGGTTTTGACATCCATTTGCCATATTTCATAATCATGAAATGCAGCAATGGCTAACAGAACCCTAATAGACTTAATCTTGGCCACTGGTGAAAAGGTCCCATCATAATCAACTCCCGGAGTTTGAGAATAACCCTTTGCAACCAGTCGTGCCTTATAAGTGTGTACATTACCATCCATGTCGGTCTTCTTCTTGAAGATCCATTTGCACCCAACTATCTTACGATCAGGTACATTGTCAACCAAGTTCTAAACTTGATTGTCATACATGGACTGTATCTCGCTATCCATAGCCTCTTTCCATTTAGCAGCCTCAGGGCCTGCCATGGCTTCCGTGTAGCTGTTAGGCTCATCCAGATTTACCAGTGTGTTATCACTGATAAGTGTCTCACCTTCTGCAGTAATATGAAAACCATAATAATGCTCAAGTGCATTCCTAACTCTGGTGGAACGCCTCAGAGGTATAGATTCTTTAGTCGGCTCAACAGGAGTTTCCTCCTCAGGTTGAGGGCTAGGGTTTGAGGTTCCTTCACCACTTGACTCTTGAATTTCCTCAAGGTAAATTTTCCTCCCACTGTCTCCTTGGCTCATGAATTCTCTCTCTCGAAAGAATCCTCTTCTTGCTACAAAGACCACATTATCATTGGGTCTGTAGAAGATGTAACCAAAGGATTTCTGTGGGTAGCTGATGAAAATACACCTTTCGCTTCGGGGTTCGAGCTTATCGTGAGTCTCGCGTCTCACGAAAGCCTCGCAACCCCAAATCTTGATGTGGTCTAGATTGGGAATTTTTCCAGTCCACACCTCGTGAGGTGTTTTGGCAACCTTCTTTGTAGGGACTAGATTAAGGATATGGGCGGTAGTCTCTAAGGCATACCCCCAAAATGAGATTGGTAGCGAAGCTCGACTCATCATGGAACGAACCATGTCCAACAAGGTTCGATTGCGCCTCTCAGCTACACCATTCAACTGTGGTGTCCTAGGAGGTGTCAATTGTGAGACAATCCCACATTCCTTAAGATAGTCAAGGAACTCAGTACTAAGATACTCACCACCACGATCGGATCGAAGCATCTTAATGTTCCTGCCCAACTGATTCTCCACTTCTTGCTTAAACTCTTTGAATTTCTCAAAGGTTTCTGACTTATGCTTGATTAGGTAGACATATCCATATCTACAAAAATCATCAGTAAAAGTCACATAGAACCGATTAGCATCTCTTGTGGCAGTTCTGAAGGGTCCACACACATCCGTGTGTATGAGGTCCAACAAACCTTCACCCCTAGCACAAGTGCCAGTAAAAGGTGACTTTGTCATTTTACCAAGCAAACAAGATTCACAACTATCATCTGACTTTAGGTCAAATGACTCCAAGACTCCATCCTTTTGGAGTTGGCCTATGCGTTTCTTGCTTACATGTCCAAGACGACAATGCCATAAGGATGTTTTATCTAAGCTAGTAGAAGAGTTAATACACAATACATTATTTCCTAGACTATCTACAACAGATACAGTTTCATACACGCCATCACAAGGTAATGCTTTAAAATAAAGAACATTATTAAAGAAAGCATCAATACTACCATTATTATTATCAAAATAAAAGGTAAAACCTTGTTTATACAATGCATGAAAGGAAATAACATTTCTTGCCATTTCTGGCGAATAAGAACATTTATTCAAATCTAATGTAAACCCACTATTTAGCACTAAGGAATAAACTCCTATCTTGGTGACAGGTGAAGCTTTCCTGTTTCCCATGATCAAGTTTATCTTTCCCTGCTCCACATTCTCACTTCCTTTTAGTCCCTGCAAATCACAACATATGTGAATACCACAACCTGTATCAAGGACCCAAGACTTAGAATGAGGTGAGTTATTAGACAATATAGTGTATATACCTGCATGGTTGGGTTTTACTTTCCCATCCTTCAAATCTTGCTGGTACTTTGGGCAGTTTCGCTTCCAGTGCGACTTTTCATGGCAATAGAAGCATTCAGCCTCATTAGGGTTAGCAGAAGGAGTGACAAAACCTTTCTTGGTTTTGCTTGAAGAGGAGCCTTCAAGGGTCTTACCCTTGGTCCCCTTAGAAGGGTTCTTTCTCTTCTTCCCTTTGCCATGCCCGATTGCCAAGACATTGGTCGCAGTTGGAGTAGGAGTAGGAGTAGTAACAACCGACTTACCCTTTAGACCACTTTCGGCGGTCTTCAAGAGTCCTTGAAGTTTGCTGAGGGTGACTTCTTTCTTGTTCATGTGATATGTCATGCGGAATTGATCATAACACGATGGCAAGGAGTGCAAAATGATGTCTATTGCTAACTCCTCAGGGAAGTTCACATTCAGCTTCAGTAAACGGTCCACATACCTTTGCATTTTCTGCATGTGGCCCGTGATGGGTTCACCATCCTTCATTCGGGTTGTTATCATGGAGGAGATTATTTCATATTGCTCTTGACGAGCACTTTGATGGTAGCGGTCCATCAAGTCCTGGTGCATCTTAAAAGGATAATAGTCCTCATAGGACTTTTGGAGCTCGGCTGTCATGGTGGCCATCATGATGCATGCCACTTTTGTAGCATCTCTTTCATGTACCTCATATTCAGCAAGCTCTTCAGGAGTAGCAGTTGGCTCGGGTATCTTGAGCTCCTTGTCGAGAACATATTCTTTGTTCTCATACCGAGTGACCATCCTGATGTTTCTGATCCAATCTGTAAAGTTGGACCCATCAAAGATGACTCTCCCACAAAGATTCATGAGAGAGAAGGAGCTAGTAGGGTTTGAGCCAGAAGCATTGTTATTGGAAGACATCTGAAAAGAAGAGGGAATATATTAGATTAGATATAGAGATAGTCCTTAACAAAACACCCAAATGTAATATTAAGGCTAGGACCCAACACAATATTTTATAACTTAGAAGAGGGATGCCGTAATCTAAGCTATAAGATATTTGAAGGTAGGTGAATGACGATTCACCAATTTCCACCATGAAAAACGAAATATTTAATTAGGTTTTAATTGGTTTAGAAACTCCTAGATTCTTTGAGATTCATTGAACTTTCTTCAATGACATGTTTCAATCTCGAGTGTGCCCTTCAAGTTTTGTGACTGGGATGCCGAGGATCACAAAACAAGGTGTGAAGTAACCATGCAAATTACTTGGTACCCTTAATGTATTACCCCTCAATCGATGTGCCGGTTAACCACACACGCTCCAACGATACTATGATAAACATTAAGTCACCTTTTACCTACCTTGTTAAGTTCAAGTTAGTGTGCCGGTTAACCACACACGCTCCACTAACGACTTAAACAAAGTGTAAAATGTAATTTCATGGATTAGCACCTTATTCACATTTTCCTAAAATAACTAAGATTGGGAATTCAATAAAGTTTAGTTACTTTAGTATTATCATTATACTTTTAATGAGAATTTATAAGTCCTTGTCCTACCCGTTCGGTTAACGACCCTACACCGATCAAGGAAGCGGTGGGTGAGAGTGGACACCCATTAAGTTGCCATTTTATAGGCAACAACCTTATACCTCCTTATAGACCGGCTTCGTGAATGAGGCGTACTAGCGGTAAGACGACTTGATCTTATACATATATAAATATTATTAAACTTATAATATTATAAAGTATAAGGGTTGAATTTTAACTTTTAAAATTCTAGGGGTTGGAACTAAAGTTTTTAATATGACTTTACATGTTCCAAAACTTGAGGGCAAGTTTTGTAAACTTTCAAAACTTTTCATTTCTCATAACTTATGAGTTAATGGTTATTAAAAATGAAGACTCTTCATTTTTTTTGTAACCTATGTGTTCTTTTAATGGTTATTTATAAATGTGACTTTTGGTTATCCATAACTTAAGAACTAGTTATGGACTCCATTAAAACACATAAAGATCAAGAATTAATCTAATCAATTATTAGCACATAATTTCTATGATCTTCTAAACTCATATGTTTATGAATGTTCATATCAAAAATTTCAAGAATCGTAAGTACATATACAAAAAAACTTGAAATTTTGATACGAGCTTTTGAACAAAACTTCGATTTTCAAGTTTTTTTTTTTTTTTTGCATCAAGTATCAAATAAACAAACCAGGCTCTGATACCACTGATGGGTTTTCAGCATTCTAACACTCCTATGGTGTACATGCAACCCTAGAAACCTTGGATCTATGTTTGACTAAGATACATGCAAATAATTATTTTTCCAAGGTTCTTATCCTAACTAGCATGGCATGGGGTACTTGAATCAAATAAAGCTAGTAGAATTACTTACCTTGTAGTTGTAGTTGATTGCTTGGAGTTTTGAGAGCCTAGCACCAATAACGTGGATGCCTCAAATGGAAGTCACAAATCACCACAAACTTGGAAACTTGAGAGAATAGTCACAACCTTCTTGAAATCGGCCCTCTTAGTTTACTCACATCAACTCGTGTAATTTCAAGAACCAAAGCCTCCTTTATATAGTGTGGTGGATTAGGGTTACATCCATGTAAACCCTAATACCCATGTCTTTTCATTTCCATGAGATCCATGGGTTAAAGCTCCATGGAGTATCCATGGACTTTCCATGCAAGCCTAGCCCGTTCCAAATAAGCATTAGCCCACACTATATAAATACAAGAGCCCATATTTAATTAGTCATACTTTTGATCTCTAAATTAATTCTAAATTAATTATAGATCAATACTAATTAAATAATATGATTTTATATTAATATATTAGAACTTATAATATATTAATAAATCATAACTTATACTATTCTCAAAAGATTATCCATAAATTGTTCGGGTGAAGTGCAACCCAAATGGACCATGTCGGGTCGGGTCAAGTACATACCAAATATAGTTATGGACTTAGACACTGTATCCAACAGTCTCCCATTTGGATGAGTCTAATAACTATAGTTGCAAGTATGACTTCAGGAACCGATCAGCAATCGTAGCTCTTAAAACTTTGTTGAACTATGAAGCACCATTTTAGATAAGTGATCATATAATCCTCTGTTCTAGATATCAGCCGGACAAATACATGGAACATGGTCTTGCTTATTGTCCAGCATTTGTTTCCCGATTTCTGATTTGTTTGACATAGAACTTAACTGAACACATCAATTTAGTTCTGACCGGGCCCGGTACATAGGTCAAAACAAAATCATCGAGGGGCCCAGATATCGCTTCTAATCCTAGAAGGAACAGATAAACTTCGACTCATATGTTTGCTCTACTACTTGTTGAACTACACACAAAGGCACGGTTTATAACATCGAGTTACCAATGCGTTTTCGTGCAATCAATGCATAACCAACTCATAGGCAACAAATCATATCTCTAGGTTTGAAGACTTATATGATATTACCGTCTCACGATCACTCGAGATAAATTCCATGAAGTGATACAAGTGAGCGTGGGTTGAATCCAATACTCAGAACTTATGAGCACTCATGAGTGTTGTAGCCCCGCTTTGTCTAACATCTTAGACCTCTACAAGCCAACCCATGACAGTCTTGATTCATATCTACTTCCAACATATGACCGACTGTGGAGAGTTTGAATAATATGATATAAACCATAACATAATTATTCTGGAAGTCAAAACATGCAAAAAGAAATAATAGTAAACGATTGACAAGAGATAGCAACACTTTACTCATAAATAACAGCTTTTATTTATCATCAAATGTCAATTACATTTTACAAATTTCAAGATTATCTAACTACTAAAACTAATATCATCCTTCAGCCCTATGCTCCGAGCATGCTGGAGATGCTTAGCCCGAGTCAGTCCCTTCGTGAGGGGATCTGCTGGGTTCTCATCCGATGATACCCTCTTTGCCACGATGATTCCTTCTTCTATTCGATGTCTGATGAAGTGATATTTTCTGTCAATGTGTCTGGATCTCCCATGATCTCTTGGTTCCTTGGCTAAGGCAACCGCACTATTGCTGTCACAGAAAATCTCCATTGGCTCCTTTATAGCTGGTACAACTCCAAGGTCTCCGATGAAGTTCTTTAGCCATATAGCCTCCTTTGCTTCCTCGCTTGCTGCTATATACTCTGATTCACAAGTGGAATCAGCCACTGTCTCCTGCTTGGAACTTTTCCAAGTAATTGCCCCTCCGTTTAGAGTAAAGACCCAGCCCGACTGAGAGCGGAAATTATCCTTGTCAGTCTGAAAGCTAGCATCACTGTACCCTACAACTCTCAAGTCCTCACTGCCACCGAGGGTAAGGACCCAGTCCTTAGTCCTCCGTAGGTACTTGAGGATATTCTTTACCGCAGTCCAGTGTGCCTTGCCAGGGTTCCCCTGATACCTGCTAACCATGCTCAAAGCAAAGGCTACATCAGGTCGAGTACACGTCATAGCATACATGATCGATCCTACAGCTGAAGCATAAGGTATTCGACTCATTTCTGCTATCTCAGCCTCAGTACTAGGGCTTTGTGTCTTACTCAATCTGGCGTTACTCTGGATGGGTAACTCTCCTTTCTTGGAGTTATGCATGTTGAACCTTTTCAACACTTTGTCCACATAGGTGCTTTGACTAAGTCCAATTACTCTTTTACTCCTGTTTCTCAAAATCCTTATCCCTAGGATATAGGCAGCTTCTCCAAGGTCCTTCATAGCGAAACACTTCCCAAGCCAGGACTTTACTTCCTGCAGGGTTGGGATGTCATTTCCTATGAGTAGTATGTCATCCACATACAGTACCAAAAAGCTGACTATACTCCCACTAGCCTTGATATAGACACAAGATTCATCTTCACTCCATGAAAAGCCAAATTCTTTGACTTTCTCATCAAAGCAAAGATTCCATCTGCGAGGTGCCTGTTTTAATCCATAAATGGATTTCTCGAGCTTACACACTCTACTGGGGTACTCTGTACTGACAAAACGCCCTGGCTGAACCATGTAAACATCTTCAGCCAACTTTCTATTAAGGAAAGCGGTTTTGACATCCATTTGCCATATTTCATAATCATGAAATGCAGCAATGGCTAACAGAACCCTAATAGACTTAATCTTGGCCACTGGTGAAAAGGTCCCATCATAATCAACTCCCGGAGTTTGAGAATAACCCTTTGCAACCAGTCGTGCCTTATAAGTGTGTACATTACCATCCATGTCGGCCTTCTTCTTGAAGATCCATTTGCACCCAACTATCTTACGATCAGGTACATTGTCAACCAAGTTCCAAACTTGATTGTCATACATGGACTGTATCTCGCTATCCATAGCCTCTTTCCATTTAGCAGCCTCAGGGCCTGCCATGGCTTCCGTGTAGCTGTTAGGCTCATCCAGATTTACCAGTGTGATATCACTGATAAGTGTCTCACCTTCTGCAGTAATATGAAAACCATAATAATGCTCAGGTGCATTCCTAACTCTGGTGGAACGCCTCAGAGGTATAGATTCTTCAGTCGGCTCAACAGGAGTTTCCTCCTCAGGTTGAGGGCTAGGGTTTGAGGTTCCTTCACCACTTGACTCTTGAATTTCCTCAAGGTCAATTTGCCTCCCACTGTCTCCTTGGCTCATGAATTCTCTCTCTCGAAAGAATCCTCTTCTTGCTACAAAGACCACAGTAACACTGGGTCTGTAGAAGATGTAACCAAAGGATTTCTGTGGGTAGCCGATGAAAATACACCTTTCACTTCGGGGTTCGAGCTTATCGTGAGTCCCGCGTCTCACGAAAGCCTCGCAACCCCAAATCTTTATGTGGTCTAGATTGGGAATTTTTCCAGTCCACACCTCGTGAGGTGTTTTGGCAACCTTCTTTGTAGGGACTAGATTAAGGATATGGGCGGCAGTCTCTAAGGCATACCCCCAAAATGAGATTGGTAGCGAAGCTCGACTCATCGTGGAACGAACCATGTCCAACAAGGTCCGATTGCGCCTCTCAGCTACACCATTCAACTGTGGTGTCCTAGGAGGTGTCAATTGTGAGACAATCCCACATTCCTTAAGATAGTCAAGGAACTCAGTACTAAGATACTCACTACCACGATCGGATCGAAGCATCTTAATGTTCCTGCCCAACTGATTCTCCACTTCTTGCTTAAACTCTTTGAATTTCTCAAAGGTTTCTGACTTATGCTTGATTAGGTAGACATATCCATATCTACAAAAATCATCAGTAAAAGTCACATAGAACCGATTAGCATCTCTTGTGGCAGTTCTGAAGGGTCCACACACATCCGTGTGTATGAGGTCCAACAAACCTTCACCCCTAGCACAAGTGCCAGTAAAAGGTGACTTTGTCATTTTACCAAGCAAACAAGATTCACAACTATCATCTGACTTTAGGTCAAATGACTCCAAGACTCCATCCTTTTGGAGTTGGCCTATGCGTTTCTTGCTTACATGTCCAAGACGACAATGCCATAAGGATGTTTTATCTAAGCTAGTGGAAGAGTTAATACACAATACATTATTTCCTAGACTATCTACAACAGATACAGTTTCATACACGCCATCACAAGGTAATGCTTTAAAATAAAGAACATTATTAAAGAAAGCATCAATACTACCATTATTATTATCAAAATAAAAGGTAAAACCTTGTTTATACAATGCATGAAAGGAAATAACATTTCTCGCCATTTCTGGCGAATAATAACATTTATTCAAATCTAATGTAAACCCACTATTTAGCACTAAGGAATAAACTCCTATCTTGGTGACAGGTGAAGCTTTCATGTTTCCCATGATCAAGTTTATCTTTCCCTGCTCCACATTCTCACTTCCTTTTAGTCCCTGCAAATCACTGTTGGATTAGATGTCTAAGCCCATAACTATTATTGGTATGTACTTGACCCGAGAGTAGCATGGTCCATTTGGGTTGCATATCATCAGGACAATTTGTTAGGATGGACTTTTGAGAGAAGGTTAGTTATGGTTTATTAATATATTATAAGTTATAATATATTAATATGAAATCATATGTTTTAATTAGTATCGATCAAGAATTAATTTGGAATTAATTTAGTGATCAAAAGAGACTAATTAAATCTATGGGGACTAATTATGATAATTAGTTATATTTATATGTGTTGGGCTTATGATCCATGTTGGACCAAGTTTATGTATGGATACATAAAGAGTTGGGCCACATGAACCATGGATCATAAAACCCATGGGTATGGATTATGGGTTATACCCATGACCCTTGGAATCCTACATATAAATAGGTTACTCCATAGCCAAAATCACCACTTCTTTTCTTAGAGAAATATGGAGGTGTTTTGGTGCATGGAATTCTCTATCAAGAGCCACCTTTATCCTAGGTGTGTTGTGATTCCATTTGAGGCATTGCATACTATTGGTGCTAAGCTCTTAAGGCCAAATACATCAAGACTTCAAGCCACATAAAAGGTATGTTTCCCTAACTAGTATATTATATGGTTTATGTCAAATGCATGCTACTTATAGGTTTAATGCCTTGGAAACCATTTGCATGTATAATAGAGAAAACATAGATCCAAGGTTTATAGGGTTGCATGTACACCATAGGAGTGTTAGAATGTTCAAAACCCAACAGTGGTATCAGAGCCATGGGTTGTTTTCTATTATATTTGATGCAAATGTATTTTTTTTCAAGTTGAAGGAAAAAAAAAGAAAAAAAATATGAAGTTTGTCAAATTTTATGATAATTACTTGATTTTATGAAAAACTAATTATTTATAAAATTTGAGTCACTTTACTAAAAGAGTTGAATTAGGTCAATTTATTAAAAGATAGAATGATATGATTATTTTATTTGTTTTAAAAGTTTGATCTAAATGGTTTTAAGGAGTTACAAATTTTGTCATAAAATTTTGGAACGCAAAAGTTTTTTTTTTAAAGTTATGATCTTAAGAGTTTTGAAACTTCCATAAGTTATGGATGTGAAATGTCTCATTTATTAACTCTTTAGGTTATGAATTCCAAGAGTCTTCAAAGGATAATTGCCAAAGTTTCAAGATTTGTATTAGTTTATATGATTATCTAATTCCTTGAAAATTGTTGATGTGAATTATCTTTACTTATGAGTTTAATCTAGATCATAGAAAAAATTATTTGATTATTGTGTTAATTGGAATATTTGATCTTAATGGTTTTTATGAACTCCATAACTTGTCCTCAAGTTATGGAAAGTGAAGAGTTTTTCTTTTTAAAGTGTCATTAAGTCTCATAGGTTATGAAAATAGAAGAGTCACTATTTTTAATGTCATCATTAAATGATTTAATGTCTTCCATAACTTGTCCTCAAGTTATGGAACTTGAATTTTTGTTTTTTCATTAAACCTTAATTAAACTCATAAGTTATGAAAAATCCAAGAGTTTTGAAAGGTTTCAAAACTTGTCCTCAAGTTTTGGAATTTGTAAAGTTACCCCCCATGTATACTTTAATTCCAAACTAGACCTTAGAATTTTAAAAGTTTAAAATTCAATCCTTATACTATTATTATAATTTTAATTATATAGATATGTATAAGATAAAGTCGTCTTACCATTAGTAGGCCTCATTCACGAAGCCGGTCTATAAGGGGGGTATAAGGTTACTGCCTATAAAATGGCAGTTTAATGGGTGTCCACTCTCACTCACCGCTTCCTTGACCGGTGGAGGGTCGTTAGCCGAACAGGTAGGACAAGGACTATAATTCTCCCTTCATTATAAGTATAATGATAAATACTAAGTAACTAAACACTTATAAATTCCCAATCTTAGTTACTTAGGAAAATGTGAATAAGGTGCTAATCCATGAAATTACACTTTGCACTTTGTTTAAGCTGTTAGTGGAGCGTGTGTGGTTAACCGGCACACTAACCTGGACTTAACAAGGTAGGCAAAGGGTAACTTAATGTTTATCATAGTATTGTTGGAGCGTGTGTGGTTAACCGGCACATCGATTGAGGGGTAAATATTAAGGGTACCCAGTATATTTGCATGGTTACTTCACACCTTGTTTTGTGATCCTCGGCATCCCAGTCACAAAACCTGAAGGGCACACTCAAGATTGAAACATGCCATTGAAAAGTTCAATGAATCTCAAAAGAATCTAGGAGTTTCAAAACCAATTAAAACCTAATAATACATTTCGTTTATCTTGGTGGAAATTGGTGAATCGTCATTCACCTACCTTCAAATATTTTATAGCTTGGATTACGGCATCCCTCTTCCAAGTTATAAAATACTTTGTTGGGTCCTAGCCTTAATATATCATATTGGGTATTATATTAAGGACTTAAATCAACTTTACGTGAATTTCTCCCATTGTTGATGTCTGGTTTAGACAACAATGATCTTCCCAAACCAAGCTTTCCTAATGAATATGACTTCCCGAGTTTGGCTCATGGAAGTCATACTTCTCTTCCTCCACCTCCTCCAATTATTCTCCCTAACCCACAAGTTCAAGGTCACTCAAGCCCTAATGGCAAGCAAGGTCTATGTGTGATCACATCTTAGAGATGAAGTCACATATTGACAAGCCGGGAGAGTTGGGTGTCAAAGTCTTGAGAAAGTTGGATGTTCAATCACTTTCTAAGTCACATAGTGAGTTCCTTTGGGACTACTATGAAACAGACTATGACATGAACCTTAATGATCATATCTATTTGCTTGGTGCTTCTGAATCAGCAATGATTTGGAACGATAGTAAAGCAAATTTGATTAGAAGATCAACTTCCAAAAAAATTTATGGACAGTGACAATGGTGACACTGGAAATCCAGAAAAAGCATTCTCTTCCCAATGGAAAGGGATTGGCCATAGTCAACCCGGTTGACCAAATGGTAAAGAGAAAGGCTAAGTCTGAGATAGTGCCATTACCAATGGGTCCATATGTTTATTTTGCCAAAGGAAGGGGCGTTGATTGCAAAGCTGCCAAATTTACCTAAGGATGTTAAAGTCAATAAGTTTGACTCTACATCAGGTAGAGCCCATTATCTAACTCTGTTAAGTTCTATTCTGAGATCCTCATTACATGATGTGACTGGGTCACATGTTGATGTTTTAAGAATCAAAGAATAGAGAGAAATCTTAAAGGAAGTATATGCTGATTCTGATCGCGAAGGTGGATTTCGATCGCATCAGAATTTTGAGCAGTTGCTTAAGAAGTTATGATATATTGCTAAGGAATAGATAACAACAATTTTCCATGTGGATTGTAAGGATAAGTTTTTCCGCAAAGTTTTAAAATAAAAGAAAATTGTTTAATTTTATTTATTTGAAGTATCCTTACAATGGCATTTGTGGAAAATTGTTGCTTATATGATTCCACTAACAGCAATATTGGAAAATGGATTTGATTCTTTCATTTGTGGTAGTGTCTAAATTTACCAAATCAGGAAAGTTCCTCATCACCCAAGTTTCAATTGGACCGAAACTTGGAATCATGCAAGTTGAATAGTATGATGAATGAGAACTTTCAAGCATTGGAAAATCAAGACTAATTACTTGTTCACATGGATGTGTGAGTCAAGTGAAGGACTAAAGGGATCGAGTACACATTCTTGTGCACTGGTCATGTCCACCACAAAGCCCGTTAAGACTATTTGATTTACTAAAGTTTAGTAAATATGGTTATACTTACAAGTTTAAGTATAATTCTGAAACATTGGAAAAGTCTCAATGTATGGCAGAACGAATGGGAAGAATCAAATTAGGCAGAAAGATAAAAGTTTCTCAAATCTGAAAAGATGGGAGAGTACTTTAGTATCATGTTTGTGATCATCTTAATGATTTAGAAATCATATCACAGTTAGTCCTCTAAAGGTCATCTTAGTGCATTCTTATGACGAAGAAGAGGAGTCATGAATTGTTGAAATGGTTAGATCAGGAAGATGAGTCATACTTCGTTCCAAAACAATTCTTAGAGTCATACTCCAAGATTGTAACTTGAGTGACATATCTTAAAGAAAGGTTTAAAACACTTGTCAAATGTAAGAGTAAAAGTGTCCTACTCTTGTACATTTGAAATTGGTAAGTTGTGATGTTTTGGATAAAACAAAGACCAACTAAGGCCAATTGTGTGAAGTGTTTGTCTTGATAAAGAATCTGCACTATCTCTTGAATATTTGGCAAGATAGTCTTATATGTCAAGAGGATAGTGGGAGTCTTAAAGATCCTAAAAAGAATTTCAAGAACTAATCAAGAATAAAACCTGAGGTTCTTCACTAGCACACGACTTGAGGTTTATAACCTATCGTGTTGACATATTCTGTGCCCATTCCAGTTAAAGTTGGCTTTGCATAGGAGTTCTGAAAGTTCTCAATTGGTTGCATAACAACTTGGAAGCAATGGCAGGCCCTGTACTGCCAGGTGGCAAGAAGTTAAGATTGCATAAGCTCAGTCCATATGAGTTTGGATTTGTCATTATCCTTGTCTTGTGATGGTTTTGACGATTCACATGGATAAGAACACATACACCATAAAATCTAAGGGTCATAAGGTTTCTCTCCGATTCATGAAAATGATGGTGAGGAAACACTTCCACCAAGTAGATTTGAAGCAGATGGCAAAAGGTCTAAACAATTGAGACTATGATTACGACATCCCTTTTCATAGTTCTAAAATTGTTTAGACACACATGCATGCTATCTAAGGAAAGGTGTATGATTTTGATAAAGTTTTATCAAAGCATCTTGTATCAGAAATCTGAACTTTGGTAAGAAAGTCAATAAAGTATTGATTTCTAGAAGTCCAGCTGATTTCTGAGTACATGTCAAAGCTAGTGGGAGCATAAGTGTTATGCTAATAATCATCATGTTAGTGGGAGCATGATAATTATTGTTAGTGTTGCAAGTTAGCAATGTTAATTATAGAAAACAAAAGTTTCAATTCGTGAGGCTGCAGGGATTGAAAAAGTTGTTTTGCTATAATTAAGGGAGAGGATATACTTCATTTCAGTTCTAAAGGCTTAGATTGAGACCTTAATCATCTTTAGTCAAGAATATATATATATATATATATATATATATATATATATATATATATATGAATTTCATGTTGGATTGGTTCAACTTAAGGAAATTCTATATATTGCGTTCTCAAAATTCGATTATGATTACGACATCCCTCTTCATAGTCAAATTTTGAAAACATGGCAAATAAAAATATTGTAGCAAAAGACTGGTCTAGAATCATGTCTTTATGTGAGACATCATGAATCGTGTACCATTTGCTTTGGGTACAGGATCGATTGCATGTGCTATAATATTTGTCATTTCTAAAATTTTCCAAATGCCTAGAGGCATTAAGAAGGGAAAAGGTCTAGAATTGGATATGACTAAAATGATTAAGCAATTGTCGAGGACAATCTGAGGTTTACCAAAGATTGGTTGCTCAGGGACAGTTGGAAGTATAGTGCTAATTTTGGAAGGACCATATTGACATATTCTGAAAAGAGGCATCTCTTATTCAGAAGTGATAGTCAAAATGAGAATATGGAGTTGTCTCCATAGGTGGAAGTTATCTGTGTAAGATTAGAAAACTTAATGCAAGAAGCATGTCCAAAGCAATGTACTTTGAATATGAGACTTAGTTTCCATGGAGTTGATCTCCATTGGAATACCTTATAATGACTGTTGACAAGTCTTTGTGACTTTGTACATATTCATTACAGGAGGGTCAGTGCATATAAGTTTAAAATCTAAACAGATTTCGATAAATGATAGGAATTTGAAATTCTCACATTTTTCGATAAGGATTTGGGAGTGTGAAATTAGAATCATTGAAATTATGTTCAATTGGTTTATTTCACAAAGTAAGGATCATAGACAAACATAGAGTGCATACTTGGTGTATGGCAAAGCTATTGTTTAAGAAAAACATAGTGTACATGCTTGGAGCATGGGACAACTAGTGTTTTTAATTCAAGTATAAAGTTGATAAAACCGAAACAATGAATAATGAGTAATCAGTATGGTGATAAATAAAAGTGTTTATTTATATTCATAGGGTTTGATACCATATTTGATTCATTTATTCTTGTGTTTCACTTTGCATGTTTTGACTTCCAGAATAACTAAGTCGCTCTTCCTGAATGATTAAGTTATTCAAACCATCCACAGTCGGTCATATGTTGGAAGTAGATATGAATCAAGACTGTCATGGGTTGGTTTGTAGAGGTCCAAGTTGGTGGACAAAGTGGTGCTACAACACTCATGAGTGCTCATAAGTTCTGAGTATTGGATTCAACTCGCGCTCATTTGAATCACTTCATGGATTTTATCACGAGTGATCATGAGACGATAATATCTTATATTCTTCAAACCTAGAGATATGAGTTGTTACTATGAGTTGGTTATACATTGATTGCACGAAAACGCATTTGGTAACTCGATGTTATAAAACGTGCCTTTGTGTATGATTCAACAAGTAGTAGAACAAGCCATATGATTCGAAGTTTATCCATTCCTTTTACCTTCGGGATAAAAGCGATATCTGTGGGCCCCTCGATGATTTAGCGATGACACATGTGAGTGCTTGGCCAAGCCAAGACTGATTTGATTGGTTCAATCAGTCAGTCATCATAAATCGAAAATCGGGAAACAACAAATGGACAGAGAGAATGATTATAATCCATGTCTCAGTCCATATGATATCTAGAATGGAGGAATATATGATCCCTTATCTAATGGACGCGTCATTGATTTGTTCAGAGTTCGACAGCGGCTTTAAGAGCTACGATTGCTAGTCGGGTTATGAAGTCGTACTTGCAATAATAGTTTTAGACTTATCCAAGTGGGAGACTGTTGGATTAGATGCCTAAGCCCATAACTATTATTGTTATGTACTTGACCCGAGAGTAGCATGGTCCATTTGGGTTGCATATCATCAGGACAATTTGTTAGGATGGACTTTTGAGAGAAGGTTATTTATGGTTTATTAATATATTATAAGTTATAATATATTAATATGAAATCATATGTTTTAATTAGTATCGATCAAGAATTAATTTGGAATTAATTTAGTGATCAAAAGAGACTAATTAAATCTATGGGGACTAATTATGATAATTAGTTATATTTATATGTGTTGGGCTTATGATCCATGTTGGACCAAGTTTATGTATGGATACATAAAGAGTTGGGCCACATGAACCATGGATCATAAAACCCATGGGTATGGATTATGGGTTATACCCATGACCCTTGGAATCCTACATATAAATAGGTTACTCCATAGCCAAAATCACCACTTCTTTTCTTAGAGAAATATGGAGGTGTTTTGGTGCATGGAATTCTCTATCAAGAGCCACCTTTATCCTAGGTGTGTTGTGATTCCATTTGAGGCATTTCATATTATTGGTGCTAAGCTCTTAAGGCCAAATACATCAAGACTTCAAGCCACATAAAAGGTATGTTTCCCTAACTAGTATATTATATGGTTTATGTCAAATGCATGCTACTTATAGGTTTAATGCCTTGGAAACCATTTGCATGTATAATAGAGAAAACATAGATCCAAGGTTTATAGGGTTGCATGTACACCATAGGAGTGTTAGAATGTTCAAAACCCAACAATCACAACATATGTGAATACCACAACCTATATTAAGGACCCAAGACTTAGAATGAGGTGAGTTATTAGACAATATAGTGTATATACCTGCATGGTTGGGTTTTACTTTCCCTTCCTTCAAATCTTGCTGGTACTTTGGGCAGTTTCACTTCCAGTGCGACTTTTCATGGCAATAGAAGCATTCAACCTCATTAGGGTTAGCAGAAGGAGTGACAAAACCTTTCTTGGTTTTGCTTGAAGAGGAGCCTTCAAGGGTCTTACCCTTGGTACCCTTAGAAGGGTTCTTTCTCTTCTTCCCTTTGCCATGCCCGATTGCCAAGACATTGGCCGCAGTTGGAGTAGGGGTAGGAGTAGTAACAACCGACTAACCCTTTAGACCACTTTCGGCGGTCTTCAAGAGTCCTTGAAGTTTGCTGAGGGTGACTTCTTCCTTGTTCATGTGATATGTCATGCGGAATTGATCATAACACGATGGCAAGGAGTGCAAAATGATGTCTATTGCTAACTCCTCAGGGAAGTTCACATTCAGCTTCAGTAAACGGTCCACATACCTTTGCATTTTCTGCATGTGGCCCGTGATGGGTTCACCATCCTTCATTCGGGTTGTTATCATGGAGGAGATTATTTCATATCGCTCTTGACGAGCACTTTGATGGTAGCGGTCCATCAAGTCCTGGTGCATCTTAAAAGGATAATAGTCCTCATAGGACTTTTGGAGCTCGGCTGTCATGGTGGCCATCATGATGCATGCCACTTTTGTAGCATCTCTTTCATGTACCTCATATTCAGCAAGCTCTTCAGGAGTAGCAGTTGGCTCGGGTACCTTCAGCTCCTTGTCGAGAAAATATTCTTTGTTCTCATACCGAGTGACCATCCTGATGTTTCTGATCCAATCTGTAAAGTTGGACCCATCAAAGATGACTCTCCCACAAAGATTCATGAGAGAGAAGGAGCTAGTAGGGTTTGAGCTAGAAGCATTGTTATTGGAAGACATCTGAAAAGAAGAGGGAATAGATTAGATTAGATATAGAGATAGTCCTTAACAAAACACCCAAATGTAATATTAAGGCTAGGACCCAACACAATATTTTATAACTTAGAAGAGGGATGCCGTAATCTAAGATATAAGATATTTGAAGGTAGGTGAATGACGATTCATCAATTTCCACCATGAAAAACGAAATATTTAATTAGGTTTTAATTGGTTTAGAAACTCCTAGATTCTTTGAGATTCATTGAACTTTCTTCAATGGCATGTTTCAATCTCGAGTGTGCCCTTCAAGTTTTGTGACTGGGATGCCGAGGATCACAAAACAAGGTGTGAAGTAACCATGCAAATTACTTGAAACCCTTAATGTATTACCCCTCAATCGATGTGCCGGTTAACCACACACGCTCCATCGATACTATGATAAACATTAAGTCACCCTTTACCTACCTTGTTAAGTTCAAGTTAGTGTGCCGGTTAACCACACACGCTCCACTAACGACTTAAACAAAGTGTAAAGTGTAATTTCATGGATTAGCACCTTATTCACATTTTCCTAAAATAACTAAGATTGGGAATTCAATAAAGTTTAGTTACTTTAGTATTATCATTATACTTTTAATGAGAATTTATAAGTCCTTGTCCTACCCGTTCGGCTAACGACCCTCCACCGATCAAGGAAGCGGTGGGTGAGAGTGGACACCCATTAAGTTGCCATTTTATAGGCAACAATCTTATACCCCCTTATAGACCGGCTTCGTGAATGAGGCGTACTAGCGGTAAGACGACTTGATCTTATACATATATAAATATTATTAAACTTATAATATTATAAAGTATAAGGGTTGAATTTTAACTTTTAAAATTCTAGGGGTTGGAACTAAAGTTTTTAATATGACTTTACATGTTCCAAAACTTGAGGGCAAGTTTTGTAAACTTTCAAAACTTTTCATTTCTCATAACTTATGAGTTAATGGTTATTAAAAATGAAGACTCTTCATTTTATTTGTAACCTATGTGTTCTTTTAATGGTTATTTATAAATGTGACTTTTGGTTATCCATAACTTAAGAACTAGTTATGGACTCCATTAAAACACATAAAGATCAAGAATTAATCTAATCAATTATTAGCACATAATTTCTATGATCTTCTAAACTCATATGTTTATGAATGTTCATATCAAAAATTTCAAGAATCGTAAGTACATATACAAAAAAAAACTTGAAATTTTGATACGAGCTTTTGAACAAAACTTCGATTTTCAAGTTTTTTTTTTTTTTTTTTTTTTTTTTTTTGCATCAAGTATCAAATAAACAAACCAGGCTCTGATACCACTGATGGGTTTTCAGCATTCTAACACTCCTATGGTGTACATGCAACCCTAGAAACCTTGGATCTATGTTTGACTAAGATACATGCAAATAATTATTTTTCCAAGGTTCTTATCCTAACTAGCATGGCATGGGGTACTTGAATCAAATAAAGCTAGTAGAATTACTTACCTTGTAGTTGTAGTTGATTGCTTGGAGTTTTGAGAGCCTAGCACCAATAGTGTGGATGCCTCAAATAGAAGTCACAAATCACCACAAACTTGGAAACTTGAGAGAATAGTCACAACCTTCTTGAAATCGGCCCTCTTAGTTTACTCACATCAACTCGTGTAATTTCAAGAACCAAAGCCTCCTTTATATAGTGTGGTGGATTAGGGTTACATCCATGTAAACCCTAATACCCATGTCTTTTCATTTCCATGAGATCCATGGGTTAAAGCTCCATGGAGTATCCATGGACTTTCCATGCAAGCCTAGCCCGTTCCAAATAAGCATTAGCCCACACTATATAAATACAAGAGCCCATATTTAATTAGTCATACTTTTGATCTCTAAATTAATTCTAAATTAATTATAGATCAATACTAATTAAATAATATGATTTTATATTAATATATTAGAACTTATAATATATTAATAAATCATAACTTATACTATTCTCAAAAGATTATCCATAAATTTTTCGGGTGAAGTGCAACCCAAATGGACCATGCCGGGTCGGGTCAAGTACATACCAAATATAGTTATGGACTTAGACACTATATCCAACACTCATAACCATCATTACCTCCTTCCAAAAGGTCTAAACATCGCCTCCTTAATGTACAAAGCCTTTACACAATCAACTTTCGGCCCACGGCCCTGAATCATAGAATTATCCCGAAGAGGGTGCTACAACTCTCCCCCACTTAAATTAGATTTCATCCTTGAAATCGTTCCTTACTATCTCCTTTACCGAACTAAACGATCCTAAATGAACTCCCTGAATCCCAAAAATGATTAGGGAATTCACCTCGCTCTGATGACCGCCCACCCTTACTGATGTCGAATACAAAATAGCAGATATTACAAGCCCTAATGAAGAACGAACCTCAACTTTTTCCCCTAAGCCAACGAGTATCCATCCGCTATACCTGAAATTGAAAACCATGAACAATGTCGGACTCCCAGACAAACAGAACCAATCAAAACTATTCCCACAAAGACTCAACTTCACAACTAGAACCGAACAAACCTATCCGGCCTGAACAAATTTACAGATACCCGAAAACATATACACCCCGACCACCTACCAGATCCGTGATAAAATCCAACCCTAACATATGTTGGCCTTCCAATAATCGAACCCATACTAAGCAAAACTTACATACTGACGATGGATGAATCCTTGCTCCTATTGACCTTAACCGGTAAAGAACAATCATCTCTACTCAGCTCAAAACCAGGAATCCAATACCTTATCTGACTTCCCGACATACAAAACCATTCTAAATTACAGCCAATATGGCTCCACTTCGCAACCTAATCCGAAAAAAATCATTATGACCCAAACATATCTTGCTGACCAACATTCGCATTTTTGATCTATCCAAGATCTTTGGAGCTCCGAGCTGATCTACCAATTATTTGAAGTGTCGGATTCCCGACCGGTCGTTGAAACTGACATCCTTTCAAACGACTGTACCACGAGACTCTATCCAAGACTCTGTTTGGCCAAGCTACCCTAACCTACTTGTATATAAGGCTTCAACAACCCTCCTGTTCCAACCAGGGATATAATAACCAACCATCACACTGATGCAATGTAACTTACTTTGCTCTAAATGAATGCTACACGTCCAGCTGTAGTCTTACATCATGACCGACCCCATACGGCCCACATCCTTCCTTGATCCCAAGAATTTTGTGGCCTTCCCATATTCTCACCACACCTCTATTACTACCTTTCAACCTAGTGAATGCTACGACCACCCCGCAGTCTTACACGACTTTTATCACTACCTGCCAACCTAGTAAATGCTACGACCACCCCGCAGTCTTATAACACTTTTATCACTACCTTCCAACCTAGTGAATGCTACGACCACCCTACAGTCTTACAAAACTTCTATCACTACCTGCCAACCTAGTGAATGCTACGACTACCCTATAGTCTTACAACACTTCTATCACTACCTACCAACCTAGTGAATGCTACGGCCACCCCGCAGTCTTACAACACTTCCACATTGCAATGGACCCAACCCATGGTATTACCATGCATCTACCATACCAACCATAATCATCATGATTCGAAACCTCATCCGGCTATACCCCACTCAGGTGTTTCGGTTATGCTTCGAACCCCAAAGCCTGCATCAGACAAGAACAAGAAAATAGGCTCTAACACAATCCCTCCACCTGAAACTAATCACATACCCTCCATGCGCCACCACTAATGTGCAAGGTAACCTGAAATCTCAATCGTTGTGCAATCCTGTAGTCCAATCGATTCTCCCCCATTTGGATTCAGCTGCAATCTTCCAAACACAAAATTGATAGATTTCTAATCTATCTCACAACCTGACTACTCTAAGCTCCCGACAACCTGCAGTTCAAACTGGTAATCAACTCGAGGTTGATCAACCTATTGAGAAAACTAACATAATTTCAACTCCTTCACTTACTAGATCTAATAGAGTTTGTCTGCCTCTCGAGTTTTATGGTTTTCATATTCAACACAGAAGTAGACGTACTAATCAATGATCGTACATTGGCTAGTATGGATAATCCGTCTAACTATAAGGAAACGATGGAAGGCTCTGAAGCTGGTTAATAGAAGCAGGATATGGAAAGTGAAATTCAATCCATGTATGATTACCAAGTTTGGAATTTGGTTAATCCTACACCTGAACTTAAAACCCTTGGGTACAAATGGATCCTCTAGAAAAAGACCGGAATGGATGGGAATGTGCACACATTTAAAGTTAGCCTTGTTGCGAAGGGTTATACACAAACTCAAGGAATTGATTATGAGGAAACCTTTTCACCGGTTGCCAAGATTAAATCTATTAGAATATTACTTGGCAAAGTTGGTTTCTGTGATTATGAAATATGGAAAATAGATGTGAAGACTGCTTTCCTTAACGGGAAATTGATAGAGGATGTCTATATTACTCAACCCGAAGGCTTCATTGATCCAAAATATCCTAATATAGTGTGCAAGATTGAGAGCTCCATTTATGGACTCACAAGCGTCACGTAGCTAGAATCTTTGCTTTCATGAAATTGTCAAGGAATTTGGTTTTCTAGAAGTGATGATGAGTCTTGCGTATATGTCAAATTCAGTGGGAGTAATGTAGTCTTCCTAGTATTGTATGTCGCTGATATAATCCTTATAGGAAATGGTATCCCAATTTTACAAGGTGTAAAGACTTGGATTGGGAAATGTTTAGTTATAAAGGATCTAGGAGATGAAACTATATATTGGGGATAAGGATCTATAGAGATAAACCTAAACGTTTAATTAGACTAAGCTAGAGCACATACTTAGATAAAGTTTTGAAAAGATTCAAATTACAAGATTCTAAGAAAGGGTATCTACCTATGCAACATGACATGAGATTGAGTAAGGATCGATCACCTAGTACTGAAGAAGAACTAGAAAGAATGACTTAAGTCTCGTACGCTTCTGCTATAGGATCAATCATGTATGCTATAATATGTACTAGACCAAATATCTCATATGCCTTGAACATGGTGAGTCGATATCTGGATAACCCTGACGATAGTCATTGGACAGCTGTAAAGAATATCCTCAAGTATCTGAAAAGAAGTAAGGATATGCTTTTAGTCTATGGAGGTAGAGAAGAGTTATGAGCTACATGTTATACCAATACGAGTTTCCAGACTTACAGGGACAACTCATGTTTGCAATCGGGATGGGTGTTCTTGCTAAATGGAGGAGTTGATACATGAAAGAGTTTCAAGTAGAAGATAGTGGCAGACTCGACATGCGAGTAAGAGTATATTGCAGCTAGCAAAGCAGCAAAGGAGGCTACATGATTAAATAACTTAATCAGTGAACTTAGAGTTGTACCAAGCATCAAAGAGCCTTTGTAAATCTTTTATTGATAACGAGGGTGCAGTCGCTTTGACTTAAGAACCCAAGGACCATGGTAAATCTAGACACATAATAAGAAAGTATCATTATGTTCGACATAGAGTAGAAGATGGTGACATCATCATGAATAGGGTATCATTGGAAGAGAATCATGTTGATCCGTTCACGAAGGCATTATCAAGAGAGAAACATGATGGTCATGCTAGGACCATTGGCACGAGACTTGAGAATGATATGATGTAATAGTTTAGTAAATTAGTTTGATTTATTTTGAAACATATAACAATATGAATTGTAACAATTTTGATGTTTATTTCATGGTGACTAAATAAAGATCTTGTGTTGCTATCAAAGTTGTGTTATTTATATATGTGTTTTACTTTTTCATGTTTTGAACCCACTTCCAGAATGTTTCATTATTTTCAAATATCCATAGTTGGTCGCACTCAGGGAAGTGAGTGAGTGATTTAAGACTGTGATGAGTATTAGTTGATTGGCCATAGAGATTGGATATTGCATAGAGATTGTGCTAACACTCATTAATACTTGAAAATAAAGATTTTAAGTACTAGAACAACCAGAACATATATATTACTTGATGAATCTTGTTATAAGTAATTCTAAGATGATAATATCTCTTATTCTTCAAACCAAGATGCATATGGGTTTTGCTTATGAAATCTGCTATGCATTGGTATTCCCTAACGATATCCTTAACTGGTAGCATAAAGGGTATGTCCATGTATGATTAGATGAATAGAAAAAAAACAATGTACTCAAATTTTATTTGTTTCTTCTCGTAACCGGGAAGCGATATATATGGGCCCCTTGACGATTTGATGTTGACATCTAAAGTGGTTGGCCGAGCCCTAACTATATTGATGTGTTCGATTTAGAAGTCATATGTGATCATCAGAATTCTTTATCATGAAACATAATTTTAAACATTGAGATTGACCCCTGTCCATGTCTAATGTTCATATAGATATCTAGAATGGAAGAATATTTGATCACTTATCTAAGGACTAAATTTTGATTCTGATAAGAGTTTGGCAGTTGCATTGGATGACTACTCTTTGTTAATTTTTAGTGAAATATTAAGACCTTTAAAAGTTAACGGCTTTTCCAAGATGGAGATTGTTGGAAATAATGTTCAAGTTCATTAACTATTTGGTAATATTTCTAATAATAACTTGGTCCTTTTGGGTTGGTCTCATAACACAATTAGCTATAAGAAAATAGAGAAAAATAAGTTATTAATTTATTAAGTAATTAATAAATTAATTGAAAATTATTTTGGAATTAATTAAATATTTTTAATTAATTAAAGATCTTGAATATTAATTAATTCCTATAGCTTAATTGGAATATTCTAGAAGCTTCTGGAACATAGTTGGGGACGGTTTTGGCTATCCCTTGGATAGGGATAAGGCATGTTTTAGAATAAGGTAATGATTATCCTAAGAGTTTGAATCCCTTAAGGATTTATATGTTGCCTATAAATAGACTGATATGGATTAAACCCCGCCTATTGATTCCTTCTTCTCAAAACCGTCCATACTCTCTCTCTCTCTCTCTCTTCTCTGCAAAAATTATAACCCCTCTCCTAGGGTTATTGAATTTTTTGTAATACCGTAAACTAGGGTTAATCCTTATTAGCTTCTTGTAGTTGTGGACCTGACTATATTAGAGAGATTGTACTTTTGGTCCTTCATCCATTGCAAAGAGTTGGCAGTTACAAGGTCGCAATCAAAGAAACAAGAGGTTAGTATTCAATCTTTTGGTTATTTTTTAAAGTAGGTTGCTATTACTAGTAAAATATAGATCTTAGGGTGTATGTACATATAGGTTCCTGTTTTGTTTCTGATGCC
This sequence comes from Lactuca virosa, assembly GCF_052849685.1. Classification (NCBI taxonomy): domain Eukaryota; kingdom Viridiplantae; phylum Streptophyta; class Magnoliopsida; order Asterales; family Asteraceae; genus Lactuca; species Lactuca virosa. The sequence continues at coordinate 338,720,759 of NC_136430.1, forward strand.
TTGATCATGTGTAATGATGTCATGAAAACCTAACATTAACTCGTATAAAACTTGTATCAATTTCATACCATTCCCGTATAAAACTCATATCAAACTCGTATAATTCTTGTATCATTCTTGTATCGATTTGTTATCTACTCAGATGTACTATTTGTGTCCCATATAAATATATTAAGGGCCACACAAAGTCTCAACTTACCCCCTTATAACTATTGACTAAACACTAATATATTTTCATTTCTTGCCCTTGCCCATCATTTTAATAACATTTAAAGTCCCATACGGTTTTAGTTACTCAAGTTTAAATCCCAACATTGGGAAATTGTCAGAAAAGTCACAATATTTTCGAAAAAGTTTCACTTTAGTCCCAAAATTTATTTTTTGAACATTAAAGTCCCGATTATTTCATTTTGGCTCAAATTAACAAAAAAATTATTTTTTTTCTTTTAACATGAAATTTCATGACATATTATCGTGTAAAATCAAATAGATGAGACTTTTCTAGTCAAAAAAAATAATTTGGGACTAAAGTGAAACTTTTACGAAAATTTTAAGATTTTTCTAACAATTTCCTCCCAACATTTTATCTAATTTCTCTCATTTAATCTAAATTTAAATCCGAGCTTTTATAATACTTTTTAAAAGGTTTTTAATTGTTTCTGAACACTATAGTATTATTTATTCTTATTATTTTATCTTCATTTATTCTTTAATTTATTTTATTTATTTGGTTACAAGCCAAAAACTTCTAGCCCCTAAATGAGGGTGTTATATAAGTCATATGAAATATGAAATATGAAATGTGTTTATGAAATCATTTGAAATGTGATAATGATAAATGTAGGGTGGTGCTATATAGACACCTGATGCACACTCTTAGTAAAAAAGTCATCTTCTTTTTGGATATTAATGGTATATTTGTTCAGAAAAAAAAAACCAATTCAAAAATTATAACCAATAATTATTTTTGGTTTTCTTTTTTAATACTATCCTATTACTTTTATTAGTTAAATATTACATAATTTAATAATATTAGTTTTTTTATTACTATTTTATTTTTTAACATGTTCAATATAAATTAAATGGTAATTTTTTTTTTCTTAAATCAGTTTTAATGTGTTTTTTTCTTAATAGAAAAAATTATACTAAAAAATATGTATATATTTTATTTTTAGGCCACTATTTTTTTACGCCCAGTTTCCCTCCACGTTATTGACTATCACTCATTTACTTATTTATTTATCTTTTTTATCTATTGTTAGTATTATTTTCTAACGATAAAAAATTATACTTTTTTAATATAAACTGCAATAGAAGCTATAAATATATACAAATGAATGGTGGTGACGTGTTAGATGAGATGGACTGATGGAGGCCGAATGTGAGCTGATAGGGTTTTGAGGTTCTAAGAGGAGTTAAATGGGTTCTTAGAGATTAAATGAAATAAGCTTTTTAAAAATATTAATTTTTAAAAAATAGTTTATAAAATAAATTGTAATAACAGTTTAAAAATATACTAATTTTTTTTATAAACAAATATGTGTTATTTAATATTTAATAATTAAAAGTAAAAAAAAAAGTTATTTAATTATTAATGGTGTTTGTTAATCATTAATTAATGATTAGAATTGTCTTTCAAATAAAGATTGGGTTGTGTATTTAACCAAATAGGATGTATTTTTAGTCAATCCCTAAATGTATTATTCTTTATAAAATATGATTCTCATAAATGTGTCATGATTCTAATAAATCGAATTATGAAAAATCTAAATGTGTTGTATTGTTTATGATAAATATGTTTTTGTTTATGAAATTCGGTTCTAATAAATGTGTTCTATTTTTGATAAATTTGATAAATGTTTTTGATTTTGTTAGAAGGTTGTAATGGTAAATTTTCATGGTCAACTAGCAACCTTACCAAACACTACTAACTCATTCAAGTCTCTAAATTATTTATGTCTTTTAATAGTTTGACAACGAAGAATTCATTTCTACCAAATAACCCATGTAACATCTTTTTAAAACAAACCAAGTAAAATTTTGTTGGTTTTGTCATGAAATGATTTGACCCATATTTTGAAAACCGGATAAGATATCGAATCAACCCCTTTATGGTTCAACTAATCTCAAAGATCGATTGCATTACTAGTTTGATGGTTCAATGATTAAATTGATCTGCTGGTTTTTTCATGAAATGATTTGACCAATGATTTAAGACTTGTAATGAAGATTTTTTTTTAAAGCAAATTATATATATATATATATATATATATATATATATATATATATATATATATATATATACCCCCTCCGTCCCATTTTAATTGTCGTATACTATTTTGGTTTGTCCCAATATTATTGTCACCTACTAAGACTAATAAAATTAACTAAGTTTCTCATACTACCTCTGATTATAAATACGACACAAAGATCAAAATAACCTAATAAATATCATGCATTAATTGTTTGGAATAAAAAAACAAAAGAAAACTTGCATCTCATAATGACGCATTCAGTGCTACTCTTAGTTTACACATGATCAGAACGTCAAACATTTTTTTTTAATGCAACAACAGAGGGTTTTACACAACAAATAAAAACTTGATTTGTTTTCATGTTTACATCTTAATGAACCAAATATGAAAGTGCTTCATCTATGAGGCTTTGTTCACACTCAATTTGTATTGGTAAATTACATTCTCCTTTCCAACCTACTTTTATTGATATGCGATATTCGATAGTTATTGCCACCTCGAACCTTTATGATTTCTCTCATGCATGTTTGCGAAGTTAATAAAACATTGTTAAGCTCATGAGATTGCATCTTGTCAAATGAGGTTTGAACTGTAGAAACCAATTCATCAACTGTATGGAGTACCTCTTGTTCTTGAAGTGAGTGAATCGCCCGAAAAAACCCAAATCTAACTCATTTAAATCTGGACTATTTTGGGGCTGAAAACAAAGTCAAATATCAAAACCATCTTGAGACGATGCTTCAAAAAACTCGCTATCATTAACATTAATATGAGGCTATGCATTATCTTGTTGAATGAATATTGGACTCGTTGTAAGGTCACACATTATGATCTGATGAGTCAAACACATGACACGCTAATCTATCAGCGTCAGCATCTACACATTGACAGCGCCAACATATCAAGTTTATCAATGTTAGCTTACAGCTTAGTTATCTTATTGTAATCTTTGTATATTAGGAAAATATCTTTTGTATATTAGGTAATGATATAGATAAGTATAGAGTAGATCACAGATCCGATATCTTTGTGATTAGATCGGTTCTTAGTATAGATTAGATGCAATCCCTTCAATCCAGGGATATACATGTATAGATTAGTATATATACAACATTAGGATAGACCCTAATGTTGTAGGTGTGGTTGTTATTGTGGCTTTGTGCCAATCGTCTTTGTGACAAACCCGTCTTCTTGGTGAAGAAAAAACTTCTTTCTTGGTGAAAGAACAATTTGGAGAACTTATGTGTTATTTACTTTCTGTTGATTATTTTGCTTAGATTAGTTTTACGATTGTTATTTATACTTGAAGTGTATCCGATCGATACAAACCTTCAATTGGTATCAGAGCGGGTTTTTTGATACACTCAAGTAATCATGTCGACTTCAAGCAATTCCAAATCCATTGGTCTCATTAAAATTCCTTCCTTCGATGAACACAACTTTGCCATGTGGAAAACCAAGGCCATATGTCGACTTCAAGCAATTCCAAATCCTTTGGTCTCAACAAAATTCCTCCCTTCGATGAACACAACTTCTCCATGTGGAAAACCAAGGTCGTGGTGGTTCTTGAAACCATTAACTATGAGATAAGAAATATTGTTGAAAAAGGTCATCATGTTCCTATGTACCAACCCATGGTAAACAACGCTCCCATTGCCCCCTGAAGCAAAATCCAACAACGAGTTATGATGACGATGACAAGAGATTGCTCAGTCTTGATGTTAAAGTCAGTGCTGCTATTGGAAACTCTCTTCCATACCACGTGTATCATCTCGTACAGAATTGTGAATCAACCCAAGAGATGATGGACACACTGACAGTGGCTTATGAAGGCACCGTGGAAGTCCAGACTACAACCATCAACAACCTTAATCAAAGATACGAGCAATTCTTTGCTCAACGAGGTGAGTTTCTTACACAAACCATCAATAGGTTTAACTATTTGGTTAATGATATGCGTATGCTGGGAATCGTCAAGCACTCATCCCAGTTGGTTCTGAAGTTTCTCGACTCTCTTGGGAAAAGCTGGGAACATCACGCCGATGTTCTTAAGAACGGTGAAAAGATCGATACCATGGATCTGAATTCTTTGTTCGGTAATCTATGAAATTATGAAGAGACCAAAGCTCTTCGTAAGCAAATCATGAAGGACTCAAGCAAGGAAAATTTTGTTTCCCTGGTGTCTCAAAAGGAAGCAAGGAAGACCACCAGCTACTCAGATATTTCAGATCAGGGTGAAGAAAGTGATGAAGATCTCACCGATGAGCTTGTTGCCAGCTCTGCACATATCGTCAAGCGTTACGAAGAAAGCAGAGAAAACGTGGTTAGAAGAGCTCAATTCAAGGGAAGCAGCTCAACGAGAAGATCCACTTCAGAAAAGAAGAGCTCAGGTAATTGCTTTAATTGTGGGAGCCCTGACCATTTCGCCAGGGGCTGCAAGGAGAAGAAAAAAGCCCAAAGTTATGAAAACTATGAAGTGTTGTATAAGAAGTTGGTGGCCTACATGAATAAAGAGAACATATCTCTGCTGAAAGCCTTCATTACAAAGCAAGAGGATCATGAAAAATGGGTGGATGAAGAGAATACATCTGAATATGTGGGGCTGAACGTTAAGGGGCTCATGGCACTTGTAAATGATTCCCATGATGGCATTTGTGACGCTGATGGTTCTTACGCTGTTAAAGGATCAAGTCAAAATCTAGGTCAAAATTGGTACCTAGACAGTGGAAGTTCTAGACACTTGACTGGTTACAAGTCACTCCTAACAAACTTTTGCAGAGAAGGATGGTCCAATGGTGACTTTCGGTGACAATAGTTGAAGAGTTGTAACAGGTGTTGGAACTTTTGAATGCAGGACAATTAACCTGAAGGATGTGTTTTATGTACAAGGATTGAAAGGCAACTTCATCTCCATCAGTCAATTGTGACGCTGGTTACAAAATTCTTTTCAACCGTCATGTGGGAAAAGTGTTTGATTCTGAAAACAAAATCGTGTTTTCTGCTCTCAAGGAGAACGATATTTATATAGTTTGATTTGTTGATTTTGACGTTGATACTTTATTTTTGTTTTTTTTTTTGCGTTGTTACTTTTAATTTTTTTTAACATAAGTTGCTAAACTTTTAATTTATTTTTGGTTTGTTTGCATTAATAATTTCTGTTATTATTTACCAAAGAAGTATACATTGTGAATACATTTTTTACTAACATTTTCTACATGATCTTCTCTATCAATAGTGACCTTATATGACTGATCTACTTTGAAGGGATTAGCATGTCATTCCTTGAATGCATCACTCTCCTTGTGGATCCAGTTGACGCTGACTCTGCATCTTTTCTTCAGCAACAACTGCTCTCTCACTGACGCTGATGCACACACTGATTGGCATGTTTTTTATGCTGATGAGACCATATGGGAAGATAATTGTGCCAAAGGATGTTCTTTTGGGTACATATCACTTCTATCTTGAACAACCTATTTTTGTTTCAATGGGATGAGATGAAGTTAGGTGACCTGGCACGACTAATTTCCATAGACGCTATCACTACAACTTCATCACTTCAAAGATCCAAAGGCGTCTTCAACAAGACAATGATCCCACCTTCTCCTCCTTCATGGATCTCAATGAATGGAACCTTCGAGTTTTGTCTTGGTGACTCTTATAACTCGAAGGTTACAAAGATTGGATCCCTCTAACTCATTGGTTACAAAGACTGGTTTATGTTCTTCTTTTGTTCTTAGTGAACATGAAGCTTGGAATGAATCTACAGAATTTCAACGATTAAAGACATTCTCTCTCTTTGTTTTGTATAAATTATGTTATTTTTGTGTGATATGGTTGATCTTGTTTGTTCTCTTTTATAGCCAAAATTCAAGGGGTAGATATCTCGTAAAATGGAAATGCATTAATGACTATTCAATTTCAAAGATTTAATGTAACGAGTCTTTATCACCTTTCTGAAAAAGCTACACATATTTTTCTGTTTAAACTATTTTCTTGTTTGACTAATTCTTTTGTTTGTGTTCTTATTTTGTTTATTCTTTTGTACCATTTTGTAAAGGAATCCGTTGGTGGCAATTCTAATCCTAGTATGCAAGTTTTGACACATCATTGTCCCTAGAAGCATGTTGTTGTATGTGACAAAATCTCTCTAAGTTTCTCATCAGCGAGACCATCTGCTGAGAACATTGAGTCACCCTCGCACATTGATTGTTTAGCATTGTCTAAACTCTCAAAGTGTGATCGCCTGGTCTAAATAAAAAATATTGATAAAAAGGCTAGGGTGTTTATTTTTAATTTAATCATCTTTACCTGACCCTGTCCCTGGGAGCGTCCTTGTCGTATGCATCAAGTCTCATGTTCTGCTGAAACATTGAGCATAACCCAATGGCTTACCCTGATTGCATAGTCATCAGCATAAGAGATACTTGTTTGGTCCTTTAAATGACAAAGGTTTGTTCATGTCCCTGACCTCCTAGTTTGAGGTATGACATGGTACCATTATGAATTAACGGTGAATCTTTGATTCTAGATTGCAACTTACTCTATGATACGGAAGTTTAAACCACTTCTTGTTAATGAGTTAAACTGTTAATGATTCACGTTGATTTCACCTCAGCGTGACTGAAACAATCCATTCTCTCCTTTATCTTGTTAATAGAGCTTGATGATTCATTGTGTAAAACTACACGCTGATGAAAGTTCGAAAGTCCGTGTCGTTGGGTATATCATCGTCCGTGATATATTACACGCACCTATCCACTGCTTCCATATTTCTTCTAATAAAAGAGATTTATGATTCAACGTATGAAACCACGCGTTGATGGGATCTCGCAATACGATGTCAGTGAATGGTAGTTTAAGCCCACACCATCAGGAGACATCACAATTTTACTAAACTACAAGTTGAAACTCTATTCTGCTCAACGTTAGCTGCTGATGTCAAAAAGGGGGAGAAAATCTCGGTAAGCTAAAAATCACGCTACTAGAACTACAGAAAAACACATTCTAAGGGGGAGTCAAGTCGTCTGTCGTCTCCTGTATCTTCTCAGGGGGAGCATTTGTTAAAACTACAAGAGTCAAGATTTCGCTTATATTCAGAAGAAGTTTAGTTTTGACATCATTAGATAGGAGGGATTGTAAGGTCACGCCTTATGATCTGATGAGTCAAACACAGGACACGCTGATCTATCAGCGTCAACATCTACAAATTGACAGCGCCAGCATATCAAGTTTATCAGCGTCAGCTTACAGTTTAATTATCCGATTGTAATTTTTGTATATTAGGAAGATATCTTTGTATATTAGGTAATGATATAGATAAGTATAGAATATATCACAAATCCAGTATCTTTGTGATAAGATCGGTTCTTAGTATAGATTAGATGCAATCCCTTCAATAAAGGAATATACATGTATAGATCAGTATATATACAACATTAGGGCAAACCCTAATGTTGTGGGTGTGGTTGTGATTGTGGATTTGTGCCAATTGTCTTTGTGATAAACTCGTCTTCTTGGTGAAGACAAAACATCTTTCTTGGTGAAAGAACAATTTGGAGAACTTCTGTGTTATTTACTTTCTGTTGATTATTTTGCTTAGATTAGTTTTACGATATTTATTCATACTTGAAGTGTATCCGATTGATAAAAACCTTCACTTGTATGGTTTGCTGGCCATTTAGCTTTAATAGCGGGTAAAACTTTTTCAATCAACCATGACTTCGTTATCACTGTAGTAACCGATAAAATCGGTTTGTTTCTAATGTTCCCACAACACGGTTCTTGTTTGAACGCTTAGCCGGTTCTCTTGTTGTAAGTGGAAAGATGCCAATCTTTCCAGAAAAAAAAATTCCATTTCCTAATGCATCAAATCTAGGTCGAGCAACTGTTGCTAGAAACATGACTTTTGTAATGAAATTTTTTCTTTTACATGTTCTCAACGGTTCATCCTGGCCGGGAATGAGGTAGTACTGTTTTGATAATCTTGATATGTAAAACCATTTTTCATCGATGTGGACGATGTTAAACATATCATGGAATGTAGAATTTGAATTAGATAATGACCGAGTAATCATAGACAAACAAAACTCTAACCTCTTTGTTTTATTTGCATCGGTAAGATCCGGCTTGATGACATTTGTGTGTGGTCTAAGTTCGCCTTCTTTTATTCGTCTATGCAAAGTTGATTTTGAAACACCTAATGATTTTGCAATAGACCGAATGGTGGTTCGATGGCGTAACGAAATTTGTGATATTTGATTCAAATCGAGTTGAACCATTTTTCGCCCAACAGCTTTTAGCTTCTTTGAAGATAAATCAATTATATATCCATTTTTAGCTTGAAGTTTAGCCCAATTCCAAATACGACTTACGGCCCGCTTAGAAACACCGAAAAGTGCAGCTACATCACTTTTGGAACTCCTTCTCAACTCTCCATTGGAACTTTGTTGCAATAAGGCTTGAAATATATCTTGACGTTGGGCATAACTTGTGTGTTTTTTAGTCAAATGAAGTTAAAGAATTCTCCATAACTTACTGTACGTAGGGAAAAAAAAGATGAAGGAAATGGGTTATAAAGATTCACTGAATTCATTTTAATGGGAGAATTTGGAGCCAAATTTTGATACCTTAGGGATTACTCCGTAAATTATTTTTTTGGAGGTAATTTTGGATTCAATTTAGTGTAACAGAAATTGGTGGAAAATTTAGAGCCAAATTTTGTTACGTGAGAAATGGTTCGGCGGTGCTTATTTATTAATGATTGACTAATTGTATTAATAGCTCATATCATTTTGTTTATAAAAAGTTTCATTAAATGTAATTTTCTTAAATTATATATATATATATATATATATATATATATATATATATATATATATAATTTTTGGTTTGTGAGACAATTGCACCGTAGGTAAGAGTGCAATTCTTAAAGCACAATTTATAACTATCTTAAGGCGTGAATTACAAGTTTAATTCTTCAACTTTGTATAATATCACTTGCAACCTCTTTAATTGTAAAATTACATTTTTTATTTTTTTATTTTTTAAAATATCAACTTTTGGTTTGTAAGAAAATTGCACCGTAGCTAAGAGTACAATTGTTAAAGCACAGTGTACAACTATCTTAATGCGTGAATTACAAGTTTAATTATTCAATTTTGTATAATCTGTCACTTGCAACCCCTCTATTTTGTAAAATGATATTTTCCATCCTTTTACTTTTTAAAATATCACTTTCACTATTTCACTTTCAACATTGTAAAATGTCATTTTCATCCCTTTATTTTCTAAATTTTTTTGTTTATCCTCCGTCCTCATAGTGTGTGTGTGTGTGTATATATATATATATATAATATGATTTTTCCTCCTCTACTTTCATAATACACAACAAAAGCACATAAAAGCTCGTGGCAAAGCTCGGACTCGATTATCGATGGTTACTAAAGCTAAAAGAAGTAGTAACACTCTTAGTACTTTGCCACATAAGTTTTTTATTTGACACATAGGTTTTTCTAGTGCCACCTAAGCTTAACATTTTACATTGAAAAATAAGTTTAACATTTTACATTGAAAAATGTAAGGAGTGGTAACTTGTGATTTTAAATAGGTTTTATTTTGAAAAAGAAAAAATAAAAAAATAAAAAAAATAAAAGAAAATAGCAACAGCCAATAGGAATTCGGTCAAAGTGGAAGCATGCAGCCAATCACAAGCAAGGACAACTCTCTCTCTCTCTCTCTCTCTCTCTCTCTCTATAACACCCCATTTTTTAGGTAACTTCAAATTCCTCTCTTGAACGTGAATTATGTCATTTGTAGTCCCTGGAGTTGGAGGAGTGAAGCCATTAGAAGCCTAAGGACTAAGGTTGCGACTTTGGGGATCAAGAGAGTACGCTAAGCGTACATAAGGTACACTGAGCGTACTAGGCGCGCCCTAGTACGCTGGGCGTACTCACGTCAGATGGAAACCCTAATATTTAGGATTTTAGTGTTATATAAACATCCTTATGAGCTCATAACCCTCCCTTACCTCAGCCTCCAAAGTTTTGAGCCGTTTTCCCCAAACCCTAATCCTTTCCTTGAGTGTGTGAGCTAAAAGAGTGTGTTCTGAGTAGTTGGAGAAGAAGGTTTTGCATCAAGAAGTTGGAGAAGGAGGACAAGCTTGTAGATTTGAAGTTCCTTTGTGCTCTAGAAGCTCCAGAAGGTAAAAAGATCCAAACTTTATGCTTCTATGATGTAGATCCTGCCATGCTAGCTTTATGGAACCAATTTTTGTCCCAAAAGTCCCAAGTTGGTGCATGATATGATTTGGACGAGATAAGTTGTCCTTTCAGACCCTTGAAGAGGTCCTAAGTGATAAAAATGATGTCCGAATAGCTAAATGTGTCTCATGCATGGAGTAGGAAGGTCTTAATGGATTAAGACCATGTGTTAAGAACTTTCTGGACGTCCAAAGTGTTAAAGTTCGAGACTTTATGATTCTTAGGCATATTTGGTCAATGGATCTGAAGTTTGGTGTAACAACGTAGTTTTTCAAACAAAAATTTTCATTTAAAAACCCAAATATCTCGTTTCAAAATCGCAACTTCCACAAACGTCAAGTTATCAAACACATGTCTCAAAAACTGTTTATAACACAAATCCAAGATCCTAAAAAAAACATATTTCCGACGCAGGTGTGTGCACAATCAAGCCGGCGCCCTCCCGTGATCCTGAGAAGTACCTGAAACATATACACATAACACGGTAAGCACGAAGCTTAGTGAGTTCCCCAAAATACCACGCACAGCTCATTAGCCACTCTAGGCTATAACTCAAAAAGACCCTCCGGTCAATGTGTCTCAGTGGGACCCTCTAGTCCCAACTCAATAAATTTATAATAACAATATTCAACATAAATCACAAAACATGATGCAAAATATTAAGATACAAAGATAAGCACAATAAACATCTCAATCACACGAAAGTACCACTCATGGTAAGTATAGTGAGAAGACTCACCTTGTAAGCTAGCAAGTAAAAGTCTCATACTCGGAAATCTCGAACTAGCCTCCGCCTAACACATTAGATACGTTTTTCCAATCAATACCGCACTCATACTCAATTACACCCAATGTTGATCTCTCGTTCTCTCTAACTCTTGGAATGGGTAAAAGACCATTTTACCCCTCCACGGTCTTCATTACTTATGTTGACCAAACACTAAAGTCAACAGAAGTCAAACTCGAGTCAACAGTACCAGTTTGACCTGACTCGCCGAGTGCACCCATGTGACTCGTCGAGTCCAGTCGGGCCTCAAAAGTCTTTGTAAGGATCTAGCTCGTCGAGTTAACCCCTAACTCGCCGAGTAACAGCATAGCCAGCTTATCGGAACAAACCCTAACCGACTCGTCGAGTCGGCTCCTCGACTCGGCGAGTCCATTCAGACTCTTTTCCCATTCAGATGATTTCAAGGCAGAAAACCTTCCCCAAACTCTAGATCTACGCTCTCAATGCTTATTTATCACGTAAAGTCACAGACTTTACGTTCATGCATGGCACGAAGGGCTTGAAATGCCAAAACACACCTTAAAAAGGGGTTTTCACTCAATAGCATTATTATGGTTGAATAAAGCAGGGACTTTTGGACTCTAAGGACCTCACATGGTCCAAATCTAAAGTTCAAACCTCAACATGAAGTCAAAACACTCTAAGTCCTCTTTATTAGCTAGAAAAAGCCCTAAACTCCCAAATCATGAGATCTACTCAACAAAAATGAGAAAGGTGCAAGCTTTATACCTTTCCCAGAAGCTCTGAGGTGAAATGGCCACAGATCTAGCAACTCCTTCTTGTCCCTTGCCTTGGAATCCTTCTCTTCACTTCAAAAGATGCACCAAACACTCAAGGTTAGCTCAAAAGTCTCTCTCTAAGCTCACAAGTCGATTAGGGTTTACTCTCAGGGAGGTATAGCCGCAAATGAGGCTATAAGTGCCTATAAATAGGCCTCAAACCCGGTGATTTATGGTTTCTCATCACAGCGTGTACTCGGCGAGTCGACTCCTGGACTCGTCGAGTAGGTCATTAATCCCACGTGCACATCGCGACTCTACTCGACGAGTTGCAGCAGCAACTCATCGAGTAGCTCATTGGTCCTCAAAATTAAATAGATAAACAATATACCTAGAAATCGGATGTTACAATTCTCCCACACTAGAACCAGACTTCACGCTCGAAGTCATGATCTAGAAATAACCCTGGGTACTGCTCTCGCATCTCGGACTCCGGCTCCCAAGTCAACTCGGACCCTCTCCGATGTTGCCACTGGACCTGAACTAGGGGCACTTCCTTGTTCCTCAGAACCTTCACCTTTCGATCCATGATCGCAATAGGTCTCTCAATGTAATTCAAGCTCGCATCCACCTGAATGGCCTCTACTGGCACTACTTTCGTCTCATATGCTACACACTTCCTCAGCTGAGATACGTGGAAGGTGTTATGAATCTGGCTCAACTCCGCAGGTAGCTTCAAACGGTACGCTACCTTACCCACTCTGGCGGTCACCCTGAAAGGACCAATGTATCGGGGCCCGAGCTTGCCCCTCTTCCTGAATCGGATCACCCTTTTCCACGGGGATACCTTCAGGAGGACAAAATCTCCAACCTGAAACTCAAGCTCGGATCGTCGCCTATCAGCGTAACTCTTCTGGCGACTCTGGGCCGTCAGTAACCTCTGTCTGACCTGTTGAATCTACTCAGTTGTCTGGAGCACTATCTCAGTGCTACCCATCACTCGCTGCCCACCTCTCCCCAACAGATATGAGTCCGACACCTCCTCCCATAAAGAAGCTCAAAAGGTGGCATACCAATACTGGAATGGTGGCTGTTGTTGTAAGAAAACTCAGCCAAAGGCAGATATGTGTCCCAACTTCTACCCAAGTCCAATACACATGATCGAAGCATGTCCTCGAACGTCTGAATCGTCTGCTCACTCTGCCCGTCTGTCTGCGGGTGGTAGGTTGTACTGAAGTGCAATCGTGTACCCAACTCCTCATGAAACTTCTTCCAGAACCTGGAAGTAAAACGCACATCCCAGTCTGACACTATCGATATCGGCACCCCATGCCGAGCTACCACCTCTCTTACATATATCTCGGCCAGTCTCTCTGCAGAAGAACTCTCACTAATAGCAAGGGCGTGAGCACTCTTCGTTAACCGGTTCACAATCACCCAAATCGCGTCGACACCTCGCGCGGTCCTTGGTAATTTGGTGATAAAATCCATGGAAATCTGTTCCCACTTCCATTGGGGAACCTCTAGTGGCTGCAACTTTCCATGAGGAAGCTGGTGCTCGGCCTTAACCCAGCGACAGGTCAAGCACCTCTCGACTACCCAAGCCACGTCCCTCTTCATACAGGGCCACCAATAATCTCTCTTCAGGTCCAAGTACATCTTAGTGGCTCCTGGATGGATCAAGAATCTCGATCTATGCGTCTCCTCCATCAGAATACGGCGAGCTCCGCCAGTATAGGGCACCCAAATCCGCCCTTGGAAAGTCATAAGGCCACGACTGTCTGTCACAAACTCATACACCTGCCCAATCACTCGCTCCCTCTTGCGGTTCTCCGGTCTCACGGCCTCCACCTGGGCCTCTCGAGTGGTATCTAAGACTGGAGTCATCACCGCCATCCTCATACACACATCTCAGATTATAGCGCTCTCGGTTCTACGGCTCAGGGCGTCGGCTACCACATTAGCCTTGCCCGGATGATACAGGATCTCACAGTCATAGTCTTTCACTACATCCAACCACCTCCTCTATCTCATATTCAGGTTGGGCTGATCCATGAGATACTTTAGGCTCTTATGGTTTGTGTATATAGTACACCGAACACCATAAAGATAGTGGCGCCAAATCTTGAGGGCAAACACCACCGCCCCTAACTCCAAATCATGGGTGGGATATCTCGTCTCATGAGGCTTCAGCTGCCTCGACGCATATGCTATCACGTGACCCCTCTGCATCAACACTGCACCCATCCCTGAGATGGACGCATCGCAATAGACCACAAAGTCCTCCACTCCCTCTAAAAGGGCTAACACTGGAGCTTCGCACAATCTCTGGCGAAGAGTCTCGAATGATGCCTGCTGCTCAGGCCCCTAAACAAAAGTAACACCCTTCTGGGTCAATTTGGTGAGAGGAACTGCAATCTTAGAGAAATCGCTGATAAATCTCCGATAGTAGCTGGCCAATCCCAGAAAACTCCTGATCTCGGATGGGGATCTCGGCACCTCCCATCGCATAACCGCCTCAATCTTGGCCGGATCGACCAATATCCCATTCTGATTAACGAGATGTCCCAGGAACTGGACCTCTCGTAAGCAGAAATCACACTTGGAGAATTTGGCATACAGCCTCTCCGACCTCAAAACCCCAAGAACCTCTCGCAGATGCTCCTCATGCCGCTCTCTGGATCTCGAGTATACTAAGATATCGTCGATAAACACGATCACCGACCGGTCCAACATAGGCCTGCACACCCGGTTCATGAGATCCATGAATGCTGCCGGCGCGTTGGTAAGCCCGAAAGTCATCACTACAAACTCGTAATGCCCATAACAAGTTCTAAAGGTCGTCTTCTGAATATCCTCCTCGCATACTCTCATCTGGTGATATCCGGATCTCAAATCAATCTTGGAAAACCAAGATGCCCCCTAAAGCTGATCGAATAAATCGTCGATCCTCGGAAGTGGATAACGGTTCTTGACCGTCAACTTGTTCAATTCCCGATAATCGATGCACATCTGGTGCGAACCATCATTTTTCTTGACAAAAAGGATTGGCGCTCCCCACGGCGAACTACTTGGTTGAATAAATCCCTTCCCCAGCAGCTCCTGAAGCTGTGAGGATAACTCTTGCATCTTTGGTGGCGCAAGACGATAAGGTGCCTTGGCAATAGGTGCCGCCCCCGGAACCAAATCAATCCGGAACTCCACCTGCCTCATGGGAGGCACACCCGGCAACTCCTCGGGGAAAACATCCGGGAACTCTCACACTATCGGAACCTCAGCGGTAGAACTCGGCCTCGTTGACGAAATCCGTGTATCCATCATGTACGCCAGGAAACCCATACAACCCTACTGTAAACTCTGCCTCGCCCTCGCAGCAGAGCAGAAGGCTGACCCAGATCTGGTACCCTCGCCATATACTGTAAGCACTCCCCCACTAGGGTCTTGTGTAGTCACCATCTGACGCTCACAGTCGATCACTACTCCAAAAAGGCTCAACCAATCCATGCCCACGATGACACAGACATCACCCATCGCGATCGGTACCAGGTCAATCGGAAACTCTACACCAAAAATCTCCAGCACACATCCTCGGAAAACATCAGTAGCAAAAACCGCATGCTCATCGGCTATGGAAACCCTCAAAGGTCGACTCAACGCCTCCCATCGGATACTGATGTGACGACTAAAAGCTAAAGACACGAAGGATCGACTCGCACCCGAGTCAAATAACACCAAAGTAGGTACGGAATTCACAAGAAATGTACCTAAATATAGCACAGAATAAACATAATAAATTTCAAAATAAATAATAAGGAATTATGTACCAACCACGACATCAGGTGCTGCGCGGACCTCCTCCGCTGTCAGCTGAAAAGCTCTCCCACGAGCCCTCAGAACCTCGGCCTTCACCAGCCGAACATCAACAGCACGCAATGCAACAAGAGCGGAACCCTGGGCAGATCCCTGAACAAGCTGAGGGCACTCGGCCTTCCGATGGCCGGTCTGATTGCAGTGGAAACAGACTGAAAATCCCTTGGGGCAATCCTTCACCATATGCCCCTCCTTGCCACATTTGTAGCAAATCCCCGTCCGACAAGATCCCTCATGACTCTTGCCGCACTTGCCACAAGTGCGGCCCTTCTGGCCTCCTGATCTCGAATCAGCGGTCTTAGCCCGCTTGGCTGCCTGCTACGACTATGCTGGCCGCCGGTCTCTCCCCTGAGACTCCATATCCTCCCTGGCCTGAGACTCCAACTCAATCTCCCTCCTCCTGGCATTTGCCTGAAGCTTAGCAATCGTCCGATACGACGAGTTCGCCACGAACTCTCGAATGTCCCTCCTCAGAACGCTCAAATACCGGGTCATGCGTGCCTGCTCAGTCGACACATGCTCAGGGCAGCACAACGCCCTCTCGTGAAACATCCGCGTAATCACAGTCACCGACTCTGTTTTCTGCTTGATAGACAGAAACTCCTGGTCCAATCGTTCCCTCTCCACCGGGGGAACATACTCATCTCGGAATATCACAACAAACCTCTCCCAAGTCACTGCAGAATGCTCAGCAGGATTAAAACTGGCTGTCGCAAACTTCCACCAGTCCTTCGCTCCCAAGCGAAGCTGGTTCAACGCGAACCGCACCCTCAAATGCTCGGGGCAAGAACAAGTATAGAAACACTCCTTGATATCAGAGATCCACCTCATCGCTACAATCGGATCCTGAGTCCCATCAAACTCTGGTGGCTTCGTGTTGCTGAATTCCCGGTACAGCAACGAGTCACCTCCCTGTGGCCTAGCAGCGGTGACAGCTGCAGTGGCGGCAACAGCATCAGCCTCAGTGACAGCAGCATATCGCTCATCAAAAGTCTCAATCAGGGTGGTCTTAATAGACCCAAACATCTCGGGAATCTCTGCTTGGATAGCTGCGGCCACCTCCTCGTGAATCATCCTCCGAATCTCATCATCACTAGTCCCACTGCCTCCAGGGTTGTGGCGTGTACCCACCATGATGCTTCTGAAGGATAACACAAAATTCATCAGAGACTCGCTCGAGCATTCTCACATTCGATCACTCATCCCTACTTGCTCCTTAGTTTCCTAAGGATTCTTACTTGGGTTGCATACAGATCTGGTGTTTTTAGTAGTACGGGCTCATTACTACCTTCCACACCCGGCCTGTAGTCACCCCAAGTCCTCCTCCTAGGATTCTAATTCCCAAGTACTCTATCTCTCTCAAATATCAGACTACTCTCGTTTGGCACATGCTCATAACACATAACAGATAGCAACGACTCCTAAGCTAAGGCATCACAAATCAGGCAATCCTAGCCCTAAGATATGAAATACCTAGCTCATTCTCTAGCATGCATCACTATCATTTCATAAATATCTCATAACACACTAAGTAAGGGTATTTTGGGAAATCACCGTTCGGGCTCTGGCTGATTGTACACACTATTCCACCTTGATTTCTCTGTAAACTCTTTCTTTTTTGAAAAGTTCATTTCTTTTGAAAATCTTTCTCAAATCCTCAGTTTGAGTCCAGACATACCAGAAGGTGCATCCGAATCCCTCAAACCAAGGCTCTGATACCAACTTGTAACAACGTAATTTTTCAAACAAAAATTTTCATTCAAAAACCCAAATATGTCGTTTCAAAATCGCAACTTCCACAAACATCAAGTTATCAAACACATGTCTCAAAAACTGTTTATAACACAAATCCAGGATCCTAAAAAAACATATTTCCGACGCAGGTGTGTGCACAATCAAGCCGACGCCTTTCCGTGATCCTGAGAAGTACCTGAAACACATACACATAACACGGTAAGCACGAAGCTTAGTGAGTTCCCCAAAATACCACGCACAGCTCATTAGCCACTCTAGGCTATAACTCAAAAAGACCCTCCGGTCAATGTGTCTCAGTGGGACCCTCTAGTCCCAACTCAATAAATTCATAATAACAATATTCAGCATAAATCACAAAACATGATGCAAAATATTAAGATACACAGATAAGCACAATAAACATCTCAATCACACGAAAGTACCACTCATGGTAAGTATAGTGAGAAGACTCACCTTGTAAGCTAGCAAGTAAAAGTCTCCTACTCGGAAATCTCGAACTAGCCTCCGCCTAACACATTAGATACGGTTTTCCAATCAATACCACACTCATACTCAATGACACTTAAGGTTGATCTCTCATTCTCTCTAACTCTTGGAATGGGTAAAAGACCATTTTACCCCTCCACGGTCTTCATTACTTATGTTGACCAAACCCTAAAGTCAACTGAAGTCAAACTCGAGTCAACAGTACCAGTTTGACCTGACTCGCCGAGTGCACGCATGTGACTCGTCGAGTCCAGTTGTTCCTCAGAAGTCTTTGTGAGGATCCAGCTCGTCGAGTTAACCCCTAACTCGTCGAGTAACAGCATAGCCAGCTCATCGGGACAAACCCTAACCGACTCATCGAGTCGGCTCCTCGACTCGACGAGTCCATTCAGACTCTTTTCCCATTCAGACAATTTCAAGGCAGAAAACCTTCCCCAAACTCTAGATCTACGCTCTCAAGGCTTATTTATCACGTAAAGTCACAGACTTTACGTTCATGCATGTCACTAAGGGCTTGAAATGCCAAAACACACCTTAAAAAGGATTTTTCACTCAATAGAATTATTATGGCTGAATAAAGCAGGGACTTTTGGACTCTAGGGACCTCACATGGTCCAGATCTGAAGTTCAAACCTCAACATGAACTCAAAACACTCTAAGTGCTATTTATTAGCTAGAAAAAGCCCTAAACTCCCAAATCATGAGATCTACTCAACAAAAATGAGAAAAGTGCAAGCTTTATACCTTTCCCAGAAGCTCTGAGGTGAAATGGCCACAGATCTAGCAACTCCTTCTTGTCCCTTGCCTTGGAATCCTTCTCTTCACTTCAAAAGATGCACCAAACACTCAAGGTTAGCTCAAAACTCTCTCTCTAAGCTCACAAGTCGATTAGGGTTTACTCTCAGGGAGGTATAGCCGCAAATGAGGCTATAAGTGCCTTTAAATAGGCCCCAAACCCGGGGATTTAGGGTTTCTCATCACAGCGTCTACTCGGCGAGTCGACTCCTGGACTCGTCGAGTCGGTCATTAATCCCACGTGCACATCACGACTCTACTCGACGAGTTGCTGCACCAACTCATCGAGTAGCTCATTGGTCCTCAAAATTAAATAGATAAACAATATACCTGGAAATCCGGATGTTACATTTGCGCTTAAGTGCTTAAGCCATTAAGCACTTATTAGAGTGTTGGCAAAACCTCGCGTACGCCCCGCGTAGTTTCTGTACGCCCAGCGTACTAAGTCAACCACCCCGATGGTGGTCAACGCAAAATGGAAGTACGCCCAGCGTACCAGAGGAGTACGCCCCGCGTACGCCCTCTGTTGGGCTTTTGACATTTTGGGCTTCGGGGTTGGGCCACTCTTGGGCCAGTTTGACATGGGCCTTGCTGGACTTTCTGAACAATGATGTTTTGGGCCAGTTTTGGTAATGGAACTTAGAATAATGCCCAATTAGGGAGTGGGGCCCAATTGGGAAAATTGGGCCATTAATGGGCTTATGTATATGGGTTTTTGGATAGTGAATTTGATATTGGACCTTGGCCCAAATTAGAGAAAAAGACGAAATGGACTATGTGGACTCTTAATCAAGATTGATATCCCATGTGCTGACTTAGTATTCGTTATTTTGGATAGTTTGGGATTTTCAGAGACAACGGTCGGAGACTTTTAGTCCAGTTCAGCACTACTTGCGAGGTGAGTTCTCCTCACTATATCAACAGGGTCTACGACACCAAGGCCGACCCTTTATGATTTGCATCCTGGTTTCAGGATGGTTGCTATGTTGTTGATCTGTTAGATTTCATCATGATTTTAGGATGGTTGCTATGCTAGTAATCTGTTAGATTGATATCCTGGTTATAGGATGGTTGCTATAAATCGGTTAGATCGGTATACTGGTAATAGGATGGTTGCTATGTTAGAGATCGGTTAGATCGGTATCTTGGTAATAGGATGGTTGCTAGGTTATTGATCGGTTAGATCGGTATCCTGGTTATAGGATGGTTTCCATGTTAGTGATCTGTTAGATCTATATGACTATCTGTTATTGCATGCTAGCGTATGATATTTATGTGTACATGTTTGTTGGTTTGGGGGATTGGTTTGAGGCAGGTCCTACTTCGTGCTGTAGGCCAAGATACCCAGGGCGGACCGGATAAACTGCATACCCGGTTAGGGCATACTAGTCGGGCCGAAGGCCCGACGAACGGTCCGGATAGGCTGAAGGCCCTGAGAGGGCGGTCCAGACGTGCCGATGGCTCGGAGAGTAGTCCAGATAGACTGAAGGCCTGCGAGGCGGTCCAGTCAGACTGATGGCTCATTATACATGCTGTGTTTTGTTATAAGATATGGTTATATCTGTATGGCGTTGGTATTTTAAGGGAACTCACTAAGCTTCGGGCTTACAATTGTTGATTTTGTTTCAGGTACTTCTGACGATCGCGGGAAGGCGAAGGCGTGATCGTACACCTCCTATGGGTTTATGATTTGGTTCTGGGAAACTCTGACATTGGATATTTTGAAAACAAGTTTTGTAATAAACAACTGAATTTGGAAATGTTTTAAAAGTTTAAATTTGACATGATTTTTATGGACGTTACTCACACACATACTCTCTCTCTCTCTCTCTCTCTCTCTCTCTCTCTCTCTCTCGTCTCGCTAAACCAGTAGTGAGGCAGCCTTAGCGAGCCTCCTAACGAACGCTAGGGGATGGTGTTCTATGCTTAGCGAGTCCTAAGCGAGGGCCCTTAGCGAACAACTCCCTTCAACCTATATATCACCTTAAACATGTGGAAAGCATACCACATCGCTAAAGTGATGGGCATTTATACTTCTATAAAATGAAAGGAAATGCTAAGAATTCAGGCAAAGTAAGGCGTCGACCTCGACAGACGACAATTGAACATCATGGGCTTCTTTTGTGGCCCTCTAAACTTCGTGTGGTCTTTCTTTGTACTGATCTTATAACTTTTTTTTAATAATAACTAGTTTATTAACGGTTTAACAAAGCTGTTTGGTCCGGTTTTCTCTAAACTGTTCGGTTTCAACTGGTTCATTTGACACTGTTTTTTTACCAACGTAAACCAGAGGCATGAGTAGGGCTGCAAACGAGCCGAGTCGGGCCGAGCTCGAGCATGAACAGGCTCGGGCTCGACTCATTTAAATATTTAAAGGCTTGAGCTCGAGCTTGACTCGTTTCGAGCCTTGTGGTACAAAGCTCGAGATCGGCTCGTTAAGAATTGTATGGGCCCGGGCTCGGGCTCGGTTTGGGCTCGGCTCGTATACGGTATACTCTAATTTCCTAAAATGGTATTTATTAAATTATTATTTATTTTAATATATAAAAATAAAACTAATTTTTTTATTATTTATATGTAGGCTCGTTTAGGGTGAGCCAAGTAACAGAGGCTCGAGCTCGGACTCGTTTAATAAACAAGCCTAATATGAAGCTCGAGCTCGGATCGGACTCGTTTAAAATTGATCTCGAGTCGAGCTTTTAACGATTCGATCTCGAGTAGCTAACGAGTAGCTTGACTCGTTTGCACCCCTAGGCATGAACAGTTCCGCCAATATAGTCTGATTAAAAAAAAAGCTATGGATTTTACTAAGTTAAGCACGTGTCAAAACGAAACACTTGAGGCACCCACCGCCCACAATTCATGGTATGATAATGGAAACATAAATTATTGACCTGGAATTTTAGGTAACTTTTTCATGTGTACTCTTCTCATTGGCCAAACATTTTCCACCTCCGCTACCTGCCATAACGCTAACATTACCCCCACACATGACTGACACCTTCATATTTTATTAAAACATATGATAAAATCATAAAATAAGAGAGCAAGTTTGCAATATTAAAAATGAAGTGTTCATTGACCAAATCTTAGCCACACTCACGAGTAAGACCTCGTACGTTGTGGCATGTCCAGGACCATATATAAGACCAGATACGTGGCCAAACAACAATGGACGAAATAAATAATAATAAAATTTTCAAACAATAATCAACCATATCGTATGCAAATCTCATAGTGTTTGTAAATAGAATCATATTGCCGGTTGATCACCCATGAAATAACAAGAAACAAACATATATACATATGAAGATGCAGGAAATGAAGCCAAGAAACGAAAGATATTATTGTATGAACATATACATTTCCAGTAATTAAGTCAAATATGAAGGGCCTTTTGCGGCTAGCAGCAGGAGCGACGCTGGGACCATATGTAGCCCACATGAAACCTTAATAATATATGGAATTGTTTCTAGAAATAGAATTTAAAAAGAAAAAAAGTCTTCACAAAGTCAGATTCAGTTCATTCCCAGGATTTGACAGACTACAGAATCATCAAAATGGGAAAACACGTCATATTCATTATTTATTGATATATATTTTGTGATAAAATATAGTTTAATATTGATTGATATATACAACGCATACAACATGTGTCAAGTTTTTGCGTTGTTAGTAGTGATTCGGTATGGCTGCGGAGGCACGGCAACACCGTCTTTAGTCCTAGCATGCTGACAATTTATGCCCTCTCGAACAGTGGCGGAGCTATGTGGTTCTCAAGGGGTCCCGGGTCATTATTCAGCTTCAGCCCATCAATGTAAAAAAAAAAAATTCTATTAAATTGCAACGACTAAACATATATAAATGCAACTACTATTTTATCGGTGTCACTACTACTGAAAACATCTTGCGTCCGCCACTGTCTCTCGACATCCCAAGATCATTTCTTTCTTTCCTCAATTTATTCCTTTTGTCACCTCTTTTTTTCTTTTATAAATAATATCGTACAAATATTTTTACCACATCAAACAATTTACCTTATACTCTATATTCAATCTTTAGACTATGAAAATGGCTTTTTTAACCCCTTCAAAGATTTTCCTGAAACCTGCAAAGGATTTGTTGATCTTCCATCTTCTTATTATCAATTTTTTTGAAACCTACAACGATTTTCTTCAATAGATTTCTCAATGTTAAACATGCAAAATCAACAACTTTTGATACCGTCAAGATTAAGCACTCCCAATGAGTGAAATTCAACACTTCGGTTCACATCACCTGTAGACTTTTTCAATTATTTTCACTTAGATTTGTGAGAGTTATCTCAAAACAAAGCCGGCTGAAAAATAGTTGGTAGCTGAAAAATTAGTTGTTAGCTGATAGCTGAAAAACTATCTGCTAGATCATAAAAATGGCATTTGGTAATATATAACTGATAAGTTAACTAAAAAATATAAAATGACATAAAATAGCATGTAGAAGAATGATTCAATATTTTAAAACAAACACATAATACATTTCATTAAATTTAAATAAATAGTAAATAACTATTCTACGATTGTTATGTTTAAAGAATTGTTTTCATCCCATAGTCGTGAGAATGTGAACACCACCGGATGGATTGTGATGATGAGATGGAGTGGTGGATTGTGGTCACCACCATATATATATATATATATATATATATATATATATATATATATATATATATATATATATTCTCTCTATTTTTTTTTCATTTTAAATAATTTTAAGTTATTTTTTTATATTTAAATAACCAAGAAAGTAAAAGGAACATAATGACGTGAAGTGGTGAGTATACCAACTTAATGTAGTTGTGTGTGGTGATAAGATGACAGTGACATGACACTCATGACATTTGTGGTTAATAGCGGATACTCCATAGCCTTAGGCCATCTCCAAAGGGAGTTTAATGGAGGGTTTAATGAGGAGTTTAATCTCATTAAACTCAAAATCCCCATTGTGGGAAAATGACTAGGATTCAATGAAATGGGGAGTTCAATCCTCATTGAACTCTATATTCTCTCTCCTCACACACACACACACACATATATATATATATATATATATATATATATATATATATATATATATATATATATATATATATATATATATATATATATATATATATATATTATTTTTAATTTTAAAATTTTAATTAATGTTAATTTTAATTGTAGTTTTTAATTTTTAATTTCTTGCTAATTAATTTTTTTTAAAATAACAATAAATAAAAAGAAAATGATAAATGATATGACAATCCATTAAATTGTATAGAGTTTAATGGAGTGTAGAGTTTAATGGGTAAAGTTGTATAGTGAGTGAAATGTACATGTGTCAATCCATTGAACTCATATGAGTTCAATGCATTGGAGATGGTCTTAGAGCATTAGATGTGGGCAACAAGGTGCAACACCAAGTTGTGCCACCTCACATGTCACATAAGCAAGTGGTGTTATAACACCAAGTAGGGAAATGAGCAACAAGATACAACACCAACTTTTTGAAAATAAATATGTTTTCTTTTTTATTTTTTTTTCCGAAATTTGGTTTTTTTTTTTTACTTTTTTTTTCTTTTTCGTTTTTTTTTCTTTTTGCATTTTTTTAATCACTAACATGAATATATTTTTTATAAAAAATAAAATTTTAAAAACAAAAAAAAAGACATAATATTTAAAATCTAAAATTACGATTACAATTAAAAAAAACATAATTTTCAACCTAATATTATAACTAAAATATCATTCAGATTACTACTAAAACCACATAACAATCATAATTAACCCAAATATTTCTTCCTAATTTGTTCCTTCATCGCTTGTAGCACCGCTAGATCAGCAGGAGCGAAACCCTCCTCGCTCGTCCGAAGAATTGACAACTGATGTGTCATTAGTTCCCTCTCTTTTTGCTCCTGCTTCTCCCGTGTCTGCCTTTCCAGGAACTCCAAATGACGACGTTTCAACTCATTTTTTTCTTTTATTAATAAATTGTGCTCATCGAATTTCGCTCTCATTTCCGCCGCATCTTTTGCTCTCGTCTCCACCTCCTCCGCATGTCTTGCAGCGCGCCTCGCTTTGTCGCGTCCGGGCGGTCGTCGTGGTGGGGATATCTCTTGGATATCATCCGGGATCTCATCGTCGTCGGCGTTTAGGTCGATGTTAGTCCGTGCGTCCGACACGTTGACCGAGCTAGAATTGCGAGACCTTTTGGATTGAACCTCCGACGATGTAGGCGTTTTATTCCACTTTGGATCCGCTCGCAACAATTCCCATGATTTTTCAAAGTCGAAAACATGACCCATTTCAACCCGATATTGTTCCTTAGTAGATTTGAACAAATCGAAGTCGTTGGTTCCGCTTTGTTGTTGCGCCTCAAGCCGGTTGTAAATACCGTTGAATTTGCTGCACCGCTTAGTTATCATACCCCATTTGCTGCTCAACATGTCATTGTTGCGATACGGATTTTTCTTTAAAATAGCGTGAAACTTGTCGAGCACCGCCCCCCAATAAGCTCCTTTTTTCATTCCATTTCCGCGAAGTTCGTTTTTTGAAGTAGCACACCAAGCCGCCGTCAAAGCGTATTCCTCCTCCGGTGTCCACCATTGTGGAACGTCTGCATTTTCTGTTTCTACCGCTATTGCTTTCCCTTTCGATTTTCCTTTTCCTTTCCCTTTCCCTCTCCTACTACCTCCCGCTTCCACTTCACCCGATTGTTGTGTCGTAGGCGATGGGTGGTTGGTTGGTTGTTGCATCGAAGCAAAAGAAGGGAAAAGATTTTGTTGTAAATTTGGGTTTTGACCAAATTGATTTTGTTGAAGGTAAGGTGAGTTGGGAAACTGTAGTGGCGGTGAAGCGGGATTGAAAGCTGTGCCTTGGTATGAGATTTATGGTGAGCCTTGAGACGATAAAAGGTTGAAATAACCTTCATACCCCGTAAATCCGAGAGACGAGGTTGTGTTTGGTTGTGTGTTTGGGTTTGATGATGGGGAGGTGTTTGGGTTTTGCTCTATTTTTTTAGTAAGAAAGTTTATAAAAGTGTAGATAGAATGTTTAAAAAGATGTAAAATTTGAAATAAAATAAGTATATATATATATATATATATATATATATATATATATATATATATATATATATATATATATATATATATATATAGGTAAAAAGGTAAAAATAAAAAAAAAAAATGGTTTAAATTTGACCGTTTTCAAACGGTCTAAAGTCACAACGGTTAATTTTTTTGGCGTTACACTTCGTTTCCATGGCAACGAGAAGTGGACGACGAGATGCAACGAGTTGGGGGGGGGGGGGTGTTCCCCCCGTTACGACGGCGTCGAGAACGGCCACGTCACCCGCATCGTTACTCGTTTTGGCCCATACCGATCACTCTTAGAGGGAGTTATTTTGTTATTTTTCTTTTCCTAGTTTTTAGACAACCTTTCCTTTTGAATTATTCTTTTAAGATTCTAGTTTTAGGCTTATAAATATAGGCTTAGTTTATTCCTTCCAATCATGCTAAATCTTCCTCTCTTTCATTGATTTTATTATAATACAAGTCGGTGATTTTATTAATATACAAGTCGAGTGCTTCTGTTTGTCATCATATTTACAACAATACTAACCTATGGGTGTTTTATAAACGAATTTCAGTAAATTTGTCTATAATTTAGTAGAATATGCGGTGCGACAAGTACGATGAACTATCATATCGAACCTACAAGAATTATTGTGAGGGAATATTCCTCAAACGCTACAATTTATATAAATAAACATGCTTAAATTAAATATAGGCAGGAAAACAGCTTCAGTCAAACTGTCTGCAGAACATGCAACCATTCAGAAATCAACAACGGTTTAGTGCATACGTATATAACCAAACTAGTTCTATGAATCAACCGGATGTTACTAAAGAGCCTCATTTTGCGCATTATAACATGAAAAACTAACGTGGTCGTGATTAAATTATGTGGAAAAAAACGAAAAAAAAAAAAAAATATACGTTTTGCCCTTTCAACTTATCCAAGGTACATAGCGTCCCACCTATTCAATTTCTTATACTATAATTCAGATGCAATAAACAAACAAAATTCGCCTGAAAATAGACACATGCCCAAATTCTTGATGACAAGGAAAGAGAAATCACCAGAATTCAGAATTTGAGTTCCCTTTTTAGTACGTGTGTTCTTCTTATTGCAAGTCCATGTCCACGTCAGCTATGACCTGATATAATGCAAAGCCTCACCCACAAGACTGACATTTCATATTTAAATCACATGATAAGATTAAATATAATAATAAAAGTGTGTGATGCTTGTTCCTGTGGCATGCCTAGGACCATGTATTATTATATGTTTTAATTCATCAAATATGTGGTTAAATTTTTAGGAGGACAATAATGCAGTTTTCATAATCCCAGGTAATCCAACACAAGAATATATAAAATAAAAAAATAAAAAAAAATTGACCCTTGTCTAGTTGTTTTATGATCGTGTGGCATTACAATATGTATAAAATGATAACAGTGTCCTCAGGGTACATTGCATACTCATTCAACATGACAAAATATTTCTTAAGCTATCATTTAAAATAAATGACAAACAAATATGACGTTATTTGTCTTGTAGTGGTTTGATTGAGTTGCCATGACCCATGAACCATTATAAATTCGTATGTTCATGCAACTCATCACATGTCAAAAACTCAAAATGGCAATGTCATAAGATTCATAATTCACGGTGAAGGATAAAGCTACCCAAGATTTTGAGTTCTCTTCTCATGCTTTGTAAGGAAAAATGTCACACCAACACCTAACACCTTCATTATATATATTTATCATTGGCCCTTAGTCTACCTAATTAATTGCATTTAACCTCATGTCTATGAGTCATATATCACTCGTTCCTTTAGATTCTTTATCTCATTCTTTTTTTATTATTGTGTTTTTCAGGATCTTTTGACGAAGAAGATTATTGGCAAGAATGTAAGACCCTATATACCACACTATCGAGGCAATGTTGCTTGTTCAATCATTCTCGCTCCTTTTGAAGTTCATTGCCAATATGGTCATCCCTCTCTACTTGTATAGATTGTGAGTCGTGCCAGTTTGCCAAGCATCATTGTTCGAATTCTTTTCCTAGAGTTAATAAAAAAAATTAATTTTACATTTGAGTTAGCTCATTCTGATGTTTGGGGTCCTCGTCATGCATGTGACGTCTCCACGTGGATTTTTATATATTTTTTACTATTGTTTATAACTTTTCTATAGCTACCTCTTAACTTGATGAAAAGTCGTTCCGAGTTGTTTACCCATTTATTGCCTTTTGAGTGGAAATAAAGCACTTAGTTTAATATTCGTGTCCACACTTTGCGATAATGCTAAAGAATTATTCTCGGAGACTTATATAATAACAAATGGCATTAATCTTCATGAATCCTCTTATGTCGATACCCTTTCCAAAAATGGGGTAGCCGAAAGGAAAAACAAGCATCTCCTTGAAACTGCTACAACTCTTCTCTTTCACATGAACGTCTTAAAAACAATTGTGGTTGATGCAGCTTTCATAGCATGTTTCGTGATTAACCAAATGCCCTTATATGTTCTAAATGGAGAGAGTCCTTATCATATGATTTCCAACAAAGTTACTTTTTCATATTGAGCATATGATGTTTGGTAGCACTTATTTTGTTCATGATGTTTGACTTCGTGTCACCAAGCTAGACACCAAGTCATTGACATTTGTCTTTCTTGGATACTCTAAGCTACAAAAGATTATCTCAAAAAATACATTGTGTTAGCAAATGCTACCTTTCATGAGCAAATTCATTTCTTTGTCTGTACACTACTCTTTATAATCCTATGGAGAATGACCACTTGTTCTCTACACAGTTCTACCAACAACATATGCTTTTTCAGCTTTTTCAATTTCATGTTTGTCAAAACCACCAATACAAAGTTTACTCGGGGAAAGGAACGTCTTCTGCAGCTTGCTTCATTGCCATCATATCAATTTCCTTCATGTCTCCTCCGGTTACTTGATCCTATCATGATTACTATCTTCATATTGCACTTGTAAAGGTAAAATAGAATGTACCTATCATATTTCATTAGTAATTTCTTATGCTTGTATGTCTTCTTCATCTTGTTCTATTGTGGAATCTCATGATTCTACCACTATTCCTAATATAGTTTCTAAAGCCTTTTCACAACCCGGTTGGTGAGATTCAATGGTAGAAGAAATGGATGTTTTTGATACTAATCACACATGAAATCTAGTGGATTTACTTGCACGATAGAAGGATGTAAATTGGTATTCACAGTAAAAGTCATGATAATTCCCATACTTTTTCTACTGATGTCAAATTAACTTAAAAGCATCTCTAAAGGTAACTTTCAATATTTGGAAAATCAATTGAAAAGGTTTTTACCATTTCGAAACTTGTGTTTTTAAAGGTTACTTCAACCACTTATAAAAAA
The DNA here is from genome assembly GCF_052849685.1 of Lactuca virosa. Lineage (NCBI taxonomy): Eukaryota > Viridiplantae > Streptophyta > Magnoliopsida > Asterales > Asteraceae > Lactuca > Lactuca virosa. The sequence continues at coordinate 338,750,182 of NC_136430.1, forward strand.
TTAAATGGTTAACCCATTAGATTTCTATTTTACAGTTTGACCCCTTTGCTTTAATAATACTTTATTTTACCCCCAAATCATATTAAAATATTTTTTATTTTTTATCTTTTAATTTTTTACTAATTAATCTATTTTATTGAAAAAATTGAGTAACTTTTATGTACAAATATACCAATAAAAAAACATTTTTCAAACCAATCAAATTGATATCAATATGAAATACTAATAAAACACAAATACCATATAATATTCTTATTTTTTTATACCTACATGCATGATAATGTCTACCGAATCGTATTTATATAACTATATATGTATGCTAAAAAACAACAAGCTAGATGATGGTGATTTATAAAGCATTCCATATAGATAAGGATAAATTAGTTAACTTTTAGAAGAAAAAAAAAACTATTAAAAAAGTTTATGATTGGAGAAGGTTTGGCAAAAGAAAACAAGTTTAAATGAATTAACAGGGGGAGAGCTCTTATCCATTTAATTGTCTCTATAAAAGATGTTTTCCCATATCGTGATCTCCAAGTACAAAACTATATAGAGCAATTACATGTTTTTGTTGCTCACGAGGAGTATAGACAAGTATGTAATCTTCGTAAGTCTTTATATTAATTATCTTTGGAATGATAAAGAGTAAATCAAATCAATGGGTATTATATCATAGATGTAATTTTAGTATGACCCTTGTGGTTTATATATGATTGCTATGACCCTTGTGGTTTATATTGATTATGACGTAGTTATCACAGGAAGGAAGGAAGTAGTACTACGGGCATTTAAGCATTAACATCTTTTCTTCGTCTTAAGTGTGGTGGTCATACAAAGCAAGAAATGTATTTATTTTTCTTAAAAGGATGTGTACTCAATCTATTAGTTGATACATAGGAGTTGGGAGCCAAACCCCACAACACTTCAATGGTTCCTAATTCTCATTTTGAAGGATCACCAAACTATCTGTTGAGGCATCAAATATTGATTCTGGATACATGTTTTGCATTGCTTAATTGCATACGAATTACGAATGGAGGATAGGTCAGACACTTTATTCACTACATATGACGATGAAAATCTTCACAGCCTTGAAGAAGGTTTGAACGTGGTTCCGAAGGGTTTACATTTGGATATGACCGGTTAAGATGAATTTTCTGTTGATTTTTATATTAAATTTGTATTTCATTTTATGTCAATATGTTAAATATCGTATTATTTAAAATAACAAAAACTATAAAAAATGAAAACCGATAAAATAATACACATCCAAACAATTTTTTTTCTGAAATAAAAATGAAAACTCAGAGTAACTAAAACAGTTTCCCACGACCAAACAAGCCATAAATTATCTTAGAGTAACTCGACCATATATTACATAATCTGTAACATTGTTTATGTCTTGTCACAAACGTAGAATATTGTATGCCAATCATCAATATACCAAGATATGGCATATCATTTATATTTTATTGCATGAAGTTTGGCGTAAATAGTATTATTTCCAATTACTTTCAACTAAATCATGGTTTTACAATTAAGTCACTCTGCTAATAGCTGCAAATCTTGTTTTACATGATGGAATAAATTAATTCACTTTGTTCATGATAGGATTCAATTTAGAACTTATAGATATCTTCACTAAGGCTCTTAATGGTCCAGATTAAGTACATTTGTAACAAGTTGGGTATAATCAATGTCTATGCTCAAACTTAAGGGGGTGTAATGAATTAATCACAATTACATTTGTAGATGTTGTCAAAATTAACGAAATTATAGGAGATCAACTAGGTAAGTAAGCATAAGAATCTTTCATAGTTACAACTATATATATTTGTACATGTTACTAAGTAATAAGACAAGTCTTCATAAATAATTATAGCTCTTGTAATTCACAGTTTTAAACCCAAATATGGTAATTCTTCAACCCCATATATTATCCTCAATGGAAAGAAATGAGCTTACCAAAAACTCAAATGAAAAACCTTTGTTTAAAGTAATGAATTGACTTTTCACTATGGACAACTTTGAGGGAAGCCAAGTTGTGAGTAATTATCTATGCACTTATCACGATTAAAAATCTAATAGCAGCCATCGGTCGCAATCTGAAATTGCGGTTCTCGCGGTGTTCTTGCGATGGTATATCGGTTTTTTAGATTGTGTAGAATTTATATATTAAAGTATTATATACTATATAGAATTAATATCATAAATTATATAAAAACATAACATAAATTACAATACCTACAACTAATCACACTTGACATATCATAATCAGTTAATCATATTCACATATCATAAACTTAGGCATGTTACTAATGTCACAGTTAATCATAATTCAACATAATCAACAAGGCAACATAAGAAATACTTAGCCCTGTTAATTATACTTCAGCACAATCACAGTTAACAGATAAAGTGATTAAGCAATGTGACAGTTAATCATACCTAGTTTAAGCAATGTCAGTTAATCATAGAGTTGGCAAAAACCGATCCAACCCGAACCCAACCCAAAATTAGCAGGTTGGGTTGAGATTTTCAACCCATTTAAGTTAAATTGGTCAACCCGTCTAACCCGTTTAATTAAACAGGTTGGGTCGGGTAAAAATTATCAACCCATTTTCAACCCACCAACCTATTTAACTTTAATTTATATTTAATTTAATAATTATTTAAATACTATCATATATTAATCTGAGTATTAGTTTATAAATTACAATGTTCGTATTATTATTTATGTTTTAAAAAATGGAATCCTAATTCCTATCTTTTTTTCTTGGCTTCCACAACACTAGTCACTCTCCAAAATCACTTATAATTTACATATCTTTAATGTTATTTGAACAATTTCTTTATATACTTGAATTGGGATTATGCTTTTGACATACTTTGAAATTTTATTTAAGTCTACAACTATTTAAGTGGCGTAATCTTTAGTTAATTAATTAATTTATATTTATTTTAAATGGGTCAACCCAAGTTTAACTCATTTATTTAATAGATTGGGTTGGAAACTACATTAACAGGTCAACCCGGTGACAACCCATTTATCTGAAAGGTTGGATTGGGTTGGAAATATCAACTCATTTAAATAAACAAGTTGGGTTGGGTTGAACCCGAACCCAACCCAGATCGACCAATTGCCAGCTCTAGTTAATCATACTACAATACTTCAAGTCTTCAATGCAATTAGCAAGAATACACATAGCTATTTTCAATGGAAGTTGCAATGTCTTTGTATACGAAAAAAAATCAATTATGAGTGGATTGGGCTGTGAAAGTCGATGGTGAGTTGAGGAGTGAGTGCAAGTCCGAAGTTGTTATGCAGGGAGGGAAATCAGAAGTCGTCGATTTAGAAAGATCGAGATTTTGGAACTTCGCAGGGAAGACAAACGCATCATGTCATGGTATACAGAAAAAAAATCGATTGAACGTTTTCCTAATTAGGTCGGACCCAAATCTTAATCATTTTCTTGGTTTAGGCTCAAAATTACACTTTTATTCAAGAGAATGGCCCAAAAAACGCTTTCTTGACGTGAAATAGCCTAACAATGAAATTGACATGCTACCACTCCCTCTAGCCTAATAAGTTGTGAAGAGTTTAATAATAAATAATCTTATATATATATATATATATATATATATATATATATATATATATATATATAAGTCGGGTTCTGTTGAGAACCAAAAGATTTTTGAGAACTTGCGAACTCATAATCAGTTCATCATTTTTCAACACCAAAAACACCAATCTTCTCCAAATTGTGCGTCTAAACCATATCTAGGCTTAAAAAAAGATTTGACGATTTTTTTTTTTTTGGTTTTTTGTATGACTGCTGATGAGCAAAATCAACAGTTGTACGGAATGCTGATGAGCACAATCGGCAGTCATATGACTGCTGATTGTGCTCATCGGCAGTCCATATGACTGCTGATTGTGCTCATCAGCAGTCATATAGCAGTCATATGGACTGCTGATTGTGCATACATGCAAATTTCAAAAATAAATAAAAAAAAACCTTGTCAAATCTTTTTTTAGCCAAGATATGGCTTAGACGCACCATCTGGAGAAGATTGGTGTTTTTGGTGTTGAAAAATGATGAGTTGATTATGACTTTGCAAGTTCTCACAAATCTTTTGGTTAGCACCATAACTCAGCCCTATATATATATATATATATATATATATATATATATATATATATATATATATATATATATATATATATATATATATATATATATACACAATTACATATCACCCTCCCATGATAAACATTATTTGAAGATGTGACAATGACACTCATTAGTACATGGACAATTCCCCACATATGAATACGATGTGCCACATATAAAGTAGGCATTGTTTGGGAAATAATATATATATATAGACAATAGATGGGTAAAGTGTTATATGAAACCATTTACAGCATAACATGCAGACTTTGGATAAAAGTGCAACATGCAACATGTCATGACTTGTGCATACCTAAATAAGCAAACTAATTGCTGTTCAATCAATTGACCGGATTTTTTCTGTTTATTAAAAGCATTGAGATTTGAGCACTTCAACCAGATAAGGCGACACAACACCTACTTCAACTTGGGAGTTGGGATTATATTATGTGAAAAGAGATAACATCATAACAACGAATGGTGCCCTTTCAACTTCTCTAGGGTACATAGCATAATACCCATTCAACAACCCCAAAAGTTCCTCATACTATACATTAAATACAAAAAAATAAACAAACAAATTGATTTGCTTTTGTCATGAAATACCTTGCTTGATTGCCTCAAGGGGAAAGACAAACGGATATTGAGGCTATAGTCTCTCACAATACATGCATGAATCATGATGAGTAATGACATTACCTGGATTTTGATTCTACATGTTTATACTCTTGGTAGACAGCATGTTGTTAGATGCTTTATGCATTGATGCATGCATGTAACTAACCTACCTATAAAAAGGGACAAACATATTTTATTTTTTAAAACATAACAGAATTACCTGAAATATTGACCCACTCATCCTCATTAAATTATGTACAAAATGATAGCATATATTGGTGCCCTTTCCACTTCTCCAGGGTCAGCCCCCACCCATTTAACCCATGGTTGTTAAGATCCCGATCTTGATCTTAAGATCTTAAGATTTTAAGATCCTACAAGCCAAAAACGATCCCGATCTCAGTAGAATCTATCTGAAGCAAAATCTATAGTGGGATCTTAAGATCCCGGCTAGGATCTTAAGATCTTAGCACGATCCGATCCCACCTCTCGAGTTTTATTATATAGTTGACACTCAAAAATTCGTCTTTCATCTTAAAATCGAATATTGTAGGTTTGAAGAAGCCTCATAGAGTTTCATTGATATGTCACATTCATGATACTCCTTTTGTGATGTTAAGCCTTTAGTTGTATATGATCATAATTATCTTATTTCTTTTTGCAATTAATATGTTTTCTTCCTAATTTTAGGCTTTAAAACAACAAAAATTGTGGTTCATGTTCAAAAAGTTAAAGTTAACTTCATATTGACGTCTTAATCAACATCAAACTATTATATATGTTGCACACTCAATACCTTACAAGCAAATTTGCAGATGAGTTCATTTTGGTAGGATCTTAAGATCTCGATCCGATCTTACGATCACGATCTTGCAAAACATAAAACGATCCTGGTTAAGATCCCGATCTTGACAAGTTTGATTTAACCAACATGCAAAAACATTTCATATATATAAATTATAAAAAGCAATGAAATAATGCACGCAAAAGCATAGAATGACTTTGTACCTGTTGCATGTCCAAGATCAGGTAATATAATTACGTTTCTAATTCATGAAACATTGGAGTATAAAATAAAACTTTTAACTCCTTACTAGTATAAGGAACTATATGCATCTACTATACGACTGTAGCACCAAACAGATTCATGCGTGGGTAAAGAAAAAGGCATGTGGGGCCTACAGTTCATGATGACATGGACAGAAAAACTACCTGGAAGCTTTTATGTTGCCTCTTCTATCACTCATATACAAATCCTAAGACAAAAAATATGAAATAAACAAGAGAAATCACGTTTGTACCTCTCTGCTTCGTGTCTCGTTTAACAGCCGCTTCAATGGTTAATTTATTCTGTCTCTCGTGAATCATGATCGTTTAGGTTTTGCAGTTCACTGCTTCTGCTATACTGTTGCATTGCGATTGCCACCAGAGGAATCATGTTGGCTCCAGTTCACTGACGAGTGGTGATGAATTAGGATTTGAGCACTCCGAAATTGAGTTGCCCCACGATTCGACGCTCCAACCTTGGGTGGTCCGCTTCAAAGGAGAAAAAGTCGAATCATCTCATTTGGTGCCCTAGATTTCTTGTATCTCCGAATCGTGCTTTTATTCAAGGAGTACTAATGCACTATCAACTGCTTGGAGTTTAAACAAGGCACTCACATTATTCTACTTGGTATGCCCTAGAATCTGGATATATCCCTGAGTGAATTCCTCGCTTTCAATCGTAAATCGTAATAGATCCCCAAACATCCCAAAAACATTCTTAGGGTTCTGAATTCTGAAAGGTCGTTTTCAGAAAATGACGTGATAACAATTTCTCTTATTTGGTTTTAAATTATTTAATAAAAATAAAGGTTAAGGTTAAGAAATAACACAACAAATTTGTTTTTAACAAAAAATAATCATTTTGTATGAATTGCTAATTCCGGAAAAAAAAAAACACCTTTCTGATATAAAAAATACATATTTCGGATTCTAGACTGAATTTTCGGATTTTGAAAAATTAACTAATTCCGGAAAAAAAAAACACCTTTCTAATATAAAAATACATATTTCGGATTCTAGACTGAATTTTCGGATTTTGAAAAATTAAAACTCCGAAATTTCAAAAACTAATCTGAAATCCGATGAATAATTTCAGAATTTCAAGTAAAATTTTTTTTTTTACTTGAATATAAAAAAAAAATAAACAAACATAATAAATATGAACTATATACGATATTAATGTATAAAATTATACATTTTATTGAAAAACGATAACATTAACCAAATATCTTTAGCTAATTGAGGTTCATTCGTGCCACCATGAAATGAGTTTATATCATAACAAATATAACAACCTTCCTCTTCATAATATCAAACACCAACTTCAAACGAGGTCATTTTACAATGAATACAAAAACATTAAAATTAAAGCACTTTATATAGTAATTGAACTAAAAAAGGATGTCACGTTTATTGATCATTTCACATGTCACCAGCCACTATCACTTCAGTTTGCAGATAACATCTGAAAAATTGTTTTTTTGCTGATAACATTATCATTTTGCATGACTCCCAATTTCACAGATATCATATGCAAAATTGATGGTTATTTTGATGATTGAACTAAAGTTGATTGTTTTTAGAAAAAATTGTCAATATGATTGTCATTTTCTGTTGAATTTTTTTGACCATCAAACAAATATAATCAAATGTATTTTTCTTTTAAATCTTCACTTTATTTGTGGGGTTTTGATGTAAATAAACTCAATTGCTTAGTTAGAGGATATTTTTTTAATTTAAGTAAATTTGAACTTCTTGAACAACATTTTCATAATAGTTAAGTAGTTTCTACAATCATCGTCTCTAAAATGTTAATTGCCATTACCGTAGGACATGTAGGACATGTTAGACGGTCAATTTCTTACTATATAAGTAAGCAGCTAAACATTTTTGAATTACAATGTATGCAAAACATTAAAACAATCAAATAGTCAGACACCTACAATCCTACATGTGATTGCATAGCACCTCAATTTCAGCAGAAACAACTTGAGAAATAAACTATTTATAAGCTCACAATGATATGCCCTTTCGACCTCTCTAGGGTACATAGCACATCCATTCAATATCCTCAGACATTATTCATACAATAAATAATCTAGACATGGTTAAAATCATAGAATATCAATGTGTTTTTCTGTTTATACTATACTAAATAATATAAATCATTGAATTGCTTTTTCATATGTATTAAGTCATTGAAAAAAAAAACGCCCCGATTTTGAGGACCCTTTTTCACGTGTGCACTTCATGTTGGCCACGTCGGCTACATCCCATAAGACCACATGGATTGTAGTGAGAAGGATGAGCAGGAACCTTTCCCGCACCTCGGAACACAATATCGAGGGTGCGGGAATTGCAATGCGGGGATCGAGTGAGGGGAGGCTTCCCCTCCTCCTCTCTCTTCATTTGATTCGTCGGCTTTTTTTTCTAATGTCCGTTGGCAACAATTGTTTTTCAAATATTTACTTTTTTTCCCTAATAAATGCTAGATTTTGAAAAATATGTATATATATGTTTTTTTTACCATTTTACACATCTATAAATATCTCATTACTTTCACCTTCATATTCATACATTCTATCAATTTCTCTCTATTTTCTTAAAAAAAAAATGAATCCCAACAATCCAACTACAAACTCTAATCGAAAGGGGAAAAAAACAATGTTTCTAGTTCAAGTACCCCAATTCGAAACATTTTCACCATCGATTCATCTCAATGGGTTTATCGTCTCAACTTGATGCCCCCATTCAATCTCCTTCACAATTTAAATACCAAAATGTTAGGTAATTCTACCTCGTGCAAGTGTCAAATGTTACTCCAAATATGTTCACCAACTTTGTCGTTTTTCCCGATCAACTTACACCAAATCAACCCTAAAGTCAAACCCCACTCCATCAATCTCAAAACCAAAGTCAAACACCACCTTTTCACTCTCAACCAAAATACTAAAGCCTCGATGAGTCAGAGGACGAAATTGTACGAGAAACTCACACCCCCACCCCCACCACGCCGCAAAGGAAAACAATCGGTGCAAGAGACTACAAGGTAGAGGCCGATAGCATGGACTCCCCAAGAAGAGCTTGGGTTGACAAAAGCTTAGGTTGACATTTCGGAGGATTCAACGAAGGGAAATGCACAACCGGGAGATCATTATTGGATTCACATTCTTGAGAGATTTTGCACGGAGTTGGGTAAAGGAGATAAAGAGTATCGTACCAAACACCAACTTAATTCAAAGTTTCGAGAAATAGCAAAAGTCGTTTAAAAAATAAACGGGTTGTACAACAACCTAAATACCTAAAGGAGGTCAAGGAGATGAAGAAATTCTTCAAGAGGCTTTGCATTTTTTCACGAGGAAACGGAAAAGACATTCAAGTCGCACAAGTGTTGGAAATTGTTAATTCTTAGTCCAAGGTGAAAAAAATACAAACGACACAATATACTAAAAGGAGGACAATCAAAAAGAACAAAAACGGGCTCAATGGATACACAACTTCTTCTGATGCTCGTACCGTGATAGATTTAAATGAGGGAGATGAACTCGAGCTAGAAGAAATTGTCCGACCGATGGGTAGGGACAAAGCAAAACAGAAGGGGAAGGGCACTTCTTCCGATGCATTGGATTTCAACGTGGATGCAGACGAAATACGGAAAATGACGGTGACATTTGACCAATACAATCTGCATTTCGCTAAACGTTTGTCATTCGACAAAGAAAAAGAAGCCAAAAAAAGAGCGTGCGAAAAGGAAAAAAAATTGAGGATATAAAGTTTTTTATGGAAAACACCAGTCATCTTTCGAGACCAACCATCGAGCTAGTTTTGAAGAAGACAAGATCATGAAAAAATATGTCTCGTAGATTGTTTTGTTTTTTTTTTTAAATCTAGGTTGTGTTTTCTTAAATCTTGGTTTTTTTTAATCTTGGTTTGTTTTTATGTAACTTTTATTTTAAGTAATGAAGTATTTTTATTTTAATTAACTTTTGTGTTTATTAATCATTTTTAAAAATATTATATTTATTTTTTGAATTATAAATCTTAAAAAAACAATTATTTTTATTTAAAAAAAAAGTGAAAAATAGTGAAATGTGACTATTTTCTGCATTTTAATGAGTGAAAAAAGAGTAAGGAAAAACTGACGTGACACTCAAAAAATAAAAGATGATTCTTGATCATACCCTGTGGTTAGGGCTGACAATGGATCGACTTAGGTTGGTTTCGAGTTCAACTCATTTATTAATTGGGTTGAACCTGTTTATTTAGATGAGTTGATAATTTCAACCCAATCCAACCTTTCCAATAAATGAGTTGTCACCGGATTGACCTATTTATATAGTTTCTAACCCAAGTTATTAAATAAATAGGTTAAACTTGGGTCGACCCATGTAAAATATAACTAAATAAATAAATTAACTAAAGATTACATCACTTAAATTAGTTATAGACTTAAATAAAATTTCAAAGTACGAAAAAAACACAATCTCAATTCACATATACAAAGAAATTGTTCAAATAACATTAAAGATATGTAATTTGTAAGTGGTTTTGGAGAGAGGCTAGTATTGTCGGTGCCAAGAAAAAAAAGATAAAAATTAGGGTTCCATTTTTTTAAAACATAAATAATAATAATACGAACATTGTAATTTAAATAATTATTAAATTAAATATAAATTAACGTTAAATGAGTTGGTGGGTTGAAAACGGGTTGATAATTTTTACACGATCCAACCTATTTAATTAAATGGGTTAGAAAGGTTGACCCATTTAACTTAAATGGGTTGAAAATTTCAACCCAACCTACTAATTTTGGGTTGGGTTGGTGGGTTGAGTTGTACTTAACATTAGCCCTGTCAAAAATATTCGATACCCGAATTACCCGCCCGATTTTTTCGAGTATCGGGTTAATTTTTCCGGGTACTCAGGTAACCTGATTTTTTTCAGGTCGGGTATGTTTGTTGGGTTTTGGGTATACCCGAATTACCCGAATTATTTAAAAAAAAAAAAAATTGCATAGCTTGTACTCTGTAGCAGGTATTTGGTCACGCTTAAACTAACTATCATTATTGTAAAATATGAATCTCTTTTGATATTGCAGTATAGCACCAACAATATTAAAATCAATTGTTTATATGTCGCCATGTTCTTTAAAACTTAACTGTTTTCTAGATTATAGTTTTTAAACTTTTTATTGCAACTAACAAACTCATTATCTCGACGAAACTTAAAAACTTATGGCTACAATTATCTTAAACATTTTAAACTTTTAAACTAAGATCTTTAAGTATTTGTTTTTTTAACATCTTATTAGATTAGATTAAGCTATCTCAAATATTATTGACTAAAAAATCTCAATGTTCAAAGTTTAAGTAACTTCGTTTATGTCTCGTTTGTTTATATAAACAAGACTAATAGAGCACGACATATTTATTTCATTAAATTTATTTTCAGGTGACATTCAAAAAAAAATTATGTATTACGGGTAATACCTAAATTACCCAAACCCGACCCACTACCCGAATTTAATTTGGGTCGGATAATGGGTATTTTTTTTAACATGAAAAACCCGAAACCCGAAAAAATTATCCAATCAACACCCTTAGCAAACATCACCCACCACATGACATGACTCACATCTTCAGGGTCAAAATCATGTTTTCCTGGAGCAGCTTTAAGGGGGATGATGGTAACTTCAAACAATAAACAGAAAATTAAGAACCATTAATTAATCAATCAAAACAACTTCTTCATCACTAATAAGTGATAAGTAACAAGTAACAAGGAAGGAAGGAAAGATTTTATATTTTGCATATGATTCAGTGGTTAATAACTTAATATTATTTGTTTCCAGTAAGTTTAATATTATTGTAATATTCACTTTGAGACAGAGTCAAACATGACCATAAATTTCTTTTTGCGGCTAGCAGGAGGGACATGGCCGCATGGGGGCCATATGTAGCCCATGTGATGTGATGTGAACACCTAAAAAATACTTTCTTTTCCATATTTAGAAAAAAAAACAAGTCAATAGTCACTCATTACTTCATTCCCAGGATTTTGCAGACTACAGAATCATCACAATTCCTAATTTAATATATGTATATGTATAAAAACAATGCAGATGACAGGCGTCAACTCATTATTATTTTATACGTTATATGTATATAATGAAACTAGTTCTATGAATCAAGCAGATGTTACATTTTTTTTATATCTGTAAAGAGCCTCATTTTGCGCAATATAACATGTGTTTGTTGATGCATATTTGTTTTTAATTTGAATTCCAAAAATATCACAGAATGAGACTAACGCATTCAGTCATTTTGATTTAGATAAGTTAAAGTTGAATCCACTAGAAAAAGTTTGAGTCACCAAATATCAAGCTGGGGAAGAGAAAATGTTTGTGATGAAACCTATTAATATTATGAGCTGGTTATGTAAGAAAAAAATACATTGTAATACTTGAATTTAACTAAAAGTACTTGTGAAAAAAATATATAGACTTGGTCAAAGAATTGCCTAAGTGTCAATGACTTAAAATATAAAAAAGTTTGATAACCTAATTCAGATAAATAAGATATAATAAAGAAGCAAAATTCTCTTAGTTTTGTAATGAAATGAAATGGTTTAAGCAAGGCTATACACGTATCAAGATGAAACAGCAAAATTAATGATGACATGGAAAGAGAAATTCAAATTAATTACCCGGATTTTGTGGTCCCTTTTTCATGTGTTGGCCTGACTTTGTCCACCTCAGCTTCCTGCCATAATATAATGCAAACATCAACCACATGATTCACATCTTCATATGATAAAATAATTAAATAAGAGAGAAACTTTGCAATTAAAAAATGAAAAGTGTTGATTGACCAAATATGAGCCACAAACTCAGAAATACCACCTCGTACCTTGTGGCATGTCCAGGGCCACGAATTAGACCAGACAACAGTGGAGGTAATAAATAAATAAATAATAATAATAATAATACAGAAGTCAAGAATCAACCCCATTTTCTGCAAATCCCATAGCATATATTGTCAAACTAAAAAAAAAAAAAGAATTAGTGTTGGTTCATATTGGTAATCACTAATTAAGTTGAATCATTCAAGTTGCTTGCTATGTTCCCTTGCAACTTAAGGGGCAAGATGATAAGTTCAAACAATAAACAGAATATTTGCATCTGAAGATGCAAGAAATGAGGCATTAATGAAAATCAAATTCAAAACAACTTTTTCATGAGTAACAAGGAAAGAAAGATTTTATGTTTTAAACATATTCTTGTTAATGTTATATTCACCATGAGATATGGACAGAGTCAAACATGGATGGGTTTTGCTGCGGCTAGCAGGAGACATGGGGCCCACATCCACCTGTAGCTCATGTGAACACCTAAAAAATAGCGTCTTTTTTCTAGAAATAGAAAAACAAGTCAAAAGTAGTTTTCATTCCCAGGATTTGGGAGACTACAGAATCATATATATATATATATATATATATATATATATATATATATATATATATATATCATGGGAAGCACAAGCCACACCACATTAATTGCTTTATTTAATAACCACCCATGATCATTTATTTAAAAAAACATGTCTAGCGGAAAAATATAATTTATTGTTGTTGTCTATCTATATAAGAGATTATTTTAGGTTATGTTTGGCAAACTAGCTGGTAAAAAGTAAAAAATGAAGTTTGATAAAAACTAGCTGGGAAATACATAAGGACAAAAAAGGGCTTATTATTATTAAAAAATGATATAATATTATAAGACAAACACAGTAATATATTTTATTAAATTAAAGCAAGTAATAAATAACAGTTCTTTGATTATTTACGTTTGTTTCCTATCAATTTATGTGTTTTTTTAAGGTGCCCTACAAGAGTTATTATGAAGTTAAGATCAAAGTTAAATAACTAATTTTCATAAGACAAAATACATGTAAATAAAATTATGAGGTTTAGTATAATCATCAAAAATTGGATTAATGGTTTTAATCAGAATATTTGGAAAAATTCAAGAGAAATTCAAAAAGTCCATTGAAATGCTAATCTAAGTAGTTTTTAAAATGCTAACTTATAAGCTACTTTTTGACTTGCCCAAATATGATAACCTAAAAAAGCTTGAAAAACAAGCTAGCTTTGGCAAGCCAAACATAGTCTTAATCTTAAATGAATAGTATAACTACATATATATGATTTATATGATCACCTACCTATGCAGCTCTTTTGGAGGCTTCTACCAAAAAAAAAAACCTACCATGCCCACAACGTAGTGTCCCCCAACATTAATTTTATGAACTATGAAAGAGAACAATTGTGTGATGATACAAGAATGTGAGGGAATATTCCTCAAATACTAGAATCTATATAAATAGCCATTTTTAGAAGAACATGCAACCATTCAGAAATAAACAATGGTCTAATGCATATGTATGTATATAAGCAAACTAGTTCCATGAATCAACCATATGTTACTTTTTTATATTTGTAAATAACCTCATTTTATATTATGTAAAAAACGATTACAGGGCACATTAAATAGTGTCCCACTCCCACCCATCCAATATGCCCAAAAACTTCTCATACAATAACTCAGATACAAAATTTGCCTCATACTATCATGAAATTAAGCCGAAAGAAAAACAGACACATGCCAAGAAAAATGCAGAATTTGAGTTCCTTTTTCATGATGCAACCAGGTTTTATTTTTTTAGTTAAAAACAATATAGGAGTCAGGAGATCCCTTGATTTAAGTGGCATTATATATAAAATGTGTTAAATGATAACAATGCCCTTTCGACTTCTCCAGGGTACATTTCATACTCATCCAATATCACATGTTAATATATATATATATATATATATATATATATATATATATATATATATATATATATATATATATATATATGAAACTATGATTTTAAAGTAATAAACAAACAAATATGACTTGGTTTTACCATTGCAAATTCAGATGTTGAGGTGAGTTAGAGTCGCATGTGAGAATGACAATGTCATAAAGTTTCATAATTGTGAATCTTACAAAACACAAGAATTTCATAGTCATACTATACAATGTTGGTGGCATGTCAGATCTGAGTAACTCAAAATCTGGATGACAGTCTCAGAAATCAGAAGATTCATTATTGGTAGCACACCAGTAATCATGATCTTCTTAATATTGCAGTTACAAAGGTAAAAGACAATGTACTTACCCTAACTATTCCATCATCTCATTTTCTTATGCCATTTGTCTTATTCATCTTGTTCTTTTGTGGAATCTCTTGATGTTGAAGGGTAATCTAGACTTTTAGAATGTCGGTTATATAGAAGTTAGTTATGGTAGTTTAGTTAGTTATAACCAACCACCAAAATGAAAAGTGTGTGTGTGTGTGTGTGTGTAGATTATTCCGACACTTTTTCTCATGTGGTCAAAGCCTTTGAAGCCTGTCTCATGCTTAGCTTTGTCTGATAGAGTGGGAGTCCTACTCTTAGTCTATACAAATTCTTTTTTATTTTATATTGCAATTTACAGAGATAGAGCACTTTGGCAATTTAATTCTTTCTTCAACTTCAAACAGCAAACTTTATTAAAAAGCAGGTACATGAAAATTGAGAGCCAAACAACACTCCAATGGTTCCTAATTCACAACTGAAAAATGATAGTGAATTGTTGGATGATCCTAAAGCATATAGAAGATTGGTTAGGGAGCTAAATTATCTTATAGTAACTCATCACATTATAACAGATCTTATGTTACTTAAAAATAGCTCCATGATGTGACATATTGTATAGCAATCATCGATATAATAACATTATATGTTTTGGTGATGTGATCAATAGAAGGTTATTGATAGGATTAGAGAATAGAGATGCAATAAACACAACAATAAATCTGCGAAGAAAAATTAAGAACACATGGTTCACACAATCAGAGTAATCGTGTTTGCTAATCCACAGGCAAACTAGATAGATTTTATCCGATTTGTGGCGCAATATGTTTGTGAAGTAATATGTATATATCAGTTATTGCATGAAATTGGGCTTAAAGTATTAATCCTAACTAGATTATGGTGTTACAATCAAGCTGCTCTTCAACCAAAGATATTGAGATCAATTAGGTATAATTACACGAATCCTTCATAATTTAGAGTCTCTGTATCTGTATCAAAATAATATTAAGTATTGTTTCTTTTTAATCCACATGCTTACATAATCTAGAAATTATCATAATTTGATTTTATATTAAAACGAACAGCTTATGCCTCTGCTTAGTCATCCATGTAAGCTGGCATGGGGGATTGAGTTGTTAAATATTTGATTATTCTTATATTGTTTTTTTTGTTACAGATATTTTTGTAGCAAACATCATGTTTAGATGGAAGGTCATGTGTACCCCATGTGAAGTATTCAAAGGCTATCGCATGGAATCAGATCCTTTCTAAAAATAGGAAGCACAAGTAAAAGTCAGTTCAATCCCAGGATTTGAATTTTGAAAGAATCACAAAATCATAGAAATCGGAAACAAAACATCATACGTTTCTTTAATTGTTATACACCCAACATTATTTCTGAAATAATTCATTTATTAGTATCATACTATGTGTTGGCCTTGGGAGAAAACATTATTTAATACTATGCCTATTTATATACCCCCCCCCCTACCAGGTGTCCAGTGATACCTGACAACATCTGTCCAACAGATTAAGCCGCACTTCAACCAAATACCAAAATCATCATGATAGAATAGTAGTACAATACAAAATAAAAATAAAATACAACATATATATATATATATATATATATATATATATATATATATATATATATATATATATATATATAGATGATTTGACAGTTACAATCAACATTCTGCATAGCATGCAAGCTTTTTTTTTAAAAAGGCAACATGCAACATGTTGCTTGTGCATACGAAATTAAGCAAACTAGTTGTTCAATCAATCAAATGGATTTTTCTATTTATCAAAGCATGGGGATTTGAGCACTTGAACCGAAAAAAGCAACTTGTTTGGGATAAAATTTTGTAAAAAAGAGATAAAAATGGTGCCCTTTCAACTTCTCCAGGGTACATAGCACAATGCCCATTCAACATCCCCAAAATATTCTCATATTTTATATAAGATGCAAGAAACAAACAAAATTGAGTTGCTTTTGTCATGAAATAACCTAAAGACAAAAGATAAATAGATAATGAGGCTACACGTTGTCGAAAATTGAAAGACATTTTTGGGCCACAATTCATGATGACATAGGAAAGTGAAAGTACCTTGATTTTGAGTTCTCTTCTTCTTACACATGCTCAAAAGCCTACATTTTTGTTATCTTGGTAGACACCATGGTCTTTGATGCTTCCTGCATGTATGTAACTGTAAGTCTGTAACCTTACCTACAGACAGGGATAAAAGTACTTTCAGTTTGAGCAATAACAAGATGATATAAATCTTATCATATACATCAGATTTATTACCATGAAAATATATACTTAATGCAAACACATGACCTATTAGGAGACATACAAGATTTTTTGTGAGAGAATATTCCTCAAATACTGCTATAGAGTATATACAAAAGGCATGTTTAGAATATTGGTAGAAAAGCAGACTCAAGAAGCACATGCAAGCAACATTAGATGTCAGTTGTGCATAAGTAAATTAGATGCTGTATGAATTGACTAGATTTTTCTTAATGTAAACAACCTTAAATTTGGTGATCAATGAATTGTAAAATAGCATGCAAGGTTTACAATTGATGAACTAAACTATTACCAGTGAAAAAGGCATAGACAGCAAAGTACACATGAAACAAAAAGCTTTATCTATGCCATTCATGATAATCACCATAATTAAGACAGTGGGGTACATTAGAACTAAACAGATATATGTAAATGAAAAAGTTATTCAGAACTATGGACTGATTCTTTTCATATACCATGGATTTTAGAACCATACTTATAATGCTTCAGCTTCAACACAAACCCTCGCTGTGGACCTAGTATTTCCATCATCTTTGTTAGGGTTTTGAGATTTTGTACGAAACGGAACAGCATTGTTGGGTGTATGATGGAATTAGGGTTTTCAGTGTAAAACATAAAAGTTAGGATTTAGGGCTAGATTCATGTTTCTTTTATTCTTTATGTGTACATATTTGTTATATATGTGGAGTTTTAGTGCATTTTCCAGGTATTGAGGAATGCTTTTAAAAGAATCGTCTGGTTTAATGCGTATATGATGATGCATTTTAAAGTATAAGAAATTTTACTGATCGGCAATCTTGTGCTTGATTTCTTCATCTATTTGAGAGACTGCAGAGATTTTGAAGAATCGCCCCCACCAGTAAACCAGTAACCTCACCGGCTGAAATTGTGAAACGCTGTTTCTTGGACTCCAATCTGAAAAAGTCATTCCATCACGAATGTAAAAAACTTATTAAAATAATATTATTTTTTTTCAATAAGCCAGGAGATGCTTAATGGATCAAGTCAAATGTACAATAGGCTTATCCTAGCGATGACTGATGAGAGTGTTGGTTTTGATATTATGTATTTTAATTTGTTTTGATAGTTTTGAGTTAATGTGGAAATCAATGAATGAAATGTATCCTTTTCAATTATAGTGCTTAATCTCATATTTTTGTCCTAACCAATCAAGTGAAATCGTACTAGGGTTTTGCAAGTGCAATAAAAGTCCCAAGTCCCATACACATATGTTCAAAAGGCACCACAACCACAATAGCAATTCAAAGGCACCCACCCACCCAAACATGTTCACATGATCAGAAAAAACAAAAAATCCCTATTTAAACAAAAAATAACATCCTAAAACTTTTAATTATCTAACATCACTGCTTTTGCTTTCTCCATACTGCTGCTTCCTTCCCCATCTTTCTCCACACTACCTTTCCTTGACTTGTTCTTAACTATCCTTTCACTTGTTGAAACTTGTGATCTCATTTCTTTCTGAGGTAGAATAGGAATAGACTCTTTATCTTCATGTGGAGTAATGGGCTTTTCATCTTCATGTGGCATGGGCTCTTGCCCTTTATCTAGGATAGGTTTTTTATCTTCATTCTACTTGGGATAGACTCTTTAGCTTCATTTGGTATAAACTCTTGATGTTCATGTTCTCCATTTGAAATAGGCTTTTGATCTTTAGTTGGGATAGATTCTTCGTGATCTTCATGTGATATGGGGTCCGCAACTTCAACTTCAACCTCAATTGGAATAGGCCCTTCATCTTCATGTATGATAGGAGCCTCTTGATCTTTAGTTGGGATAGGTTCTTGATCTTCAGGGCCCTCAACCTCAATTGGAATAGGCCCTTGATCTTCACTTATGATAGAGGGGTCTTGTTCTTTAATTGGGGTAGGCTCTTGATCTTTATTTGAGGGAGTATCTTGATGTTTATGTGGGATAGGGTCTTCAACTTGAATTGGAATAGGCCCTTTATCTTCTTCATGTGGTATAGGAGGAGGAGAACCTTCAACCTTAATGGGGATAGGGTCTTCAACACCATGTGAGATAAGCCCTTCATCTTTATTTGGGCTAGCCTCTTTGTCTTTGACTTCTACTCCATCTTCTTTATTTTGTGATGTCAATTCCATTCCACTTTCCTCTTGATTTTGTGATGTCAATTCCATTCCGGTTTCTTCTTGTTTTGCAACCTCCACATGTTGTTTGTCCAAAAGAAGTGGTACTCCAAGCGGTGGCCAAACAGCAAGAGGAATGTCATCACCACACTGTCAATGTCAATATCAAAAATCAAACACATTAATTGCCAATCTAATCTAATCATACATCAAAATTCAAAAAAAAAAAAAGACCATCTTACCCCTATCACATCATCTTCCGTCATATGATCTGATCCAAACAAACCCTTTCTCCCACCTCCTCTCCCCCTTCTTCCACCTCTGCCACCTGTACGTCCTCCTCCCCCCTCACTAACAATAATCACCTTCTTCCTTCCAGCCTGTCTAGCCTCCTTTCTTGGTGAATCCCTCTTTTCATTCTTACATGATCTCACATTATGCCCCACCTGTAAACACTTCTTACAAGTCATCCTTCTTCCTTCCCTATCCACTGTCCCTCCACCAGAGCTATGCACCACCACACCACCACCAGACACATGTGCCACCATGGCCCCACTTCCACTAGACACATACACTTCCATTGCATCCCTTTTCCTTTTTCTCAACTTCCCCCTTTTTCTAGGCATGTTTACAGCTGGCTTTTGTGCTAAAGGGGTAACCCCCTTTGTTTCAGGCCACATTTTGATTCCATTCAATGGCTTCACATGATGACTGTACGCCTCATTCAACATCTTCATCCGGAACCAATCTGAAACATAAGTTTCCGGAAGCTTGTTGATGTAGAATATAGCAGCAATCGCATGAGGACAAGGTAAACCAGACAATTGCCATGTCCTGCAACTACATGTTTTCCCAATTTCATCCACCATGAAAACATCAGCTCCATGTTTTACCTCAAACAAAGATCCACCACATGGTATCACACGCCAAAACCTTCACAAAAACATAACATCAAATAAATTGCATATGAATATTTGGGAGTAGTAACGTTTTATTACCTTTCTAACTCTTTTGTGTGTTCAAGTTTCTTTCGAATGGTGGGACAAATATCATCATCCCAGTTTTCAGCTTCAACTCTCATTTTTGACATTCTATCCATTACTATAACTCTGATGGATTCAAGTAAGGTGACAATGGGCTTTCTCCTTAAATCAAAGATTAGTGAGTTAAAACACTCACTAATCCCGTTTTCAACAGCATCACACCCTACATTAGTTTGAAAGAAGACCCTTGACCATGTAGAGGGGTCTTTATCCATTAAGTATTGATATGCATCAGGATTTTCCACTCTGATCTCTTCCATTACCTTATCAAATTGTTGAGGAAACGATGCTTTGCAAGCTTCCCAAAAAAGACGCCGAAACTGCCCTCCAGTAAACTTTTCGGTAAAATCATCATAAATATGTCTGGCACATTGTCTGTGTTCTGCTTGTGGCAACACATCATTCACTGCTTCAATTACTCCCTATATTGTAACAAAAGACATTGTTAATATTTGTTATAGCAAGTGTTGAAGAATAATGAAAAAAAAAAAAAAGTATGAAGCAATACCATGTGTTCGTTAGATATTAGAGTGACACCTGTCCCATCATCAAGATTGAGGTCTTTTTTAATCAATTTAAGAAACCAACTCCAATTCTCTTTATTTTCAACATTAACTACAGCCCATGCTACTGGATATATTTGATTATTTGCATCCCTACCTACAGCAGATAACAATACACCTTTATAAACACTTTTTAAACAGCATTCACCCAATCCCAACACTCTTCTACACCCATGTTTCCACCCTTCTTTCAAACCTTGAAAACACACATAGAAACCTTGAAAATAAGTCTTCCCATCATCAGGGTTGACTTTTACATTCATCTTGACTGTGCTACCAGGGTTACTTCTCTTAATCTCTTCAGCATACTCCCATAATTTACCATAATGTAGTTTTCCACCTTGCTCATATTCACTTAATGCATATGCTCTTGCTTTATGACATAGTCTTATACTCACCTGACACTTGTATTTTTTCAACACAGCAGCTTGTAAATCAACTAGCTTGATTTCAGGATCTTGTGTTATTTTGGTTGCAAATTTGTTTGCAATCCATTTGTAATTCACAAGTGAAGCAGATTTGAAGTGTCTTGCACATTTATGCTCATCTACAAGTGACTTTACCTGAAAAGATTTCTCATTTCCCATCCATGTAGCCCATAGTCTCCAAGGACATTTTGTTTCATCATCATGTGCTCTTTTGGAACATCTTGCAAGAAGTCTCATGTGATCATTTCTTTCAAACCAAATCTGATAACCATTGGCAACTGCATAATTTGTGATACATTCTTTCAGTTGTTGGGGACTTTCATATCTCTCACCAAGTATAGGTTTCATCAGTTTCCAATATATACTAGGATTATGTCTAGGATACTTTACTCCATCATTCTTCATGTTATTATGTGTCTGTTTTTGTAAAGACATTGAAAGTTCATTCAAAAAGCTTTCATGTTCGATTACCATAGTATCTTCTTTCGACAGTTCATCAACATCAGCATCAAAAAGACTATTTCGCCCTGAACCAAACATGATTGGTTCAATGATGCGTGCTCTTTTCTTCTTTCTAAGTTCACTGAGTTCTACTTCATCTGCTGACAAATGATCTATGGAAGCAGTGTCTTCACTCTCATCGTCATCATCGTCGTCGTCATCATCAACATCATCATCATCATCATCATCATCACTCATGCTGTCTGTTTCATTTTCACTCTCATCCATCTTGTGGTTTACTACATCTTCAACCCCTTCAAGGTACTCTGTCAAATCTTCATCGAAATGTTCAAGGTATAATGCAATTCTACGCTTACTTCTATGTCCATAATCAACAAAAATTTTGAAATCCACATCACTTTTTATAAGCCTTAATCCATTATGCAATTCCTTGCCAGGAATAACATAATATATACCTGAGCAGTCTGCATCTGTTTCCTTCTTCAAGAAATCAGAAAACTCAGAGTATTCCATGGTTGTGAAATCAAGATTATCAAGTGCTTTGATTTCACCTCCTTCATAAGCAAATGGACTCGTCACAAACATGCCATTGAAGTTTATCTCAATTGAAGATTTTCTTGCTTTTGAAGATGTCATACTGTTAAAAAACCAAAAATAAAGAACCCTAAGTAAGTAACATTCAAATAAACAATAAAAACAAGGAGACCATTATCAAAACCCTGTAAAAAAAAAACTATGTGTTCACACTTTCATACAGATTCCAACTACATAACCCACAATTTCAAACTATGCAAGAATATGTACCTGATTTTGACTTCAACGATCCCTCAATAACTTTTCTGAAATCGCTTGTTTTTAGTCACTGAAATTGCTCGCCTTCTTCTTTTCCTAAAATGTATTTCTTCCCCCTGCAATAAATGAGAAACCTTTTTTAATTAAACCCTTATTATTTATTAAACATGATCGATACGTTTAGACGTTTAGTATTTGCCACATGATCATTTATTGACCACCACTTACGAATTGAACTTGCCTAACTCTTCCTTGTTACAAATTGCCTATATTGCTAAAAAATGCAACTTGGTTGCTATTGTTGGTAGAAAAGTTAAGTAAGATGATTTGTTTGGTAGAAAAGGGTAAATGTTTTCTATGTGATGTGATATGCCCTTGGTGAAACATCATTACCTAATAACCTCAGGTTTTTATATGCCAAAATTCAAAGGCCCCATGGCTCAAAGTGTTCAAAAGATATCAACTTTATGTTATTGTAAGCAGTAATAAACAGACCTCACAAAAACAGTGAAGGGCCTTGATAATTTTATTTAATCTTACCAGATATAATGTCAGCCAATTTGTGATGTGGAAGAGCATCCCTGAAGAAGAAGGCTTCCATTAACTTCCGATCAATTTCCTCCTGCATTTTTGGTCAAAACCAAATAATTTCAACAATTAAAGAGGTGCAACAGGGCATTGACAATATCTGACATTATAATCCGAAGGTTTTCTGCCTACGATCTAGGTTTCATGTAGTTTGATTAATAATGGCATCCTATTTTGCCAATTTTAAAGATTTAAGCTACAAAGTGGCCCAATGTCATTTCAAAAGATGCAGTCTAGTGGGTTTTAGTTTTACACTAAGACAAGAAATAGAAAATTAAAGAACTTTCAATCAAGAAATGTAGTTCGACAAGACCTCATGACCAGCAAACCGGGTATGATTATCAGAGAATCCAGCATAGTTGTCAACATGTTCATCTACTTGCGTTTGTATAATTCGTTCTTCGAGAGCAAAATTGTATTAGGGTTCCGGCTTCGTCTGTTCTTCAATTTGTTTTTTTGCTGAAGCAAGCTGCAATTCCACCAAAATCGATGATAATTTAAGTAGACATAAAAATGGAGAAACGAGAGAAAACCCTAGCAAAACAGAGACTTGTACGATTTTATATGACTTCCGATATTGAGTTATTAACACCGCCCTGCACTACAACACCCCTATGGTACCCTATATATGTATAATAAAATACATTTTATTTTTTTTAAGCCTATTAATTAGTAGTTTAAATTTTTTTTCCTAATAGGTAGATTTGTATAGATGGTGATGATATTTTTATCATTTTTCTTCTCATTCAAATATATATCGTTATATTAACTTTTGTTAATCTCGTTTAATATGATTATTTTTTTCGAAAAAAAAATGTCTTTTAACAAGGATGTTCACATCAGCTTACGTACACTACGCCTAATCATATGTGCGATGTCCCAAGCCTTGAATCACTTACATTGATGGCCAATGAGCAAAGGACAACAACGAGATATGATCATTTTATCATATTACTTATAATATGATTATAAATAATATGCTCTTTCAGTGTATATATATATATATATATATATATATATATATATATATATATATATATATATATATATATATATATATTATTTTCGAAAAGAATGGTCTCTCCTAACAAGGGTGTCCAGGTCAGGACACTACGATCACATGTGCGAGCAGGATGTTATGACCCAAGCCCTGAAGTCACTGTAAAGGACAACAAATGGATATGATCATTTTATCATATTACTTTTAATATGATTATTTTTCCGGAAAGAATGGTTGAAGTCACTGCAAACGAACATCGATCGCCATTGAGCAAAGGACAACAAATGGATATGATCATTTTATCATATTACTAATATGATTTTTTTTTCGGAAAGAAGGGTCTCTCCTAACGAGGATGTCCAGGTCAGCTTACGTACATTATGACTAATCCTTAGTTTGAGTAGGAGGTTATGACTCAAGCCTTGAAGTCACTGCAAACGAACCTCGATAGACAATGAGCAAAGAACAACAACTCGATATGATCATTTTATCATATATATATATATATATATATATATATATATATATATATATATATATATATATATATATATATATATATATATATATATTACTGGATTTTTATTCTTACTACAATTAAAATTCTTCTACAATTAAAGGATTCTCCATCATGCTTCTTCTATTTGTATCTCCATTGTCTTAAAGTTGAGAACACAAGGTATGTTTAGCAAAGATAGTTGAAGCTTGAAAGTTGTAGTTTTTCTTTGTGCTCGCAAAAGTAATTATAAGTTTTTGAAAATGTGTATATATAATTACATAAAACATAAAGGTTATGTAAGGTTAAAAGCTAAAAAATGTTAAAATCTCTCAAAAGCTATCTGAAGTAGCTTTGGATTATGAGTTTTTTGTTATAATTAAATAAAAGTTTTAAGTTCGTACTCACAAACAAAGTTTTTTTTTTACTTTAATTCGATATTTTATAAAACCAAACACACCCAAAATCTCCAAACTTTCCATCATCACCCTTGCAGATTGTAACTACATTTAGAAATTCATTGTATAATCTGACATTTTTTTAGATACTAAAAGTCATCACATTGTCTAACCAAATTGTTTCTCATGAAATCAATTACCAAAAGACATTTCATTAAGTAAATGGTGATTATACTTTTTTCTCGATTGATGAAGCATATTGTTTTTCACACTTCTTACCAAATTACGATTTTTTTATTTGATCGTGTGTGCTATTATGTGTGTTTTTTATTGCATATAGCACATGTCTATCACTAGGTGATCGCAGAGCCATTATTTCACAACATATAGAGTATAACACTCTGCTAGTTCATTAAATGAAACTCGGGAGCAAAGATCTTTCCAAATCTTCTCACTTCCTTTCCTTTTTCTTGTTAAATGAAACTCGGGAGCGGAGTGTAAGTGATGATTAACAACTTTTATATGGTATTTCGATAATTTTCAAAGTACAACTATTTCCAGATTTTCAGGGTCCTGAAACTAATGATTATTAATAGCTCTCCAAAAAAAGCTATGTTTTCATTATTACAAACATCTCCCGAAATTCACGTGATCAGTTTGTAGCTCCTTGCTAGAGTTTTGCTGCTTCTTTAATACACTTCAGGGCGTTCCAAAAAAAGAAACATGTCTCGGAAAATAATATACAACAATAATGTTATAACAAAGCATTGAGGTGATGTGTATATCCACGCAACTTATTATTCCAAAACGAGAAATTTCAAGTACACCGAACAAATAAATTCCAAATATTACAAGTTCCAAAAAGGTATTTTGGCACAATGTTGCAATTATAACACATGCTATACCTTTTACTTTGCACATTCCTTGTTTAGAGATGATAAATTATCATATCTACAATCTTGGTGAGGGGCGAGCTCGAGGTGCATCCCACTCGGTCACAATGTGATCACGTGTGATCTGTTTGAGTGAAGTGCAACCACTCAAAGCCATTGTTAGCTCAAATTCTTCGCGTAACATTTGAAGTACTTTTCTCACTCCAAGTTCTCCTTCAGCAGCTAAGGAAAACACCACCGGTCGTCCAATCTAGAATTTCATAAATTAATTTAGAAGTTGTTTCTTTTTTACTTAATGGACTTGATCTGGTAAGTTGTATGTGGGTGTTTGTTTGATTTTTTACTTAGGAAAACAAGGTTTTCCCCATTATTAAACTCCCAAGTCCTAACCTTTTGTAATAGGAAAAAAACAGGTCCCCGGTTTTTTATTTGAGTAAATCACTATTTTGGTCCCTGATTGTAGCTGATTTTTGCAATTTTGGTCCTTTGTATGTTTTTGGTCCATGTTCCAAGAAAATTACTATACTTTTGGGACCTAAACTGCAAAAATCAGCTATACCTAGAGACCAAATGTAGTCATTTTACTTTGAACAGAGACCAAAACGTTACAAGAACCTCAAATGCAGACCAAAATTGCAAAAATCAAGTATACTTATGGACCAAAAATGTAAGTTGCTCTTTTTATTTTTCTTTTATATGGTCCTATTTAGGATTGTGAGGCCAGTTTATTAAACTTTAGCCTTTTTATAAGGTCAGTTTCAGCTGGTCCCCACATGCTATAGGCCAAGCAAGCATACAGGGACCAGCTGACATGACAGTATGTCAGCATTGTACTTACAAATATGCCGGAAGCTCCAAGAGCCAAAGCCTTGAAAACATCAGTCCCACGGCGGACCCCACCATCCAAAAACACGGGGACACGGCCTTGTGCAGCTTTCACAACCTAATGCAAAAGTTACCACACCTCGTTAATCATTATATAAAAAATAAGACTGTAAATAATAATAATAATAAAATATATGGAGAAATTGAATACCTCTTCCAAAGCCATGATAGTGGCAGGTACATAGTCCAGCTGGCGAGCTCCATGATTAGATACAATAATACCCGCTGCACCAGCTTGAATCGCCAACCTTGCTGCAAATTTTTTAACAAACACGATATTTATTAATTATTTTTATAAAATTAAAAATTTGTTGTAAATTAATTTTATTCTTACTGTCTTCAGCAGTGATGACACCCTTGACCAGAATTGGCATGCTGGTGATGGTCTGGAGCCACTTCACATCCTTCCAGCTCAGTGTGCGGTCAATTTGACCAGCAACATAAGAAGCTAAACCAGAGTCATTAGCCTGCATTGTAATAATGTACATTATGTCATTAGACTTTAAACTAGAGGTGCTTTGACTTTGACTTTGACTTTGACTTGGTCAAAATGTGATGAATTTAGTTTACTTACTTCATCCATTTTTCCAAGGTCTAAACCCTCAAAGTTCTTCAATGTCAAAAATGGAGGCAGAGTAAATCGGTTTTTGATGTCTGCTTCTCTTCTTCCAAGCCTTGGTGTATCAACTGTAAGAGCAATGGCCTTGAATCCAGCTTTTTCAGCTCTCCTCACAAGCTGAGCAACAACATTCCTGTCCTTGTACACCTGATAAATATAATACATCATACAAATTTCTTACATAAACCTGAAAATTATTGATACTTGAAGATTTAAGATTTAGAAAATAGAAAATGGTTGCTTACATAAAGCTGGAAGAAGCGGATTCCAGGTCCAGTTGAAGCAACTTCCTCAACACTAGATGTTGCCCATGATGACAATGTCTACAATCAATACAAAATAATTATTTATCATACAAATTTCCCATGTGAGAATTCAAATTAACCAGGTCAAAAAGTCAACCATGATGGTTCCAGCTGCAGATGCAGCTCTAGCTGTTGCATACTCGCCTGCATTCAACAATGGTGTTAGATATGAAGCTTTACAGAAACAGAAATGTCCTAACATCATAATCAAAGAAATATAAGACTTGAATGACACAAATCTTGGTGAAATATGTGTTTTTCACCTTCAGGATGAGCCATTTTCTGCATAGCTGTTGGGGCAATCATTATAGGCATAGATAATTTGAATCCCAAAATTGTTGTGGTCATGTCTATTTTGCTCACATCAATTAGAATACGTGGCCTAAACCTGTTTAATTAACAAATAAAAAGCACTCAGACACAAAACATCACAGATTTAAATGTATTTAATCTCAAAACATATAGAGGGCTTACAAGATTCTTGAAAAGGCGTTTCTGTTTTCTCCTAGTGTCCATTGGTCCTCAGCACCTGAAGCATAGTAGTCATAGATCATCTTAGGCAACTTTTCTTTGGCAATTGCTTGATACTCTTCAACATTTGTGACCTCCATCTTTCTTATCTACCCCAATGCTTCCTCCAAGAAACCTTGATTCAAAAGAAACTGATTCTTATATTCATAACCCATGGTGAATCTTTCATCTTTCTTTTGTAAACTCGTTTCATATCAACAAAAATGACAACTTTAAGTTGTAAAACTATGATCCACGATGAACTTGAGGTGTTTTTTATTGTTTAATAACACCTAAAGTGTTCTTTTTTTGTTTCTTGATCCAAAATGCTAATCGAAACGTAATTAACATGTTAAATAAAGTAAATATGAAGAACACTTTGAACAAAACATACCAAAATTAGAAATTAAAGATGCCCACAACAGATTTTAGAGGTAAAGATTGCAAATCAACAGCTTAAAGATGAATACGCAAGCAATGATGAGATGAATGTCTACTCAACTTAACTCTGATACACATCAGTTTGAAATAAATATACGAATAATTACTCAACTCAGTAATATAAATGGAATAAGGGGTATGGGTTTTGGTGAGAGAGAACCAGAAGCAAACCTTTTGGGCAGTTGGGTATTTCCGTTTCTATTGAAAAGAGTGAGCAAAACCCAAGTGGAGAACAGGTATAGATAAGCAACAAAAATTGTAAAAAATGGAGGAACTAAAAGACAAAAACAGCTTAAAGATAAAGTAGAGAGAGATCATGGGTCATGTGTGTACCAGATAAATTTAAAGAAATGTATGAAGAAAATGGGATGAAGACAAAAATAGGGGATGGGTAATTGAAGGTAAGGAATGAAAACCAAATCCAATCGAGGGGAGGCAACTGGGTGGCTCTCCTCCACATAATTGATCGTGTGTTTCATAGTTTTTCTCCATTATCCACATTCTATTTCTTCCCCGAAGTTGAAAGAACAAATAGGAAATGAAAGATTTTGGAGGCTTTAAACGCAAAAGTCGCCACCTTTTCTTTTTCTGGCAGACGATTGGTAGGGCAAAGGTCAAAGGCCATTGATAAGGATAAGGTCACGAGGTCTGAGACGAGGGCCATTGATAAGTTGGTATACAGCTCCAGTGAATTACAAGATATGTTGTGCCATATTCGCAACGGAGAAGAGAGGGGGTCAGCTTGTTGATCGGGGGGGGGGGGGGGGGGGGGGGGGGGGGGGTTGAGCTCCGGTTGCGAAACCCGAATTTATATATACTCTTTGCAATTAATAAATGAATAAAGAGAAAATTATAAATATAACTATTTTTCTTAATCTTTTTGCATAAAATAACCAAAAAAAAAATTAATCTCTTTCCATAAAATAGTCAAAAAAAAATCAAGAATTACAAAAATAACCACTAAAGTCACAGATGGATTAGTGTCATCTGCGGTTTTGCATTTTGATATGCGAATGTACAAGTGTTTAAAGTGTGGGCATGCATTGGCAGTTGTATGTTTTTGGATGTTTTTTTTTATTTTTTTTAATTTTTTTCGGTATAAATACCCCCTCACACCACTGACCATCGCAGATGAACTAAGTTCATCTGCGATTTCCTCTGATGTTTCATCTGCAATTTTACGCAATTTTTAATTTTTTTTTAGTTTGACTATTAAAATGATAGGTTCGACTACGGAACAACCATATTATATATAAAGTCTTGCAACAAAAATTATCATTTTAGCTGTTATTTCTTTGAAATTTTGTTTGAAACCTCTCTAATAAAATAAGTAAATATTTTGTTGTAACTGGTGGGAGGTGGGAAGTTATACAGACAAATCTGGAATATGTATGTCCACATGGAGATATTTCTGAATTTACTTTGATATTTTCCGAGTATATTAGTTATAGTGATTTTATATCTTTGGTGAAAATGAAAACCGAATTGTTAGATAGATATAAAATTAGTCTTCGTTTTCGTCATCCTGAATTGAATTATTATATAGCCATAGTTGAAGACATTTAGGTTAGAATGTTGATCAACATAATCAAATTGGTTGGAGGAAGGGTTGTGAAAGTGTTTTGTGGTGGCTGATGAAGGTGATGCGGTTACGGAGGGTGGCGGGAGAGGAAATGAGTCGGTTGCTAATTTATCCAACGATAAAGGGAGCAAAAACTCAATACATACTTTCATGACTCCTATTGTACCTCAAACAGATGTTGATGATCGGTGACACATATTTAAACAGATGTTGATGATCGGTTTGAGTTCTTGTATGTCGCACTTGGTTGCTCGGTTAGTATTACTATTATTATTATTATTGTTATTTTTATTTTGATGTACTTAACTATAATCAGTATATTTAAATAGATATACAATGTATTGTAGGTACGCTGTTTTGTCAATTGTTGTAAGCCAACCCTTGTAGTAGATGAAGCCCACCTAAATGTCGAGTTTAAAGGCACCATGTTACTTGCAGTTACTAAGGATGGACAAAACCAAATATCACTGGTTGCATATGGTATATGCAAAAATGAGTGTACAGATTCTTGGACATGGTTTTTAAAAAACTATGTGATTCATTGGCAATATGGAGGATCTTACAATTATATCTGATAGGTCTCCATCTATAGCGACATCTGTTGCCAACATTTTTCCTCACGCTCATCACAAAATATGTGGTGTCAATTTGTATTTCAACATAGTAGCTAGATACGGGCAGATTAAGACAGTTAAAGCAATTTTTTGGGAGGCTTGTAGAGCCTATATAGTTGATGGTTTTAATGTTGTCATAGACAGAATGAAAAGGAAAAAAAGAACCAATATGGGAATACTTACGAAATATAAATCCTGAAGCTTGGTCTAGGGCACATTTTAGGGAACTTCCATCATGTGTTTTAGCTCCATTAAGCTCCAAAAAATGCATTCAAGCTGCTTCCAAATTACTGCTCCACTCGAAATACCTGAAAATGACATAAAAACATGAGTAATATCTAACAAAAAACATGGGCCAAACATTATTTAAACTAATGCATATGAAAAACATAAAATATGTTTCAAAACACTAATAAAAACAAATATCAAAGATACATAAAATGACATCTAACACATATAGACTACATATACAATCATTGCTTATCCCAAAGTGATGATTAGTAAATCTTAATAAGGAAAAAGGAAAAAATCATAATTAAAATGATAATGATGTAGATAAACACTTTCTCTTTTATGATTGAACATGCCATTTACAAATTTCTGTATGTGTTACTATATGATATTATAATAGAATTTATAATTTTGTTTAGTTTGCATCTTCATCTAACACGTTCATGATAAATTGTTATAAAATGTTAAAGTACTATCAGTTATAACATTTTACTTTGATTTCCTCTTATTAATGCATTGCTCCTTGATGTGTATTTTTAATGTACTAGTTTTTTATTTATAATTCCTAGTTTATCGCATCTAAACCACACCTTACAGGCAGTGAACCCGATCGAGTATAGTATAGCTTTGATAAGCAAGGGTGTCGAACACAAGGGGAACGGTAGTGAATTAATTTAAAATGTTTGATTATAGGTTACACAAAACATACAAAAGCAGTGAAGAAAGGTTTTATGGAATTAAATCTCAAACAAACAAATAAATAACAAATCTCGATAAGTTGACCGAAGACAAATCTCTTTAGGTACTTTGGTTTAGACAAATTACATCTTGAAATCATAGACAATTGCACACACAGATTTATTTATTCATGTTCACCGATTTCTAAAATGATTAGGTTCATGTTCACTATTACTAATCCTTTAGCAAACAAGTCAATTCAAACAGTGGCCAATTGATTAAACTAACAAGTTTCCTAGTGTTCAGTTTGTATCAATCAAGACTTGTAATAATAGTTAATCAATTTTGTTAATTTAATTAACTCTTGTATGATTGGTCATCACACATGCTCACACATTAACTTACTTATTTTCTAATTAACCTTAGGTTTATGTTCACTAATACTAAGCATACAATCTTGTTTTCACAAAACTATATGATTCAAGCAATTAAGAAAATGTTCATACTGTTGGAACTTTATATATATAAAGGAATTGCAAGTTGGCAATTTCCTTTGTATCCCACATTGGTGGGGGGAAGAAACTTTTGTGGGTTTATAAGCTTATTCCCTTGATAGGCCTTCAAAGGCTTTAGTGGATCAAAGGAATGGGCCAAGCCCACGTGCGCGCCTAGCCTAGCCTAGCACTAGCCGACGCCGCGAGTGCGCAATTTAGGCGCACGACGCATCGGTCGCTGGGAGCTGAGGAGCTTTTATTTTTTGACGAGTTCGGGTCAAGCCGGTTTGACCGATCCGGTCAAATGGTTGACCGGCGTTGAGTTCGTGGAGGATAAGTCATCGGGGCATTCTAGAAGGATCAGGAAACGACTTGCTTGGAGAGCAATTCGTCGCCCTAGGGTTTCTGGGGCCCGTTTTATGCCTTCTAGGGTTTTGATACCTATAAATACTGCTCCCTATGAGCCATTTGATACTCTCACAAAAATCAGAGCTCTCTCCCACTCTCTGCGTTTTTTCTTCCCGTTTCCGAATATTCGCTTTGTGTTTATCGATCTCCAGTGCTGTTGGAAAATCGATAGATCTGCATTAAATCCTGGGGTTTTACTCTGTTGCTTACAGCCAGTAGAAGCGAAGTAAAAACCTTTAAGGACAGGAGTCCGATCCGTGCAGTTATCTGAAGTTCAAGATCAGCCATCAACAGGTTGGTTTTACTTTCTGTCTTGAGTTTAATTTCGTCCAACAACAGGACAGTCTTCTTCTACCTTTCTTATAATCAGATCTAATCGAGAAGGATTAATCTGGTTTTGGACGAAACTTGGTAAATATAATAACAATAATTGGATCTATTATTCGCACCTAATCGACATATAATTCTCAATATTATTTGTCGGTTTCTTTGCGTGTCTATTAGTTTGATTTAAACACATACAACTCAATAAATTTGATTATTAACAGAAAATAATTATCATTAACACATAAGGATCTTTTAACAAGCTCAACAAGATAAATTAAACACGAATAAAACAATCCAAATAGCAATTAATCCATAAATCAATGTTTCATCTAATCATAAACACAAAGAAAATGGTTCTAACACCTAAATCAGAAAGTAATTGCATATAGAATCATAATGGAATGCTAAACATGTTTCACGTTAACAAACTACATGATTACCAACATGAATCAGCTCTCCAATCCTTCAGATATTCGCTCCATATCAGCTTAACGGCCTTCCGACCGCCTTCTAGACCCTCAAAACCGCTTCTTGTGGGTTTATAATCGCAGGAATCAATCTAGGGTTGAAGATATATCTTCGTTGAAATCCCGTATTCCCCAAGTCAGCGTCAAGAATCGCGAAGCTTCTGATCAACTCGACGAATTTGTGTTGAACTCGATGAGTTCCTTGGGAGTCACCATTTTCTTAAAACATGAAAGTCGTCCGAAATTGTGTCTAGTTTTCAGAACATTTTGAATCACGTCAATCGGAGTTACGAGTCATGAGATATGACCAAAACACTGACGAGGGGTCAAGCTGTCCAACAACATCCTTTTTACGTCTTTTAGCTCCTTTCTCATCCTTTTGCTTTCCAGCTCTCATTTTAACTATAATTTAACATTTCATAGCATATTAAGTATATTTTAGTTCTAAATAACATAAAAACATAGTATAAAATAATAAGAAAACGTCATAAATATATGCATAAAATAGACGTTATCACTCCTTTACCCCTGCATACAAAAAATTTCTATTTTATGCCCCTGCATTTTTTTTGTCCCCCTGCATTTTTTTTGCCATTTCTTGCTCTCAACTAAAAAAAACCATGTATATACATGGTTGTAGAACTCACTACTCGGTACCTCTTCGGCCGACTACCAAGTAGCGAGTACTCGGGAGTACTTGGGGAGTACACGGATTTGGTAATTAATGTAGAAATATTTT
This sequence comes from Lactuca virosa, assembly GCF_052849685.1. Classification (NCBI taxonomy): domain Eukaryota; kingdom Viridiplantae; phylum Streptophyta; class Magnoliopsida; order Asterales; family Asteraceae; genus Lactuca; species Lactuca virosa. The sequence continues at coordinate 338,784,603 of NC_136430.1, forward strand.
TATGAAATTTATATATGTCAAAATCATAAGTTAAAACCATAAGTTGGTTGAAATATATAACAAAATTAGATACATATGAATACACAAAAAAATGAAAAAACACACAATGGTCTCGCTTCGTAAATAATTACTGAAAAGTTAATATATATATATATATATATATATATATATATATATATATATATGTAGTAATAATCATATGTGTGTGTGTTAAATAATAATCATTAAGTATATTATACATATTAATCACCGTGTTGGCCGAGTTTTACAACACTGCTCGCATCAGTAAGGGGCTGATCGAGGAGTACTCGGATTCTGTAACTCGTCTTGGTAAGAGGCCGAGTAGGGAGTACTCGGACGAGTAATCGGCCAACTCGGTGAGTTTTACAACACTGCGTATATATATGCATGTATGTACATGTACATATTATATGTATTTGTATACAGACTAGACTGATTAGCCCTGCATTGTTTGGATTTTCTGTTTTATGCCCCTGCATTTTTTTGTCCCCCTACATTTTTGTTTGTTCTTCGTTGAAAAAAAAACACATATACATATGCATGTATGTATATGTACATATGTATATGTATTTGTATACAGGCTAAACTGATTACCCTTGCATGTTTTATGTCCTTATATTTTTTTTGCCCCCCAACATTTTTGTTGCCATGTTTGTGTGTGTATGTGTAATAATATAAATGTCCATGTTTGTTTGTGTATGTGTGTGTGAATGTTACCTTATTTTGTACCTTTTATAATGAAGATTGTCACAACATATTGAATTACATTTGTGGAAATTATGCAGCAGGTAAACGTTTTTCTTTCATCAATCTGACCATTTCCCTTACAAAATACATGGTCCACACATTGCAATTGACAAATTATCACTCCAACATAACTTTTGCAGTTGATATATTTATAAAATGATTTTATAAAAATGAATCAGTTTTAAAAATGATAAACAATGATTTTCACTGTCGACATTTTTTTCTAATACTATTTTTTTTTCTATTTGGTTTTACTTTGGTATATCTATCCATTTTACATCGTTTCTTATGATTATGTATTTTGTGTGTATTTGAACTAGAATACGATGACAAAGTTAATTGGTAACCTAAAATATGACAACTTGGAGTAAACTAGAGATATTCAACAACCTTTATCCCTACTCAGCATGCAAAAACTATCTCATAGTTTATAAATCATTTAGGCTTCTTTTATTTTATATCCATAATATCCTATCTCCCATGTTCTATTATTTCTATGGGACTATTATATGAAATTAGTGGTGGTCAACTAGGGATCTAAAGTTCTAAACTATAATTTTAATAGAAATGAGGAAACAAACAAAGATACACAAAAATAGCTTTATAACACGAGTCCAAGGACACAAACAATTATCAATGGAAGATTATTTATTTGCTTCATTCAGTTTAGCAAACCATAATCAAGTTGAAAAGTCTTTGCATAGTTTGATTTTAGATTATTATATCTAACTTGCGTCTTCTTCTTAAATAGTGTTGAAAAGTCTTCATCCTAAATAGTATCGAAAGTCTTATATCATTACTTTATTATTTATAGTACATACTTAATTCTTCATTTTTGCTATTTATTTGTTCATCTCGTGTAGTACAAGAGTTTTAACATAATATTTAAAACAATATATATTAAAAGGCATTCGAAGTCCTCAAGTTATTAGCCGAAGACAAAGTATAAAGCCCAAATATTATCGAATGAGGATTTAAATACAAGGGTTATGGGAATTAACACTACTTTTGAATTTACTATGATGGTGTGATTTGTAGATTGTAACCCCCAAATTTTATATTTGTTTTAAAACGAAATCGTTGTTAAACTTTTATGTTGTACAATAAGCATTTTGTATTCATGTGTCTTTGGGCCCAAGCCTTTTACGTATATGTATATATTCAAATCAATACATAGAAAGATATTCTAGGGAAAATATTGTTACCACTTACTATTACTAATCGCGATATTACATTATGATAGAAAAGTTGATTCATTAATAAAGTAATTATGTTAAACCATCTTCTCAAAATGAACATATATCTGGTGATCAACATGTAAAAGATGATTATTTTGTAATACTGCAACCCCTATATTTATTGATATATTATGACTATCCTAATTTAAAACTAATTAAATTGATTTAACCATGGAAACTGATTCGTATACAATAATTTTTTTCTACAAACAACAAATTGTGCTAAAATGTTGTATTGTAGTACAACACTATAAAACACAAATTATTGTGTATGAAAAAAAATCGCTGTTTAAAAATAGTACAGCATATTCATGATTTTGAACCTTTTTATCATGAGCCAATAACCCCTTCATTTGATTTCTTAAATATGAGGATGATTTCAACAAAACACTATATGATCACTAAAATGCAATGTGTTTGGTAAAACTAGTTGGTACTTGGAATATGGAATTTAAAAACTATAGTTTTTATTTGTATAGAAGTGTTCAGTAAACTAGTTGTTAGCTTTTAAAATTACAAAATTACATAAAGTTAGACTAAAGAGAGTAGTGACATTCCAAGCCCCAACTTTTTGTGCATCATAGTCGCCACCTAGGCTCCACCATGCCATGCCATTTTGATGTCATTGCATTTGCCGATGGTAAAGCGAGTTGCATACCTTTGCCGATAAAAGCTAAAAGCTTTTTTAAAATCTAGTTGCTCTGTGTATATCTCTTTTTCAAACGCATAATTCACATATAAATCCACTTATTACGGAAAAAAAAACCAACGTACTAAATCAAATCTAATTTTACCCCTTTTTATTTCCTTAATATCAGTGGTGTGATCTAGCCAAAAAAAACCTTCGTTCCTTCCTTCTCTTCCCCTCCACCCCAAATTTTGTACATGTATATACCATACTCCATACAGGTTTTTCAAAAGAAACAAGAAAAGAAATATATCACCGTCAATGGCAGATCAAATAAGAAATTCATCTAGGAAAGAAATGCTAACATATTCATATCTTCTTATTTACATTTCCCTCTCTAGCGGTCAAATTTTCTTTAACAAGGTTTTCTCATCTCTATGAAGATATTTTTTATTACATTTGGATATGTGATGTATATCCTGTAACAGACATTAATTTCGCTTGCTTTTTTCCATTGATTGTTGTTCCATTTCGTTTTTTTGGTAATGTTGCAGAAAGAAGCATAGAATTACGAACCTGTAATGCCATTATGGCGTCTTAAATGTTCTTATGACAACAGGGTCGTATAAATTAATCAAGAAATACGACAAAATGTTTGCTTTGTTTGGTTATTCTTTTAAAGATTAAAGCAAGAATATATATTATATTTATACAATCATTTTATCAGTTATCGATAAATAAAGTTTCATTCATTTGCATGATCGGTTGTATATGTATTTGTTTTACTTGGATAAAATTTTGACCTTATTTTTCATGGAAACAATTGGAATGCAGTGGGTTTTGTCATCGAAAGAGATTAACTTTCCATATCCTCTCGGCCTAACGCTACTTCATATGGTATTCTCCTCTGTGATATGTTTTGTACTCACCAAAGTTACCAAGGTAATGAAACCTTAATAATGTACACATTTATACATTTCTCAGTAAACTGCAAAAATGATCTATGATAAAATCTTATCCTATCGATAGTCCTTATTGGAGTGTAATTTTATTCTCGTTTTGGGCAATGAGTAAGGACCATTTTCATTTCAGAACCAAAAAAATGACCATTTTTTGCACTTACTCTACATTCTTACAATCTATAACACTATCTTGTATCTTGTCAGATTATGGAAGTCCAAAAAGGAATGACTCTCGAAATGTGAGCAACAAACAAGAAACAATCTCTATATATACGTATCATATGCCCAAATGTTAAAAGGAATATATAACACTACTTAATTTGCATGCAGATACACCACGTCAGTCTTTCCAATTGGTGCAATGTTTGCAGTGACTCTTTGGCTTGGAAACACTGCATACCTCTATATATCCGTATCATTTGCCCAAATGTTAAAAGCAATAAGTAAGTATACATAAAACGTTTAATCTTATCATATATACAAGATCTAATGAATCGTATATACATCCAAAAATCTTTTTGATACACAGTGCCCGTAGTCGTTTTTGCTCTTGGTGTAGCAGTTGGACTTGAAGCAATGAGTTGCAGCATGCTTCTTATAATGTCTGTAATAAGCTTTGGAGTTTTAGTGGCATCTTATGGAGAAATCAACATCAATTGGGTTGGTGTTGTTTATCAAATGGGAGGTGTTGTTGGTGAAGCATTGAGGCTCATATTCATGGAGATTTTGGTGAAAAGAAAGGGTGTTAGACTAAACCCCATTTCCATGATGTTTTACGTCAGCCCATGCAGGCATGTATATATCTTTTAACTTCTAAAGTTACCAAATATAGTATGTTGTTTTTATATACATCTTGTCTATATGTTTATATATAGAGAAATTCTGCCCATGTGAGCAGAATTTTGGTTCGCTGTGCAGCGCTGTATGCTTGTTTGTTCCATGGATCTTCTTGGAGATGCCAAAGATGGAGTCATGGAGCTTTCGGCCTTTGGTGCTAGCTTTCAATTCCCTTTCTACTTTTGCTCTCAATTTATCGGTTTTTCTTGTGATACAACATACAAGTGCTTTAACTATTCGTGTTGCTGGAGTTGTTAAAGATTGGGTGGTTGTCTTGTTGTCTGCCATCCTTTTTGCCGATACAAAGCTCTCCATGGTCAATCTCTTCGGTTATGCTATAGGTAATTCTTTGGTTATTAAAAATTGATTACATTTATTCTCACAATGACTAGACACATTCTCATCTGCCTCTATATATGTTGAGGTTTACCTACTCTTCATTAGACTCTTGGAGAGAAAATCTAGGACATGTGTCAGTTGATTAGCAGCATAGGGGTGCATTAGTGTCCTATATCATCTACACATCAGCTAAACACAGTCTCATCTGCCTCTATATGTGTTGAGGTTTACCTACTCCTCATTAGACTCTTGGAGAGAAAATCTAGGACATGTGTCAGTTGATTAGCATAAGGACACATCATCTAGACATCAGCTAAACACAATCTCATCTGCTTATATATATGTTGAGGTTTATCCACTATTCATTAGGCTTTTGGAGAGAAAATCTAAAACATATGTCAGTTAGTTGATTGTTGATTAGCATAGGGACACATTAATGTCCTACATCGTCTAAACACAGTCTCATCTACCTCTATATATGTTGAGGTTTACACATTCTTCCTTTGGTTTTTGGAGAAAAAATCTAGGACAGATGTCAGCTAAACATAATCTCATCTGACTCTAGTATGTTGGGGTTTGTTTTCTCTCACTAAAGGCTCTTTTGGATTGAAAATTTATGACTAGTCTATCTATTTAAATCTTACACACAAGAAAATACTAACGATTGGAAACAATGTTGTTGGTGCAGCCATTGGTGGTGTAGCTGCATACAATAACCACAAGTTAAAAAAAGAAGCATGTGATGAAACTTCTGCTGGTTCCAAGCTTTCGACTACAAGAACTATATCACCCCCTACATCAGCTTCTGTTTAGTAGATTCAAAAAGCACAAATATGTAAAGATACACATTGTAACAATCAAAATGTAAATATAACGTCATTTATTAATACAAGAAAAACACATCCAAGTGTTTTCCATCAAGAAAGTGAAACTAGTTCAACAACATATTGGCTTTGATAGCTTCAAAGTTCTAGTCGCAGAGTCCAAATGCGTTCCTTACAATCTGAACAAAGCCAAGGATCTTTAGCGAGTCTGGAAGGGTGTTAGACACGCTTTGGTTGTTCTGAATGCATCTTTTGGCCCATGCGATCAGTTTTGGGGACTCTTGTTCTATGTTGAATTTTCCATAGATTTCATAGGAATGAAACCATGAATAAAATGGGATCAAAGACACATCAACGTAGCCAAAACTGTCACCTCCAAAGTAAGGTTTGTCTCCAAGCTCTTCTTCAAACAGTTTAAGGCAATCGATGAACTCTTTCTTGGCTGCCTTATGTTCTTCCCCTTCTGCTGTGAACACCAAAGTCCTCCCGTTTTGGTATAACTGCATTTTCATACAATAATTTACACAAAAGATTTCATAATCTAAGAGCACAAAGTATTTCGCGAATATAATCCAAAAGGGTACTCATCTTTTCCCCTTGCGTTTTTTAGAAAGAAAGAACCTTGCTTGATACAAGAATCCCAGATGCAAAGTTAAACCCAATTGTTCTACACGGATGGAATTTAGAGTCTTTTATGTTAAGAAATAATTTAAGCAAAATTAAGTAATTTGTAATTGTCTTGAAGGGGAATCAAAACGTCAACTATAAACCCTGGTAAATATAATATTAGACTATTACTAGTAGATAAAAAGAATCAAGAAAGGTCAAAGTTACCTTCTTATCAATAAAGTCAGCCCAAAACCTCGCACGAGCTTTGTCGTATGTATCAGAAGGAAACAATGGAGATTTGTCTTTCCAGACGTCATCGATATATTCAACGATGATGCTAGACTCGCGGATTGGTTTGCCCTTGTGTATGAGAACCGGAATCTTCTTGTGAACCGGGTTCATCTTCAAGAGAAGCTGACTCTTATTCCTCAAATCCTCTTCTCTGTATTCGTATGAAACACCCTTCTCAGCAAGTGCGATCCTGACCCTCATCCCAAACATGCTCGGCCAGAAATCCAGCAGAATCAACTCTTCTAATTGGTTCGCCATTGTTGGGTAAGGGTTCTTAGTTCTTAGTTGATACTGTTTGTGTGGCAGTGTGTGGGAAGGGAACTGGGAAGTGTGTAGATATGTATTGATAATGGGAAAGGTAAGCTTTGGTAGGTGTTCGGGTTACTTCATTTTTATTTTTATTTTTGTTTTTTATTTTTACTTTTTTATTTTTTTAAAATCAATTGTTTTTTTAAGAACAAATTATTAAAATCGTCTTTGTGGTTTGGTCAAATTTACGTGTTTAGTCTCTATGTTTTTTTTTTATTTTTTTTTACATTCGGACCGTTCTTAGGTTTTGATTTTGTTACGGTGTAACTCTCTACCTAATAGAAAAGAACTATAATGCCCTTAACATTTTTTTTTCAGTTTTTTTTTCAATTAAAGAAATGAATTAATTGATTAGTTGACTAGTGGGACCCACTTGCACTCTCACTCCGACCACTCCGACCACCAGTTACTGACCACCACCCACCATCGGCCACCTGTCATCACCCACCACTGCTAGAAAATGATTTCCATTTGTTTGTCCTCTTTCTAGAACCACATGCGTCTGCCTCTCAGCTGCCTAAACCACCTATTTTTGTCTATCCACTGCTTGAACCATCCCCTTTGCTTATTCACTTCCTTCTTCGGCGAAAATATTAATTTACCGTTGTAATTGAAGCTGAATCGAAGGTCACCACCGCGTGACGTGAATAAGAGACGTTGTCGGGGACGTTACCTTCTCTATCGTCTTCAGATTCGTCTCCTTCGAGCAGACCCACCTCCGAAGAAGATGAAGCTGGTGAAGGGTAGAGAGAAGCAACGACATAGAGAGAAATCGATGGAGTAAAGAGAAATCGAGGGGAGTAGAGGGAAATCAACGGCGAGCCCTTTACATAACCGATGCCGGTGACGACCACCTGCACCACCATTACAGGGATGAGGAGAAAGGAGCGATGAGGGAGCTGATGAGGGCGGCAAGAAGAAGAGAAGGGACGGATGTGTTGGATTAAATGTCTAAGCTCATAACTATAATTGGTATGTGCTTGACTTAATAGTATCATGATCCTTTTAGGTTGCCTTCATACTGAAAACTAGACAAGATGACTATTGGAGAGAGAGGTTGAGTTTATTATTTGGAATAATAAATTGGTGCATAAAAACGATTTATTAATATATTATAAGAATAATATATTATTTAGAAATTCTTATTATTAATTAAGTATTTAATCAGAAATTAATTTGGAATTAATTTTGGGATTAAAGGAACGAATTGAAAGTACAGGGGTTGTTTTGTAAATATTTGATAGTTGAGGTTTTGGGCCATTGGATCACCCTTATTAGGGAGGGCCGAAAATCCCTAGAAGGTTCTAGAGATTTTCGTCCAAGCCGTAAGGTAAGGGAGTCCATGGACTTGCTTAGGCCCTAAGCTAAGGAATTAGGGTTTCTGCCTCAAAACCCTAGCTAGCCTCAAGTATAAATAGACCCTCTGGCCTCTTGAATTCGGGCACCCTCTTGAAACCCTAGAAGAGCCGTATTTTTGAGCAAGTGACTCTTCTCTCCTCTCTCTCATATTCATCCTCTTGCCCTAGTGTGTTTGTGAGCCATTAGAGGTACTACACTTATGGTACTTGTTCTCAAAAGCAAGGATCTTCAAATTTTTGGTTGTTATTACTATATAGCAAAAAAGGTATGTGAACTAATCTTTCATATGTAGATATCGAATTATTAGATGCGTATTAGGTTTTTCCTTTTGTGTTCAATGATTGTATGTCTAATAGAGAAAAACATAGATCTAATCTAGGGTTGCATGCATACATAAGATTGTTTATATAAAACCCATCAGTGGTATCAGAGCATTTGGTTTTGTTTTCAATTAGATTTGATACAATAGATTGAACTTGAAAAATTAGGGTTTATGGCAATTAAACCCTAGGGCTTGGATTTTTCGAAATTAGGGTTTCAAAACCCTAGGTTCGAAATTTGATTATGGGTTTTTTGAACCCTTTCCTTTGACCCTCATGATTTCGATTTTTAGGGTTTGCTAACCCTAGAAATTTCAAAAATACTTCCCCAATATTAAATTTCGAAAATCTAGGGTTTTGGGTAGGTATTATCTTTTAATTGTTTAAATGGATAATTGATGATTTTGATATATCCCTTCACAAAATTTCGAAATCTAGGGGATAAAGGGATTAGGTTAAATTATTTATTTAATTTAATGGATAATCCTATGAGATTTAATAATTTAAATTAATTGTTTAATTTTGGATAATTATTAAATCAAGGTTTTTAATATTTAAGATTTTAAATTAAAATGTATTAATTTCAAAAAATTTAAATTAGATTAAAAACCCTAGTATTTTGAAATGTTTAAAATACACCCTTATACTATATATAATTAAAAGTTTAATAATATATATGTATAAGAAAAGTCAGTCTTACCGTTAGTAGGCCTCATTCACGAAGCCGATCTATAAGGGGGGTATAAGAAAATTGCCTATAAAATGGCGGTTGAATGAGTGTCTACTCTCACCCACCGCTTCCTTGATTGGTGGAGGGTCGTTAGCCGAACGGGTAGGATAAGACATTAATTCTCTCATTAATAAGTGTAATGATAAATATAAAGTAACTAAATTTTTTTATAAATTCTCAATCTTAGTTACTTTAGGAAAATGTGAATTTGATGCTAGTCCATGAAATTGCACATTGCACTTTGTCAAGTCATTAGTGGAGCATGTGTGGTTAACTGGCACACTAACTTGGACTAATAAGGGTGGCAATGGGTAAATCGTAAATTATCATTGATCAATGGAGCGTGTGTGGTTAACCGACACATTGATTAGGTGGTAAATGACATCGAGAATACCAATCCAATTTGCATGGTTATTCACACCTTGTTTGTGATACTCGGTATCCCAGTCACAAACTTGAAGGGCATAATCGAGATTAAACATGTCATTGAATAGTTCAATGAATCTCAAAGAATCTAGGAATTTCATTTCATTTAAAACCTAATTCTTTTAATTTCGTTTTTCGTGGTGTAATTGGTAAATCGTCATTTACCTACCTTCAAATAATTTACAATTGGATTACAATATCCCTTTTCCGAATTGTGGATTATTGTGTTGGGTCTTAGCCTTAATATTTCATTTTGGGTGTTATATTAAGGATTCATTATCTAATCAAAAACTTGTCCTTCTTTTGCAGATGTCAGCTTCCAATAACGCTTTCGGTTCCTCTAACAACTCTGCTAACTCTTTCTGGCTCTTGAACATTTACGCGAGGGTCACGTTCGATGGTTCCAATTTCAATGATTGGATCCGAAACATCCGAATGGCCTTGCGTTACGAGGACAAGGAATACGTCATCGACAAGGAGTTGAACGAGATAGACGAAACCAAAGCAACTCCCGAAGAGATAGCTGAGTATAGGGCTCATTGCAAGGATGCTACTAAAGTGTCTTGCATTATGGTAGCCACTATGACTCTGAGCTACAACGGTTCTACGAGGACTATTGACCTTATGAGATGTGTAAGGACTTGATGGAAAAGTACCATCAAAGAGCGCGTCAAGAGAGGTATGAAATAGTCACCTCGTTCATCACCACCAAGATGAGGGATATAGAGTCCATCACGACCCACCTGCCACGCATGCAGAGATATGTGGATCGTCTTTTGAAGTTGAATGTGAACTTCGATGAAGAGTTGGCTATTGATATAGTCCTACACTCTTTGCCTCCTTGCTATGATCAGTTCAAAATGACTTATCATATGAGCAATGAGGAAGTCACATTGAGCAAGCTTCAAGGCCTGCTAAGAACTACTGAGAGTGGATTAAAAGGGAAAAGTGTTGAATCCACTCCCACTCCTGCTGCTGCTCCAGTCCTGGCTATTGGACAAGGAAAAGGGAAAAAGAGGAAAGCTCCCTCAAAGAACTGGAAGGGAAAGTCTCATGATGGATCTTCTTCAAGTGGATCCAAAGGAAAAATCGGTTCTACCCCTCCTTCCTCTGATCTGAAAGAAGCAACATGTTTCTACTGCCATGAAAAGGGGCATTGGAAAAAAGCTGCCCGAAATACTTGCAGGATATCAAGGACGGCGATATCAAGCCGACCTCAGCAGGTATTTACATTATTTTGTCTAAAATTTCATCGCATTCTAATTCTTGGGTCCTTGATACATGATGTGGTTTTCACATTTGCTCTGACTTGCAGGGGCTAAAAGAAAGTAGGAATGTGGAGCTTGGGAAGATGAACCCGATAATGGGCAATAGGAGATCGCAACCTGTTACCAATATCGGCGTTTATTCTTTAGAGCTTACTAGTGGATTTTGTTTAGACTTAAATAATTGTTGCTACTCGTCAGAAATGACGAGGAATATTATTTCCTTTCATGGTTTGTACAAACAAGGCTTAAGATTTTCGTTTAATAATGAAATTGCTTCTATTAATGCTTATTATAATGGTTTATTTTATTTTGAAGTAATGCCTTGTAATGGTGTATATGAAACTGTGATGGTTGTAGATAACTTAGGAAATAATGTGTTACATATTGATTCGTCTAATGGTTTAGACAAAGCATGCTTGTGGCGTTGTCGTCTTGGACATGTCAACAAGAAGCGCATTGCCTAACTCCAAAAGGATGGAGTGTTGGAGTCATTTGACCTTAGGTCGGATGATACATGCAGATCTTGCTTACTTGGAAAGATGACCAAATCACCTTTCACTGGTACTTGTGAAAGAGGTGAGGGATTTTTGGATCTCATACACACCGATGTGTGTGGTCCCTTCAGATCCGCCACAAGGGATGCAAATTGATTTTATGTGACTTTTACTGATGATTATAGCAGATATGGATATATCTACTTAATCAAGCATAATTCAGAAACCTTTGAAAAGTTCAAAGAGTTCAAACATGAAGTCGAGAATCAATTGGGCAGGAAGATCAACATGATCAGATTCGATAGGGGTGGTGAGTATCATAGTATCGAGTTCCACGACTATCTTAAGGAATGTGGAATTGTTTCACAATTGACGCCACCTAGGACACCACAACTCAATGGTGTGAATGAGAGGCGTAATCGGACCTTGTTGGACATGGTTCATTCCATGATGAGTCGAGCTTTGCTTCCTATATCATTATGGGGCTATGCCTTAGAGACTGCCACTCATATCCTTAATCTAGTCCCGACAAAGAAGGTTGCCAAAACACCTCACGAGATGTGGACAGGGAAGGTTCCCTCGTTGGTACATATTAAGGTTTGAGGTTGTGAAGCTTTCGTTAGACGAGAGACTCACGACAAGCTTGAACCTCGAAGTGAGCGGTGTATTTTCATCGGCTATCCACATAAATCCTTTGGATATCTATTCTACAGACCTATTGATAACGTGGTCTTCATATCAAGGAGAGGAGTTTTCCGCAAGAGGGAACTCATATGCCAAGAGGACAGTGGGAGGACAATTGATCTTGAAGAAATTCAAGAATCAAGTTGTGAAGGAACCTCTAAAACTAGCGCTCAACCTGAGGAAGAGATTCCTGTTGAACCAGTTGACGAGTCGTTACATCTTAGATGTTCCAGTAGAGTTAGTGTTCCACCTGTATTATATGGTTTCCATATAACTGCAGAAGGTGATACGTTTATCAGTGATAGTACACTGATAGATTTGGATGAAACTAATAACTACAAGGAAGCCATGGCGGGCCCTGAGTCTGCCAAATGGAAAGAGGCAATGGACAGCGAGATCCAGTCCATGTATGACAATCAAGTTTGGAACTTGGTTGACAATGTACCAGGTCGAAAGACAGTTGGGTGCAAATGGATCTTCAAGAAGAAGACCGACATGGATGGAAAGGTGCACACGTTCAAGGCACGACTGGTTGTGAAGGGATTTACTCAAACCCCGGGGGTTGACCTGTTGGATTAGGTGTCTAAGCCCATAACTATAATAAGGATGTACTTGAACTGATAGTAGCATGATCCTTTTGGGTTGCCTTCACCAGTGCAATTTGATAGGATGGACTTTTGAGAATAAGGTTATTTATGATTTATTAATATATTATAAGTATAATATATTAATTGAGAAATCATATTATTTAATTAGTATTGATCAATAATTAATTTTGTGATCAAAAAAGACTAATTAAATATATGGGGATTGATTATGTAAATCAATGATTCTTATAGTGTGGGCTAATGATCCATGGTTATTTATGATGGGCTAAACCAATGCGATAATCTATGGATAGTCCATGGAGGTCTAACCCATGGAGCCTAAGTAATATGAAAGGTCATGGTGCATTAGGGTTTGCATGGATGTAATCCTAACATTTGTCACACTATAAAAGCACACCCCTAGAGCCAAAATCGGTTACACCATTCATTCTAGGAGAGTGATATTGATTTTGTGCTAAGTAACTTATTCTCTCAAGTCTCCTATTGCATTTGGTGTTTGTGACACATTAGAGGCATCACACTTGAGGTGCTCAAGATTTCAAAGGTCAAGAACTACACCCTACATATAAGAGGTAATCATCTAAACTAGTTTTTATGTTATATAGCTTCAATTGTATGCTAGTTAGGGTGTATGCTTTGGAAAATTGAATAAATGCATGTATAATTAGAGAAAACATAGATCCAAAGCATCTAGGGTTGTATGTGCACCATAGGAGTGTTATAGTTCTCAAAACCCAACAGTGGTATCAGAGCCTAGGACTGTTTTTTGTTATACTTGATGCTTGTTAGTTTTCCAAGTTGAAAAAATCGATTTTCTGGCTTCTGACTGATAAACTCGCCGAGTCCACTGGCTGAATCGACGAGTCCACTCAGTAAATGACCAACTCGACGAGTCAGGTTCATGCACTCACCGAGTTGATGGATCTGGGTGCAGAATTTCGAGTTTTTGGCCAGAATTGGATTAGGATCATTACCACAAACTCTTTTTTGAAGCATTAAATCTGTTTTCTTGATATGGTAGTGATCATGCTCATCCAATTAAAAGATAATTGTCAAAATTTCAAGATTTGTATTAGTTTATATGATTAGGCTAATTTCTTGCAAATTGTTGATATGAATTGTCTTGACTTATGAGTTTAACTAGATCATAGATAAATTATTTGATTATTTTTTTAAAGTTAAAATGTTGATCTTAATGCTTTTAATGACCTCCATAACTTGTCTTCAAGTTATGGAAAATGAAAGGTCTCATCTATTAAAATGCAATTAAACTCATAAGATATAGAAATGAAGAGTTTTGACAAGTTTCAAAACTTGCCCTCAAGTTTTGGAATTTGTAAAGTCTCACTAATGAAACTTTAATTCCAAACCCTAGAGTTTCAAAAGTTAAAATTCAACCCTTATACTTTATAATATTATAAGTTTAATAATATATATATATATATATATACATATATATATATATATATATATATATATATATATATATATATATATATATATATATATATATAAGACAAGTCAGTCTTACCGTTAGTAGGCTTCATTCACGAAGCCGATCTATAAGGGGGTATAAGGTTATTGCCTATAAAATGGTGGTTTAATGGGTGTCCACTCTCACCCACCGCTTCCTTGACTGGTGGAGGGTCGTTAGCCGAATGGGTAGGATAGGACATTAATTCTCACTAAAAGTATAATGATAAATATAAAGTAACTAAACTTTTATTAAATTCCCAATCTAGTTACTTTAGAAAAATGTGAATTTTGTGCTAATCCATGAAATTACACTTTGCACCTTGTTAAGTCGTTAGTGGAGCATGTGTGGTTAGCCGACATACTAATCTGGGACTGACAATGTGTGGCAAAGGGTAGCTTGATGTTAATCATAGATCAATGGAGCGCGCGTGGTTAACCGACACATTGATTAGGTGATTTGTAACATTGAGTGTACGAAGCTAATTTGCATGGTTATTCACACCTTGTTTGTGATCCTCGGCATCCCAGTCATAAACTTGAAGGGCACAATTGAGATTTAAACATGCCATTGAAAAGTTCAATGAATCTCAAAGGATCTAAGAATTTCAATCCAATTAAAACTTAATAATCTATTTCGTTTTTCATGGTGGAAATTGGTAAATCGTCATTTACCTACCTTCAAATATTTTACAATTGGATTACGACATCCCTTTTCGCAATTGCAGAATATTGTGTTGGGTCCTAGCCTTAATATGTCATTTGGGTGTAATATTAAGGATTATCATCTAATCTAAACTTTGTTCTTCTTCTTTTTCAGATGTCTATCCCAAACAATGCTTCCAACCCAATCCCTTCAGGCTCTTTCTCCCTCATGCACCTATGTGGGAGGGTCATTTTCGATGGCTCGAACTTCAATGACTGGATTCGAAACATCCGAATGGCTATTTGCTATGAGGACAAAGAATGTGTCCTAGATAAAGAGCTTAAGGAGATTGATGTTACCACTGCTACTCCCGAACAGATCGCTGAACATACTACTCATGAGAGGGATGCGACAAAGGTGTCATGTCTAATGATTGCTACCATGACTGCTGAGCTGCAGAAGTCCTATGAGGACTACTATCCTTTTGAAATGTATCAAGATTTGATGGAAAGATACCATCAAAGTGCTCGGAAGGAGAGGTATGAGATCATTGCCTCCATGATCAAAACCAAAATGAAGGATAGAGAACCCATCACGGCCCACTTGCAAAAGATGCAGAGATATGTGGACCGCTTGCTTAAATTGAATGTCAATTTTGATGAAGAGTTGGCCATAGATATTATTCTACACTCTTTACCTTCTTGTTATGATCAGTTTCGTATGAGCTATCATATGAACAAGGAGGAGGTCTCTCATAGCAAGTTTCAAGGCCTTCTAAGAACTACATAAAGCAACTTGAAAGGCAAGTCGGTTGTGTCTACTCCTACTACTACTACTTTTGCCCCTGTTTTGGCAATTGGACATGGGAAGGGAAAGAAGAGGAAGGCTCCCTACAAGAGCCGCAAGGGAAAGTCTCTTGATGGATCCTCTTCCAGTGGGACGAAAGTTGGTTATGAAAATCCATCTTCCAATCCGAAGGATGCAGAGTGCTTCCACTGTCATGAAAAAGGGCACTGGAAATGAAGCTGCCCCAAGTACTTGTAGGACATAAAGGATGGCAAGATCAGGCCCTCATTTGTAGGTATTTTAACTATTCAATCTAATAACTCATCACATGCTAATTCTTGGGTCCTTGATATAGGTTGTGGATTTCACATTTGTTCTGATTTGCAGGGACTAAAAAGAAGTAGGGATGTGGAGCATAGGAAGATAAACTTAATCATGGGAAATAGGAAAATGTCGCCTGTAACCAAGATTGGAGTTTATTCTTTATTGCTTAGTAATGGTTTGAATTTAGATTTGAATAATTGTTCTTACTCGGCCGATATGGCGAGAAACACTATTTCCTTTCATAGTTTGTATAAACAAGGTTTTAACTTTTCTTTTAATAATGAAGTTGGTAGTATTAATGTTTATTATAATGGTGTATTTTATTTTGAAGCATTACCTTGCAATGGTATATATGAAACTGTGATGGTTGTAGATAACCTAGGAAATAATGTGTTGACTATTGATTTGTCCAATGTTTTGGACAAGGCATGCTTGTAGCATTGTCGTCTTAGACATGTCAACAAGAAGCGCATAGCCCAACTCCAAAAGGATGGAGTCTTGGAGTCATTCGACTTGAAGTCGGATGAAACTTGCGAATTTTGTTTACTTGGAAAGATGACCAAGTCATCCTTCACTAGTACTTATGAAAGGGGTGAAGGTATGTTGGATCTCATACACACTGATGTGTGTGGACCATTCAGAACCGCCACAAGGGATGCTAACCGCTTTTATGTGACTTTCACTGATGATTACAGTAGGCATGGCTATATCTACTTAATCAAGCATAAGTCAGAAACCTTTGAAAAGTTCAAAGACTTTAAGCAAGAAGTGGAGAATCAATTGGGCAGGAAGATAAAGATGTTGCGATCCGATCGAGGAGGAGAGTATCTTAGTATCGAGTTCCTAAACTATCTTAAGGAATGTGGAATTGTTTCACAATTAACGCCACCTAAGACACCACAGCTTAATGGTGTGGCTGAAAGGCACAATCGAACCTTGCTAGACATGGTTCGTTCCATGATGAGTCGAGCTTCGTTACCTATCTCATTCTGGGGGTATGCCTTAGAGACTGTCGCCCATATCCTTAATCTAGTCCCTACCAAAAAGGTTTCCAAAACACCTCACGAGATGTGGACATGAAAGGTTCCCTCGTTAGAGCACATCAAAGTTTGGGGTTGCGAGGCTTTCGTGAGATGCGAGACTCACGACAAGCTCGAACCTCGGAGTGAGCGATGTATTTTCATCGGCTACCCACAGAAGTCCTTTGGATATCTCTTATATAGAACGAGTAACGATGTTGTCTTCTTTGCGAGGAGAGGAGTCTTTCGCGAGAGAGAACTCATACGCCAAGAGGACAGTGGGAGGCAAATTGACCTTGAAGAGCTTCAAGAGTTAAGTGATGAAGGAAACCCAAACACTAGCACTCAACCCGAGGAAGAAACTACGGTTGAGCTAATTGACGAGTCCGTACCTCTGAGGCGTTCCAGTAGAGTTAGTGTTCCACCTGTGTTATATGGTTTTCATATAACAACTGAAGATGATACATTTATCATTGATAGCACACTGGTAAATCTGGATGAACCTAACAACTACAAGGTAGCCATGACAGGCCCCGAGTCTACAAAATGGAAACAGGCTATGGAAAGCGAGATTCAGTCCATGTATGACAATCAAGTTTGGAACTTGGTTGACAATATATCGGGTCGTTAGACAGTCGGGTGCAAATGGATCTTCAAGAAGAAGACCGACATGGATGGGAAAGTACACACATATAAGGCGCGACTGGTTGCGGAGGGCTTTACTCAAACTCATGGAGTTGACTATGATGAGACCCTCTCACCAGTAGCGAAGATTAAATTTATAAGAGTTATGCTAGCCATAACTGCATTTCATGACTATGAAATATGGAAAATGGATGTCAAAACCGCTTTCCTTAATGGAAAGTTGGCTGAAGATGTTTACATGAGTCAGCCAGAGGGTTTTGTCAATGAAAACTACCCTAATAGAGTGTGTAAGCTTGAAAAATCCATCTATGGATTGAAACAAGCATCTCGCAAATGGAATCTTTGTTTTGATGAGAAAGTCAAAGAGTTTGGATTTTCGAGAAGCGAGGATGAGTCATGTGTATATGTCAAAGCTAGTGGGAGTATAGTAAGCTTTTTGATATTGTATGTAGATGGCATACTGCTCATAGGAAACGACATCCCAACCTTGCAGGAGGTTAAGTCCTGGCTTGGGAAGTGTGTTGCTATGAAGGACCTTGGGGAAGCTGCTTACATCCTAGGGATAAGGATATTGAGAAACATGAGTAAAAAACTAATAGGTCTTAGTCAAAGTACCTACTTGGACAAGGTGTTGAAGCTTTTTAGCATGGAGAACTCCAAGAAAGGTGACTTACCTATCTAAGGCAATGCCAAACTGAGTAAGACTCAGAGTCCGAGTACAGAGGCCGAGATAGCAGAGATGAGTTGAATACCATATGCTTCCGCAGTTGGCTCGATCATGTATGCTATGACTTGTACTCGCCCTGATGTGGCCTTTTCTTTGAGCATGGTCAGCAAATATCAAAGAAATCTTGGTAAAGCTCATTGGACTGCGGTTAAGAACATTCTTAAGTACCTGTGGAGGACTAAGGATTGGGTCCTTAACCCCAGTGGGAGTGATGACTTGAGAGTGATAGGGTATAGTGACGCCAGCTTTCAAACCGACAGATAATTTCTGCTCTCAGTCGGGTTGGGTGTTTACCCTGAATGGAGGAGCAGTAACATGGAAGAGTTCCAAGTAGAAGGTTGTAGTTGATTCAACATGCGAATCAGAGTACATAGCAGCAAGTGAAGCATCGAAGGAGGCGATATGGTTGAAAAACTTCATCAGAGACCTTGGAGTCATACCATCCATAAGGGAGCCTGTGGAGATTTTCTACGATAATGAAGGGGCGGTTGCCTTAACCAAGGAACCGAGAGATCATGGTAGATCCAGGCATATCGATAGAAAGTACCACTTCATGATACATCAAGTAGAAGAAGGACACCTCGTGGTGAAGAGGATATCGTCAGAGGACAACCCAGCAGATCCCCTTACGAAGGCACTGACTATGGTTAAGCACTTGCAGCATGCAAGGGGCATTGGGCTAACCGACGATATTAGTTTTAGTGTTTAGATAAATAGAAACTTGTAATAGCTAAATTGTAATTGACATTTGATGATCAAATAAAAGGAGTTTTATTTATAAGTAAAGTTACTGTCTTGTGTCAATTATTTACTATTGTTTCACTTTACATGTTTTGACTTCCAGAATAATAAGATTATTCAAACCATCCACAGTCGATCATACTTTGGAAGTAGGTAATGAGGCTAGTCTGTCATGAGTTGGCTTGTAGATTGTCTAAGGCGTTAGACATAGCAAAATTTTGCTACACCATTCATGAGTACCCCTGAAATAAGATTTGAGTATTGGATTCAACCCGCGCTCACCTGAATTACTTCATGGAATTTATCACGAGTAATTGTGAGACGATAATATCATATAATCTTCAAACCAAGATGTATGAGTTGTTGACTACAAGTTGGTTGTGCATTGATGACATGAAAACGCATCAGTAACTTGATGTTATAAAACGTGTCGTTGTTCACCATTTGATGAGTAGTTAGTACAAGCATATAATGTAGAAGTTTATATGTTCCTTTAATCCTAAGAGGATTAAAAGCGATATCTTGGGCCCCTCGATGATTATGTTTTGACTATGTGTCGGGTCTGGTCAGAACTAAATTGATGTGTTCAGTTATGTTCTATGTCAGACGAATCAGAAATCAGGAAACAAATTGCAGGACAATAAGTATGGCTATGTTCCATGTATTTGTCCGCATAGATATCTTGAGAACAGAGGAATATATGATCCCTTATCTAAAGTATGCATCACTGACTGGGTCAGAGTTCGACAATGGATTTTGAGAGCTACGATTGCTAATCGGATTTTGAAGTTGCATTGGCAGTTATAGTGATTAGACTTATCCAAGTGGGAGACTGTTGGATTAGGTGTCTAAGCCCATAGCTATAATTGGGATGTACTTGACCCGATAGTAGCATGGTCCTTTTGGGTTGCCTTCACCAGTGCAATTTGATAGGATGGACTTTTGAGAATAAGGTTATTTATGATTTATTAATATATTATAAGTATAATATATTAATTGAGAAATCATATTATTTAATTAGTATTGATCAATAATTAATTTGGAATTAATTTTGTGATCAAAAAAGACTAATTAAATATATGAGGATTGATTATGTAAATAAATGATTCTTATAGTGTGGGCTAATGATCCATGGTTATTTAGGATGGGCTAAACCAATGAGATAGTCAAAGGAGGTTTAACCCATGGAGCCTAAGTAATATGAAAGGTCATGGTGCATTAGGGTTTGCATGGATGTAACCCTAGCATTTGCCACATTATAAAAGCACACCCCTAGAGCCAAAATCGGTTACACCATTCATTCTAGGAGAGTGATATTGATTTTGTGCTAAGTAACTTATTCTCTCAATCCTCCTCTTGCATTTGGTGTTTGTGACACATTAGAGGCATCACACTTGAGGTGCTCAAGCGTTCAAAGGTGAAGAACTACACCATACATATAAGAGGTAATCATGTAAACTAGTTTTTATGTTATATAGCTTCAATTGTATGCTAGTTAGGGTGTATGCTTTGGAAAATTGAAAAAATGTATGTATAATTAGAGAAAACATAGATCCAAAGCATCTAGGGTTGCATGTGCACCATATGAGTGTTATAGTGCTCAAAACCCAACATGACTATGATGAGACCTTCTCACCAGTGGCCAAGATCAAGTCTATTAGGGTTATGTTAGCCATCGTTGCGTTTCATGATTATAAAATCTGGCAGATGGATGTCAAAACTGGTTTCCTTAATGGGAAGCTGGCTGAAGATGTTTACATGTGTCATCCATGAGGTTTTGTGGATACTAAATACCCCAATAGAGTGTGCAAGCTTGAGAAATCCATTTATGGATTGAAGCAAGCATGTCACATATGGAATCTTTGCTTCGATGAGAAAGTCAAAAAGTTTGGTTTCTTTAGGAGTGAGGATGAGTCTTGTGTATATGTCAAAGCTAGTGGGAGTATAGTTAACTTTCTAGTATTGTATGTCGATGACATACTGCTCATAGGAAACGACATTCCAACCTTGCAGGAGGTTAAGTCCTGGCTTGGAAAGTGTTTCACTATGAAGGATCTAGGAGAGGCTGCTTATATTCTGGGGATAAGGATCTTGAGAAATAGGAGTAGAAGACTAATTGGACTTAGTCAAAGTACTTACTTGGATAAAGTGTTAAAACGTTTTAGCATGGAGAATTCCAAGAAATGGGGGTTACCTATCCAGAGCAATACCAAATTGAGTAAGACTCAGAGTCCGAGTACTGATACAGAGATAGCGGAAATGAGTCGAGTGCCATATGCTTCCGCCGTTGGCTCGATCATGTATGCTATGACATGTACTCGCCCTGATGTGGCTTTTGCGTTGAGCATGGTAATTCTATATCAAGGGAACCTGGGTAAAGCTCACTGGATAGCAGTTAAGAACATTCTTAAGTATCTGCGAAGGACTAAGGGTCCTTGTACTTGGTGGTAGTGATGACTTGAGAGTGACAGGGTATAGTGACGCCAACTTTCAGACCGACCTAGCCAACTTCCGTTCTCAGTCAGGTTGGGTGTTTACCCTCAATGGAGGAGCAGTTACTTGGAAAAGTTCCAAGCAGGAGACCGTAGCTGATTCAACGTGCGAATTTGAGTATATAGCTGCGAGTGAAGCGTCAAAGGAGGCTATATGGTTGAAGAGCTTCATTGGAGACCTTGGAGTTGTACCAGCCATAAAGGAGCCCATGGAGATTTTTTGCGATAATGAAGGAGCGGTTTCCTTAACCAAGAAACCAAGGGATCATGGCAGATCTAGAAATATCGACAGAAAATACCACTTCATCAGATATCGGGTAGAAGAATGACTCCTCGTTGTCAAGAGGGTATCGTCAGAAGAAAATCCTACAGATCCCATCACAAAGGGTTTGAGTAGGATTAAGCACGTTTAGCATGCGAGGAGCATTGGTCTGAAGTACGATATTAGTTTTAGTGATTAGATAGATACTTTAGAAACTTGTAACATTATAAATGTAATTTACATTTGATGATTAAGTAATGGAAGATTTATTTATGAGTAAAGTTTACTATCTTTTGTCAATTGTTTATTTTTTGTTTCACTTTTGCATGTTTTACTTCCTGAATAATTGGATTATTCAAATTATCCACAGTCGATCATACTTTGGAAGTAAATAATGAGGTAAGACTCTCATGAATTGGCTTGTAGATTTTCTAAGTGCTTAGAAATAGCAAAAGTTTGTTGCGACGTTCATGAGTACTCCTGAAATAGGATTTGAGTATTGGCTTTAACCCATGCTCATTTGAATTACTTCATGGAATTTATCACGAGTAATTGTGAGACGATAATATTGTATAATATTTAAACCGAGATATATGACTTGTTGTTTATGAGTTGGTTGTGCATTGATAATGCGTGAACGCATCCGTAACTTGATGTTATAAAATGTATTGTTGTGTACGATTTAATGAGTAAATAGTACAAGCATATAAGTCAAAGTTTATTTATTCCTTTTTCCCTAACGGGAAAAGCGATATCTTAGGCCACTCGATGATTTTGTGTTGACTTATGTGTCGGGCCCGGTCAGGACTGAATTGATGTGTTCAATTAAGTTCGTTGTCAAACAAATCAGAAATCGGGAAACAAATTGTTGGACAATGAGAATGATTATGTTCCATGTCTTTGTCCACACGATATCTTGCAGAACGGAGGATTATATGATCCCTTATCTAAAGGACGCATCATTGACTAAGTCAGAGTTCGAGAGCGGCTTTTGAGAGCTACGATTGCTAATCAGATTCTGAAGTCATACTTGCAATTATAGTTATTAGACTTACTCAAGAGGGAGACTGTTAGATTAGGTGTCTAAGCTCAT
Source organism: Lactuca virosa (assembly GCF_052849685.1). Classification (NCBI taxonomy): domain Eukaryota; kingdom Viridiplantae; phylum Streptophyta; class Magnoliopsida; order Asterales; family Asteraceae; genus Lactuca; species Lactuca virosa. Next base: position 338,807,505 of record NC_136430.1, read on the forward strand.
AACTATAATTGGTATGTACTTGATTTGATAGTATCATGGTCCTTTTGGGTTGCCTTCACACTGGAAACTAGACAAGATGACTATTTGAGAGAGAGACTGAGTTTATTATTTGGATAATAAATTAGTGCATAAAAATGATTTATTAATATATTATAAGAATACTATATTAATTAGAAATCATATTATTAATTAGTATTTAATCAAAAATTAATTTGGAATTAATTTTGGGATTAAAGGAACGGATTGAAAGTGTAAGGGCTGTTTTGTAAATATTTGATAGTTGAGGTTTTGGGCCATTGGATCACCCTTATTAGGGAGGGCCGAAAATCCCTAGAAGGTTCTAGAGATTTTCGTCCAAGCCCTAAGGTAAGGGAGTCTATGGACTTGCTTAGGCCCTAAGCTAAGGAATTAGGGTTTCTGCCTCAAAACCCTAGCTAGCTCAAGTATAAATAGACCCCTTAGCCTCTTGAATTTGGGCACCCTCTTGATACCCTAGAAGAGCTAAAACTTTGAGCAAGTGACTCCTCTCTCCTCTCTCTCATATTCGTCCTCTTGCCCTAGTGTGTTTGTGAGCCATTAGAGGTACTACACTTGTGGTACTTGTTCTCAAAAGCAAGGATCTTCAAATTTTTGGTTGTTATTACTATATAGCAACAAAGGTACGTGATCTAACCTTTCATATGTAGATTTCGAATTATTAGATGCATATTAGGGTTTTCCTTTTGTGTTCAATGATTGTATGTCTAATAGAGAAAACAAAGATCCAAGCTAGGGTTGCATGCACACATAAGATTGTTTGTATAAAATCCATCAGGATGAACCAGATCTCTTTCCTTTATTACTTCAGATCTCCTTCCAACGATGGAGAATGTGACAGTATTGGTTGTTGGAGGCTTCCAACGCGTTTGGTGGTGTAGACCGGTGGTTAATGGTGCAGATTGATGGTGTCTGGTTTCCTGGTATATTCCGATGACGTTTCCTGGTATATTCCGATGACGTTTCCTGGTAGTTACAGTGGCGACTAGTGTTTTCTGATGGTGTTTCCAGTGATGTTTCCAGCGATGGTGATTATGGTCTTCATAGTGGATTGTGGCTTCTGGTGAGAAGAGGAGAGAACGATGTTGAGAGAGTACTGTTAGGCAAATGAGGGTGATGAGTGATGACGGGGAAGAGATAATGGGGTGAAGGAGCCACATTTTTACTTTTAATACAAATAAAAAATTCATCAAAAAAATGGTCAGGGGTAATATAGTATTTTCATGTTTGCGAGGGATGAAAAATGGAACCAAATGAAACAACAGGGATGACCCGAGTGTAAAAAAAATAACATAGGGACCAAAAACACAAATTTGACCAAACCACATGTACGATTTCAGTAATTTGTTATGATTTTTATTTTACGTATAGGAAACGTGTTTGGATCGCTTTCAAAACAACTTATTGATAGAGGCAGAACCAAGGGGTTGCATTTGGTGCCACCTCTTAAAATTTCCGAAAGGTAAACATTTGGGAAATTTTCCAACGTGGTACCCTAAAATCACATGTGGTGCATTTTGGATTTTTTGCTTTGTTCCGTCGCTGCGTATTAATTTATTGACTTTTTGAAAAGTCAATAAGTCAAAACAAGTGTTTGACAATCTTAAATAATTTTTCAAAACAACTTTATCATTAGCTTTAAAAAACCTTCAAAATTGAGATTTAAAAAGTATGTAAAACTTGATTTTTAAAAACCCCTTTTAGTTTTTTAAACCATAATAGCATCAAAAAGAGATTGTAAACCAAACATTTTTTGAACTTATTGATGTATTGACTTTTTTTCACCACAAAAGCTAATCTAAACATTTTTTTATGGAAAACTCATTTTACAACTACCATAAGTCAATAGTATATTTGCCAAAAAAAAAACACTTTTGGATTTCAAAAAACACTCCTAAAGACCCCCGTATTGATAATGTGAAGCTTCAAGTTTTAGAAGACATGATAACCCTAATATTTTTAGGGAGAATTTCGTATATACATTTCTTAAATATCAAAATATCATATTTATCCAACTTTATTTCTAAATATCGTATTTATCATTTATAAAATTTAAAAATATCATATTTACTCAAATCCTTATTTTTATATTTTTAAATATTTTATAATCACTTTTAATCTTTATTTTAACTAGAAATTGTTCGCGAGCCGAGGTTTTGCTTACTATGGTTTGTTTCATATGCACGATTTGTGTGTGCTGGGGGGGGGGGTATTAATTTATACAAAACAACGGTTTATTTGCAGTGGGACCAAACTTGCAACATGCAAAAATTTAGGGACAAATCCTACAAACTTGCCAATATATGAAAGTTCAAAGGGCGGAAAATGCTGATGTTTAAATTTGAGGAGATAAAAGTGATATTTTACAAAGTAGAGTAGTTAAAAGTGACATTCTACAAAGTAGGGGTGGAAAGTGTCAACATACAAAAGTGTAGGGATCAAATCTATCAATAAAAAAAACTTTTATGGTCATAATGTGAAATAAGAAAGTTTTGTAGCCAAAGTATGAAACCACAAAATTACCGTTTAAAGACCAAATATGTCAAAAAAAATTGTGTCTAAAGTATTAAATAAAAACATATGTTGTCATAGTATAAAAGCATAAAAATAAACTATTCACAAACACTTTCTATTTATTATATCTAAAAGTAATATTTTACAAAGTAGAGTAGTCGAAAGTTACATTGTACAAAGTAAGGATGGAAAGTGTCAACATATGAAAATGTAGGAATCAAATCTATGACCAAAAAAAACTTTTATGGTCAAAGTGTGAAATAAAAAAGTTTTGTAGGCAAAGTATGAAACCGTAAAACTATGGTTTATGGACCAAATATATAAAAGAAATATGAATTTTTGTGGCTAAATGAAATAAAAAACATATGTCGCCAAAATATAAAAACATAAAAATAATCTATTCACAAGCACTTTCTATTTAATATATATAATAAATTAGTTAGACTAATATACCGTTAATATAAATAGTTTTAAATGCATCTAATACCCTTTCAAACCTTAAGTCAAACTACAACAAATAAAAAAGGTCGTCTCTCTATACGTTCTCTAATACTAGATCGACGAGTATATCTCTCTCTACCTCTTATCTTCTCCTTCTATCTCTTTCTCCGGAAAGATCACTAATGTTTTTGCTGTAACGACCTAAATTTTTCTACACATACATCTAAGGGATATATATATATATATATATATATATATATATATATATATATATATATATATATATATATATATGAGTTTTCTACGAAATGCGGAATTCTATTATTTTTAAAACACGTTACATCCCACGGTTACATTTTGGTTTAGAACAAAAAAACATACACATAAATTTGAACAACAAGGAAATAAAAAGAATAAAAATTATTCTTTTAGTCAAAGTCCATGTGTTCCTACTCTTATACATCAGTTGCTACCTGAACTTGCAAAACATGAAACATCTCTACAAAATCAGACAACAATGTCATGTGAGTTATATTCTTTCTATTTTATGTTTATTTACTCTTTTTCTAACTTTTTCTTTATTCCACATATTCTATCTTGCTGTTATCTTTTCTTATAAATCTTTCTATTCTCTTTCTTTCTCATCTTATCTATCTCTTCTTTACTTTTCTCATCTATTCTCATCTCTACTTTTCTTTTCATTCTCATCTAATCTATTTCTTTTCTCTTATCTCTTCTCATGCCTTAGAATTATATTCTTTCATTCTCATACTCTTTCTTCTACTATTATTCTCTATTATTTTCTTCTCATCTCTTACTCTTTCTCAACCTCTTCTCTTACTTTCTCTTAGTCATTTCTCAGGCTCATCTCATGCTCTGCATATAGTTTACCTCTGTCTCTACCTATATCTCTTCTCTACTCTCTCACTTTATCTTTATATATTTTCTCTTACATCTTTCCCATCTCATCCTTCTCTATACTCTATGTATGCTCTTTTCATATTCTTACTATGATCTTCTCATATCTCTTACTCTTAGCATGCCTTCTCATACTCTTCTTACTTCAACTCATACTTCTCATCTAAACCCCCAATGATGTAAATACATGTAATAACTACATTTATCACATATGGGGACAAACTACCTCCAATTTTACCGGGAATAACCATCCGAACATAACCCCTCATCTTGATCCCTCATGGATCCCTTATCATTCTTCTTCTTCTCTCGCCCCTCATGAATTCCTTACTCTTAATACATCATGGATTTTCTCTAAGTTCCCTAAAACTCTCTTATCTTTGTTCCACTCATGGAACCTTTCTTCTATCTTTTGTAACCACAACACAACCTCATTCCTGCAAGAATGATCTATCTACGTCCCCAAAGGAACCACAATCTCATTCCCGCAGGAATCATACTCTTATTCCCGAAGGAATCATATTTCTACTTTTCTCATGATCATTCTCTACACATGTTCCATGGACATTCTATCTCTTTATCTCATCAATAGATCTTTTCTACCTATCTAGTACTTAACACATTAAATACTTACTCTCTTTATTCTTATCTTGTCTCTTACGTATTCTATATAATGAAGGGTTTTGAGCATTCTAACACTCCTATGTTGTACATGCAACCCTAGATGCTTTGGATCTATGTTTTCTCTAATATACATGCAAACTTTCAAAATTCCAAAGCATCATCCTAACTAGCATATAATGGAGTGTCTATACTACAAAATTCTAGTTAGATGACATACCTTTTGGTGTGGTTGAAACCTTGAAGCTTTAAGAGCCTAGCACCAATAATGTGAATGCCTCAAATGGAACCACAAATCACCACCAACAATTGGAAGAACTAAAGAGAGGTTATTTGCACACATTAATTTCGACTAGCACTCTTGTATATGCTCTAGTAGTCGTATTCATGCAATAGAGGGCTTCTTATATAGTGTGGCTACATTAGGGTTACACCATGCAAACCCTAATGTGCATGACTTTCCACATTCCTCATGCTCCATGGGTTTAACCTCCATGGAGTATCCATGGGTCACCACATGGGTTTAGCCCAACATAAGTAATCATGGATCATTAGCCCACTTTATAAGAATGAATGATTTACACAATCAATCCCCATATATTTAATTAGTCTCTTTTGATCACAAAATTAATTCCAAATTAGTTCTTGATCAATACTAATTAAATAATATGATTTCATATTAATATATTAGAAATTATAATATATTAATAAATCATAAATAACCTCTTCTCAAAAGTCCATCCTTACAAATTGTTCCAGTGAAATGCAACCTAAATAGACGATGCTACTCTCGGGTCAAGTACATACCAAATATAGTTATGGACTTAGACACCTTATCCAACATTCTCAAACTTGGATAAGCCTAGTAACTATAGTTGCAAGTATGACCTCAGGATCCGACTAGCAATCGTGGCTCTTAAATGCCTTTGTCGAACTTAGACGTACCGTTTTAGATAAGTGATCGTAGAATCCTCTGTTCTCAAGATATCAGCTGGACAAACACATGGAATACAGTCAATCTTATTTTCCAGCAGTTTGTTTCCCGATTTCTGATTTGTTTGACATAGAACTTAATCGAACACATCAATTTAGTTCTGACCGGGCCCGATACATAAGTCAAAAAAAAATCATCGAGGGGCCCAAGATATCGCTTTTAATCCTCCAAGGACAAAAAAGAACATATAAACTTCGACTCATATGCTTGTACTAACTGTTCACTGAATCATACACAACAACACGTTTTATAACATCGAGTTACCGATGCGTTTTCGTACTATCAATGTACAACCAACTCATAGTCAACAACTCATATATCTAGGTTTGAAGACTTATATGATATTATCGCGTCACGATCACTCGAGATAAATTACATGAAGTGATACAAGTGAGCGTGGGTTTAATTCAATACTCAGACCTTATGAGCACTCATGAATGTTGTAGCAATGACTAACCATTTCAGTCAATCTACAAACCAAATTCATGACAATCTTGCTTCAATACCTACTTCCAAAGTATGATCGACTGTGGATGGTTTGAATAATCCAATTATTCTGGAAGTCAAAACATGCAAAATGAAAAAATTGTAAATGATTGACACAAGATAGTACCATACTAGTAAATAAAAGACATATTTTATTTAAGCATTAAATGTCAATTACATTTCAACTATTACAAGTTTCAAGAGCTATCTAATCATTAAAACTAATATCATCCTTCTGCCCAATGCGTCTCGCATGCTATAAATACTTAACCCTACTCAGTCCATTCGTGAGGGGATTTGCTGGGTTCTCATATGATGATACCCTCTTTGCCACGAGGAGTCCTTCTTCTATCTTGTGTCTTATGAAGTGATATTTCCTGTCGATGTGTCTGGAACTGCTATGATCCCTTGGTTCCTCGGCTAAGGCAACCGCACTATCGCTGTCACAGAAAATCTCCACGTTGAATAAGATACAGTCTCCTGCTTTGAACTTTCCAAGTAATTGCTCCTCCACTCAGGGTAAAAATCCAGCCCGACTGAGAGAGGAAATTATCTCTGTCGGTCTGAAAGTTGGCATCGCTATACCCCACCACTCTCAAGTCATCACTCCCACCGAGGGTAAGGACCCAGTCCTTGGTCCTCCGTAGGTACTTGAGAATGTTCTTTACCGCAGTCCAGTGAGCTTTGTCAGGATTCCCTTGATATCTGCTGACCATGCTCAAAGAAAAGGCCACATCAGGGCGAGTATAATTCATAGCATACATGATCGAGCCAACAGCGGAAGCATATGGTATTCGACTCATCTCAGCTATCTCAACCTCTATACTGGGACACTGAGCCTTGCTCAGTCTAGCATTGTGCTGGATCGGTAAGTCACTTTTCTTGGAATTATGCATGTTGAAGCTCTTCAACACTTTGTCCAAGTAGGTACTTTGACTAAGTCCAATTAGCCTCTTACTCCTGTCTCTCAATATCATTATCCCAAGAACATAGGCAGCTTCCCCAAGGTCCTTCATAGCGAAACACTTCCCAAGCCAGGACTTAACCTCGTGCATGGTTAGGATGTCATTTCATATGAGTAGTATGTCATCCACATACAACACCAGAAAGCTTACTATACTCCCACTAGCTCTGACATATATACATGACTCATCCTCGCTTCTCGAAAAGCCAAACTCTTTGACTTTCTCATCGAAACAAACATTCCATCTGCGAGATGCTTGTTTCAACCCATAAATGGATTTCTCAAGCTTACAAACTCTATTAAGGAACTCTGCATTAACAAAACCCTCTGGCTGATTCATGTAAACATCCTCAGTCAACTTTCCATTAAAGAAAGCGGTCTTGACATCCATTTTCCATATTTCATAATCATGAAATACAACTATGGCTAGCATAGCCCTAATAGACTTAATCTTCGCTACTGGTGAGAAGGTCTCATCATAATCAACTCCCGGAGTTTGAGTAAAGCCCTTCGCAACCAGTCACGCCTTATAAGTGTGTATTTTCCCATCCATGTTGGTCTTATTCTTGAAGATCCATTTGCACCCGACTATATTACGACTCGGTACATTATTAACCAAGTTCCAAATTTGATTTTCATACATGGATTAAATCTCGCTATCCATGGCCTCTTTCCATTTAGCAGACTCGGGGCCTGCGATGGCTTCCTTGTAACTGTTAGGTTCATCCAAATTTATCAGTGTGCTATCACTGATAAATGTATCACCCTTAAATGTTATATGGAAACCATATAACACAGGTTGAACACTAACTCTACTGGAACGCCTCAGAGGTACGAACTCGTCAATTGGCTCAACATGAGTTTCCTCCTCAGGTTGATCGCTAGTGTTTGAGGTTCCTTCACCACTCAACTCTTGAAGTTCTTCAAGGTTGATTTGCCTCCCACTGTCCCTTTGGAATATGAGTTCCCTCTCTCGGAAAACCCCTCTCCTTGCAACGAAGACTACATTGTCAATCGGTTTATTGAAGAGATAACCAAAGGACTTTTGCGGGTAGCCGATGAAAATACACCGCTCACTCTGAGGTTCGAGCTTGTCGTGAGTCTCGCGCCTCACGAAAGTCTCGCAACCCCAAACTTTGATGTGTGCTAACGAGGGAGCCTTCCCTGTCCACATCTCGTGAGGTGTTTTGGCAACCTTTTTAATTGTGACTCGATTAAGGATATGGGCGGCAATCTCTAAGGCATACCCCCAGAATGAGATTGGTAACGAAGCTCGAGTCATCATGGAACTCTAATTTCGGGATTAAATTCCTTCTAACGAGGGGATGATGTGACAACCCGAAATTTCTATTTTGTACAACCATTCACTTCAATAGAAGTCAGAACAGTTTCTGCTAACTTTTGAGCTGTGTAGAGTCAGTTTGAGTGTTCTAAAGCCTAGTACTTCAGGAGATAACAGGAGAGAGGATGCCCTAGGGTTTATTGTGCAACAATAAGGTCCTAAAACTCCAAGAGTTTGGAGTTTACGGCCTAAACAAGGTGTTTACGGCCGTAAACCCTAAGGGGGTATAAATATGACACTTAGTCATATTTACCACTTTTTCACATTTTCAAGATCCAAAACTCAAATCCTCTCAAGTATCATCCGATTTTCCTTCTTGATCTTCAACTTTGTAAGTGTTTCTTACCCTAATAAGTTGATATCTTACTTAATCTAGTGATCGTACATGATTCCATCCGTGAAATCATTCCATATGTGTAGATCTTCAAGTTTCACCAAGAACACACACTAGTGTTCTTGGACTTTTAACACCTTTTCAAGCTTCTACATAGTAAGTACTCTTACCCTAGTGTGTTATAAGACTTGCTACACTTCTTAATCATCTAGAAAACATAGGGAAACACAAGATCAAAGGTGCTTACGGTCCAAGATGTTCTTGGACCGTAAACCCTAATGAAGGGGCCAAAGTGTGCCCTAGTCCCTTACCAAGCCTTGGATACTAGTCTAGATACCATCCTTGATGTGCTTAGGACTTAAAACATCAAAAAGACCATAAACCATTTGGGTTTATGGCCGTAAACCCAAGGAGAAATGGTCCAAGGACCGTAAACTCCACAAAGGAGTGAAATGGTGCCCTAATCACTTCCTAAGGCTTAAACATGAAGTAAGAATGCTTCTTATGACCTTTAAAGCTTCAAAACACAAAATGGTAAAAGTACCATGAGTTTACGGCCGTAAACTCATGGGTTTACGACCGTAAACTCAATGAGAGTTGGTCCCAAAACTGTAAACTCCAAAAGAGTTTACCCTTGGACCCCAAACTCAAATACAAGGTCCTACCACCCTTAGATGCAATCCTTAGTACTTATAACACTTAAATAAGATGTTTTACATGTCCTAGGATGTCTTAACTTGGTTAATTAGTTGTTTAATGACTAATTGGATACATATATGTATTATTATATGTTAACTAGGATCCTTGGGTGTGTTCAAGTCTTCACTTGACACTTAGCATCCTATACTATCCGTTCATCCAAACCACTCACTACAGGTGAGTTCATACCCCTTAATCAACCTTTTAAATGATTTTAAATGCTTTTAGGGGGGGGGGGGATACAAGTTGATCTTTTATAGTTATTATATCAATCACATGTGATTAATAACTACCAATCAAGTAGATTTCTTACTTTCAAATTGTGTTATCAAACAAACTACTTTTCAAACTATTTTGTCAAACTCTTTTACATGTCCAATACTCTTATCAAACTCTTTTACATGTCAAATACTTTTACTTAAACTCTTTTTAACTTATATTCTGTTAAATGTATATATTTATAGATATAGTTATATAAGTAGGATTGAAAGGACTTAGGACTGATAACTCACCTTAACCTCCTGTTCCTTGTTTGGTTGTGGACTTAGGGTATCGATTATTTGTCCGAAGGTCGTTTGAATCCTAGTTATATATCATGTATATGTATATAGAGATAAAAGTTCCTTCTTTCTATTCAATACCTTTGGGTAGCAAAGGTATAAAGATATGTTCATACATGCAAATCACATTACTAGTAAGCTACAATAGGCGTAGTTTAGGAAGTTACTAATACTATTACTAGAACAATGGAACATACAATGAGTCAGTTCATACATGAGTCTATACATTACAATACAGCTAGTACATACTATACATTTTACAAGAAAACATACATGCTAGACAGAGAGAGAACATACAATACCATACAGAGAGAACATACATACATACTAGATAGAGAGAGAACACACAATACAACTAGTACATTCAATACATATACAAGAATACTATTACAGTTATGTGAGCCACGTAACGGGGCATGGCACTACCTGTCATGACCGTTTTGTATCCAGAATCTCCTTAAGTGGGGAGCGTATGAGTTTGCGTATAGATCTATACTGGATTGACTATCCTACACCTTGCTGCTCGCTACAGTGGGACTTGCAAGTCTACGGGTGCCAAACGTCATTTTTTTCCGACATCTTACATTGTCGCGTTATATAGTCGGTAGCAGGGTACAGGCCGATCACATGGTACTTTAAATTACAATTGGTTTAAGGTAGTTAGTACAGCAGTAGTTACTTAATACAACACTACAATACTATTTCATTTTCCCATTGCATTCACTTTGTGATCTTCACACAATATACAGAAATGTAAAAACTATATTTTTGGATAATGATAGTTAGATTTGGGAAAATACATACTCTTACAAGAGACATACACACGACCACTAGATGCCTAGGTAGAAGGCTACTTTTAGTAGGAAACATAGGGTTTTCTAGGAGAGTTCAAAACATATTACAAAACATCTTACAAACACTTTCATACAAATACAAACACTAATATACTTATGATCTCACAAGCTTTAAAGCTGATACTCTCTTTCGAAATAACTTGTATCCTCAGGTCGCCAGTAGACAGGTACCGGAGCCAGGTTTTGAGAAGATGGAGCTCGTTCAAGACTCATCTTTTATTTTGATTCATATTTTTGGTGTCTATATAACTTGACAGAACACACTTGTATTAAAATTATATTATTAATGCAATGGATGATGTTGTTGCTTGTTTACTACTATGCATTGTTGTGATACTGTACATGACGTCCTCCACCCCCGAACGATTCCGTCGTTCCGGTTTTGGGGTGTGACATAGACATAGCCATATCTACTGTAATCATCAGTAAAAGTCACATAGAAGCGATTAGCATCCCTTGTGGCGGTTATGAAGGGCCCACACACATCGGTGTGTATGAGATCCAACAAACCTTCACCTCTCTCACAAGTACCAGTGAAGGGTGATTTAGTCATCTTTCCAAGTAAACAAGATTCGCAAGTGTCATCCGACCTTAAGTCGAATGACTCCAAAACTCCAACCTTTTGGAGTTGGCCTATGCGCTTCTTGTTGACATGTCCAAGACGACAATGCCACAAGGATGCCTTATCCAAATCATTGGAAGAATCGATATACAACACATTATTTCCTAAGTTGTCTACAACCATCACAGTTTCATATACACCATTACAATGTAATGCTCTAAAATAAAAAACACCATTATAATAAGCATTTATTGCACCAATTTCATTATCAAATGAAAAAGTAAAACCTTGTTTGTACAAACCATGAAAGGAAATAATATTTCTCGCCATATCAGACGAGTAACAACAATTATTCAAATCTATTTCTAACCCACTACTAAACAATAAGGAGTAAACTCCAATCTTGGTGACAGGTGAAACCTTCCTAGTCCCCATGATCAAGTTTATCTTCCCGTGCTCCACATCCTTACTTCTTTTTAGGCCCTGCACATCAGAACAAATGTGAAATCCACAACCTGTGTCAAGCACCCAAGAGTTAGTATGTGATGAGTTTTTAGATAGAATAGTATAAATACCTGCATGGGTGGGTTTAACCTTCCCATCCTTGACATCCTGCATGTATTTGGGGCAGCTTCGCTTCCAGTGCCCCTTTTCATGGTAGTAGAAACACTCTGCTTCCTTGGGAACAGTCGAAGGAGCAACAGAACCACCTTTGGTTCCACTTGAAGAGGATCCATCAAGAGACTTTCCCTTGCGGCTCTTGGAAGGAGCCTTCCTCTTCTTCCCCTTCCCTTGTCCAATTGCCAGAACAGGGGCATTAGCAGTAGGAGTAGATACAACATTTTTACCTTTGAGACCACTTTTTGCAGTCGTTAAAAGGCCTTGAAGCTTGCTAAGAGTGATCTCCTCCTTGTTCATATGATAAGTCATACGAAACTGATCATAACAGGGAGGTAAAGAGTGTAGAATCATGTCTATGGCCAACTCTTCAGGGAAGTTAACATTCAACTTCAGCAGATGGTCCACAAAACCTTTGCATTTTCTGCAAGTGGGTCGTGATGGGTTCACCATCCTTCATCTTTGTTGTAATCATGGAGGAGATGATTTCATACCTCTCTTGACGAGCACTCCGATTGGGATTCCGCACCATCAAGTGGGTCGGATTGATACGTCAAGCGATTTTGGGGACTTACACTTGGTCGCGTCCTTCTCATGAGTCCTATATTCAACAACTTCTTCAGGATTACCAGTTGCTTCATCAATCTCCTTAAGCTCTTTATCGAGGACAAATTCATTGTCCTCATAACGAGTGACCATCCTAATGTTCCGAATCCAATCATTGAAATTCGAACCATCAAAGATGACCCTCCCACACAAGTTCATGAGGGAGAAAGAGCTAGAAGGGTTTGAGCTAGAAGCGGTGTTGGAAGACATCTGAAAAAGAAAGACAAAGTTTAGATTAGATAAGAATCCTTAATATAACACCCAAATGAAATATTAAGGCTAGGACCCAACATAATATTCTACAATTCGGAAGAGGGATGCCGTAATCCAATTGAAAAATATTTGAAGGTATGTAAATGACGATTTACCAATCTCCACCATGAAAAACGAAATTGATTATTAAGTTTTAAATGAATTGAAATTCCTAGATTCTTTTGAGAATCATTGAAATTTTCAATGGCATGTTTAAATTTTGATTATGCCCTTCAAGTTTGTGACTGGGATACCGAGGATCACAAACAAGGTGTGACAAAACCATGCAAATGTGATTGGTACACTCGATGTCATTTATCACCTAATCATTGTGCCGGTTAACCACACACGCTCCATTGATCAATGACAAACATCAAACTACCCTTTGCCACCCTTACTAGTCCCAGTTAATGTGCCGGTTAACCACACACGCTCCACTAACGACTTGGCAAGGTGCAAAGTGCAATTTCATGGAATAACATCATTTTCACATTTTCCTAAAGTAACTAAGTTTGGGAATTTTATAAAAAAACAATTAGTTACTTTATAATTATCATTATACTTTTTAATGAAAATTAATGTCCTATCCTACCCGTTCGGCTAACGACCCTCCACCAGTCAAGGAAGCGGTGGGTGAGAGTGGACACCCATTCAATCACCATTTTATAGGCAATTTCCTTATACCCCCCTTATA